>NW_006442109.1:10078669-10079392 GCF_000325575.1 Pteropus alecto
ACCGCTTAGGGTCCGGCCTCCTTGGCCCTCAGGAAATTCAGAACAGCTGTGTCATTTCTTTTGTGTTTTTGAATCATTGAGTCCAAGTGGCCTTTTGGTGGTGGTGGGGGGCGGGGCAGGGGGAGATGGGAGGGTTGCAGCAGGCTCAAGCTCAGGCTTGGAAAAAGAATGATCCCTTCCTTTGAATAGAGATTGTTTTTCATTCTATAAGTAGCTATTTTGTTCTATTTGCAATTTGAATTAATTTTTAAGTAATAAAATATACTAACTTAAAAGGAAAAAAAGACCTACCAACTGAATACAGATATAGCTATTACCATTTTGAGTGCCTCCCCAGTCTTTTTAAATATGTGTACGGTTTATACCATTGTAAACATGTGTTTAGAGTTTTCAATTCATAGGTAATATTTATATCCATTATCTAATGTGAGCTCGTAAGACATTAAAAGGCTCAAAGTTGTGAAGTAGGCAAGATGGGAATTATTTAACCCATTTTTCAGATGAGAACCTGAGGCCCAGATATGTGATGTCACTTGCTAAAATTGTATGTTAAAGCCAGTTCTCTCCACTGTACTATACAGCTGCCTCTAGGTTAGATCCTGGAGTTATAAAACAAAGTATACAAGGGCACGTGCTTTTTTTTAAGTTAGATATCTAAAGTTTTATATTTCCAGACTAATAAATATTCACTGTAAAGTTAAACACACACACACACACACACAC
>NW_006442109.1:10079405-10087259 GCF_000325575.1 Pteropus alecto
CAAGAGTCCTCAGTAATTTTACTCCCAGAGAAAACCTCTGTGAGTAATGGGAGGTTTTCCACCCTTGACTTTTTTGTGCATATTCTAACATATCACTTATTTGTGTTCTAAAAACGGAATTGCTTCATAAACACTGTTTTGTGATACCCCTCCCCACTAACCAATATATCTTGGACATCTTTCCAAGGACAAAGCTTTGAAAACCGCATTCTAACAAAACAAAAGATTTTAAATGAACACTAACAGTGGTTCTATTTTGTTTCTTTGGGTTGTAGCAACAGCACATTTGAGGAAAGGTGTATGTTTGTTCATTGGTTCTTTCATTCAACACCCATAACTAAGGAAATGTTACTTGTCAAAGGACATATTAGCTCTTGGGTGCCTGGAGCACAATTTCCCTGGAAAGACCAGGGAACTTTGAGGTTTGGAAGTGTGGGCAGCTGCTGTCAGGAACCCCACAGGCAGAGTCAGCTAGCTAGACTGAGGGAGGATGAAGGGTCTTGGAGGCAGGCCTTTGTTTCCCCATCAGCCCTGCCTATCCCTCCCCACTTGACCTTTCCTATTCGTGGCAGCAGGGGGGTGCTGGCTCAGGATTTTACCTCCAGTCACCCTTTGCCTCCTTGTCCCTTCTCCCCCTCTGACCCACGCTGATGCGGGCAGCTGTTGGAGCTGATAAAACGCTGGGGTATTGCCTTTGAGGTGAGGGAGGGAGTGAAGCAGATTTCTGTTTTTTCTTTAAGTCTTTTGGGCATGTTTCTAGGCCTGTCACCAGAATTGTCTCCCAACACCCCGGAGCTAGTTCTCTCCTGTTTAGATTTTCTCATACTCAGTTTTCCCACAAGCCAAGAGATCCTTACCAAGTGCACAGCTGGATAAGACGCTGGGGCATTGCCTTTGAGATGAGAGAGGGAGTGAAGCAGATTTCTGTTTTTTCTTTAAGTCTTTTGGGCATGTTTCTAGGCCTGTCACCAGAATTGTCTCCCAACACCCCGGAGCTAGTTCTCTCCTGTTTAGATTTTCTCATACTCAGTTTTCCCACAAGCCAAGAGATCCTTACCAAGTGCACAGCTGCCCCATTTCCTCTCTGACCTTGGCCTAATCTAGATCCAGGGGCCAGCACCATTTGTTCTTTTGAGAAATTAGAACTCTCAGCCTCTAGCTGACCCCGCAGGGATCACAGTTGGAGTTCTGAGGAGAACCCACTCATGCCCTACGTGGGCCAGCGCCCACTCTGCTCCCCGCCACCCCGGCCGCCGTGGACATTTTCCTGCACCAGGTTGTATTGTCTCTCAAGCAAGGCCTCTGGGCCTTTCTAGCCCAAGATGCTTTCCAGCCCTGTAAGCAAGAGGGCAGATAACACTACCCTCATCCATCTTGCCTGTCCTCAGTAATGTACGTGTTGACTGGAGCTTGCTGGGGACTACGTCGCTTCCATTGTCTTTCTCAGCCATCCAAGGGCTGCAGAGACAGGCAGGTGGGAAGAACAGGGGATTTGGCACCAGAAGATCTGGGTTCAAGTTTTTAGCTCTGCTCCGGCTGTGGGACCTTGAGGAAATACCATTCTCTCTCCTAGCCTTAGTTTTGTCACCAATAAAATGAAGGTTGTGATCCCCTCTATTCCTAGGCTTGTTTTGAGAGTCAGATGGTATAGTATGAATAAAAGGAATTTTATCAGGGGAAGGAGGAGGTAATATAGGCAGAGGGTAAACAAATTCAAGCTCTATAGAAAGCTGTATAAGTAAATCTTCTCCCATTATCAGCTCCCAGGATCCCAGGATCACTCCCCTGAGGCAACCTCCATTACCAGGGAACTCAGTGCCAGCATATAAGTGTACATATCGCCCTCCACATACACACACACACTTCAGCACCATACACATTTTGTAAATCTTGTATCAGCGCACAGGGAACTACCGCCTTTTAAACAGCTGCCTAGCATTTCCTTTTATGAATGTACCCAAATTAATTTCGCTGGTTCCCACTCTACAGATGGATGTTTGGATTGTTGCCAGTCTTTTGCTATTACAGATAATGCTGGAGTAGATATTAAGTATACATTTTTGTGTACATGTATGAGAATATCTGTAGGTTAGGGTCCTCAAAGTGTCATTGCTGAGTCAAAAGGCATGGGTAGGTTTGAGTTTAAGATAGCACCAGCTTGCCCTTGAAAGAGGGTGTTTCAATTGGCATGGCCACCAAGAAGACGGGGATGCCTTCTCCCCAATTAAACCTTTGACCTTTGCCAATCAGATAGGGGAAAATGGTATCTTACTATTCCAGTGTGCATTTTTAAAATTATGAGTGAGGCTCGAAAGTGCAACACTATAGGAATTTTAGGTTGGAGTGGGGTGGGCCCAGGACATGCCACCCCCCCTTGCAGAGCTGCCCACCTCACAGGTGCCCTTTCCCCCTCCCAAGGATCATCACTCTTCCCAACGGGGTTCTCCAGATCCTGGACGTTCAAGAGAGTGACACAGGCTCCTACCGCTGTGTGGCCACCAACTCAGCCCGCCAGCGCTTCAGCAAGGAGGCTCTACTCAGTGTGGCCCGCAGAGGTAAGGGGGCTGGCTGGGCAGGGAAATGGATTGTTCTGGAGTCAGCTACTTCAGAGCTGGGAGGGGCCTCAAGAGGTCCAAGCCCTGCCTTCAAATAGGTGACAGGGTATCACTCCCATCAGGTGAGGTGATGCAGCCCAGAGAAGGCAGTGCCACCCAACAAGTCAGAGAGCTGGGGCTGGACTCCCAGTGCAGGGCTCCCTTCCCATGGAGGCCTGTTCCTTGGGTTGGATAGAGCAGCCAGGGCTAGGGACAGAGGTGGGGAGGGATCTGACAGGTGTCAGTGACTGTAAGCCTTGGTCCCTGCCCTCTGTATGCCCTAAGGGGCTCTGGGCCCTGGAGGATTTGCCCCTCACTTCTTGCCGTGCCCTGTGAATCTGGCTGCCTGCAGTCTGGTGCTCCTGTCCTCTCCATTTCTTTGAAAAGTTCCTGTCCCAGGATGATACAGTGGGAAAGTCACAGGCTTTGGGGTCAGGAAGACCTGGTTTGAATCCTGGCTTCTCTGCTCACCATCTGCATGACCCTGGGCTGGTTATCAAATGTCCAGCTCCAGAGGGTTGTGAGAATAGCTGAAATGAGAGTGGAAAGTGCCTGGCACCTAGTCCGTGCTCCCCGGATCTTCGGGCCTGTCACTTGCCTCCCTTTGCCATGGCACCTCCCCACACCCAAGCCCCTCCTCACATCTCTCCCCAATCCTGCCTTACTCCCCACCACACCTCCACTTCCACCCTCCTTCCTCCTGGCTTAGCTGGGGAGCTGTTGGGTTGGAGTCTGGTTTGCTCTCCCTCCTGTACCCAGGGTCTCTGCCTCCATCTGCTGGACAAACCAGGTATTCACCAGGCTGACGCAAGGGGCCAGGTCACACTGAGAATGTGGCAAGAATAGGTGCTCAGGGAGTTGAAACTTGAACTCATGCTCTCTCTGCCTTTCTGCCTTTTCGCACATAGGAACCTGAGACCCTTTGGAGAAGGGACTTGTCTCTAAGGTCACACAGCACAATTATGATAATGATAATAAGTGCTGGAACTAGAAACTATGACTGTTGACTCCAAGTCCAAACTAAAGTCTACTCATGACCCTGTCCAATCTCTACTTCAGCGGTCCCCCACCTTTTTGGCACCAGGGACCGGCGCTCCCATGGGAATCTAATGCCCGGTGATCTGAGGTGGAGCTGAGGCAGTGATGCTAGTGCTGGGGAGCGGCTGCAACTACAGATGAAGCTTTGCTCTTTCACCCACCACTCACCTCCTGCTGTGCGGCCCGGGTCCTAATGAGCTGCACACGGACTGGTACCAGTCCACGGCCTGGGAGTTGGAGATCCCTGCTCTACTTGGAGGGTGGGTTTGATTTGGCAAGGAAACTTAGGGATGGTGTGTCAGAGGCCATATTATTTCTCTCCTGGCTTCAAGAAAAAGAGCTCTGCATCCCAGTCCCTGCTCTGCGGAACCACGCAGCTGCTTTTCTTGTCTGTCAGATGGAACCCTGGCTGACTGAGCATCAAGGGTGGTGCTGCATGTATAGATGCCGAAATAATAAGGCTGCCTGCTGGTCTGCCCTCTCTCCAGGGTCCCTAGTGTCCCCCAGGGGACAAGATGTGGTCATCGTGGCAGCTCCTGAGAATACCACAGTGGTGTCTGGCCAGAGTGTTGTGATGGAATGTGTAGCCTCAGCTGACCCTACTCCTTTCGTGTCCTGGGTCCGACAGGGTAAGTGGAGGGAGGGGGCTGGAGGGCATGGGAAAGGAGGGGTGTGGCATTTCATGTGTCCCCGAGTCAGGGAACTATAAGGGTGACCGTTCCATAGTCACCAACCTTTGGCGTGGCAAAAACTTCTCTCCCACAGCTGAATGTGGGCGGGGGACCTGGACAAACTTAATCATCAATCTGTGAGGCATATTTCCTTTACTAGGCATTTCAAATCTGCCACTCAAGATTTTACTTAGGGTAGGCACTGGGCTAGCTTCTCCACCTTATTTCATCCCTCACAACAGTGTTACAAGTGAGTGTGTGAGAGCTGGAAAGGTGCCACACAGCCAGTGAGTCAGGTGTAATCAGACCCCTACTGTTGCTGTTTAATTACAGGGCTGCCTCTTGGTCCACCCAGTATGCCTCTGCCTTTGTTTGCCTGGCTTCATGCTGGGCACAGTGAATAAAATACCCAGATGAGAGACACAGGGACCCTGCCTCTGAACTCATAGTCTAGGTGAGGAAAATAAAACACACAGCCATGAAGAGAGGCTTGACAGTATCAGGCAGCAAGTGATAAGTGCCAAGAGGGACTGTGTTACAGGAGATGTTATCAAGGTAATGAGGGCACTGGGCCAACCATCGACTTAAAGTTTACTGAGCACTTATAGTGCTCTCCTGCCTGAGCCTCCAAGAGCCCTTGGAAGAGGGGAGAAGCCAGGTCTGTTATTCCCAGTGGGCAGATGGAAAGCTGAGGCTCAGGGAAGCAGGTGGAAAGCCAGGACCCAAACTGTAGAGCCAATTCTCTTTCCATTACACTGCTCCCCACAGTCCTATATGGAAGAAAAACAAGGATAATTTTTGTTTCCATTTGTCAATAAGAAGTGACTTGTCCCAAGTTGATGGCAGTTTGTATGTTTATATCTCACATTCAAGAGTATGTAATGAATACATAAACCAAACAACTATATACCCCCACTGATCTGATAAGATGGAACAGTGCTGGTATCTTTATGCCTCCCCAACCAGTATCGCCTCACTGGACTTGTGACAGGTGCCTAGTTAGGGGGTTCCTAGGGCCAGTAGCACCCTTATACTATTGGGGTAAGCCTGATGTCATCCAGAAGGTCTAATATCACAATGACCCAGAGAACTTATTAAAACTATAGACTCCCTTCCTTCACATCTGGTGAATTATGACCCAGGAATCAAGTGCCCTAGGTCTTTGCTACTGGGTCTAGTTAGAAATGCAGAATCTGAGGCCTGCCCTAGACCTTTGCATCTTAGGATCCTTTGCAATTCTGTGATTTGTGTGTTCAAGAAGGATTTGAGAATGGTTGTCCCAGAGGTTTCTGACACCCGTGGTTTTGGGTGCTCACGTGAAGAAACTCTGCCAAAAGCACTCCTGGATAGAGACGAGGAAGAAAAAGGCTGCAAAAAGCCTTCATTCCTGACCCAGACACTGCTCTTTTTCCAGGAACTTAATCCACTAAGTCAGGGAAGGGACTTTTGTTTTATTTTCTTCTGATCACAAAAGTTATGTGTGTTCATTGTGGAAAACGAAGGAAAAGCAGAAACAGAAAACATCCCACCATTCAGAGATAAAAATTGTTAACATATGTGTGTATTTTCTTCCAGATTTTTTTCTATGCGTACGTACATTTTTCCCCGAAATTGAGAACATGCCGAATTTACAGTTCCAAGTCCTATTTTTATTCGACAGTACATCAAAAGTGTTTCTTTATATTTAAAATTATTTCAAAAAATAATTATGACTATATGATATTCTACCACTTGATTATAGCTCTAATTTAGTTTGCTACTGTTGTATTTTTAAGTCCTTTTCAGCTGTCTACTATTACAGTTAACACTACAGTGATCAGCCCTGTTCACATCTCCCCAGGACAAGTATCTACAAATGGAATCCTTGGCTTCAAGGCCAAGGTGGAGCCCCTGTACAGCCCTTTCTCTGTTATCAGTATTTACCCTTTCTCCTGCATTGCAACTTATTGTTTTTAAAAACTTTCCCAATTCAATAGGTGAAAATTAACATCTGTGTTTTGATGAGCCTTTCTTTGATTATGTGAACTTGAACACTTTTTTGTGTTTCTTGGCTATTTGCATTTCTTCCCTGGATTTTCTGTTCATGTCCATAAGGCAAAGGCTTTTAAAATGGTTTTCATTTCACATGAAGATAAAAGTTTCTGTACATATTCAAAACTTTGGTTTTGGTCAGACCTTTCCAGTTATTTCTTGTTCATAGTACTGGGCTAAAACCTTACAGTAGTCCTTGTATGTTTTTAGCCCAGTACTATGTGTGTCCTTGAGAGAAACGAATTTAACAGTAATAGTAATAACTGGTATACTGAGCACCTAGTATGTGCCTGCATTGTGCCAGGGGTTCTCACAAACCTTATTCGTTCCACCCCACATCCAGTCTCCCCATTTTGCACACTGAAACACAGAGATTCAGAGAAGGCTTGCAAGTGGAGGAACTGAGTGTGAAACCGGGAACTGTTGTGTTCTCTTAACCCAAGAGTAGAGGGGCCCCCCGGGGTCCAGACATTGGATAGAGGGGCAGTCCTCAGAGATTTTCTCCAGGGCTCTACCTCTCCTCTCCTAGACGGGAAGCCCATCTCCACGGATGTCATCGTCCTAGGCCGCACAAACCTACTGATCTCCAGCGCGCAGCCTCGGCACTCTGGCGTCTACGTCTGCCGAGCTAACAAGCCCCGCACGCGCGACTTCGCCACTGCGGCGGCTGAGCTCCGCGTGCTGGGTGAGGCGGGGTGAAGACTGGGGTTGGGGGGATTTTTTGCAGGAGACCGTATTGAGGAGGGTTAGTTGGGGCTGAGGGAAGAATGGGAAGAGGGAAGTGGGCAAACGGATGTGTTAAAGGAACTGAGGGATGATCCTGGAGGATGAAAAAGGGCTGTAGGGCTGGGAGGAGGGTGTTGAGCTCATGGGGAGGAGTCTTTCTTAAGTGTGGGGGGCTTAGAGGGGACAGACTAGATAATTGAAGGAGGGGACGTGGTGGAAAGAGACTGGAGGATGCACTGGGAAGAGCCGAATCAGGGAGAGGAGAGGGGCGATTAGGGCCCCACCTGGGTAATTGGAGGGTGAGGAGGGGATAGTCTGGGTGGGACTGAGGTTACGGGAGAAAATAGTGGGGTGGTCTGAGTGGTACTAAGAAAACTGGGGGATGGGGTTGCTCACGGCAGGGGTAACTGTGGAGAGGGGTAAATCTGATAGGTGTGGGAGACGCTAGACGGTGGGGAAGAAGGAGGTGGTAAATGAGGGAGTGGGGTTAAAACTGGGAGGAGCTAGGGTATTTAAGGGAAGCCGAAGAGGCCTGGAGACAATTCGGGGAAAGGAAGAGAATAGCTTGGGGCTGGGGTAAATGCAGAAAAAGTGATAGTACGGCACTGCACTAGAATATTTTGGGGGAAGGGGTGAGTCAGGGAGAGGTTAGCATGATTGGAAAGGATGTGGGAGTCGGTCAGTGTATTTAGGGGAAGGGCAGAACCCCTAGCGGCCGGAGCACGCGCTCAGCATCCCCCTCCCGCCCCCAGCGGCCCCGGCCATCTCGCAGGCGCCCGAGGCTCTGTCGCGGA
>NW_006442109.1:10087366-10087964 GCF_000325575.1 Pteropus alecto
GAGCCACGGCCCGCGCTGCGCTGGCTGCACGATGGGGCGCCGCTGCGGCCCAACGGGCGCGTCAAGGTGCAGGGCGGCGGCGGCAGCCTGGTCATCACTCAGATCGGCCTGCAGGACGCCGGCTACTACCAGTGCGTGGCTGAAAACGGCGCGGGCACGGCATGCGCCGCCGCGCCGCTGGCAGTAGTGGTGCGCGAGGGGCTGCCCAGCGCCCCCACGCGGGTCACCGCCACGCCGCTGAGCAGCTCCGCGGTGCTGGTGGCCTGGGAGCGCCCCGAGCTGCACAGCGAGCAGATCATCGGCTTCTCCCTCCACTACCAGAAGGCTCGGGGTACGTCTGCTGGAAGGGGGAGACGACACGCCCCAGCAAAGGCCCACATGGGGGCGCACTGAGGGCGGGGACAAGATGAATGACTGTTTGCCTGTCCTGTACCTCTGGGGTTAGGGTGGGATAGGGTGGGAACCCACAGGAGAGACCGGCATAGATATGGAGTAGGCCTGCTGCTAAAAGGGTTAATGGTGTGGCACATTCCCCTTCAGTCACAATTCATGAGAGAGGAGAGAGAGGATGCTTCTCCCAGGGAAAATGCCTTAGAAT
>NW_006442109.1:10087988-10105135 GCF_000325575.1 Pteropus alecto
GAATCACTTCAGTTAGATACCAGAAGGAACTTCCTAACCAGTGTAGGAATTAATACAGTGGGACTAGAAGCCAGGGAGTTTATACTGTCCAGCTCATATTATCTGGAATGATTTAGCTATAAAATGACTATTACAGAGATTGGGACAATATAAAGGATGCTTAGACAATCTCCAGCTGTCGGGCCTCTGGGGGTGGCCTTACAACTGTTCCTTTGTCCTCTGTGTCACCGCCCCAGGCATGGACAATGTGGAATACCAGTTTGCAGTGAACAATGACACTACAGAGCTACAGGTTCGGGACCTGGAACCCAACACGGATTATGAGTTCTACGTGGTGGCCTACTCCCAGCTGGGGGCCAGCCGCACCTCCACCCCAGCGCTGGTCCACACACTGGATGATGGTAGGGCCTCTGAACCTGCAGTGGGCACCTTGGGACCCTGAGGGTTCCCTGGGGATGATAGCTTGGCTTCTCTTTACTAGTGTACACCAAGGCACTTTTACCTGCCTCATGTCATCTTTAGTGTTCTGAAAGGGGGTGGGCAAAGGTTCTTTTCCCCAATTTACAGTTGGGGAAACTGAGGCCCAACAAATGAGAGTGACTTGCCCAGGGTCAGTAGTACAGCTGGGACTCGAGATCTCAGCTCGTGATTCCCTATATCATGTGGCCCTTCTCCGTGACCTCCACATACCATCCATTCAGGCAGAGACCAGAGACAACCCACTGAATGTGGAAGCTTGTGCCCCAAACCTTTTTCAGGGTGGGAAAGATGTCCCCTCCTCTCCAGCTTGGGGCTCCCCTTAGAGGCTCCCTTTCCTCCCTCAGATCCTGGTCCTGGGCCTACTTCTCTGACTTGCTGTGTGACCTGGGCAAGTCTCTGACTGCTCCTGGGCCTCACCTTCCACGTCGGTGGAGCAGAGCTCATGCTGCTGTTCTTCTGTCTCAGTCCCCAGTGCAGCACCTCAGCTCTCCCTGTCCAGCCCCAACCCCTCGGACATCAGGGTGGCGTGGCTGCCCCTGCCTCCCAGCCTGAGCAATGGGCAGGTGGTGAAGTACAAGATAGAGTATGGTTTGGGAAAGGAAGGTGAGTGGGGGCAGGATGCGGGATCCACCTGGCTGGGAATCGTGGCTGGGAAGGGTGATCAGAGCAGCTGAGGACCTGAACAAAGTAGGGGAAGTCCAAGGAAAGTAGGCAGCGCGGGGGAGTAGGAAAGGTGAACCTGGAAAAGAGGAGTGTGGGCTAGGGGTCAGGGCAGCACAGTGAAGAGAGGGCTAGCTCAAGGCAGAAGGAGGCCTGGGTTCTGGCCCCACCTCCTGTACAGCTACAATGTGTCATCCTGATGAGTCCCTGTCTCAGTTTCCTTATCTGTGAATTGAGGCAGGTGGCCTAGGTGATCCCTGGGGATCCAGCACAAGTTGCGGATGAGGGATAGGAAGGTGGGGCGGTGCTTGTGGGATGGGAGAATGGAGCATTGGGGAGGGTGTGTTAGGGCAAATATCTGTAATCTAGGGGAGGAGTATGAAAGAGATAAAGAGTTAGGAGAAGGCAAGTGGCTGGGGGGCCAGGGTGAGGGTGGAGAGGGAGGGAAGGGTGAGGCAGGGGGCTTTTGGGTGGTTGCCAGGGCTTTGGAAGGCAGGCAGTGCCGGATGGCCCTCACAGCCAACCCCTGTGCCTGTGCTATAGTGTGTGTGTGACGGGGGTCGGGGGAGATATTGTTGACAGCTTATTAGGAAGTGGGGACACCATGCCATGATTGTTTTCACTCTGAGCTGAGGCCGATAGCTGTATCAGCTAGGACGGGAAGCCCAGGAGTCAGCCCTGGAGCCATGGAGTCCCCCCAGGCACTGAGGGGCCAGTGCTGAGAGGGCCTCAGGCTCCGATGAGTGCTGAGGAACCAGGAACGGAGGTGAAAGAGGCAATGTAGGGATGTTTGGGTGTCGTGGTCCTCAGGTGGCCTCCCACCAGCATCTTTTCTGTCCCAGCAGATCATATTTTCTCCACCGAGGTGTCAGGGAATGAGACACAGCTTACACTGAACTCACTTCTGCCCAACAAGGTGTATCGAGTACGGATTTTGGCTGGCACAGGGGCCGGCTACGGAGTGCCCTCCCAGTGGATGCAGCACAGGACGCCCGGTATACACAATCAGAGTCACGGTACGGGCTCAGAGGGGACCAGACCAAGCGACACGCATGACTTTGGTTGCGTATGTGTCCTCGGAACCCAGACCCAACCACACACTCCATCAGAGACTTTCCATGCCCACCCCTGCTCGTTGGGTCAGGGAGGATGTGTGTAGAGGGGAAGGGCTGGCCTTTGCAGACACATCTAAGTTCAAGTGTCCCTTCTTCTGCTTTGTGACCTCGGACAAGTCATTCACAACTCTAAGGCTTCATTTACTAGCAAGGGAGGTGCGAGGATTGAAAATGTATTGTAAACAAAGCGTTTAGTACGCGATAAGAACTTGTTAAATAGCAGCTGCTTCCATGATTGTGATTGTTCTGTTGAGAGGCCCAATAGTAGAGCGATTAAATGAAGACAAATCCTGGCACACATACTATCTGTGTGACCTTGGGCAAGTTACTTAATGTCTCTGAGCCTCGGTTTTCTCACCTATAAAATTGGGATAATGGTATTTACATTATTTGTAGGGTTGTGAAAGTAAAGTTAAAATGTATGTACGAAGTACTTAGAACAGTGTCTAACACACTGTAAGCCCCCACTCTTAGGCTCCAAGTCTGGTTCCCACTCCAGTGGCTCCATCCCTCCTTCCAGGCCTCCTCAACCCTCATGACCCCCTGTATCCATGCCTGCAAGTATCCATGCATTCATTTCTTCAGAAGAATTATAGAGCCTACTCTGTGCTGAGTACTGTCAGCCCTTTCCCAGAGGGGCTCCTTGCTAACCTCTGTGCAAAGGCTTAGCATTCCATCCTCAGCACTCTGGGCTTGTGGAATAATGAGTTTACCTCTAGACCAGCCGTGGCCTAGCACTTAAGGAGGTAGCTGAGTGGTGATGCAGAGGGAGAAGTCTGGCAAGGCTCTCACTCAATGCTGTCCTCCTGCTTTTTGCTTCCTCCTGCCCCTTCCCCCTTTCCCATTCTTGGCCTCCTTCCTCTTATTCCCCATTCTCTTCTTCTTTCCTGCCGTCCTGCTCCTCTGCCCCCAGTCCCTTTTGCCCCTGCAGAGTTGAAGGTACAGGCAAGGATGGAGTCCCTGGTCGTGTCATGGCAGCCGCCCCCTCACCCGGCCCAGATCTCTGGCTACAAACTGTACTGGCGGGAGGTGGGGGCCGAGGAGGAGGCCAATGGTGAGAGCCCCCCAGGGGGCCGTGGAGACCAGGCTTGGGATGTGGGGCCTGTCCGGCTCAAGAAGAAAGTGAAGCAGTATGAGCTGACCCAGTTAGGTGAGGAGGGCTGGGGGGAGGGAGCGAGACGGATGTAGCTTCAGTAGGGGACTGGACAAGCTGGGTGCAAAAGTTGGAGATGGAATCCTCTCTGGAAACAAGAGAGTGACCCCACAGGTTCTTCTAGCTAGCGAGTGATCCCCTTAACCTTCCCTAGTCCCTGGCCGGCTGTATGAGGTGAAGGTGGTGGCATTCAACAAACATGAGGACGGCTATGCAGCAGTGTGGAAGGGCAAGACGGAGAAGGCTCCCACACCAGGTGAGGGGGTCTCAGTTAAGGGGTTTGTGTGCAGCTTCCTTCGCCTTTCCTCTGGGCCAGCCCTGGTAGTCGGGCCATCTGGTAGCCTCAGCCACCCCCAAAACCATTCTCCTAGGCTCAGGGGTCCTCCTCTAGCTCTAGACAGCCTCTGTCATGGAAAGAAGCTCCAGTTTGTGCAGTCTTTTAGGCCTGGTACCATATTTTCATTATCTATGAGCAGTGCCAATTTGGAAGATTAGAGCAGAGAGAAACCCCATGGTTGATCAGTTGACTCCTGACTCCAAGTTTGTCTTTTAGATAATTTTTAAAACACGTCTACCTACATTACACCACTTATCAGATTGTCCCTCCACTCTAGGCAGAGAGTATCCCTACATGGCCCACCAGGAAGCTGAGGCTCCGAGAGGTAAAGGGACTTGTCCAAGGTCTCACAGAGCCTAGACGAACCAGGACCACTGACTTCCAAGTAAAAGTCTGTCCACTGCAGTGCACTGCCCGTGGCCCTCTACTGGACACTTCTGTTGCCCATCATGATACTGCCTCACCCCTAACTTCCCAGGCTGATTTCCAGCCATGTGGGTTCGTGGAAAGAGAACTCAACCAGGGCCAGGAAACCTGGGTTCTAATTCCAGTTTGTTCGCTCAGCAAATCTTTTACTGAGTGTCTACTATGTATCAGCTCTGTTCTGGGAATTTAGTGATGAACAACACAAATAAGTAATGGAACTGCTGTCACGGAGTTTATTTTATTTGACGTTTATGTAATAAACATATCATCCTATAATATTATATATATAGATATATCTATATAGATAGATAGATAGATAGATAGATAGATAGATAGATCTATATATATATAGATATATCTATCTTAGTTTAGTTGCTATAACAAAAATACCATAGTCTTAAACAACCAACATTTGGTTCTCACAGTTCTAGAGGCTGGGAAGTCCAAGATCAAGGCACTGGCAGAATCAGTGTCTGGTGAGAGCCCACTTCCTGGTTCATAGACCATAGGCCATCCTCTCGCTGTGTCCTCACGTGGCTGAAAGAGGTCTGGAGAGCTCTCTGGTTCTCTTCTATAAAGGTACTGTTGTGGACTGAAAAGTTTGTGTTCCTCCAAAATTCATATATTGAAACCATACCCTCCAATGTGATGTATTAGGATTAGACGAGGTCATGAGGGTGGAGCCCTCATGCCTGGGATTAGTGCCCTTGGAAGAGTCTCTAGAGGGCTTGCTTTCTCTTTCTGTTCTCTGCCATGTGACCATACACTGAGAAGCTGGCAATCTGCAACCTGGAAGCGGGCTCTCACCAGAACTTGACTGTGCTGGCACCCTGCTCTCGGACTCTAACCTCCAGAACTGTGACAAATAAGTTTTTGTCATTTATAAGCCACCCGGTCTATGGTACTTCATTATAGTAGCTCAAATGGACAAAGACAGGCACTAATCCCATTCGTGAGCATTCCACCATATATTCAGATTTCGACAATATAAATTGGGGGGCACAAACATTCAATTCATAACAATATGACAGATACTATTCTATACACTTTGCAAATATTAACTAACTTTCATCCTCATAACAATGCTATGAGGTAGATACTATTATCAGCCCCACTGACAGAATAGGGAATGGAGGCATAGCTGGGTTAAGTAACTTCTCCAAGGTTACACAGCTAGTAAGTGCCAGAGCTGGAATTTAAACCAGGGCAGCCTGGCTCCAGAATCTATGCTCTTAGTTGCCATGATTTGCTACCTTTCTCTATTATGGTCTGCTATATGTATAACCTTGGTAAAAATCACTTAAATTTTTGGGAGCCTCAGTTTCCTCATCAGTGAAGTGAAAAAGATACTACCCAACACCCAGGAACAAAAGAGAGTGGATAGAAGAAAATAACTGTAAACTGAGAACTGTAAAATACTATACATTTTTAGGCCGAGTGTCCTTCCTTCCCCACACTCTAATTTTCACCTTCCAGACCTGACCATCCAGAGGGGGCCACCTTTGCCCCCTGCTCACGTCCATGCGGAATCAAACAGCTCCACATCCATTTGGCTTCGGTGGAAAAAACCAGACTTTACCACAGTCAAGATCGTCAACTACACTGTGCGCTTTAGCCCCTGGGGGCTCAGGAATTCCTCCCTGGTCACCTATTACACCAGGTGAGGATGAGGGGCCAATACTATGAAGGAAAGAAAGAAGGCAGCAGGTAGTGATGAGAACAGGGACCCTGGGGGATTCAGGAACCTCTCAGGGCTCACGTGTTACACTGGGAGCACACTGAGGTCTGATGACCTGATGGTGGAAAAGGAGAGCCCATTCCATCCTATCCCCTTACAACAGAGCCTTGTACTGAACCCTTGGGAGCGTGATGCAGACAGACCTGTTTCTTCTACCCCAGAGGGCTGGCTCCCAATATGATGGGGAAAAGACCACCCAGATGCTCTCCTGGGAGAGGCTCCAGTCAGAAGGAGAGACAGTACTCACAGGAGCTGCTCGTTTGGCAGAGGAAACATCGCATAAAAAGCAATAGATGTATACAATTGCAGCTAAAGTAAAATTAAATCAAGGAAAAGATGTATCAGAGATGGTTCCTTGGGTGAAGGTCGACTCGGATTAATCCAGGAACGTTTCCTGGAGAAGGGGGCCTGCTTTGGATATTGGACATGGAGCACGATACCCTCGGAGCAGCATACATCCAGATCTCTCCGTAGGTTCTCTGGCTGCCGTCGGTGGCCCCCATGCCAGAGAGCAGATACTCTTCCCAGGGTAGGGCCTGGGGCTAGGGCTGGGGCCAGGGGAGTAGATCTGGAGGAGCTGCCCTGCTAAGAGGGTGTGCCTGAGAGCACTAGTCCTGTTTCTTGCCTCTGCAGCTCAGGAGAAGACATCCTCATTGGCGGGCTGAAGCCATTCACCAAATACGAGTTTGCGGTCCAGTCCCACGGCGTGGACATGGATGGGCCTTTTGGTTCTGTGGTGGAGCGCTCCACCCTGCCTGACCGTGAGTGTCCTCTCAGCCCTCTTGCCACCAATCCATCTTTTACCCAACTCCTTCTTGCCCCAGAAGCCCTCTTCTGAAATGTCCCTCAAGACCCCTTAAGTATCTGTTGTTTGCTGTGCATTTCCATAGGCCAGTGTTGGTTACCCATAAAAATAACAACATAGAATTTAGAGGTGTGGCTTCTTTTAAGAGGCTATGCCAAGACCTCACTGAGCTGGTGAAGAGGGGCAAGGGTAGAGAGACAGGTCACCTGTATTCTGCATTTGGGTCCCCCATCCTGCTCTTTACACACAGGGAGACTCGAGCAGGTCCCTTCCCCATCCAGGGCCACCGTCCTCATCCGTAAAAAGAGAGGATGGGACTATTCACTCTGCAAGTCTGTGATTCTGGAACTCTTTGGAAACGGCATTTCAAGACAAGTGGACTTCTGTCTCACAGCAGAGGCTTTTCGGTTCCACCAGCCTTAAGACCGTTCACCTTCCCATCAACAGGGGACCTTTGTGCTGAAATAGGAAAATGTGTGTGGGATGGGGTGGGGAGGCCCTCCCTTCTCATGAATGTGCTTTTTTAAAAACTTTTCAAATTGTTTCTCTCCCCACTATGACCTGTTATTATGGTCTTACACTGCACATGGAGTTTAGGGAGACCTGATGTTTTCTCAAAGGAAACTTGATGACATTGGGTCCCCAGCACAACTGACCATGCTGCAGAGGGGAGGGTTCTCTTTCTGCAGATGTGGAAACTGGAGCCTGAGAAGAGGGTTCGTGCAGCCCGGGATCCTGTGGCTCTGTTACACCTTAGAGTCCTGGGTCGCCATTTTACCCTCTGTTAAGCCTTGAATACCTGAACCCCTAAGTCTCCGTCCCTTCCTAGCTTACCAGTCACCTTGTGCCTCTCCTTTTCAACTTTCTTCATTCACCCCCACCTCCCAGGATCAACTTCGTCTCTAAATACAAGACCAAAGTTGGCCAAGGTGGTACCTCTTACACAGCGGTGCTCACGACCCTGTAGGGCCTGTGCCAGGGGCATAGACAAAGGCTGCACAAGGCATCAACCAATTGTACTTAAAGATTTGGAGTGGCAAGGGGAGTTAGGAATTTTTAATGATAAATAATTTTAAATACTATTTTTATGTTAAACTTTACCATGAAATAGATAGCAAACTTAGCTTGAAATTTTAAAATAGAATGTAAGCCTTCCAAAAATTTTTGAGCTCTGCCTCCAGGTTCCTAGAATACCAGACAGTCTCCTCAACCCTTGGAGGTATCTGGGTGTGGAAATTTAGGGAGCTCTGCTCCAAAGAGTAGGAAAGAATTTCAGGGAGGGGAGCACAGTGGTAAAGCCCCCCTCCCCAATCATTTTCCAGAAATCCTCCAATTAAAGACCAGATCTTATTTTGCTTTGTGGTTTGTGGTTTGTTCCAGTGAAGGGGGAATAAAAGAGGCCATATATCCCTGTTCTGTCTCACAGCTGCCCCCAGAGCTGGGGCTCTCAGTGACCCTGCCTCTCCCCATCTCCTCCCCTGCACTCCAGGGCCCTCGACACCCCCATCCGACCTGCGTCTGAGCTCCCTGACACCATCCACTGTTCTGCTGCACTGGTGCCCCCCCACGGAGCCCAATGGGGAGATCGTGGAGTATCTGATCCTATATAGCAACAACCACACCCAGCCCGAGCATCAGTGGACCTTGCTCACCACAGAGGGTGAGGGCTCCTGCCCGAGGGCATTGGAGCAAGAGCTTCCCCATTCTCTCCCCACTTCCCAAACTCTCTAGTGGCTGGGTTAGTAGTGAGAGAGCGGCTGAGGTTTGTTCCAGGGGTTTCTAGGAGGAACAGGCAGAGGCTGTTTCCTGAGTGGGAGTAGGCTACTTCCCCAGTCCTGCTTTCCAGCCTATCCCTGCATCCCACCCTGCTCAACCCACTAGCCTTGCTTTCCCTGCTTCCCCTACATCCCAGGAAATATCTTCAGTGCTGAGGTACGCGGCCTGGAGAGCGACACTAGGTACTTCTTCAAGATGGGGGCACGCACAGAGGTGGGGCCTGGGCCCTTCTCTGGCCTGCAGGATGTGATCACTCTCCAGGAGAATCTCGCAGGTGAGAGGGCAGGAAGGGAGGAGTGGGATCCGTTCTGGAGCATCCGAGGTTTCCAGAGGCCCCTGGAGTTGACTTATAACCTGAAAGCCATCTCTTCCAAGGCCCTGCCACCTGGCATGACTGCACTTTCATTGTTTTGGACAACTGCCCTCCTAGTTTGTTGCGGAGAAAAACATTTTGAAGGGGAAATGGGTGTGGTTCAGTGGTGATTCATTTGAGAGATCAGATTTTTTGGGAGACTGGTTTGGTGTCTTTGGGAGATTGCTTTGATTGGAGAATTGGCTTGGAGAGGTGATGAACTTTATGGGGTGGAGGTGGGCAGAAGGACTGGCTATGTAATTGGCAGGGCCTGGTGTGAAATGCAAATGAGGGGCTCCTTATTAAAAAAATTAGAAAGTGACAGCAGAACATTAAATCAGGCACAGAGGCCTTCTCAGCATGGGCCCTGCGTGACTGTACTTATTGCACACCCATGAAACAAGCCCTGGTTGGCAGGTTGATGGGGAGGGGCCACAACTTCTGGATGTCCGGTGGGGAGCGCAGTTAGAGAGAGAGGTAGTCGTGGTCTCTGTGAGGCTGTGGGGCCCTCCTGTCCTTGCATCAGAAGATTTTGAGTATCCCAAGAGTGAGACTCCAGCCGGTGGTCCCCTGAGGAAACCACAAGAAGTCCTGATCTATGAACCCTGGGCCTTCTCCTGTCATTGACCTGTTCTTTCCCCTCTCTCTTCCCCACCAGACTCCCTGGATGTGCACTCAGTCACAGGCATCATTGTGGGTGTGTGCCTGGGCCTCCTCTGCCTCCTGGCCTGCATGTGTGCTGGCCTGCGCCGCAGCCCCCACAGGTGGGTGAAGGAACCAGTCTGACCTCAAAGAGGAGAGATTTCCCAAGGACTACAGAGAGGAGAGAGCAGAGAAAGTAGCCATGACTTGCCCTAGGCACCCCCAGGAACCCCATTGAAGTTAGGACTCTGGGATGAAGGGACTGGGGGTAATATCCTCATGAGAGTATGCGCTGGGTTTAAGGAATCCCCCAGCCCGCCCCTTCAACAAGGGCACGCATAGGCAGAACTGCCTGTCTCCCACTTCTGTAGCTGCCAGCATCTTGGAGAAAGGAAACCCCAAATCGCCAAGAGAAGAAGGGTCCTATTTGTAGTGTCACAGGAAGAAACCCCAAATCTCCAGATGTCTGGAGCCAAGAGAAGAAGGGTCCTATTTGTAGTGTCACAGCTGCTTTTAACAGTTTCTTACTCATTGTACAGACTACAAACCAAGTCCCAGAGACAGGGCCATAGGCTGGAATAGGTCTCAATCCCATCCCATCCCTCAATCTCTGACCCCTGTGCCTATCTTCCCTTCCAGGGAAGCAAACCAAGTCCCAGAGATGGGCAGGGACATAGGCTGGAATAGGTCTCAATCCCACCCCTATCCCTCACTCTCTGACCCCTGTGCCTATCTTCCCTTCCAGGGAATCCCTCCCAGGCCTGTCCTCCACTGCCACTGCTGGGAACCCCGCACTGTACTCTCGGGCCCGCCTTGGACCCCCCAGCCCTGCAGCTATCCATGAACTGGAGTCCCTTGTGCACCCCCGTCCCCAGGACTGGTCCCCACCACCTTCAGACATCGAGGACAGGGCTGAAGTGCACAGCCTTATGGGTGGCGGCGTTTCAGACTGCCGAGGTCACTCCAAGAGAAAGGTGAGCCTGAAGCTTCAATAGGTTAGTCCCACTGCAGCTCACTCCTAAATAGGACACAAGGGGGCGTAAGAACACAACGGATGATACTTTGAGAAAATTCCCTTCCTTCCCTTTTCACTGGTCCAGCTGCAAAAGAAAAGGCACTGTCTCTCCTTCCTCCGTGAAAGGGGTTGGCAGGGCTGGGAAGCAGATGGGCCTCCATCCCTGGCAGAATAGGTCAGCCTGGATCTCACAGAAGAAGAGGAGGGCCCCTGATGGGCTTTTTGCAAGTGACTCATGGTAGCCAGAACACCCAGATCCTTCCTCATCCTGGAAACTGGGGAGATGCATAAGATCCAGCCCTCCCCAATAAGAGGAAAAGAGGCTGGTTAGGTTGGCAGTAGCCAAGTGGGACTGGGACCCAGATAAGGTGGGCCATGTAGGGGGAAGGACCCCTTCATGCTTGCAATAGTGGCTCATCCCACCCTTCTCTGACCAGCCTGCTCAACCCCGTGAGTCCTTCCTCACCCTTTCCCTGCTTCTCTGCTGAAGGAGACCCTGCCTGACTTGGAAACCTGTGGGCTTTGCCAAGGCGATGATATTAGGCTTTTCTGCAGGAGGACTTCTATCCATTCTGCACTCCTCCCCACACCCTTGGGGAGGGAGAAAACAAGGGGGCCAGAGTCTGTGGAGAGAGTCTCCATCCACTTCCCTCTCCCAGCCAGCCCCTCAGTGCTTCCGTTTCTTGCTTCTCTCCCCTGTGCAGATCTCATGGGCTCAGCCAGGTGGGCCGAGCTGGTCAGGTTCCTGGGCAGGCTGTGAGCTGCCCCAGGCAGGCCCCATGCCTTCTCTGACCCGGGCTCTGCTGCCCCCTGCTGGAACTGGGCAGACGCTGTTGCTGCAGGCTCTGGTGTATGATGCCATAAAGGTCAGTGTCCTGGGAGGAAGGGGTAAGAAAGGAGAGAAGGGTCCTCATGCTTATGAAGAGCAATAGCGAGTTCTCTGGAGACCCCTGATGGTCACTTTCCTGGGGATAAGAGTCTAGCCAAGAGACCCCTGGAGCCTCTGAAGGTGAGTGGGTAGAAGGCTAGCTACTCTGTAGGAATCTGTGTTTCACCTGGATTGGGGACAGTCCTTCCTTTACCTAGACCTAAGTGAGCCACAGCAGAGTTACCATGTGTCTGAGGGTGGCCTGGCCTGAGTGCCCTCAGCCCCTCCTCCTATTCATTGAGGCCCTGATGAATCCGGTAGTCCGAGAAATTCTGGGCAAGGGCAAATGGTAGTATTTCATTTTTTTCCCATGGGTCTGATCACCTCTTATAGGGTAATCAGCATGCTTCCTTTACCAACTTCCATGTGACATATACTCTGGGGCACTGGGGGTGTCATTCTCTAGACCCCAAGTATGTTGGTCATTCTTCTGATGATCACTCTGTGTTGATCACCCTGTCTTTGTGTTCTCTGCTCTGACCAGGGCAATGGGAGGAAGAAGCCACCTCCAGCCTGCAGGAACCAGGTGGAGGCTGAAGTCATTGTCCACTCTGACTTTAGTGCCTCCAGAGGGAATCCTGACCTCCACCTCCAAGATCTGGAACCTGAGGATCCCCTGGGTTTGGAGGCTCCTTTGGGTGTTGTGGATCTAGGGCAAGGGGTAGATTTACTGGATAGGGAGCTGGGAGGATGTGAGCAGGCAACCACTGGGCCAGACAGACTTTCTTGCCTGCCGGAGGCAACTTCTTGCCCCTACCCGAACCTCCAGCCAAATGAGGCTCTGGAGGAGGCCTCTGGGAACAGCTGCCAGCCAAAGGCCCCCTGCTCTCTAGGAACCAGCCCAGGCTTGTCCAGAGCCCCAGTGTCCTCCTCTGCTTAGCTCCCCTAGAGGGACAGTTGGGGGCAGGCCGATACAGATCATGGGATATGACATGTGTGGCCATGCATGTACACATGTGTACCTTCAGATACTGAGTATCATCAAGCCATTTGGAGCCGCCTAGGGTGATTTGGCTAGGGAGAGAGGAAGAAATGGATTATTCACTCCCCCATACTCTGTGACACATGTGATATATGAGACATGTGAAGCATGGCTATGCTATGTGTGATATACACATATGTGAAACACATGTGTGTGTGCTAGTTGACAGGCTGGGAAACCTTGGTCCAGGCAGTGGTCAGTACAGTATAACTGATCCTCCGGTCAGTACAGTACCCCAGAGTGGTCAGTCCCCAGCCCTCTGGGGCCCCAACCTCCATCACCCAGCATTTATTACACACTCTGAGAGTGTCTCCAATGCCCTGTCTGACAAAGACAGCCCCAGCCCATTTTCCTGTCTGGCTGGGCTGAGTGCAGGTAGGCTCTGAATGCCTAACATTTTAGTTGCATCTCCTCCCTCCACCCATCTCCCCTGTCCCATGTCCCAAATTGAGAGGGTGACTCTGGTTCCCCTCAGAGCAACTCTGCATTCATTTTTGAAATTTAGGAAGTGCCTGGTTTTGAACATGTGCTTTCTCTGGCTCTCCCCTCCTTTCTTCCCCTTCACTCCTCTAATGGCCTGTCTCCCAGTCAACTTGCTCTCCTAATTCTAGTGCCCTTCGCTTCCTCCCTGATACTCTTTCCTTTCCTCTCTCTTGTTTCTGTGTCTCCTCTGTCTGTCCACCTGTCCTGTCTCTCATGCCTCTCCCGGACTGTGTCATGTGGTTCTCCCGCCTTCCTTCCCTAACAACATGACTACCTCATATCTGCTTCAAGGCCATAGCGTGACTCCTATGTCCGCCATCCACTTCACCCATTACCCTCCTGCTCCCTCTTCTCTCTGTGCCTCCATATGTCCCCTCCCCAGGCAGACTGCCCACCCCAGTACAGGTTTGGAGAAGACCTTCCTGCTTCCCTTGTATCTTTTTCCCTGGTATTGAGATGGGAGGACTCTTCTTGGAGGTGATGAGTCCCAGTCACACAAGGGGACTTTTGAGATGGGGAAAGGGGTACATGACCCAAAGGCTCAGGATAAAATTTCTCCCTCCTTTCTATGCAGGGAGGCAGGTTGGCTGGATGGAGAGGTTTGAGATCTTCCTTCCCAGCTGAAGCTAAAGAGAGAAGGGGAGTGGGAATTAGGGGCACTGTAGCCCTGTAGCTTCCCACTCTATACACCCTGAACATGAGCTGATGGGGTGGGGGTGAGAGGAATCTCATCCTCTTAGGTGCTAGAAAGGAGGTCTTTGCACAGGACAAGGGTGATTGGTTCATTTCGTTTCTTTTTCTTTAAATTCAATCCTGAAGTCATTATCTGTTGACCCATCACACAGGGACAAGCTTGACTTCTATTTCCTGTGTAGAGAAAACAATGTCACTTATTAGATTTTGCACTTCAGCCTCTCATAGGAGCATAGAATGTGGGGTCTTTTCTCCCTAAATGCATCTTTTTAACTGATTGGCACCTTAAGGGTTAACTCTGGCTTCTGGGCCAAATTAGAAATAACCAGTCTATCTTTCCTTTCTTTTCTTTTTTTTTTTTTTAATGGTGAAATGTCTCTCAGCGGAGTTGCAGCTTCCTCAGACCTTTTCAACATCGTGTTTATTACACTCGGGTGTCACTCACGTTTGACATCTGCACCTACATTTCCTCCCCCTCCCCCTCCTTCAACCAGCCTATGATAACGCTAAAGATTATTAATGTTGGTTTTGTATCTCGTTAAGGACAGAATTGTCACTTGTACTATTTCTGTAGTATTCGGTGTTGCTGTGGCTAGCACCACGGTATATGTTTCATCATTGCTCTGAAGGTCAAAAGCCTCGTTTTTATTTTGCCGGTTTGATTTTTTTTCTAAAGGGGGGAAAAAAAAAACTGCCCTGAATTAAATGGCTGTTTTAACAGTAGGCTCTTAGCATTACACCACATAGTCATTTTTCATGTTCTTGTTTAACAGGCACTGAGGTTCTGGTTTAAATTAAATAGCTGCAAATGAGACAATTTATAACCCATTAGGTTGGGTGGAAAATTGTTTCTCAAAAGCAAATAAGTAATAAATCTGGTATCTGCCTATAACTCACAGTTGATAAGAAAGTGGCCATTACTCACTAGTATTATATATAATTTGGGCTCTGGGTAATTTGGAAGTGTTAGGTTTGTGTCTTTGTAGCAGTATTTTTATTAGAAAAGAGTCTATCGGCCCTTTACAGGGTATTAATCCCTTTGTCACCTACCATCATTGCCTTACATTTTTTGAGTCTCATTTTAAAATCTTCCTTTTTTTGATGCATGACATGTGTAATCAGTACCTGCTCATTTATTTGTCTGTATTTAGTTTATGCTATATTATTTAATTATTTTTCAGCATTTTTTTCTCCTTACAAATATGACACTTTTTAGGGTTAAGCCAAGGCATCGATCATGTATCTGTCCTTATAATGAATTAATAAACTATTTTCCAAATATGTGGCATTCTCTTTTGGAACCAATGTCTAGAATTTCCTCAGCCTTTCTACATAGAGAATGTATTTCTTCCCAGATGGGAAATGTTGCTTTTTGAGGCTAGAGAGAACAAGTGGTCATGGGAAAGAACTGAATCATCTTCCTCCCTCAATAGGCACTTCGGAAAAGACTTAAACTTAGGAAAGATTAGTTCTTTGATGGCACTCTTTTAGGCTCTCTGCAGATTTATTTCCACCTGTATAACACATTTTTTTTTTTTAACTTTCTTGGGTGCAAGGAGGAGTGAACGAACAACTCCAGAGATTTGGGGGCTTCTGTATAATTCTGGTCTCCAAAATTGCTGATAGCTGAACATTCACATATCCATGCAAGCTTAGAGACCCACATGTGTACATTTACCGTCACAAACACTCTTGTGTCCATTAACTCAAACATGGACATACAGTCACACAAAAAACTCCACACTCACGCTCCACACTTATCTCAGGATCACAGTTGGCAGCTGCTTTGCTAAGATCTTCACAGGGCCTGGAATGTGCATGTTTTTCTGCTGGAGGGAACCAAGAGCCAGAGGCTGCCCTGCCCAGGACCACCCCCAAAGTGGCTGGTGGGCCAGACCCGAGTTAATTGACAGATCATACAGAGAGATATTGCACATTTTGCATGGCACAAAATAGTCATTATTTGCATATCACTCTCAGACCAAGGGTTGTGATAAAGAAGAATTAAACACTTGTCAAAATGAATTTAAAATGACAGCAGCTCAGGACACCAATTTGACCTCTCAGAGTTCAGGACAAGCCAAGAAGGGGTTTTAAGAATTCAAGCCCTGCAGGAGGGAATTCTAGGATTTTGGGCTTAGGGAGCCCCCCCACCCATTCCTTCTCTTTCCTATGGCCAGTAGAGGCCCATCAGTTCTGCCCTTCCTTACAATGAAATCAGTTTGGGCTTTGGTGTGCTAGTGTCTCCCGACCCTGAATTTCTCCATTGCCTTCTACTGCTCACATGCCTAAAGTTCCGTCTCTCAGGCTCATCTTTCAATTGCTACTACAGACTAAGGAGTCCTTGGGCTACACAAACCCCACCATTAGTAAATTTGTTTCTGGAGGCCTGTACTTCTATACTCATCTACACCAAAGTTAGTTTTATATACGGGTAACGTTCCTGATCTTCAAATTCCAGAGTTGGTATCAAAAGAGAGACTTGTTTATTCCTCTGCCATTCCAGTCCAATATCAGAGGGGCAAATAGCAAAGAGTATCAGGGAGGCAAAGACTACCCCCTTTAAATCTCTTGCTCCTAGAACTTAGTAGATGCTCAATAATTTTGATGGGCTTGGCCATCATGCTGGACTCAACAGATCATTTAATAGTGAGTGGTGAAAATTCAAGATCTCTTAGGGCTAGCATGGCTGTGAATCCCCTAGGAGACATGCTTACCTTCTATCTCATTCTCATAGGGACCTATGCTATCTCCTTATGTGTTCTTTGACATGAAACACTGAGTCTTTTTTGGGTGTAGAAATGTTACTGGGAATTTTAACTCTCGATGTGCTTTTCCAGTTCCCAGGACCTGTGTGGTTTAATGGTCTCTAGGAGTGAGTAGGAGAGATATGATTATCTTTATTTTTCAGGTGAGCTCAGAGAATGACTGCCTGGATTGGCTGGGTTAGACAGCTGGCAGAACTGGGGTCGGAATCCAGGTTACTTTCGCGTTCTTATTGTCCTGTTGGGTCGGCTCTCCCAGCCCTGGAGGAAGCTGCCTTCCCACCCCCTCCTACCTTCCGCGTTCACCCAAGCGCCGGAACGCTTCAGTCTGGAGAAGCCAGTCTTGCTAAACGTGCTAGTCTTTGGGTGGAAGGACCGAAACCTTATGGAAAACCGAATCTTTGACAACTTTGTGCAGCTTTGGGGGAATTATCTCGAAAATATAGACTTGGACACGAAGAAAGAGTGGGTCAAAGCAAAACCTGAAGCTTTGCGCGTTTCTCCGTAGCTCGGACCCACTCTACCGTCCTCTTGGTCTCCACTTCCCCAGCCCCCCCAAGTCCGGGTATGGCCCGCTTGGAGGGGGTAAGGGGCTGCAGCCCGGGACGGCGCCGGCCGCTCCTGCCATAGTTCAAAGCGCAGGGGGCGCGTCCGCCGCGCAGCCGGGAATGTCCGGCCGCTTAAAGCGCTCGCCGGCTCTTTTGTTCCCCAGACCGGGCCTCCGGGGAGAGGGGGCTGGGGGAGGGGACCAGAGGGGAGGGAAGGGGGGTGGCAGGCGGCGGGCGGAGAGAGGAGGG
>NW_006442109.1:10105579-10123866 GCF_000325575.1 Pteropus alecto
CGGCGCGGGGGACGGACGTGGGGAGAGCGGCGCGGACCTGCGTGGGGACCCCGGGCTGGAGCGACTTGCGCGAGAAGGGAAGCCGAGCGGGACGGGGCGGAGCCCGCGGAGAGGGCAACCAGGCCAGGCTGCTAGGGGCGGCAGCGGGATGCTGAGAACGGAGCCCTCGGGGAGAGACTGGGCTCCGTACGAAGCGGCTCCCGGACTCGGGGCAGGACCCAAGCTCGGACCGAGGGGCAAGGCGCGCGCGGCAGAGCGGGAGCTAGGCAGGCGGGCTGGAGTTGGAGAGACGGGGAAACGAGCCGGGGGGTACCGCAGGGCTATGTCCCGTCCGAGGGAGTGAGCGGGGTTGCGCGGAGCCGGGAGGCGGGCACAGAGTAGCCCGAGGCTTCAGAGGCAGGAGACAGCACATGAGGGGTGGGGTGGGGGGTACAGAGGCCGGGACCGAGCGAGCTGCGCTGGGTTGAGCGGGCACGTCCTGGATTTGGAGGTAGGACCGGGACTCGGAGCGCGCGAGGGGAACCGAGGAAAAGAGGGAGGAAGATTCCCAGTGGCCGCGCGTGGGGAGGAGAACCGAGAGACACCCGACGAATTGAGGAGGGGAAAGGGAAGCCGACCGAGTGAGCTAGTGAGCGAGCGCTGGGGATGCCCACGTGCCCGCCCTTTCCCGGAGTGTGCATACGCAGCGTCCCTGTCCCCAGGCTCCGGGGTCTGCCAGCTTTGCTGCCCACAGCTCCGTCACACCATCCTTTTCCCCGAGTGACTGTAATGGGGCCAGTCCCAAGGGAGAAGAGTGCAAATCTAATCTCTTCCTTTCCCACCCCAAGTTCTTAGCAGACACTCATCTGGGCCGTGTTCTCCCTCCTCTCAGCTCCGAGAAGCAGGCTATCGAGTCTGCATCTAGGAGAAACTTTAATCCCCCAGTTGCTATACCGGGGTTGTTACCGGGGGCTGAAGAGGCTGAAACGCAGGTCATGGGAAAGATAGGTGTAGGGGTATAAAGGGATGTGATCCTCAAATGTCTTAAAATATCCCTGAAGGTGGGGGGCCGCCCATAATCCCAGCCCTCCTCTCGCTTTCTCCCCACCCACGTCCCCATCTTCCCTAACCCAGGAGGGCACTGGTCTTTTGGGAAGGGGCCAGTTCCAGGATCGCTAGTGCCCTGAAAATGTGAGGAGGGGTCTGTGGCTGCCCTTTCAGCCCAGGTGGGTTCGTTCCCTCTGGGATGAAGCTGTAACTGGTCTGGTAAGTTGCTCTTTGGAGAAGTTGGCAATTTGGCATCGTGCCTGGGATGGGAGCACTTGTCCTTCCCTTCAGTATTTTCCTGATTCCCTGATCACCCTCTTACGCCTTCTCTTCTTCCCACTCCTCTTCCAGTTCATCTGTCATCGGTGGAAGTGGAGAGAGTGCTGGGAGTAAAGGTTCTAGGAATTACCCTCTTCCTGAATTTTGGGAACTTTGAGTCGACGGGGTATTCTCATCTCTCCTATGACAAAGGCAAAACAACCCAAACCCAGAGCATCCTAGAAAAGGAGCAGTGGAGCTGGGCCCACACACCCTGCCCCCTGCCAGGCATCCGCCAGGCCTCAGATAGTTTTCCCAGCAAAAAGAAGCAATGATTTATTTCTATCTCACTTTATATTTGTCTTTTAACTTTTCATAGTGCCTTTGAGTCTGTTAGTCATGTTCAATAACCTTATGACACAAGCCATATTATTGTTCTGATTTAAACAGACGAGAAAGACAAGACAAGTTGAATATTTTACCTAAAGTCACACCCTGAAAGTCTGTGAGGCCTTAGTGCTTAACCAGGGTGACCACAGAAGTGGCAGCAGCTGTGTTGAAATCATTCTTGCCTTTGTATCCCAGGTTTGTAGCTATTAACTGTTAGACCCTGGACAAGTTGCTTAATATCTCTGGGCTTCAGTTTCCTTGTTAAAGATGGAATGGGACAAATAATCACTCTCTCTGAGATGGTCTGTTGATGAAATAAAATACTACATGAGATGATCCTTCCTAATGCATAAAGTTCTACATATTAATAGAGAGTTCTATTAACATTATAGAAAGATGGGGATGGGATGCACAGATCCAGAGAACTTGGAACTTGGAAAGTACATGGAGTTCTTTCTGTCTGCTCATTCTACAATAACCTCTTTTTCCCCTCTCATCTCCCCTGCATGATGCAGGTCTTGGCCACTCTGCTGAACTGGCATTTGCTGTGGAACCAAGTGATGATGTTGCAGTCCTTGGGGAGCCTGTAGTGCTGGGCTGCAGGGTGGAGGGGACCCCTCCAGTGCGAATCACCTGGAGGAAGAATGGAGTGGAGCTGTCAGAGACTACCCACTCCACAGTACTGGCCAATGGGTCTTTGATGATCCATCACTTCCGGCTGGATCGAGGAGGCAGCCCTTCAGACGAGGGTGACTATGAGTGTGTGGCTCAGAACCGCTTTGGGCTAGTGGTCAGCCGGAAGGCTCGCATCCAGGCCGCAAGTAAGTGGGCACCCTTTACTTTTTTTTCCCAGACTGGGGGTCTAGAGAATGGGGAGCAGGTGGAGCAGTTCCATCTTATGCAGCTCTCTAGAGGACTCACTTCTCATCATGGGTCAGTTGAGAGGCGCATAGCAGTAATTTGTAGTGATGGAATTATACCATATACTCATTTAACTGTTTGAAATATGATTTGACAAGAATATAGCCCAACACTGTTGGGGCGGGGGGAGAGGGAAAGAGACGAAGTACTTTGTCCAACTCTGTGTGTCTTAGTTTCCACATACCGGTATATTGTGAGTATCCCAGTCCATTGAGTATGATTCTTGTGTTTCAAGATAAACAGTTGTTATACTTTATGGGTGATTTAAGAGAATTTTGAAGAGAAATTTGGCTACGTGCAGTTGTTAATTATGTGCTGACTTTTAAGCCTTTGGGGTAGAATAAAACTTCACTATACAGATGACATTCTGAAGCTTATCAGCAATTTGTTATACAAAAAATATGGTAGAATGATGAAATTAACATTATTCTCACTCACCTTCATGCTGATGTGCTTTTTTAAAAACTTCAGCTTTATCGAGGTCTGATTGACAATAAAATCATAAGATAGTTAAAGTGTACATTATGGTTACTTGATATCTGATGTGCTTTTTTTCATGGGAAAAAAGGCCAGGCACTATGCTTTGGCTCTAGAATTGTGCTTTGCTCGAGCAGATGGACCACCAGTTGATGTGGTAATGAAAAGATGGCTGTGTTTTACTGTCCTGTCCAGCAAAAAAGTCTGTTGTTGTTGTTTAATCAATGCACACTTCTGGGAGTGTGTTGCATAAACCAAAATTATCTATGTATCTTGGAGAGGTAGCAGGCTATGGGAATGGGAGGTCATGGTTGAGAACCACTGCTCTTGAGAAAGGGCAAAAGTTTTGGCAATTGGAAATATTCTCCATCTCATATCTCTATACTTCTTTTTAGAGAGGGTGTCCCTTAGAGAGGCTGCTTTAATTTTGCTAGGCAATAATTCTAGCTGATACTTATTAAGCACTTGCTGCATAAGGGGCACCCTATGTGCTTTACGTTAATTATCTCATTTAGTCATCATAACAATCCAGGAAGATAGGCAGCTATCATCCTCCTTTTACAGATGAGAAAACTGAGACTCAGAGGGACTCAAGGACATTCTGGTAAGCAGAGGAGCCAGGGCTGCAGTCTAGGCAGTCTGAACCCTACACCCGCCCACTTAACTCCTATGGCACGCTGCCTCTTTCCTGTCTGATCGCTGACAAGTTTCTTCCTGGCTCTGAGGGCATTTGCACAGTTGCTCTGAACGGCTGGTGAGTGATGAATCGTTCTGAGGCAGGAGCCCTCTCTTTGAGTTTAAGATGCCCCTTTGTTCTAAGGAAGGCTGATCCAGGCCCCCATATGGAGCTCTCTGGGAGGCAGCCCTGGACCTTGAGACTGAATCACTTCTGGCTCAGCGACCCCTCATCCCCGGCCCTCCCGGCGGTGTAGGGGAAGGCTGGTACAGCCTCTGAGCAGATGGCTGGGTGTGAGGAAGAGAAGCATGGATGGAGAGTAGGGACCCGAGGAAGCTTGCTGATGGGAAAAATGAGACTTCTCAAGGAGATGACCTCGCCCTCTCCCTGGCCCGTGTCAATGCCAAGGGATAGATAGCCCCTGAATCACTAGCCTAAAATTCTGGGAGATAAATCCCCAGGTGTTTCTATATAGTTAATTGTAAATGTGCTTTTCTATAAATGGTAATACTTTCAAGATGTTTGGTTTCCTTAAACGCCTACCAGTATAAAAAATTGTGCTGTGGACTCTGACTGAGGGAAATAGCGGTTGTTGAAGTCAGCGTGATTAAGTCTTTAGGGTCCTAGGGACAGCTAGGTTGGGGGTTGCTCCAAACACTGACAGTCTAATATGGCCTCTCTCTCCCCACAAGGCCGGTGGCCCCATGGGGGAATGCTTGGATACCAAGCAACCAGGTGGCTGGATCCCCTTTTCTCACTTCAAACAGGCTGATGTCCCTAGAAACCCCCAAAGCTGCTTAACTGCCTAGGTTTCCTCCTTTGGTAATAACTCCCTGCCAGTGCGCCTAGAGGCACTACAGATGTTGTGTGACATGGGAGGGTGCCTTAATGAAAAGGTGCGAGGAGCCCTCCAGAACCCCCTGTTCCTCCTGCCTGTTCCATAGGGCTTGATGGGGAGGGGGCAGGCAAAGCACCCCTCACAGACACACAGTCCACCCAGAAGACTAACCAAGGGAGGCCGATAGGGTCCAGGTCTGTGTGGGCAGGTCTGCTGGGGCATCTGAGCTCTGGGCCAGAGGCTGACAGCTGGGAATGCCCCTCCTCCATCGCAGTGGGCTCAGATGCTGCCCTTGAAAGATGGCCTGACCAGGGTGAGCTAAACTACATGGTGATTCATTGGATGCTTTAGTTCCAAGTATCTCCCTTTCAGGATGGAATGGCTCAGGGTCCTAAGAGTACTCATGCTTCCAGCATGTCTGGTTTCTCTGCCATTTTATTCCATATGCATATCGTTTGGGGGCTGAAAATTGGGACACTTGTTAAGGAGGAGACCCTGGACAGGTTAACCTCTCTGTGGCCGTTTCCTCACCTATGAAATGTACATCCTACTTTGTGGGATGGTTGTGAGGATGAGTACACCTCACATTTTGCCTAGTACATAGGAGGCACTCAGTAGTGGGAGCCAGTACTTTAATCTTCATTTAAAGGCGGTTTCACTGACATGGCCAACAAAAGGAAACTCCCTGAATCTACTGCCAACCCCCAGCTTTCTCCCTCACTGGGATTCAGTTAGGGAGCACTCTAGGGACATCTATCAGGGAGTGGAATTATTGGAGCCAGAGTGAGACTTGTTCTATTTTAACCCCTTCCTGGGAGGGCATGGGGATTCTTCCAAGCTTCTGGGTATCGGCTGAAGCTGGCTGACCTGTGAGACCCTCTGCCATCCCTCTGTGGGGCTCCAGGGAGTGCACGTAGGTCACCTGACCCAGGGGAACATGTGCATTGACTCATCCTTTTGGGGTCTGTGTGCCTGGATGAGTCCAAAGGGGGATGGGCTCACTATAGGAGTGGGATAATTGGGGGACCCACCCCCAGGTCCTCTCAGGTAGAAGCCCTCAGTTCTTGTCCTTCACTTCCTGGCCTTAGTTCTTGGTCTCAGGCCCCTTGGGGAACTGGAGTGAAGAGCAATGTGTTCTAGAGCAGCGCTTCTCAAATTTTATTGTGCCTATGAATTACCTGGGGATGTTGTTAAAATTCAGATTTTGAATCAGTAGGTCTAGGCCAAGGCCTGGGGTTTTGCATGTCTAACTGGAGCCCAGGTGATAATGATGCTGCTGGTTCACAGATGCTACAGGAGAGCCCATTCCCATGTCATAATCGCTGGTGTGGGGTCTGTGGGCAGAATAGTGAAGCCCACAGAACATGGGCTTCATGGCCAGACAGACCTAGGTGGGTTTGAAACCCAGCTCTGCCACTTCCTGACCATGTGTCCTCAGCACAAGTAACTTAACCCTCTTGACCTCTTTGCCCTCGTCTGAAAAATGGGCATAATCCCATTAGCCTGTCAGGGCTATTGGAGGATTAAATGAGGTGATGGTTGTAAAACACCTGGCACAGGGCTTAGCATCTGGGAAATGCTCATTAAGTATTATTGTTAGTGTTAGGTATTGACCTCTAGTTTAAGATGAGGTCCAGCCTGTTTCAAGCTATCTGGGTTCTCAAAGAGCCAGGATTGCCTCCCTTCTAGCCTGGGGCTGTCCTGACCGGGCAGGCCCGACAGTGTTTATGAGGGTGGGCTGTGGAGGCCACAAGACCCCAGCTGGGTGGACTTGGGCAAGTCACTTAACCTCTCTGAGTCACAGTTTCCTCATCTGTAGAATGAGAAAATAATAGCAAGGAGGAATCTTGTGAGGATTACCTAGGATAATATGTGTTAGGAACTTAGCAGGTAAAGGGCATATAGAAAGTGTTCCTTAAAGATTAACTTTTATTATTCTGGGGAGGAGTTAGAGGTGAGAAATGTGAAGTTCTAAGCTCCTTTAGTTGTTGAGGTTTCAGCAAAGCCCCTGGTTGAGCCAGACACCTAGAAGGAGGCAGTGGGGTATGGTGAGGGGAGAAAGTCCAGTTCTAGTCCTCTGCTGTGTCCACCTCAGTAAGTCACTACTTCTCAGGCCCTCTGTTACCCACTTCTAAAGTCTGAATCATTCTCAGACAACTACTCTGAAATCCTCTTTGAGCAGCAAGATCTGTGGTTGTGTGGATCTGTGGGCAGAGTCTGGGCATAGGTCTGTGGAACCAGGTCTGGAGGGGTGGGGTCAGGAAGACTATGGGCTGGAACTTCCTAGAAGTACATGTAGCTTGTGTGGTGGGGGTCCATTGTATTTAGGGGGTCCTGGAGAGCCTCTGTCCAGGGTAGTGATTTGTAAAGGGAAGTGGTTCCTGGCGCAGTGACTTGTAATCCTGGAGCCCTTTGTCATCTGGAGGTTGTTTGCTCACACCTGATGTGTGGAAACCAGTCTCTTCTCTCTTCCTTGAAGAGCAACTCAGCTGAGGTAGCCCTGAGGAAGTCTTCCCACTGGCCCTCAAGTACACACATCTGCCTAACAACTCGGGCAGGAAGCAGGTGACGCAGCTGAAGCATCACTGGTGTCATGAGTGAGTGGCTGTGCCTAGGTCTGCTCTCATGCCAGGCAACTCACCCATACATATGCCATGGCACAGAGGTAGGTACAAATGGATGAGGTTCAGGCCCTTTCACCTGCCAGTCAGTACTCCACAGACCAACCCCTCTGAGGCTCTTGAGAAGCTGTGAGGTATGATGGAAAGGCCCTTGGCTGGACACCAGGAGTCCTGTGTGGCTCTGAGCAAGTCACTAGCCCTGTTGCCCTGTCAGGGCTTTGCTTTTCTTGTTGTAAAATTGGGTGGGAGGTTCATTTCTGCCCTAAGGTAGTAAGTCGTCCTTGTCATCCAGCCAGTCCTCAGAGCATGCCTGCCTTCAATGGGTCTTTTCCCAATCTGTTCTCGCCCCTGCTCATCCTTACCCCATTCTTCCCCAAAGACCATTTAGCTTGCAGTAATTTCTTCCCCCTGCTAAGGCAGGCAGTATTCGTGCTCTGTGGCATTCAGGCTCAGCCTTCCTCTCAGTGATTGGCTGCTTGCATTGTTAAGTAACTGTTGTGTGGCTGATATTCCATCTGTCTCCTCAACTAGATTTTAAGCTCCTAAAGGGCTTCTCTTTCTTTTGTATTTCTCACGTCCCCTGCCTGTAGAGATTGGTAAAAAACTGAAAGAACATGTGGCCTTCTGGGTGTAAAGCTCCGTCTCTCTTGTTTCTCTCTCTGCTTCTCTGTTGTGTTCTCTTTCTTTCTCTCTCTCTCTTTCTCTCTCTCTCTGTTTCTGTCTCTCTCTGTCTCTCTTTCTCCCTGCCCTGTAATTGATAGCATGGCTCAAAAGCTTATGAACAGAAGCTTATGAACAGGGAGGATCAGCAGGGGAATATAACATACTTAGGGCACGGTCATAGGGTGGCTGCTGCTGTGTGTTTATCTCTAGAGGAACTGAGACACTCTCTTCCTCTCCAGATGGAGTGCAAATCAGAGACCAAATTGCCTTGTATCACTCATACCTGGGTCTTGGGGTCTCCTGCCTTGAACTTTATTCCCTGGATGCTGGATGAAGCCTATATCCCCAGGCACATTGGCCCCAATTGTTGAGGGAGGGCCCCCCTCCCTCCCACCCGCAGTACTTGAGTGTGGAAGTCCAACACTTCTGTTTCCCACACCTTGGCTCCACTGTCGCAGGCAGCCAGCTGGCCCCTTGAACACAATGTGCAAATCTTCTCTGTTCCTGTTCCTGGCATTGTCCCTGGCCTGGAGCCTTGGCTGGGAATGTGGGCCGGTGAATAGGAGAGGCATTTGCAGCCTGCAAATGAAACAAGCCCCCAACCCCCCTTAACCCCCTGTCCCCTCCCCACCCCCAGGGAGAAAGGACTTTTTCACTCCTGGCCTTCTTGTATTGCCTTTCTCTCTCCTCTCCAGAGTCCCTGCGGGCCTGTGTGTGTGTGTGCGCGCGCGCGCGCGTGTGTGCGTGTGTGCGTGCGTGTGTGTGTGCATGTGTGTGTGTGTGTGTGTGCGTGTGTGTGTAAGAGAGAGAGAGACTTTTCACAGCAGCTTGAAGGCTGTTCTACACAGCCTTCACTAAAAGTAGGATGGAACAGAAGGGTACCCAGGAGATGGAAAACCAAACAGTGCACTGCTGTCTTTGTTTAATCTGGACTGAGTGATTCCAAAAATGTCTGCCTTGTGTAACTAACCTATAAACCCCTAAGATTCTCTGTCCATAGCTTTGATACAACAAGGAACTTAGAGAGCAGTAGAACTTAGAGACCATATGCACGTGTGTTGCCATGTGTACCTGTGAGTACCTGAGCATACAGGTGTGTGCCTAAAGTATGTGCATGGGCCCAGGATTGGGGTTCAACTCTCCTTGAAGGACCTTGGGGGTATCACTCTTCCCTTGAGCTGTATGGCCGGGCTAGAGAGCTAGAGTGGACAGAATTGGTGCCAGGCAAGAGGCAGTGGTCTTGTAGAGGACTGATACTTACCCAGCCAGCTAAAGTGAAAGAGGAAGGAGGCAAGTCCTAGGGTCATTGGTGGAGGGTGGATGGGCATGTGGGCATGGCCACAGTACCTGTGGGAGTCTAGGCCATAGTTTTCTTATTCATTAGGTGAGGACCAGCAACCTGGCTGCAGTTCAAGCCTGCTAGCCTGTGTTGCTCCATCCTCCCCAAAGGACCATTCTTGGATTTCTGTGCTTGCTCCCCGTACCCACTACTTTGTTCACCCTGTTCCAAGAAATCCTAACCCTTTGTAAGTGCCCTCAAATGTAAGGGAAGGACTGACGAGAGAGTCATCTTTATAGACTGAAGCAGCCCCAGTAGCTTCCTCAGGTACTTGGACAGGTGATATTGGGACCCAGTGAAAGTGGAAGGTGTTGAGCAAAGGAGGGGCTCCTGGCCAGACCACAGGGAGATGGAGTGGATAGGGAGCGCGGGCTTAGTTCAGGTCAGCCAGCCATCTGATTCAGGCAGTGGGGTGGAAATTTGGATGCAAAGGGCTCACGTTACAGCTTCTCCTTCTCACCTACCCATCATCTATTCTCTAGGTCTTGGTCTCGATGCTCTTTGACACCCCCATACTCTCTGTCCCCCACCTCTGCCTTTCCGCGAGGCCATGTTTAGGGTCTTTATCTTCCCTCAACCCTAGTTTCTCCTGCCCTGTCCTATATACCATCTTCCTTTTTCCAGCTTCTCTGTTGTTCTGTCCTTCCTCCTGCCTCTTTCTCTAATTATGGCGATTTCTGTATCCACCGTCCTCTGCTGTGCTTGGAGGGAGATTCTTCTGTTTCAGGAGCAAAACAGGTGAACCCAGGCCTCAGCACAGAGCAGAGAGATAGGAAGAAGACAGATTGAGAGAGTCAGGTTCAAAGAGGACCCCAAAGGAAAGGGTCCCTGGCCTCCCCAACAAGTCAAAGCCTCCCTGGGCGCAGACCTTCACTAGGAGGAATCTGAGAATGCTGGCCTCTGCTTGGGGCCTGTCTCTGAGCCTGGACACTGACCACAGTGGGTGGTGGGGGCAGCTCTCTGGAATGCTGGTGTTGAGTTGCAGTGCAGATGTGAGCAGTGATAATGGGCAGGAACTGGACTTTCTGGTCTGGCTGCTGCCCCCAAGGCCATTGGAATGTGAGGGGGGACCCAAGCAAGAGGCCCCAGGGACTTGGGGTGGGCAGATGGAGACCAGACCACCTAAATGGAGAGGAAGAAGCAGACCACCGGGAGAGAGAACCAAGTTCTAGCCTTGTCACGAAGTTGCAGGCTGCAGCAAAAGCATCCTAAAATTCCCAGCTCATCTAGGACCTTAGAGGTCTTCCCAGCCTCCAGGTCAGATCCCAGGTATCCAGAGCTGCGGGAAAAACTCTGGAGTTCATCTGGTTCAACCTTCTCATTTTACAGACTTGAAAACTAAGGCCCCAAGGGGATAACCTGCCCAAGGACTTGGCTGGTCCTCAGCCTGGGTTAGTACTCGTGGGGCCCTCATGCCTCTGCCTTCCCCAGTGTCTCACTGCTTTCTGGTTGGGAAAGCGGGGATCTTTGTATATCTCCCCAAGGCAGACTGGCAGGCATATTTCTGTTGTTCTCGGGTCCTACCCTAGCCCAGGCTTTGTCTTTGGTTATAGTTCTGGATGTGAGTGTTAACCGGCAAACCTTAGGCGGGGGCTCCTGACATCTATGGTATATTACAGAGGGCCTCTGAGTTTCCCAAGCACAGTGGATGCTGAGCTGAGTGGTTTGAGGCCTACCTATGTGCTGGCGCTGGTGGTGAACTAGCTAGTAGTAGAGGCAGTCCTAGTAATATGGTTTCACTGTCTTAAGCCCTTTATGTATTAATTTACTTAATTCCTACAACAATTTCATTAATTGGTATTACTGGTCCTATTTTACAGATGAGTAAACAGAAGCCCAAAATGGTTAATTAATGATTAATTGTCCAAGGGTACACTGGGAAGCTGGGATTTAAACCCAGATCTGCATGACCTAAAATTCAATGGCCTGAGTGTCCTTAAGGGAGGGTTAGAGTGTCCCTTGAGAACATAATGAGTATTAATACCTCAGAAATAGAGCCACGTACCTGGGCACATGCAGGTCAAGGATGGGGAAGTATTGGGAGCAGAGAACAGCTTAGAACCCTGGCCAAAGTGAGAGTCACTTCTGCATGGGCTAGGCAGGGCTACAGGCCCCTCACCTCCATCCACTGCTGGAGGCCCTTGGGGAGTCTGGAGGAACAGTTAGACTGGGATGCTCTGCTTTGCATAGAGTCCTGCCCTACCTGTGAGGTGGGGCACAGCTGGCTGGGGCACAGCTGACTGGCAGAAAAGGAAATTGGGAGGCTGCTGGGGCTGCTGGAGGTGGAGGTAGAGGTGGGAGTTGCTTCTTCCCCAGGAGGGAAGACAAGTTCCCCTCCCCTCTGGGGCCCCTTGGCTCCCTTTCCCTTTCTTGTTTCCCCGCATAATGATGCTGATTGCTCCACATCTGTCATAATTACTCTTTGTTTGAAAATTCAGAACAAATCACAGGAGAGGAACTGGTGTGGCTTGAGTAGGATCCTTCTCCCCAGGGGTCCTGTTGTAGGGGGGTGGGGTAGTAGGGAAGAGCCATAATCAGCCTGGAGGAGCCAGGCTGCTGATTGTCCTTGTGCTGCCCTCTTGCCTGGGCAAGATGTGGCCTAAGGCCTCATGAAGTTTCATGGCACAGACCCCAGGCCACAGTCCCTTCCTGCTGTGGTGGCTGGAAAATTCTGCTCCTACCCCAGCCTGGGAGAGAGGTCTGCATTGGGTCCTCTGCCCTCTAAGCCCCACTGGGGCCCCTTGGCTCCCTTTCCCTTTCTTGTTTCGATAGGTTGGACCCAGGCTGCACAGTAACCTGAGCAGCGCAGCAGGGAGGGGGCAGCCAGCACAGGGCAGGGGGCCTTACTAGCAAGGGGAGTGGGGCAGTTGTGGCTGGGGTCCCTGGGGCAGGGCGAGCATTGGGTCTCTGGAGCGGGAGCCAGGAAAGGGACTCTTATTTCCAGGGAGCACAAAATCAGACCCTCTCTGGAGCCTGCAGCGCCTTGGTGCTCAGCGTTTTCATACTTACTCCCAGGCAACCTGACTTCTGGTGAGGGTCCTGGTTCCTGCCCCCATCCCTGGCCCGAGGCTCTTGGTTTAGGGGGCTAATAATTTCTGGGGCATGAGCCCCAGCTTGCCATGGGTACCTCTCCATGTCCCCCTCCTAAACTAGCCCCTTCCCACCTGGGATTGTGTCTGCCAAGGCTTTGCATTTTTGTGGTGAGAAATCAAGGACAACCTAGAAATCATCCTCAAATTCTACCTGTAATAAAACCCCAGTGCTCTTCTCGCCCAGGACCATGGGGGACTCCAGATACCCAACAGGCACTGCAGCCAGTGCAAGATGCTCAGAGACTTGCGGACTGGTTCTGAGTTCAAGCTTCCTCCCTCCCTTATAGTGCTAGGCCTCAGTTTGTCTACGTGGGAAACGGAAGGGAGTACTGCCCTGTCTGTCTTCTGAAGGGGAGAAGATGAGTAGGGTTCTGCCCCACCATCCACCAATGGAGACACCCTTAGTTTGGGTTTCAGTAATGCAGAGGAGCTGCTGGGGGGAGGGCTGAGTCCTGGAGACTGGACCCCACAGGAGTGGCCAAGCTTAGAGGGGACACCTCTTCTAGTCCTACCATTATTGACTGTGGGTCATGGGAAGAGCTGGGACTCGATTCAGACACCATCCTGTTTACTTCTGGGTCCTCCCTGGCTCCCTCTTCAGCAACAAGCTGCTTTTAAAATGTAAATAAATATTCGACTCATCCTTGTGGGGCGATGGATCCAATCAGTTCACCTTCCTGAGCTTCATTTTCCTCGGAGGTGGCAGGTGGTGTAGAAAGCAGCAGATTAAAAGATTCCTAAAGTCACTTCCCACTTCGAAAATTCTGAGACACTGATTCGTTTATTTTGAGCATGGTTCCTCTTCCCGGACTCTTCCCCTCCCTGCCCGTTTCCAGGTTCGCTCCAGCTCTCTCCGCCTCCCTCCCTCACTCCTGTCTCGAGCTCTCCAGGCGCGCTGGGCTGGGCCCTCCTCCTTTTTTTAAAAGTCAGGATCAGAGTTTTGCGGAAAAGTTCTCTTGTCGTTCTCGCCCTCTTTCGCTGCCCTTACTTGGTGGCTTCTCTCCTCGCTCCGACCAGCGCACGTGTCCTAAGCGGCCGGCGCGTCCCCAGGGCTTTGCGCGTCCCGCGTGCGCTCCAGGAGCCGGGTGGCCAGCGAAACCCGTTCCCATTCGGGGACGCGCAATCCGCCCCGGCCGAGCGCGGCAGAAAGAGTGGCCGGGCGGGGAGCCAGGTTCCGAAAGCCACCTCTGTCCCTCGCGGCGGGTAGGGGGACACCCCGGCCCAAGCGGCCATTTCTGACCCAGGGCTGGGATTCCAGGAGCGGCTGAATCAATGTGTATTCAATTAACCCTGCGCCGCGCGGTCTCGGGCTGTCAAGTTACCGTGCCCCGACGTGTCTGTGGGTGTGAGGATGTGTGTGCGTGTGCAAGTGTGTGAGTATATGTCGCCTATGAATGTGTGTGTTTCCTCGCTTCCTGGATCCCCTGACTCTGTGCCTCTTGCCTCTGGGTCACTACTTCCCTGGCCTACCCCAGCCAGAATGGGACGAGACTTTTTTCACCTGGTAACTTGGGAACTCGCCCTCACCAACTAGGAGACTGGAACTGGTCTTGAGGAGCAAGATGGAGCAGGAGCGTGGAGGTCTCCGGTTCCCAGTCCCCTTTCTCCCAATTGGCTTGGGATTTCTCACAAGAGGCCAGAGCTAGACAAAAGTTTGTGGGCAGACCTATCAACAGGCCAGCTTTAGGAGAGAAAGGAAACAGAGAGGGTCCCAGAGGCTTTATAGAATGGCAGACTTGAACTCATGAATGGGTGCTTGTCTCCCTAAGAGTGCTTAGGAGTGCTCTCACCCCAGGGAAAGACAAGAATAGGGAGAAGGTAAAGCTTTCCAGGTTTCCTTTGCTGACCCTACTCTCCCCTCTCTCTCAGCCTCCTCATTTCTCATATCACTGCTGTGGAAGCTGAGGCTCAGAGAAAGGGCCCTGCCCCCAAGTCTTTAGTGTATGGAGCTGGGCTAGAGAGGTCCAGATGCTCTTTCCTACATGCCGACTGACCAAATGGGGTTTGAGCTTTGACCTTGGGAATTGAAACCCAGTATTTGGCTTGTGATAAACAATTCTTGTATCTTTTTCTGCCATCTTCACCCCCTTTTTGGATTATTTTTGGTTTGCCTCTTACATCCTGGCTTATCTTGAATGTCACCCTCTTTCTGCTATAATTTCCTTCATCCTGATTTTTTGAGGTCTCTTAAAATTGTATGCCGAACCTCTAGTACCTTAGAGAAGCCCTGTTTGATTTAGACCCACTCACAGATTGCATTAGAATATTCTTCCTTCCATTATGTCAGATTACTGATAATGATATTATATAGAATGAGTCTCAGGATTAAGCCTGTTTGATATCCTGCCCTCCTGTGTTTCCGATTTTACTTCTCAAATCAGTCATTTTTCCATCAAACTAACAAAATCAAGATCATTACAAGCAAGCTGCCAAGTATGACATTGATAGGATCAAGGCTTTTCTGAAATAAAGCAATATAGCTTTTATTACATCAATTCAGGAAAGATGCATTGGGCTGTGTGCCCAGCTTTGCTTTTTTGGGGTGGGTAGAATCAGAAGACACAGTCTATTCTGGGATAGTGAGTATACAACTTGTCCCTCTCACTGGTCTGCCTACTCGTTGAGGGGAGAGGCTAGCTCCTCTGCATCCTTAGTTCTTAGCCTTCCGCTTGGCCTGGAGTTGGTGCCTGGTATGGGTCACTTACCTTCTGGAGCTCAACAGCCTGGGTTTGGGGGGAAGGCTGATAAAACTGAGTCAGATATCACTCCCCCAGGGCCTAAGGGGTGATTTCACCTCAGCCATTCTCCCAGACTCCTGAGTCTCTATGTCAGGAGCTGAGAGCGGCCATGTCGGCATCTGTGTCCTACATTTCCTATCCTGCCTCTTCTGGTCTTAAAAGGCACCCCTATCTCCCTATTCTGTTCCCTTGAAACACCCTTCTTCCAGGTTCCCATTGCTGGCCACCTGGGGGAGGAGAGGGATTAGACTGAGCCGAAGGTGCCACAACTTAGTGCTGAGTAGGAAGGGTTTGGCCTTATGACTTCAGACCTCAGTCTTGCCACCCCAGGAGAAGGGGCTACTGGTATTCAGTTATTGCAGGGTGGGACACCTTCCCAGGCAAACTGGAGAAAGTCCTAGGATGCCAGAGCACTGGCCTCATCCCCCAAGGAGCTAACAGGCCGAGTTCCATGCTAAGAAGCATCCCGGTGCCCTCCAGCTTCTCATGCCTCTTTGGAAGGACTAGTCCTACATGTACATGCCAGCTTCCTATTATCTTGAGAAGTAATACCTGTGATAATGGAGCATTCTATGAATGCAGGTTGCCGTAGGAATGAATAGGGGAGAAAAAAACACTCATTATTATATTCATTATCTTCCTATCATCATACTCACCCATAGAGCATTATTTTTAAAGTTACTTATGGTCTTGGGTTTAGAGAAAACTGGGGGTGGGGGGTGGAATTAGGCTTCCTTCGAAAGTACTTTTTCAGTTAAAAGTATTGCATCTCTAATTTGGGCCTGGAGGCTCCTCTTGCTTTTTGAAAAGTGGATCATTTTCCAAAGTATAATTTATCTGGAATTAAACATTCAGGCGCTCTTGCTGAAATCTGGACAAACCTTAAAGGCACACATATAGTAATATAAAGTAATAATTATGTTTGTAGTTCTTGTTTGAGTGGTCATTTTAGTCTTATGAAATGAAGCTAGCGGCTTATATAGCATTAGAATAAATTTTGATCTGTTTACTAGCTGTTGTTTCTTTAAATAATTGGTTTTTTTTCCCTTTAGAACGGGATTTTTAGCATCATTCCTTAGAGTACTTGGGTCTGTGGTGGGGGCTCAGAGGCTGGAGATGGGGGGAAAGAGGGAGGCCAGATTGGTGGGGCTCCAGGCCTCCCACATCTCCTCCATTCACAGCAGCTCTGCTTTATCGTTTCGTTTTGTTTTGTTTTGTTTTGTTTTGTTTTGGAGTTCTCTAAACCAACTAACTAAGCAGATCAATTAACTAGGCAGATTGGTCTAAGCAGAGGAGTAATTTATCAGCAGCAAGCCCTGTGATGCCAAGCGGATTTAAGGTTCTAGAGCCTTAGGCAGAAGAAATATTAAGCTAAGATGAAGATTTAAGATAATTATAAAGAAAAACATTATGAGTCACATCTGAGGTTATGACCAGGTTGATTCAGGATTGGGTCAAAAAAAAAAAAGAGCCATACTTATATTTTTCTCTCCTTTAAAAGCATGCTTTTCATGTACCACTGTTATAACTAAGTGCTTGGTAATGTTAAATGTAGTTGGTTGATCAGAACAAGGAACAGTTTTGGCTGCTGTTTGTTCAGTCTCAACATTGGTGTCTGTTCTTTAATTTTATTCTCAAATAAATGGATAGATGGATAGTCCTATTTAAGAGTTTGGCTATGGGCCGTCCACAGAAGGTTTATAATCTAGTTTTGAGGACATGCGCATTAGAAAAGATTGCCACCTGGCAAAGAGCTCTGTGATGTGCATCAAATGTGTGGTACTAACTTAAGGCTACTGGTGATCTGAGCAACAGATCAGACCTTTTTATCATTTGATAAGCCCGGTAGAACATTGGAACATATGTATGACATTCTTTGGGCAGAAATAGTCTAAGAGCCCATCAGAAGAGATTAGAAAGTACGTGCTTCCAGGAAAATGATATGTGAAATTGAGGGATGTTAAAGCAGGTCAGTTCTCAAATCCATAAATCTCCAAGAACAACTATTGTGTACCTACCTAGGTGCCTGTGAGCTAAGTACTCTGAGGGATAGAAAAATAAGACTCTTCCTGATCTTGAAGGATGTAACCTCCTTCACCGCCCCCTCCCCCGACCCCCCAAAAAAACCTTAAAAGAAGGCAGTTTGATGTAGCACAAAGAATCTGTTGAATGCATAAATAGTGTGATCGTCAGTCAGCTTGTCCATCTGCACTGGGATTTCCTTTAGTTCTGATTTCTAAGCTGAGCCATTTCATATTCTTATACACGGAAAAAAAAAAGTGAAATGCCTCAGGCTAGTCCTGTTTCTGATAATGAATCAGTTTCCACAGACACATGGTTAGAACTCTAATCTTACATATCAGCCCATCACTCTTATTGGGCCCCTTCCTTGGATCAAAACAGTGGCCTCAGTGCTTTGGGCATTACATAATTTGGACCTCCCCTTTCCAGCCATTGTCCTCTTCCTCTCTGAGTACTCCGGTCTCTTCCTCAGTCTCGACTTCCCACAGTTCCCTATCTTCCTTCTTCTTTTCAGAGTCTTTCTCTCCTGCCTTCCATGCTCACATCTCTCCCAGCCACCTTTGAACTTCTCCAGCCCTTTCAGTTGGTGGCACACAGTTGGGCACTTAGGTATATAAATTCCCAACTCTACCAATTGTTTCATTCCTCCCCAATGAAATCTAATTAAGCCGTCGAATGCAGGGCCGTGCATTTTTCTGAGCAAAGGACAGAACTGGGTGACCACAGTAGGTGTTCATAAGAATCTGCTGGTGGAGAAGGCTCTGTGAGGAAACCGTTGGTGGGGTGAGGGGAGCCCCCGGACAGTTCCGTCTCCGCCTGCCTGTCTGCCACTTAAAGAGACAGGAACTGCTTCCTCAGTTTCCCCAGGTGGCAGCTGTGTCCGCTAGGTCGGCCCAGCTGGGGAATTTGCACAGCTGGGGGAGGGGGTGGCGGGAAATGGTGCCTCGCTCGCCCCACCGACATCAAACCCTCGTTTGGCGTGTGAGGACAATGGCTGTCTTATTTTCTCCATTCGCCGTGCACAATGCCGGATTCTCTCATTCACCCGCGGCGGTGCGAGCGAGGTAATTAGCCAGCGCCATTCAGCGCGGACACTATTGCTATGCGGGGGGGCGAGGACGCCCGCGTCGGCGGGGATTAGCCGCGGGCCGGGGTGTGCAGCTGCGGCCACTTCAAAGGGGCCCGGCGGGCCCGGCCGGCTGTGGGAACCGGCGCTGCCTCCCCCG
>NW_006442109.1:10123910-10129242 GCF_000325575.1 Pteropus alecto
CGGCCCGGCCGCCCCGCCGCGCTCGGCTCTCCCTGGGCTGCTCGGCCCCAAGCCCCGGCGGCCGTTGTCGCCTCCATCACACCCCCACTTTCATCAGGACCTCAAGTACTTTTTTCTTTTGAGTCCCGGGAGTCAAAGGGCAAAGAGGGGAAGGAGGGGGAGGGGCGAGGGGGATGGGAGCTTGACACAAAGCGCTGACCTCGGAGGAGCGGAGCAGATGGTCCCACTTACTCCTGCCGCCGAGTGAGCGGCTCTCAGGGCCTCAGGCTCAGGGCGCTGACCCCGCCCGCCATCCGAATGCCTGAACTGGGGCTCTGCGGGGGCTGGGCTCCCACATACTCCTCCACCCGCCCTGCTGCCCACTCTGAGCTTCCTGGCATTGGAGTCAGACTGCCTAGACTAGCCAGCCTCCAGCAAGGCTTGGGGGCCTGGGCCGAAAATTTGCCCTTGTTGAATACTGGAGCCATAGGGAAAATCAGGATTTTCAAGAACCCGCCAGACCAGGGGTTCCCAATTCTGGCTATGCGTTTGAGACCCCACCTTGAGCTTTAATAGAAATACAGATTCCTGAGCACCACACCAGACCCAGGGATCTGAAGCTCTGGCAGTAGAGTCCAGAAATCTGCATTGCTACCCGACACCCTAGGTTATTATGATACACAGCCAAGTTTGCAAATGGGGGTCTAGTCCAACTTTTTCATTTCCATTGAAGTTGAAACTCAGGTGAGGAAGTAACTTACCCAAGGATAGACACTGAATCATGTCATGGTGGGGACTTGGGTGGAAGATGATGGGGAATGATCCCCCTGAGACTATATGACCCTTAAAGTCGGCATTCAGGAAACAGTTTATGAAGGTTTATTATTTACTTTATTATTTATTTGTTCTAGGTGCTGGAGGGTAGAAAGGTAAATTAGACTATTCTCTGTCGGTAAGGGACTCATAGGCTAGTAAGGAGAATTGGTGCGTGAACAACTACTCTGATATAGTCTAGTAAGGTCTAGGAGAGAGGCACAAGGTGACACATTTGAGGCAGGAATTAATTCTGCCTTCTTTGGGGAATGTGGAGGATGGGGGTGCTCCCAGAGAAAGAAGCAAACAAGTTTCGGGCAGAGAGGATAGCAGAAGAAATATATGTATGAACATCTATGATATGTCCAGGGAAGGCAAACTTGTCTCACCTGGTCAGAGTACAAATCACATGAAGATGGAATTAGCTGGCATTTGAGGCTGGATAGATGAAACAGGACCTAATAATGAAGACCTTGAATGCCATCTTAAGGAAAGTATCTTAATTCGAGGCAATAGAGAACCACCGAAGATGTTCGATAATCATATTGGATATTCAAGAAGATAATTATGGATTTAGAAAAGGGGGGAGAAAGGACTAGAAATGGGAAGGCCGGAAGAGGGAAGCTGTTACAGAAACGCTGGAGATTGATAAGAGCCTAAGCTAAGGGGATGGTATGGAAAGGGGTAGACCAGGATTCAGTGACCAGTTAGCGACCCCTTGAAACTCCAGGATCCTCCCATGGAACGTAGACCTCTTTCTTCCCCAAAACAAATAAATCTTATTCTGGAGTGTTGTTGGGGCAGAGAACCTACAGGCCTTAATCTACTGTGGTTCAGTGTTGAGCCACTGGAGATCTTGTGGAGCCATGAGATGTAAATGCAGCATTGGATCAAGGGTTGAGACTAGGAGAGGGTCCTTTCATGGATGTAGAGGGACTACTTTACCCAGTGTTATCCTAGAATCTTAATATTGGTATGGACCTTAGAGATTATCTTGTCTATCCTACCCACTCCCATTTTACAGATGAGAAAACCAAGGTTGGTTTTCTCACATAGGGAGTCTGTGATAGAGCCAGGCATGATCCCTGGCCCCTTCTCCACTACCTAACCCCTACTATAATAGTCTCTAATATATGGCTCTGGAAATTTTGGGGAAGTATCTGTTTTTGTTGAGTAGACCTCATGGTCATGTGAAAGCAATTTACTTAATAGCTCCAGCCTGGGCCCTCTAACCAGATGCCCTTCCGGGAGGTGAGGGAGATCCGGTGTCCTGACCAGAACAAGGACGGAAGTTAAGGATGTTGTAGGCGTGGGCAGGTTTACATAAGGAAGATTGGTGACCCTGACATGGGTGGAGACATGCAGTCTGTGGAGAGGGGCTCTGCTGGGCCTGGATATTGTCAAGTCTAAGGCAGAGAGTGATTCCCAAGTTGACTCCCAGCCTAACTCTGCACCCTCGACTGGCGCTTGCAAGCAGATGTGCCTCAAAAGCTGTAGTTGGATGAGACTTTGCAATTTGTCCAACTCGACTCCTGTATTTTGCAGAGGAAGAAACAGAGGCCAAGAATGGGGCTTTGGATTTATCAAAATCACACATCTAGATTTGCAACAACATTAATCACCTCAAGAGTCTTATGCTAAGTGAAATAAGTCAGACAGAGAAAGACAAATACTGTTCACTTACATGTGGAATTGAAAAAAAACTTATAGATACAAAGAACAGATTAGTGGTTGCCAGAGGCAGGGGATAGGTGGTGGGTGAAATGGGTGAAAGGGGTTAAAAGGTACAAACTTCCAGTTATAAAATAAATAAATCATGGGGATGCGATATACGGCACAGTGACTATAGTTAATACTGTATTGCATATTTGAAAGTTGCTAAGAGAATAAATCTTAAAAGTTCTCGTCACAAGAAAAAACAATTTGGTAACTGTATGGTGATGGATGTTAACTAGATATTTGTGGTGATTATTTCGCATTGTATATATACAAGTATCGAATCATTATGTTGTACATCTGAAACTAATATAATGTATGCCAATTATCCCTCAATTAAAACAATAAAAATACATTTTAAAAAGGTCACAAATCCAGTTATTAAAAGGATTAAATCAGTCTCACTGGCTACCTCTCCCTTTAGCAATTCCACCTCCCCTTCCTTCCAACTCACCCCATGGAAGCCACTAGCATTTCCCAAAACCAAGAAAATCAATTGCTCTTCTATTTTTAAGGCCTCAACAGGCAACAGGAGTAGCCCTGCAGCTCAGACTTCCTGGATTGCTATGTTGGAAGTGCTCAGGGAAGAGCTACCCTGGGATAAACGCCTTGGTTGTTTATTGACCTGTGTCAGTTGAATTTAGGAAACTGCCCAGTGGCCATTAGTAGGGTGGTAACACCACCTTCTCGTGGTACATATCTGCATTAGTTATACTCTGTGAAATCTACCCCAAATCCTGGGAGTGTTCAATTAAAGCAAAACTGGCTGTATCATGGGTATCTGAATGTGAGTAGGCATGGTGCTTATAAGGGTCTAGGATATTGTGTACCTCTGTTTTTCAGTATGAATGTCCTTAGGTATCATCGATGCTGTTTGAGCAGCATTTGAATGTGTGTCTCCCTCACTCCCCAGGGCAAATGTGGTGCAGGGAAAAAACACTGGATTTGGAGTCAGGGGACTCCTAAATTCAAATGCCTGTCTTAACACCATTAACTGGCTGTGTGACCTTGGGCAAGTTACTTAACCTCTCTGAGCTTCAGAAGGGCAAGTAATCCCTACTTCTCAGAATTATACCGCTTAAGGGATATCTAACCTTTGACCATCAGCAGCTTCTGCAGGGCTGTTTTTCAGGGCCCTGTTACTGTGATAGGACCTAAGATGCTGGCCCTGGTGCTTTCATCCTTCTGACATGTCATAGGAGCTCGGGTGGAAACGTCTAAGGACAGGGCCTGTGTGATGAAGGAAGTTTGCTCCTGGGGTGCCAGAACAGCCTCTGTGACACAGTAGCAGCCAGTAATTATCTGTCGAATGAATTCTTAGCTTTGGCCCAGTGAGTCTATGTAAATAAGACAGGTGACTATATTTCCCAAACCAAAAAACAGGACACATCCTCTGAGTCTTTGCCTGATATGTGGGATGTAAACAGGACACAATATTTGAAATTGAGACTGCTTTTGCAAACCTAGCAGTGGGGTAGGTAGATGTGGTTGTCTCCCTTTCCCCTTCCCAGAATGTATAAGAGCAATGGGGCACACCCACCCAGTGTCATATCCAGTCTTTCACTTAAGGCAGGCACTCACGCCTATGTCCAGGCACACTGCATGCCCTCCACTGAAGGCTGGAGGGTGCAGGGGAGAGGAACTCATGGCTTGATCTGGAGGAAGATCTGGAGCTTCCGAATTATGGGCTAAGTAATTAAAAGTAGGGCGTTGAGAGGTTTTATTCTCCTTGAGTTGTAAAAGCCCAGCCTAGGGGTTGCAGAGAGCCCCAGATTTCCTTCGCTGCAGCCATGCATTGAGCCTTACAGTCCATTGGAATCAAAGATCAGGCCATAAGAGTTCGATGTTCACCAGTCCTATAGCGGGCCAACAGCTGGATATAGAGATTTTCCCAAACCGAAGCCAGCCCCCCACGGTCTCCCACCTCTCCCCCATCCGGGCCCCCATTTGTCAGAGGTGGCTCCTCAGGAGGGAGGGAGGAGACGTGGATTTATGACTGCTGACTTGAAAGACAAAGTTGCCTTTTGTGTTAGAATTGGGGCCAGGGGAGTGGTGTGCTGGTGGTGGAATGGGAGGGTGGCAGGGAGGGGCTGGGGTTCAGGGGCCAGAGGCAGCGGGTGAGGGGCTTGAGGAGGCTGAGGAGGCAGACAAAGGGATCCAGAGGCTTCTCAGAGCAGGGTCACCAGGCAAAGGCCCAAGTAAATCAATCACCCCCATCGAAGCTGAGCAGGGCCTCAGAGCCATCACAGTCCTTTGGGGCTGATTGTAAGTACTAGATACCGTCCATCTACATTTATCCAACACCCAAACCCTACACACATCCCTCCCCTCCTCCTCAAAACATACTCTGGATTCAGAACCTTACTTCAGCTCTGAGACTACCCTTTGGAAGCCCAGGAAAATAAATGCAGGTCTTTTAAGTTCACACTTTCCCTCTCCCAAATGACTACAGCCTGTCAGTATGGGGATTCTTCCCTTATAGAGCCAAAGTCAAGGCAAGGTGAGGATGCAGATAATTGAGAGACAGGGACAGAGTGTTGAGGAGGGTGAGCCTGGACCAGAGGACCCTAATAACAAGACTAATACCCCACTGGAGACTGTAGGCAAGTCACCAGCCTCCCCAGAACTCAGGGCTCTCTGCCTTTACCTCTCTCCTTCCCGTAGACTTTAGAGATAGGACATTTACAAGTGCTTTGAGGAGTTTAAAGATCACGCGAGGTGGGCCTTGGCTGGCCTCCTTGCCCGCCGGGGGCCACTCTACCCCAGCCGTTGCACTCCGCTGGTGGCTCTGCCTGGTGGGTATGGGTGGAGGCCCGAGTAGCCA
>NW_006442109.1:10129297-10150125 GCF_000325575.1 Pteropus alecto
CACATCCATCCCCTGGAATGAGCCTGGCCAATAAAGGCATGAGTTTATGGGCTTCATAAACATTTTACTAGAGAAATCAAGGCCTCAATTACCCAATGGCCTCTTCCAACTGACAGCTTGTCTATTGGGGCCTCTATGAAGCCCCCAGGCAGAAATGAGATAGAAGAAGCCAAGCTCTGGTTTATACCCAACTGCCCTCCCCCTCAGCCTATTGACCCTCTCTTGCAAATTCTGACTTTACTCACATCTTCAGGGAGTTTGAGCCTCTACCACTAACTCTGTGAGCCTTAGCCTTAGCCTTTCGATAGGAAGATAGCTGCCATCCCTTCTTTCCCCAACCGCCAGCCATGCCCTGAGTAACTTCTCATCTCCCTTTTAAGTCAAGAGCCTACAATTTTCTCTCAACAATAGCTAGCAAGTATTTTCTATTTATGAAGGACCATGCTGAACACTTCACAAATATATCTCATCGAATCCCTCTAATGTTGCAGCTCTGGAAACATGAGCTATTATCGTCCCTATTTTATAAAGTGAGGTTCTGAGAGAGGAACTTGCCCAATGTCACACAGCCGATAGCGAAGGTGTTGAGTTTTGAACTCAATTCTATATGATTCCAGAGCCTGTACTATTAAACTTTTCACTGTACCACTACCTCAGAAAGCTCTTAGCAAGTATTTCCCCACTAGGAGCAGAAATCTTGCCGTATAAGGCCTTTTCTGCCATGCAGTGTGATAGCCTTACTAAGATGTGATCAAATATAAGTCTTGTCCGAGGTCTCTGAGTCCATATGGCCAAGAGGGGAGGGAGCCAGCAGGAGCACGGCTAGGTTAGTCAAGAAGATGGAAAAGAAAAGGGGGTTTTCTGGTGGGGCAGCAAGAGAGGAAGCAGCTGGGGGTCTGGGGTCTTGCCTTAGGTCTGTACCAGCACTGTCCAATAAAATTTTCTATGATGATGGAAATATGCTATTGGTCCTGTCCCATAATGTAGCCAGTAGCCACTTGTGGCTATTGAGCACTTGAAGTGTGCTTAATGAGTCATAGAAACTGAATTTAAAATTTTTATTTAATTTTAATTTAAATGGCCACATGTGGCTACTGCCTACTACTAGAGGTTCTCACCCTAGCCGATGGCTGAAATCTGCTCATAGTTCTCTGGTGATATAATGTCCTGTGGGCTCATCCCCAAAGAGCTCTGGCTACTTCTATATGCCACATTGTAAGGGTGCCTTGCCCGCACAGAGATTGGCTAGAGGAGTGTCTCCAGGCTCAAGGTATCTGAACATCATTTCACATCACAAGTGGCTAAAAGATTTAAGGGTATTTTACCTCAGAAGATGTTTCTCAGGGAACAACCCAGACCTCAAGTATTTGAAGGGCTCTTTGGTAAAGAACAAAGCTGTTTGTGTCTTCTACAGCAGTACTGTTCAGTAGAAACAATGTGAGCCACCACAGGTGATTTAAAAAAAAATTTTTTAATGCCTACAGCACCTGGTATTCCTAGGTGGTCTCCCATCCAAGTACTAACCAGGCTCGACCCTGCTTAGCTTCCGGGATCAGACGAGATCAGGCACGTTCAGGGTGGCATGGCTGTAGACTGATTTAAAATTTTTTGTAGTCACATTTATAAAAAAAATTTTTTTAAACATGAAGTTAATTTTAATAATAAATTTTATTTTACTTAATATAGCCAAAATATTATCATTCCAATATTTAATCATTATTTTTAGATTATTAATATTTTTACACTTTTGCACTATCTTTAAAATTTTAAATATTATCATTGCAACTTGTAATCAATATTTTAAAATTGTTATCAATTACATAGTATTTTTTCCAATTTTTTTATTCTAGTTAAATACAGATAATATAAAATTTACTATCTTAGCCATTTTTAAGTTCAGTGGCATTAAGTACATTCATATTATTGTGCAAACAAACCATCACCACCATCTATCTCTAGAACAATTAAATAACTTCCTATTTCTCTCTCAGCCCGTAGCAACCATCATTCTACTTTCTGTTTCTATGAATTTGTCTACTTAGTTACCTCATTTAAGTTGAATCATACAGTATTTGTCTTTTTGTGACTGGTTTGTTTCACTTAGTGTAATGTCCTCAGAGTTCATCCATGTTGTAGCTTGTGTCAGAATTTCCATCTTTCTTAAGGCTGAATAGTATTCCATTGTCTGTATACACCACATTTTGTTTATCCATTCATTCACTGCAACTTGTGTTGCTTCCATGCTTTAGCTAATGTGAATAATTTTGCTATGAATATGGGTGTCCACATATCTCTTTGAGACCCTGCTTTTAATTCTTTTGGATATATACTCAGAAGTGGAATTGCTGGATTATGTGATAATGGTTTTTTGGTTTTTTTTTTTGAGGACCGCCATTCCATTTTCCAAAGTGGCTACACCATTTTACATTCCCACCAACAGTGTACAGGAATTCTTTCCAATTTATCCACATGCTTGCCGACACTTGTTATCTTTTGTTATTTTTTGTTTTCTTTTTTTTGTTTTTTTTTGATAGTAGCCAGCCATCTTAATGGATGTGAGGTAGCATCTTGTTATGATTTTGATTCACTTTTGCCTAATGTTTACTGTCTTTTTTTTTTTTTAATACTAAGCCTTTGAAATCCAGTATGTATTTTACACTTAAGCCTACCTCAGTTTGGCCTGGCCACATTTCAAGTGCGTAATAGCTGGCTACTGTATTGGAAAATGTGACTCAAGGGGAGAAAGTTGGGGGCATTGGGTAGAAGCGTATGAGATTCAGGCATGTCTCTAGTGTAAGGAAAATCATTACAATCATCGGAGCAGCCTGAAAAGGGACCAGGAGGCTATGTGTCTCTGGTCGTTGGCAGGGATAGATACAAGGAGGGAACCAGCCTTGATGGCCTTTGGAAGAGTCTGTAGTTCATGGTTGTTTCTCTTGACCCAGCTATGTGAGTAGAGGTAGTGGGTGCCTCAGACCCCTGGTGCCACCAGCTTTTGCAAAGGCTGTTTTGAACTCTCCACCCCAACATACCCACTGATTGTTTTGTCATCACACACTGGACAGGAGTCTGGCAGTACCCGAAGGGTTGGAGGCTGAGCTTAGGGGAGGCTGCCAGCTTTTTTCCCAGCACTCTGTCTCGACCGTTCGCTGCCCCCCAGCGTCCCCCTGGAGCCTGTCTAATCAGATCCAGGCCTGACCTTGCCAGAGGTCCTGGACCAGGAGGAAAGCTTCCCCTCCCCTCCCTGAACTACTCTAGATCTGGCTCTCAGGAGACCCCTCCCCTTGGGGTGATTTATAGGAATGTCCAGGAATCATTTCCTTCCTGTTTCTGCTCCCTTCCAGGCCAGTGGATTGCTGGGCTCGCTCTCTGCCCTTGTCCTTCCCTATGGCCTAGCTATACCCATGATTGAGGCAGGGAGGGACTGGGAGATTTGTTCCCAGATTGCTTGGGGACAAAGGTGCTTTCTTCTTCCTTTCTCCACAACTGCCACCAAAGCGGGCCTTTGTCCACCGTGTTGCTCTCTCTGACCCTCACACTGGAAGGGCCTCCCAACCACTGCCAATTACTCCCTCTTATCCCCCAGCTTGAAGTGAGGGACCCCAAACTTTGCCTACCTCACCCAAGTGTCAGCAGGAGTATAAAGGATCAAGAGCCACAAACCACAGCACCACCTCCATGTCCACCAACCGCAAACACATACTACAAAAACTGGCCACAAATAGCGTCTGTAACCTGCGTACACCGTTATCAACCACACAGTGGCCTCCAGGATGACTTGTTCAGGGCTCAGGGTGATCAGAGGGCTGGCCCTCAGCCTCACATACCCATGCTTGTCCAGGGACCGTCTCCCCAGAGAGGCACGCTGAAACACAGCTTCCCCTGTGTCAGTGCCCTGCGAGCACAAGCCAGGGCAAAAACAGATTTGTAGTCCAAACATGTCCCACCCTGAGAGATTGGAGAAGGCCTAAGTGGCACCGAGAAACTTTATCTCCTGACTTCTTAGAGAAAAATTGCTGTTACCTGTGAACTAGGAGTGAGTGAAATAATCTAAGTGACGCCAACTAAACTGAATATGGATAAGGGCCTGTTTATGAAGGTGGCTGGAGTCAGAGCTGGAAGGGCCCTGACAAGACCTAATTACCTCTTCATTTACAGATAAGGGGCCTGGCACTCTGATACGGCCTGCCCAGGCTCTCATGACAATCTCCTGGACATTTAAGGGATATGCAAGGCTAGACAGATGTGTGAGGAAGAGGAGGGAAGAAGGAACTTCTGATAAAGAGGACCACACCTCCTATTGCAACCATCTCCTCTGGATCACACCTCTGTGGCCAACTGGGGTACACAGAGGCTCAGAGGGGTAGGATTGAGGAACCATCTCTGGGGCTCTTAATAATCCTTGCAATTTGTAACATGGCACCAACTCAACCAGTGAGAAGATACCAATCCAACCTGCAGTCCACTCTGGAGTTACCTGCCCTTGGAGAGTGAAAATCTTGCTGGAGAACTAAGAGGCACCTCCACAGAGGGCCTGGGGCATGGGACTTCTGATTCGAGGCGTGGAGAGCCACCAACTGGCCCTGGGCCTTAGTTTCCCCTTCATAATATGAAGGGGATGGCTTTAGATGAGTAATTTTAAGTACTTTTAAAGGCATAGCTTCTCTTCAAATGAAATGTTTGGCAGAACTGCAATTAAGTAAGCTGTTAGAAAGGTGCTGTTGCTCTGATGGAAGGGAAAGTGGAGTTCTGAGCAGGGAGAGGTCCCAGTTGTATCCAAGGGGCACCAGGGGACCCTTGGGAGTCCTGCTGTGACATGTGTTGAGGATCAGACTGGTTCTGTACATATGACCCCATCCTGCTTGAACATTCCTCTCCAGCATCACATGCAGCCCATGCTGCTGTCATTTTTAGTTTTGTGGGAGAAAGAGGAGCTAGATAGTAGAGGCCCTACTTTCTCCATCCCCAGTGCACTTTTAAAGAAGCAGCCCTTTCCCTTGTATCTCTGCTCAGGCCGGTTCCTAGCTCTAGGCTCCTCCAGGGAGCCAAGAATGGGGGCTAGAAACACAAAAGGATTGGTTCCTTAATGAGGAGGCATCTGTAGTCAGCAGAGCCATTAGTCCCCGCCCTAAGTCCCTGGGGCGCTTTGAGCTCCTCTCCAGCTGGAGTGAGGAGGGGGCAGGCAGCTTCCCAGCTTCTAAATGGGCAGGGCCGGGTCACAGACAGCCAACCCAAGAGCCTGGGTGCCTTCTCTACTCCCCAGGCTCCCTTCCAGTCCTTCCTAACTGGAGGTTGAGGGGCAGAGAGACCTGGAGGCCGTGCCTCGGCCCCATCCCCCAACCCCCTGGGCTGATCTGCAGGCCCTTGGCCAAATACAGCCTTTGGTCTGAGACAGGACAGGCTGACCTCATGGTGCTCCCTGGGGAATCCTCCCTCCAGCTGGGGCACTTGCCGCCACCTCCTGCCACCTGCTGCTCCGAAGGCCCAGAAATACTGTTTGTTAGGGCTATACCTGCATGGGGAAACGTGTGATTAATTACACGGTTCCAGAATCACACACCAGCCACAGGAGCCGAGAGATACAAGCCCACGTTCACGCCCAGTAGTGGACATTCATACCATACATGCAGGGACAGCCGTGTCTTCCGGGCAAACACAGACCCACACTCATGTGCAAAGAGGCACATACACCCTATCAGCCATGCTCCCAAGAGGCCGCAAAAGAGGAGGAGGCAGGGCGGGGGATTTTTATGCATGTTTATATTTAATGAACCACATGCAAATGAGATGGAGAATGAGCCACAAAAGAGTCATCCCCCAGAGGCTCTGGGAAGAAGGGCACAAAGACTCAGCCTTTCGAGGCTGCCTGGAGTCTAGGACAAGCCAGCGGATTGAGGGGGCCTGAGACAGGGTGTGCCCACCCACACCAGGGAGCTGGGAGCAGGAGCCAGGACCAGCTCCAGTGCCCCTGCTGCTGTGGGAGCGGGTATTCTTCTGGGAGGGGAAGACTGTCCCAGTTGATGGAGTGCTGGAGGGGAGGGGCTTACTGCCTGGACAGATGGTGAGCCGCCTTCCCGCACTTGAAGCAAAGTGGATTTTAATGAAATAGCAGCCCCGGTGCTGAAGCTGGGAACCTGAGTGGGAGGGGCCCCTTCCCTGAGCTTTGCAGGGTGGGGTTTGGGGATGGGTGGGAATGAAGGTGAGCAGGAACACTTAACCAGCCTAAAATGGGTGGGGGCATGCACCACGGCCCCTCTACACAGGCCTCTGCAGACCAGACTTCAAGCAGTTAGTTCAGATTCCCAAAAGGTGGGGAGGGGTCCCCTGAATATTTATGACGCATTGAAATGTAGATTGGTAGGTCTGACAGACTTCTGAGAGGCTTGTCACCTTGGATGGATATTATACCACCCCCTTGGGGTGCATCCAAAAGCTGCAGAAGAACTGGGGGTGGGGGGTGAGAAGGAAAGGCAAAGAATACCAATACCACTGGGCGCTGGTAACTAGCGTCTAATGACAGGTGTTCCTGCTGGGCAACACTGGACTGACTGCATCCTCTCTCTAGGCCTCAGTTTCCCATTCTGTAAAACATGCAGCGTAATACTTAGGCCTTGCCATGGGGAAGTTTATAAAAATAATTTGGAAAACAGTAGAAAAAGTAGTCAGGTGGACTCAGGAGCAGGACTTTCTCTGACTGGCCTTTGAGGGTCGGCAACCCGAGATTTCCTCGTTAGAGGTTTGTCACCCCAAAATCTGTCTAGACCTTTCTCTAAGTGTCCCAGCCCAGCCTGTACCACTCCCTTCGGGGGAGATGTTTCCCAGAGCGGAAGGCAGGGTAAGTGTAGATGTCTCTCCAAGCTGATGCCCTGTATCTACCAGATCCAGAAAAACCACTGCTGCTTGGTGGGGTAAGCTCCAGGGTTCTAGGACACTGGTCTGTGATGACCCCCCCACAGACACACACACAACCTCCCCTCTGCACCTCAGCAGTGTTCCTCACCTACTCACATCTCCCTTTTTTTCGCCAGCCATGTCCGACTTCCATGTGCATCCCCAGGCCACCGTGGGCGAGGAGGGTGGCGTGGCCCGCTTCCAGTGCCAAATCCATGGGCTTCCCAAACCCCTGATCACATGGGAGAAGAACAGAGTCCCCATTGACACAGACAATGAGAGGTGAGCCACATGTGGGAAAGCTGGAGGGAAGATGAGGAGGTGGGCCTGGGACCTGGGCCTTAAAGAAGGACCTCCTTCAGCCTCCAGGGTGGGCTTTCAGCAGCTGTGTTGACACTGACTGACCCCGTGGCTTGCTGGACCCAGATTTGATGCTCATGGATGTGTCTGTGAAAAGGACTGTGTATGATTGTTGTCAAGGCTGGAATTGTGAGTGTGTCCACCTTTGAGAGTCCCAGTGTGTGTCTCTGATGATGACAGTCACATTGGGACAGTGCCTGGGAGACAGGCTGTGTGTAATGCTCGGTGTCCCTGTGGCTGATGGTACCAGTGCTGCTGGTCAGCTGTGTGCCCCCCTCACAACAGGTACACATTGCTGCCCAAGGGGGTCCTGCAGATCACAGGACTTCGGGCTGAGGACAGTGGCATCTTCCATTGCGTGGCCTCAAACATTGCCAGCGTCCGTGTCAGCCACGGGGCCAGGCTCACTGTGTCGGGTGAGTGTCCTTTTCCTGCCTAGTTCTTCCTCCAGCAAGCCTCCTGACTTCTCCCCACCCTCAAATAAATCCCCTTTCAGCTGGCTCCTGGAGACTTGTCTGTCAAGGGTAAGCAGAGCATCTTCTAAGCCTAAAGCTCTGTGCTCCAGGTGAAGGTTCAGAAGGACTCCAAGGCCTGCTCCCTGGCTCAGTTCTACCTGGGGAAGCCCAGCCTTTGCTTATCCTGGGGGCTCTCTCGTTGCTAGAGGCCCTGCAGGTCCAGGAGCTGAGGGATGGGTGGGAGCAACATCCTGAGGCCCCTGGCATCTCCTCTCTGCCCACAGGACCTGTTTTTTGGGCTGGCGTTTATTTTATGCCCCCTATGTCCTGGGTTATGGGTGGGATGAGGAGGTAGGAAGGGTCCCAGCTGAAGTGAAGAAACGTGGCATCTTCCTCCCAGGCTCAGGCTCTGGGGCCTACAGGGAGCCGGTGATCCTCGTGGGGCCTGAGAACCTTACCCTGACTGTGCACCAGACCGCAGTGCTGGAGTGTGTCGCCACGGGCAACCCTCGCCCCATTGTGTCCTGGAGCCGCCTGGGTGAGCCTCATCCCAAAGCTCCAGCCTCTCCCACCCTGTCCCACCTCCTGGGAGGGCCTGTCTCATCACCCAGCTCTAGGGGCACTTTGAATCCTGTTTGTTCTCCATGGGGGTCTGGTCTCTGCAAGGTCTGGGGAGGGGTTACGTTTCCTCTCCTTGGCAGTACCAGGGAGGTCCGCCTGCCCGCTGCATTCTCCCTCCTCCTTGTGCTGCTGGCTTAGCTCCCTGGGTTACCTTGTCCAGTCCTGAGCAAGCCCCTCCTCCCTGCTTCCATCACCCTCCAGAACCCCTCTGCAGCTTTCAGCACCCCGTCCCTTTTCCTTCCCACCCATCTCTGCCCTCTACACCCTGGCCAGACACCCCAGCTATGTAATCCTAGATGCCTCAAAATCTCAACCAGTTATCACACCCTTACTGCGGGCCCCCCAGTCTCTAGTCTGGCCCCCTAAATCCCTGGCCTAAATCCCTAGGCAGCTGAAGGAGAGAAATGAAAGGGTGCAGATGGGTCCACATTGTCTGAGCAGAAAGGTCACTGGGGGAAGGAGAGTCTGGAGGGATGAAGTGGGGTGGGCATTCACAAGGAGACTGCATCACATTGTGGCAGCTGAGTGATCAGGGAAGGAGGGGGCAGCAGGCCAGATAATGGAGTAGATTTCACCACTTCAGGGACTGAATGGGGAGCTGTCTCCTTGCATTCTGACTGTGCTAATGTGATCCTGGTGGGGGTAGGGGTGGGGTGGGGGAGGGCACGGTCCCTGGGAGAGGCAGAAAAGAGCCTCCACACCATTAGGAGGGGCCCAGAGGCACTGCAAAGACCATCTGGTCCAACATTCCCCAAAGCACTATCTGCCTGGGGAAAGAATGACCTGGTGGTCTAACAACTTTAGAAAACAGTCAACCAAGTCCTTTTGCTGCAGGACTTCTCAGAGCCTTTATGTTAATGGACATTGTGACAGTCCAGGAGTGGAATGGATATTTGACTGTAAAACTTTTTTTGAGACAAACCACACTGTGAAAATCCATTTAATTCAAAACCCTTACTTTTCTGATTGAGAAACTGAGAGAACCTTGGAAGTCACCAGTGAGTCAGTGACAATGCTGGAATTAGGACCCGGGTCGCTACTGCTAGAGGAATGTTTTCAGTTCTGCCCGCATCACCTCCACCGTGCTGATGTGATGCTTGGGAGGAAAGGCGTTGAGTCAGAGATTGGGACCCCCGGAGGACTGGTGGATCGGCAGACACTCTGGAACGTTCACAATTTCCCCTTCTTCCACACCCATCTTCCTGACCCTCCCTCACGGCCTCTCTCCTTCTCTCCCAGATGGGCGCCCCATTGGGGTGGAGGGCATCCAGGTTCTGGGCACGGGGAACCTCATCATCTCAGACGTGACCGTCCAGCACTCGGGTGTCTATGTCTGTGCAGCCAACAGGCCTGGCACCAGGGTGAGAAGAACAGCCCAGGGCCGGCTGGTGGTGCAAGGTGCGTACCTCCCCACCCCCGGGAGAGGAGGGGGAGGGGCTTCCCCACAGCCGCCTCCTTCTGCCCTGTTCCTTGCCTCATCAACATCCTTACCCCAGGCCCAGGACCCTAGACTCACCCAGTTTCCTATAATTGCCCCTCCCCAGGTCCCCAGGCCAGGCCAAACGGGCAGCTCTCTTCTCTGCCTCGGGAATGGGAGGACATTCTTGGCCATGAGCCCCTGTGTACCCCCTCCAGGTGCCAGCATGACTTCTCCAGTCATTTCTACTTCGTGATCTCAGCGGGATTCCCACCCCGTGTCTCTCACATGTGTCCCTTGCGCTGCGTGCTGTTTTCATTCACACGTGCGGCACTTTCACGCTCACACCTGCCTGCTCGCTCTCAGCGTGTTTGTCATTTTCACACTCACACCCCAGCTCCCGCCTCACCAAGGGAGGTGGCCTCCACTCCCACAGTTTGCAAGGCCTCTGCAGCTGACTTGGTCCTTCTATCCATCCTCCTGCCCTGGGGCTCAACTGTCCCCATGGACTAGGCTTGAATTTACCGTCTCCAGTTTGCTGTGGTTGCGGCCTCATGGAGAGCTGGGGAAAGCATGGGAGAGAGGGGTATTAGAGACTTAAATGCCCGTGTGTTTAGCATTCCATGTGCTGTTAATCTGTCCAAATGAAAGTGATGGAGCATTTCATTTCTCGGGTGTTAATGGAAACTTGAGGCCTGGGATTGGAGGAGAGCAGAACTGAATGTAGGGGCGAGGGGGGCTGGCACTGAGGCCTCATCCATCTCGCAGTCATTACCGCCTTCGAGGTGCAGCCAAACCTATTAGCACATTTATTTATTTAACAATTTCCTGAACAGGGAGCTCAGCTTGATTGCTTTCGGATACAAATGTCAGTCTTTTAAAGAGTCATTAAAATGGAGTCCTCTCTTGGGTCTGCCTCTGGGGTGGATAGAGGTGGGGCCTGCCCTCATCTCCTGGAGCCCCGGCCACACCTGGAGGATTTTTCCAGGTGTGTGTGTTGGGGACCCACCCTGTCCTAAGCAGACCTCCATCCCACCCCCTCTTCCCCTTTCCTCATCTCTTCACTCACAGCTGTCTCATCCCTTTCCACCTGACCCTTACTGCTCTTCATGCTTTTCTGTGCTCCCCACCCAGCCCCTGCAGAGTTTGTCCAGCACCCCCAGTCCATTTCCAGGCCAGCTGGGACCACAGCCATGTTCACCTGCCAAGCCCAGGGTGAGCCACCTCCTCACGTCACGTGGTTGAAGAATGGACAGGTGCTAGGGCCAGGAGGCCATGTCAGGCTCAAGAATAACAACAGGCAAGTGTGTGGTGTGTGCTGGGGTTGGGCCTGCAGTGAGTGGCCTGGGCAGGCTGTGCACCTCTCTCTAGGGAAGAACACTAAGTTGAGGTCTGGAGACTTGAGTTTGAGTCTCAGGTCTGCCACTAACCTGCTGGGAGACCTCAGAGGGGTCATTTGTTTTCTAGAGGAGTTCAAGGTCTTCATCTCTCAAATGGGGAGACTTGGTGAACCTACAGGGGTACTGTGGGAGGAGAAGGGGACCTGAGACTCTCCCTCCCCCTGCAGCACGCTGACCATTTCTGGAATCGGCCCTGAAGATGAGGCCATCTACCAATGTGTGGCCGAGAACAGTGCTGGCTCCTCACAGGCCAGTGCCAGGCTGACTGTGCTGTGGGCTGAGGGGCTGCCTGGGCCCCCCCTCAATGTGCAGGCAGTCTCTGTATCGTCCACTGAGGTCCGCGTGTCCTGGAATGAGCCCCTGGTCAACACTAAGGAGATCATTGGCTATGTCCTGCACATCAGGAAGGCTGCTGGTGCGTAGGGGCCAAGTGGGCAAGGCTGGCTCTGCACCGCTTCCTCTTAGTCACCGTTTCTTGTCTCTTTCAATCCTGCATGTCCTGACCCAGCACCTTCCATTCTTTCTCTCCCCTGCACCCTGGCTGCCCTCATTTCACCAGTGCCCAGAGGACTCCCTTGTTCCCCTTACACTCCCCTGCCCTACCCTTTGCCTCCCCAGACCCACCCGAGCTGGAGTATCAGGAAGCAGTCAGCAAGAGCACCTTCCAACACCTGGTGAGCGACCTGGAGCCCTCCACTGCCTACAGCTTCTACATCAAGGCCTATACACCACGGGGGGCCAGTTCAGCCTCTGTTCCCACGCTGGCCAGCACCCTAGGCGAAGGTGAGGCCTGGGTGTGGAGTACAAAACCACAGACACTCAGGGTATTAGAGCAGAATCATCATGCACACTTGTTCAGGTTGTTGCTGCACGGGGATGTTTGGCCCTGAGGCTGAGTGGGGCCTGGGTCTACCTGGAGGAAGGTGTGTCCTTTTCTAATTCATGTAAAGGTGCTGTTTGAGCAAGCTAGGGTCAGAGGCCAGAGAGCTGTGAGGCTCTTGAGGGTCTGGGTCACAGGGAGAAGGTGGAAAAAGCCCTCACGTCTTGGCCTCCTGTGCCCTCAGCCCCTGCCCCACCCCTGTTGTCAGTTCGGGTGCTGGGCAGCTCCACCCTGCAGCTGCTATGGGAGCCCTGGCCCCGGCTGGCCCAGCACGAGGGCGGTTTCAAGCTGTTTTACCGCCCAGCAAGCAAGACCTCCTTCACCGGCCCCATCCTGCTCCCTGGAACTGTCTCTTCCTACAACCTCAGCCAGCTCGGTGAGGCGGACGCAGTCCCTGCTGGGGGAGCTGGGCAGGGGTGCGGTGCCTGAGGCCAAGAGGTGGTCACCTCTATTTCCCTGCTGGGACAGAGCCACCCAGTGGGGGCTGAGTGGTCACTTAGCGGCCCTGCCTTTCCCCCAGACCCCACTGCAGTGTACGAGGTGAAGTTACTTGCCTACAACCAGCATGGGGATGGCAATGCCACGGCTCGCTTTGTGTCTTTGAGGGGAGCATCTGAGAGGACAGGTGAGGGTTGTGGATGAGGTGTGGGGCTAAAGACTGGCACTCAGGAAAGGAGGCCAGGGGCTGAGGGAAGAGGGGCGCAGGTACCCAGGGAAAGTAGGAGGGTGGAAGAGTGATAACATAGGCTTAGATTTGAGTTTGAAGTTTGGTTGTGCAACATGCTAGCTGTGTGACCTTGGCAAAGCTACTTAATCTCTCTGAGCCCCAGTTTTCTCCTCTATAAAAGAGAGACAATAATACTCACTTTGTAGAGCTGCATTGAGGATGTACAGTGTTATTCCCAGTAGCTGGCACATATTGCTCAATAACTAGTAAAAAACAAAAAGTTTGGGCTGGAGTCTCTTAGGCAAGTGCAAAGGGTCTGTGGACTTGAAGCTGGGAGTAGCTGAGGGATAAGGAACCCCCAGAGCTTGGGTGCTTCAGACCAGGAGAGCCACAGCTCCCAACCTGCCTCCCTCCCAGCCCTGAGCCCACCGTGTGACTGCCGGAAGGAGGAAGCCACCAACCAGACGTCCACCACAGGCATTGTCATTGGCATCCACATTGGAGTCACCTGCATCATCTTCTGTGTCCTCTTCCTCCTGTTTGGCCAAAGGCGCAGGTGGGTGCTGGGCCAGGGAGACGTGGCTGCACCAACATGGGGTAGGAAGGCCTAAAGAAGGAGGCGCGCGGGGGAGCGGAGCGTTTGGGCTCACTGTCTCTATCCTTTTGTTCTCACTCCCACATCTCTCCCCCGAACTCTTGGCTCACCCCTTAGGGTCCTCTTATGTAAGGATGTAGAAAACCAGCTATCCCCTCCTCAGGGCCCCCGGGGCCAGAGGGACCCTGGAGTCCTGGCACTGAATGGGGCCGGACGGGGAGAGCGGAGCCAACTAGGCCGAGATGAGAAACATGTGGACATGAAGGAACTGGAGCAGCTGTTCCCTCCGGCCGGGGCAGTGGGCCAGCCAGACCCCAGACCTAACCCCAGACCCGTGGTGAGTGCCCCCACCTTGAGCAAACCTCCTCCTTCAGCCTCTGACCACCTTCCAATCCTGCCCTCCCTTCACCTTGGCCACAGACCTTGGTCATCAGCCTTTGTCAGGCTCCAGGTTTTCTCCAGACACAAAACATGGCCAGTGCATTTCTCTGTGCCTCTGAGTCAGGGAGGCCTGGAGACCCTAAGGCCTGAGTAGGATCGTGTCCAGAGCCTAATCCCCTGGTTGGGGGACCTGTGGGCCTCTGGCCCTCATGCTGATGCCTGTATGACTGGCCCATCCCCAGCAGAATCCTGCGGCCCCGACCCTGTGTGAGGAGACCCAGCTCTCCATGCTGCCACTTCAGGGGTTCGGTCTTCTGGAGGAGAGGACGTTGGAGGCCAAGGCTCCCCGCGCAAGCCCCGCAGCTGCCCTGCCACCCCAGGACGTAGGCCCTGGCCATCTCAGTGAAGGACAGGCTACTCAGCCTTCCACAGGACCAGCTGCCCAGTAGCCAGTGTCTGGCAGGCTCTGGACGGGGGAATCCCCCATTCTCAGGTCAAAGGCAAGATTTCTCCTGTCATGTGGGATGCAGATGGATTTCTCTCCTGACTGCCCCTCAGGTTGTCAAGACCTAAAGTAGCCTTGTCAGGGAACCCCCACCCCCTGCCCAAGGACCTGGAGGGGTCCCTGCAGGAGTCCCTCTTTTAGGCTAATGCCCCCTCACCTCTGCTTGGTACCCACATGACTTGGAACTGAACTAATGTTTTCCTTTAAAAAAAAAAAAAAACCCCTAAAAATGAAAAAAAAAAAAAAAAAAAAGAGAGAGAGAAAGAGAAGAGAGAGGAAGGTGAGTTAGATTCCAAAAATATGCCCCTGCTGTGGCTGGGCCCCTGGCACGGTCACCCTCCACTGACCTTGTTTTCTCAGGATGGAATTTTGCTGTTTTGGTTTTCAGCACCTACCTCAGCCGGAATGAATGTCCTTGGGGGAGTGGGCTCTGGCCTCAGCCCCCTTCCCCCATAGAACCCCAAATGCACTCCTACCTCAAGTCCCTTTATGGGCACCCCTTCCTCTCCCCACATTGTTGTCCAGAGGTTTTTTTTTTTAAAAAAGAAAACAAAAACAAAAACAAAAAAAAAACACTTCCCCGTTTCCAAGTGTGAAAGAAACTGTCTACCTCAAGGCTTACTGGCTCTTGGGCCTGTGTCGTCACTGGATCCTCCCTCCTGGCTCCTCCTCCTGCCCACAGCCCCCTGTCTCTCCCCCAGAGAGGAGGCCAGAGGCTAAGTCACCAAGGGTAGGTCTCTTGGGGCCTGCAGCATTAAAGATGGAATTGGTCAAAGAAAATGTGAAAAAAAGCCAAAAATGAGAGGAAAATTTTTTCCTTGAAATATAAATCGTTGCTCCAAACTAGCCACCTCTCAGCACGCTGCCAGTGCTCTGTCTGGTCTTGTCTGTCCTCTCGCATTTTGACCCTCTCAGTCAACTCATGCTCCACTGGGATCCCAATGAGCCTCTCCCCGCCTGGGCTTCGGGAGGGTGGGCTGTCGCCTGCCTCCTGTCCTGCCCAGACAAAGAGCCCTGGAGCAGGCCAGTCCCTGGAATGTACTGTGTGTGTGACAGGTGTGTGCGTGTGTAGGGGCCGGGGGTCCCCAGCAGAGGTGTCCCATGGGACACAGCCAGCTTGACCCAACCCCTGGACAGTGGAAACACCACTGTCAGCAGATGTGGCCGGAAGCTATTTTTATACAACGTGTGTTTAAGAATTTTTATGTTCTTGTGACTTCTTGTTTCTCTTTTCTGTTGTATTGTTCTTTGAAATACTTAAAGAAGAAAAAAGAAAACCAAGGAAACAAATACCTATTTTTGGTTACTCTCAGACATTTTTTAAATAGAAGAAAGAAAACTTTTTTTTAAAGGAAAAAATGATAAGTGTATTTCTTAAGTGTGAGATTAGACCCTAAAGTACCTGACCCCCAACCCTCTAGGGGCCCCCACCCCCAAACTTTAGTTAGTTAGCTGAAGAAGGTAGACTTTGTGATGTTTTCATAGAAGACTGGAGTCATGTCCATGTGGACTCGGAAAAGCAGTCCGCCCCTTCTCACAAATGCTGGGCCTGTGCCGAGGGCTCCCCAAAGCTCCCAGACAGTGTCCCCACAGTGGCTTCTCTGTACCCCCATTTACCCTGGAACCTTCTCCCGTGGGAAGGGTCTGAGGGAGATGGGAGGTGGGGGGACACCTGGCCTGACTTCGCCTGACTTTTGTCACATTCCACTCATTTTGACTGAATAAAAGTCCTGTTGCCAAAGTGAACCTCGAGTTTTTTGGTGGCTGTGTCTGGTCCAGGGGGCAGAGGTGAGAGCGCCGGGAGGAAGGTAGCCGGTGGTGTGCCGGGCCATTTTCCCACAGGGTCAGAGTCCGGAATAACAGCAGACTGCGGTGTACCACTTAGCAGGGCACCATGCACGCTAAGTCTTCATGACTGGGGAGGCTTCCTGGGTCCTCACAACCTCCCTGGGAGGTAGATATTCTAGCTATTATCATCTCCATTTTACAGAAAAGATAAGCCAGTCATGGCAGGGTCAGAGTTTGTATCCAGGCTAGGCCTACCTGGTTCCAGGGTCTGCCTTTCGACGACAGCTCCATGCCTCCTTAGCTGGCAGTGAGGAATCCTAGACCAGTCCCTCCGCTCTGTAGTGACAATCTACTAACATTGAGTCAGGTGGTGTGCAGGGCTATGTGCTTTTTATGCATTGTCTACGATGAAGGACTATTTTCCTCCTCATCTTTGAGGAAACTGGAGCTCCGAGTGACTCCAGAGCACAAAATCAGAACCCTTAGCCAGGCCTCTGCATTTCTCCCTGTTCTCTCCTTGGTTCTGGCTCCTGAAGCCAGGTGTCTGGGGCTGCCGAGGCTTAGGATAGGCCAAGAGAGACTTAGCTTCAAGGTGGTTGTGCTGACGAAGATCTGGATCAGCAGGCCTCAAGCTTAGTGAGAATGTCGATGTCCCCTCTGCTGCTAAATGGAAAGCCAGTGCTCACTGCTGGGAGGCTCTGAAGATCTGGAGGGCTGGGTTCTGTGCCCAGAGGACCTTTTGAAAGGAACAAACCAGGATACTTGTTTGCAAGCTGGGTTCCCTGGCTGTGGCTTAGGAGTCTGGGGGAACTTCTCTGGGAGGCTCCCTTCTCCCTGCTCACCCTCACCCAGAGCAGCTCCACTCTTATCTGTCTTATATGTTGGACTCTTCATGAGAGTTCCCTTGAAAACAGGGTTCTGCTCCCAAAAGAACATTTGAAAGGAAAGGTCCTGGCCCGGGGGCCAGGTCAGACCAGAAATGGTGATTGTGCTGTGGATGCTGAACTGAGAAACAGCCTGAGGCCACCATGGTACCTGTCCTGCATCTCCAAGGAAGTTGTTGACTTTCCCTGGTTTTCCCAGAGGAAATAACTACCTCACCTTTCTCTGCATGGGACTTGGCAAACACGAGAACTCTTCAACAACTCCAGCAGTCCAAGGGCTTCCTGGGGAGGTGGCGCATTTGTCATCTGTTCAAGCAGACCCTGCAGGAGTAGGAGAGTAGACCACATAACCTCCAGTGCCCCTAAAGGGGCATTCAAGGCCCCTGTCCCTTCCAAGAATCCAGGATACTAGTACCTCTCCCAGGGAGGCATTGGGTAAACATTTAGAAACCACTTAATATGACCCATGTAGATGCATGCAAATTGCACACAAATTACATGCAAGTACAAGCAGGACCTGACACACACGCTCTCTTTGGGCAGAAATCAGCAGCAACCAAGGCTTGCAACCTACTCCAATTAGCTACTTGCTCTGTTAACAGACTACCCCACAACTTAGTGTTTTATCCTAACATTTATTTTGTTCACAACTCTGTAGTTTAGGCTCAGCAGGACAGCTGTCTCTGCTCCACTCGGCAGCAGCCAGGCAGTTTGAAGCCTGGGAGCTGAAATCATCTGAAGATTCCTGGCTCACATATCTGGTGGCTAACGCTAGTTGACAGCCTCAGCACCTCCGTGTGGCCCGGGCTTCCTCACAGCATGGTGGCTGGGATCCAAGAACAAGTGTCCTGAGAGAGCCAGGTGTAAACTGGCTCAGCCCTAGCCCTAGACATCACACAGTGTCACTTCTGCCATGTTCTGTTCATTAGAAGCAAGCCACCAAGGCAGCCATATTCCTGTGGAGGGAATTAGATTCCTCTTTTTGATCAGAGTAGTTAAAGAAGAGTGAGCATGTTTTACCACGAGACCACTGAGGAGGGACAGGTAGAGAACAAATGTCAGCTGTGAGGCTGGGAGAGGGGTGAAAGCTCCCCCAGAGGCCCTGGGGATGATGGGAGGGGACAAGGACACAGCCTGAGAGGACTGCTGCTGGGGCTGCAGGAGGACAAGGAGTTCTCCTGACGCCTACATTAAACCCTGTTCGTGGGTCTCATCCTGATTATTAGTGTGAATGGTCTGGAGTTCCAGTCCTGAGGCCACAGGGAGGAAGACCAGGCTGCTGTGAACACCTGGAAATGGGCTCCTCTGCTGCCTGCTCTCTCTCCTCAAGCAGTGAGGGGTGGGAGAGCCAAGGGGAGCTGGTGCAAGCCTGAGATTCCCACCTTCCCAGGATGGTAGATGTCAGAATGACAGCGCTGGAAGGGACCACTGACCCCTCATGAGAAAGACGAGGCAACTGAGGTCCATGATGGGTAGGAGTTGCTCAAGGTCCCAAGGAAGTTAGAGGTAGAGTCAGGTCTGGAAGTCAGGACAGCCACACCCCACCTGGGCCCTTTCCACTCAGTGGAGCCATGCCACAATCAGAGCCTAGAGGGAGGGAAGAGGGAGAAGTATGGGGTTGGGTAGTAAACATGGAGGGCAGGTGGACTATTACCTAGAGACTGGGGGTGGGGCAGTGAGGAGAATCACTCTGGGGATCTGGGTTGGAAACAGGAAATGGAGGAGTGGGAGCAACCATTGATGGGGGGGACTGTCCTGAACTCTGGGTTCAGGCCAGAGTCAGGGAAGGGGATATCTAAACCCATGCCTTGCCCACAAAGAGGTATTATAAGGACTGATTCTGAGTTCTGTTGCTCCCCCGGGTCCTCAGGAGCCACCTGGGGCAGGGAGGGAGGCTGAGAGGAGGGAGGAGCCAGGTTGATCTGGAAGGGAAGGGCCTTGCTCCTTGAACTCAAGAGGGATATATGCTGGACTTGGAGCTCCCAAGCACATGGATGGCCTGTTGGGTCACCCTGTGCCATGTGCCCACCACTGCCGTGATCCAGGGTCTGGCCCTGGCCTCCACTCCAAAATGCCCATAGCCTGGCCAGATTCTGGATTAGGTAAGTTTCTTTGATATGATGCCAAAAGTCTAATCAAAAAAGAAAAATAAGATTATTTAATTTTTCATAATTTTTAATAATTCATCGAAATTAAAAACTTTTGGGCTTCAAATGACATAATCAAGAAAATGCGCAGACTACAACAGAATGGGAGAAAATAATTGCCAATCATGTCTCTGATAAGGGGCTTACATCTAGAATATATAAAGAACTTTTAAACTCAAGAATAATAACAACTCAATACTAAAAAGACAATCCGATTTAAAAATGGGCAAAGGATCTGCATAGACATTCTTTCAAAGAAGACACACAAACGGCCAATAAGTATATGAAAGAAAAAAAGTAAAACCACAGAATTATCACTTCACTCCCACTAGGATGGCTAGAATCAAAAAGTCAGATAATATCAGGTATTGTTGAGAATGTGGAGAAATTGGAACCCTCATAAACTGCTAGTGGGAATGAAAAGTGATACAGCTGCTATGAAAAACGGTCTTTCAGTTCCTTAAAAGTCTGTATATATAGTCACTATATGAGCCATCAGTTCTATTACTGGGTGTATATTCAAGAAAAATGAAAACATATGTTTACACTAAACTCTGTATACCGATATTCATAATTGCATTGTCTATAATGGATAAAAAGTGGAAACAATTTAAATGTCTATCGGTTGATGAGTGAAGAAACGAAATGTGGCATATCCACACAATAGGATATTATTTAATAGTTAAATGGATGAACTTTGAAAAACATTATGCTAAGTGAAAGAAGCTAGTCCCAAAGGACCATCTATTGTATAATTTCGTTTATCTGAAATGTCCAGAAGAGGCGAATCTTTAGACTGAAAGAGATTGGTGGTTGCCTGGGGCTGGGGGTCCACGGGAAAGGAGGAGTGATTACCAATGGGTGCAGGGTTTCTTTTGGGGGCGATAAAAATGTTCTAAAATTGTGGTGATGGTTACACAACTCTGTGAATAGACTAAAAACCATTGAATAACACACACTTTCATGGGTGAATTGTATGGTATGTGAATTACACCTTGATAAAGCTATCATTAAAAAAATACTTGCTGTTAGGACTCAACGAGATCATAATAAGTGAAGTGTGCAGTTTAAGTGTTCAAACGATCTCATTGTCACAGGAAGAGAACCAGGGGTGAGCAGGGCAAAGTGACCCAAAGTGGACGGTGAGGGGCGGGATAAAGTTGAAAGTAAGCTTGAAGAGAACGCTGCACCTGGCCTGGACTCTCTGGAGCCGGGCCGGGGAGCAGGGGAAGCCTCTGGACACAGTATCCAGGCCTGGAAGCGCTGTGCTCCTCAGAGAAGGGCTGTGACTGGAGGGCTTTGCTGCCACCCTGTGGAATTATTGAAGATTACAGTTATGGAGACTTAAGGTCTGATCTCTACCCACATCTGATTGAGGCTAGCAGTTAAGATGTGCTCTGCCCGGTAGGAGAGAGACAGACTTAGCCAACTGACAGTACAAGCTTGAAAAAAATAAATAAATAAATAACTGCAATCTGTCTATATACTTACTTGCATGGGTACTAGCAACAAGCTGTGGAAGCAGAAGAAAACGTGATTCACGGAAGTCTAGGATTAAGAAAGGCTCAGAAGAGGACTGGAGAAGGGGGAAAAGCACATCCAAGGCTGAAGACACAGCATGAGCAAAGGCTTGGAGGTGTGAACTGTATGATGAGATCACTGAACAGCCAGGAGACTATCACTTGCTGCATGGGGCCTGGCACTTAGTAGATGCTCAATAAACGTATGAATTAATGGTTACTAGATTTCCAGAGCATATGCTTTTTGCACAGTTGATATGTCTTAGGAAAGCTTTATGTGGCTTTCTAGGTGGAAAGGGAGCCCAGCAAGAGGGTCA
>NW_006442109.1:10150140-10169558 GCF_000325575.1 Pteropus alecto
GGGAAAGAGCCTTGATAGAGTCCTTAGTGCCCCAATGATAATGACGATACCTCTGTCATTACTTCTTGTGGCATTTGATAGAATGAATACCTCTAACATTACCTGGTCTGAGTCTTCTCACACTCAGCCTTGTACAGGCGGGGCTCAACTCACCGTCATCCTCCCATTTAACGGATGAGGAAACGAGGGCCAGGGAAGTGAGGTGGTGGAGCTGGGGCTCGAGCCAGGGCCTCCTCGTTCTAAGCCCGTGCTTTCTGCTGACTTGTTATCTGTGTATTGAGGAGGAGGGGGCAGGGAACTTGGGGACAGGTGAGGAGGGAATGGTCTAAATTGGCTAAAAGAGATTTTATTTTGAATATTGAGGAGAGACCCAGGAATGTCAGACCAAGGAGCAGGAGGGTTGGGCATGTCCTAGAATGCAGGTTGGGTCAGGAAGCTGCCATAGCTCCCCATTGCTCCCAGAGCAGTCCAACGCCTTTGGCCTGGCATTCAAGGCCTCCTCACAAGTGACAATGTTGCCCAGTAATTAAGAGCACTGGTTTGGGTTTGTAATCTCTACTCAGCCATTGTCCGGCTATGTGACCCAGTGGACATCCCTTAATCTCCAGTGCCATTTCCTCATCTATGGATAAAGATAGCACCCACCCCATAGGTTGTTGTGAGCAGTAAACAAGTCATTTATGTAAACTACCTTGTAAAGCGCTCAGGACCACACTTGCTATTATTATTATGTATTATTAATCAGAACAGAGCCTATCATCAACTCCAGTCTGGCTTCTCTGGAACATGCTGTGCACAGTGGTGCCTCCAGGCCTTTCTGCAAGATGTCCCTTCAGCCTGGAATGATACCATCCCACCATCCTTTCTTTCCAGATCCTTCCAAACATTGCCTCTTCCTGATCCTCTCCAGCTAGAACCACTTCTCCTGCCTTTGCCCTTCCTCTGCACTTTGCTTAACCCTCCCATACAGAGCAATCTTCTTCCACAGCATAATCACACGGTGTATGTCTGTCGTCTCTGCTCTGAGAACTTTGGATGTGAGTTTCCTAAGGACAGGCCCTGTGTCTTGTGTCTTTATGACCCACCAGTGCTGTCATGGAGCAGCACTAAATGCTGAAAAAGTGCTTGTGGAAAGAAAGCAGGAAAGCGAAGAAGGAGGGAGAAAAGGAGCGAGGAAGAAGGATGAAGAGAAAGGAGAGACGAAGGGTGAATTCAAGATGACATCAAGAGAGACGTTAAGAGAAACCAGCTCTGGCTCCACTGATGCAACAACTCTGGAGAAAAAAAACATGGCCGCTGGAGACTGGGTGATCGCACCTCTTCCGTGGGTCTTAATTTCGTTCCTTCAGCCACAGCATTGAAGCAGACTTTGAAAACCTCACCATGGCTCTGGACTTGCTATGTAGCCCCTCTGAAGCTCAATTTCCTCATCTGTAATAGAGATAATCATGGTACTTATCTAATTGGGTTGTTATGAGGATCAAATGAGAAAATAACTGGAAAATCCTGGGCACCTGGTCCGTAGCAAGAACCCAGTATATGCTATTATGATGGTGATGGTTCAATGACTCTAAGAATTCCAGACATGTCCGAATAAAGGGCTGAACACTGCCCGGCGGGGCGGGGCGGGGGGGTGGTGCTTTCTAAGCTTGGAGAGATGCCTATTGTCCTAGTACCCGGCCCAGTGGTCACACAGAGGTCACACAGTGTTTTCTCCTGGGCCTTCCCACCCGTCCCCTCAACGAAATACACAATGAAGACTCCCGATTGCTTGATTAAAGAAAGCGGATACACAATTAATTTCAATTTTAGACCCACCCCCAACCACCTTTCAAAAAGAATTGCACACCCTATTCCAATTTACACACTGAACCAACATGGAATTTTCCAGCGGGTTCTGAAGGCTTTGAAGTGACCAGACCAGACTATTGATTTATTTCCAACTAACCTCTCTCTTTGAACCCAGAAGGGTCAAGGTTAATTATATAATAAAACTGTGCCCAGCTGCCTCCTCTGAGGGGGTAGGGAGCCCCCAGACCTTTCCGAGCCAGCTAGCGGTAGATCGTATTTCTGATCCTTTCCCCGAGTTCATTTCCTTCATCAGGGCCCATTAAGAAGAAGGGAAAAAAAAAAAAAAGAAACCAACCCCCTCATTTCCTCCCTGAGAGATAAATTTTAATTTGCTGGAAGCCAACAAAGGGGATCTAAGCCATATTCCAGGCTGCACCCCGTGGTTGAGAAATCTTGCTGGGAGCACCTATTCTGGAGCAGGCTGGGAAACAGGGTAGGATAGGTATGGGGGTAGTAAAGGGAAGCAAAGGGAGGCAGACCCCCAAGTCTACCTCAGCCACACAGGGAGAAGAAGCCCCCAGAGGGACTGACTCTGCAGCAGCTTTCAGCATGGCTGGTCCTGGTTAAGTCTTCCTTGCTAGCTGAAGTGAGTTAGTTAACATACTGGCCACAGTTTCTCCTGAGTGTACACGTTCAGTCAGCCCTCAATAGCCACATGAAGTAATCCCTCTTTCCTGGATGATGAAACAGGCTCCTAGTGTTAACAAAACTGGTTCCAGTTATCACAGGTATGAAGTGGCAGGCCAGGATTAGAACCCAAGCTTCTGTTCTTCTTGTTACACAATAAATTCTCTTCCCTACTTCCTCCCTCCCCAGGAAAACATTGTAAATGTTCTTTTTATTTCCATCATCAAAAGAAGAAAAAAGATTCAAAACTATTAACTAATATATAGTCCATTATCCAATGTCCCCAATTGTTCCAACAATATCCACCTCAACTGTGTCTCCTAGATCCTGGATCCAACTAAAACTCACCTACTGTCTGGTTGTCATGGCTCTTTACTCTCCCCTGTTCCAGCACAGCAACAGCCTTCCCTGTTTTGACTGCCAATGACATTTCTGAAGGAACACGTTCAGTTGTCCTGCGGAGTGATTCACATTGTAGCTTTGTCTCATGTTTCCTTCTGACTAGAGAGTCAAATAATATTTTTGCCATAAACAGTTCACACATAATGCTGTGTCCTTTTTAGGGCATCACATCTGGAGACCCACGATACCAGATGGGAAGAGACCCAAGATTTTCCAGCTCAAAGGTGGATGCTTGTCCTTGACCTCCTGGAGGCTTCTCGCTATGGAGGGAAGGAATGTGAATGGTTCTGCATGGGGGTGCTGTTAGCATTAGCCACAGAGTGTACCCTAAAACCTTGGGAGGAAGTCCACCCAACACCGCCTGAGGTGCATTTTCCCATTTTTTCTCCCTACGTGTGCATCAAGGCCCAGTACCCACCTCCACCTCCGTGAGGCCTTTGTGACTCTGAGGCAGAATCAGTTTCCTTTATTTCCCTCCTCTCTGTTTCCACAACCCTTTATTTCTGCCTCGCTGCATGGTTTGTCTCAACGTAGTAGAGGTCATTGTGGAGCCCTTACTGCCCCCATGCGTCCAGGCCCCAGCCCAGTGCCCACTATAGAATGTTCTCCATAAATATTGGCCTAATAAGTTGTAACCCAAAGAAAACCAGTCTGCTTTGTGATCAATCTCAGTTTTACATTTGAAAGAAAAGTCCACCGTCCAAAAACGAATTGAAAAGCTGTTTAAGTCTTTGCTAAATAGCCTGGAAGAGATGCTGGAGGATGAATTATATTACATGTCATACGCCAAAGAGTCTTGAATATTCTCTTTGCCTATCTTTCTCCTTATCAGCCCTTGGCTTCTCCTTCACCTCCAAACCTGTCCTCTTTCTCTCCCCAACTCCAGTTTATACTGTATATGCTCTCATTCTTGCCCAAATCTCTCCTCCCTCTGGATCCATATGATTTTCCAAGTAGCTCTATGCCTTTAATTTTTTTTTTAATTTAAGTCAAACAAGCGATACATAAAAACATTCTCCTTGTTAAAAAATAAATGTAAAAAGTTAGAAGTCCCCTCTCAACCTCTCGACCTCTCCAAATCCAGTCCCTTCTCAGGAGTGATTGTTGCTATCAGCTTATGGTGTCCTTCCAGGCCTTTTCTATGTAATGATAGGCTTCCACAGGTACCAAAGTCAAATATATGGTCTACTAAATAATGCCGTTTATATTTCCAAAATGTTTCCCGTTTTCGGTGCTGCGATGGACATCCTGCCACCATTTCCCTGTGCTCATCGGTGTGCACTTCTGCAGAGTGCAAACAAGAGGATTTGCTGGGCCTCGCCAGGGGCATGCACATGGACTCTAACCCAGCCCACGAAATGATCCTCCCCAAGCGACCGAGCATTCTCACTCTCTGTCAGTAGTCTATGAGAGGACCGGGACTGTGCTGGTCTTGCACAGGCAGCTTCTGTCTCTCCCAAGGCTGCTCTGAGAGGATCCCAGGAGCTTTGCCCATTGATAAACACCTGATTCGATCTCAACAGTCTTAGCTGATTTAGAAATGATTTAATAGCTTCCTTTGTACAGCACAGACTAAGGGCCAAGCACACATGTTCACACACTTAACACGAAACCTATGAGGTAGATACTACTATCATCATGCCTGCCTCACAAAGTTATTGTGGCATAGAGAAGTTAAGTAACTTGCTCAAGGTCACACAGCTAGGAAGTGGAAAAGCTGGGATGAGAACCCAGGTGGTGTGGGCCCATGAGTGGTAACCACTGTACCATACCGCCTTTCAAGCTTTAATGTGGGCATCCCACCCCCACCATTAGGCACATGTGTCTGTTTTCCAAAACACTATTTTTATTCTGTTATTTTACTTGAATCTCTTTGAGGGAAAGGAAGGCCCAATTTAGAGTTGGGAAAACTGAGGCTCAGAGAGAGCTCACCCAGGGTCACAGCATAACAGGGACAGATTTCATCGTAAGAGGAAATAGGAAGGAAAAGAAATGCCATGTCCACAATTTAATGCTCTTATCAGACTACGGTGTCAGCCCAACCCCTTTTAAATAAAGACGTCAAAGGAAAAGCTCCCCCAGGCCTGTCTCCCCTTCCCTTTCTCCGATCTTTGTGTCTCTATTTCCTTATCTCCCTCACCTAGTCAGGCATCCATTCAGCCTTTCAACAAACAGTTCGTGAATCCAGGAGGTGCCGGGCTCAATGGTCAATGCTGGGGATACAGGTGTGAATGTTGGTGTTCTCCCCTGGGAGAGCCAGGACCAAGTCAACTCCTATCATCTGCTTGCTGTCTGTTCATCCGCCCTTCTCACTCTGTCTTTCCCCTCCCCCACCCCAGTCAGAGACAAGAGCCCCTTTTCAGTCTGCCTCCATCGCCCTATGGCAGATAGTGGAGAAGGATTAAGACTAATGAAACATGAGCAAATGGGAACCAGCAGTGGAGACTCAGAGCAGCACATTTGCAAAGGAAAGCCCGCATTCCTATGCCTGCTGCCTGCTCTGGAAAACCAGGCTATAGTCCCACGGGTTCAGCTCACCCAGAGGGGCTGACACATCTGGCCTAGCAGAATGCCCCACATGCAGTGTCACAGACAGACCCCAAGAAATGGTAGCTGGTGACTTAGGGCAGGGTAGTGGGCAGGTCCCCAGACCCGGTGGTGCTGTGTAGCATGCAGCACTTGGGATGAGTGTATTTCTGCATGTGGATGTGTGTGTGCATGCATGATCGTGTGTGCGCATGTATGCCCATGAGAGTGCAAGCATGTCTGTAAGAGTGTGCATGTGTGCGTCCAGCTTAGCCATCTTGGTGTAACCATGCAGCCTTGTTTTGGCCCTGCTGCGTCTTTCATCCCAACAGGGAGAAGTGTCTCAGTCAGGCCTGGTGGGATCAGCTGTGTAACTGGAGGCATTGCAGTTCTGATCACAGGTAGTGCTCATTTGTTTCCATCACACTCCTATTTCCACTCCCCTGAGCTGAGCATCAGAAAACATCAGAGCCAGGTGGGAAATCTGGAGATTACCCATCTTGGGCCCTCCCCTGACACATGAGGAGATCAAACCCCAGAGTGGATACTCACAGCCGGAGGAGGCGACCCAGCCAGTTAGTGGCACAGCTGGGATGAGGACCCGCATCCCCCCCCACCAAATTCATACTTTTGCCACAACTCCACTGCCTGGACTTTTGTCTGTCTCATGGGCCACAAATAATAAACCAATGGCTCCAGGCTGGGGCTGAGAACACTCAGCGCTGGAGGTGTCCAGGAGGCAGGAGCTGCTTCAGTGTGTCCACGATGGCCCTTCCTCACCACCCCCTCCTTCTTGAGCCAGCATTAGACCTGCTCTGGAAGCGAGCACTCTGGTGTCCTCATGCTGATCAGAACTCTAGTTGGTGGTCAGAAATGCTTCTGATTAACTACAAAAAGGAATGAATAAATGCTTACTTGATAAATGCAGTGGGAAAAATTCTTTCAATATGTAGGGTTCATGAGAAAAAAATGACAAATGGTGTCTTTACTTTCTTTGCAGTTTTTTTATTGATGAAAGTCTTGGGAATGTCTATGGAATGAATAAATGAAGGCTGACAGTATGACAGAGCCTGGGAGATATTGAACTGGAGTAGTTTTTGGTCTCTTCATTAAAAAAGAAAGGAAAAAAAAAAGGTCAGAGTCCTCTGCATCACCTCAGGAGGTAAATTACCTTTGAGGAAATGAAGAGGCTTCTCTATGACAGGAAGGGGGCTCCCCCAGACAACAACCCAATTGTTTTGGAAAGGGGGTGTAATTAGAATTCCCATATGTTCTGGAGACCATCCTGGGACTGCCCTTGGAAAGACTGGATGGGAAAGGGATCTTGTAGGGCCAGAAGGCCTCTTAAAGGATAGGCAGCTGGCACTTGCTGATGTGGGATCTTAGGGAGGGCTGGGAGCAGTGGTTCTGGGCTGTGAGGTGACACTCCCTGCAACAAACAGGGCTGATTTGGGCCCTGAGGAATCTGAATACATGGGGCTGGCTTCTCAGCTCTGCTGCAGGCTAAGCACGAGGGAGGGATCACTTCACCCTCTAAAGACACCCAGAGTGAAGTGCCATAACTGAGTGGAGGTTCCTGTCCTTAGCATCCTTGAGTGGTGTTTGCATGTGACATGATGTAGCCAGAGCAGCATTCACAGTTCTGGCTGCAGGAACTAGCTGGGCAGTGGGGCTTTGGTGTAGAAGGCACAAGTTACCTCAGGCTTCCAAAGTGTGGAGCAAATGCACATGCATGCATGTGTGTGTGTGAAATCTGGGTTCTTGTCTTGTTTGCCCTCTCCATTCTGGAGCAGGTCACACGTATTACTGAAGACATAGGGAAGGGCTCTGCAGGAGGCCTCTGAGTTACTTTCTAGCTTTGGAAGATTAAAACATCTTATTTTGCTTATCACTTTTAAACATTTCCCTCTTATCTGCTGTTGCTATACCCTGTGAGGCAGGCAGGGAGAGACTTAACCTCCAGTTTCTCTTGAGACCACTTAATGAAAGGTTGTCTTCCTCCAGCTACTCCCTTCCACTGGTCCTGGGACCTACTAATTCCATGGCCAGGGGCTATACAGGAAAGATAAGACTGAGGCTGCAGGGAGCATCTAGTCTGGTTGGAAAGCCATGACATGGGGATAAGGATAACATCCAGCAGAACATGAGAAACTAGGTATGGTGACTTAAAATATCTGTGATGGGGACTTAGGGTTAGTCTAGATCTTATCCCTTTCCAAATAACTTTAAAAATCAGCTTGTTAAGTGCCGCAGAAATTCCTCTCGAAACAATAGAAAAAGTACAAAGTTAACAGAGTATATTGAAAATATAAGCAAAACATAGTGATTTAAAAAAATATGCTTGGACGTGGTTCCATAGTAGAGTGGTTAGCATGTCTGCTTTACACGCAGAAGGTCCTGGGTTCACACCCCAGTGCAGCCATGGTCCACAGTCTATGGCCATGCCACCCTGAACAAGCCTGATGCATTATGATCTTGGAAGCTAAGTAGGGTCTGGCCTGGTTAGTGCTTGGATGGGAGACCGCCTAGGAAGACCAGGTGCTGTAGGCATAAATAATAATAATAAATTTAAAAAATATACTAGAGAGGATCAAACTCCAAATTTGGTTTCTTGAAAAAGAAAACTAATAAAATTGACAACCCTGACAAGATTTATAAGATCATAAAAAGGGAAGGCATAAATAAATATCGGGAATGAAAAAAGGGACATAATTATAGGTACAGTAGAGACCTAAATGATAGAGAATATTATAAACAACTGTGTGCCAGTAAATTTTAAAACTGTAGAAAATGTACATATATGTACATGTAATATAATGTTTGAAAAAAGAGGAAATACTTTTATGCTCATGTTATGAGTTTCATATTCTTAATAAGACAAGGACATAAAATTCTTTTTAAAGGCCAATCCCGCTAGGGAATTTAAATATAAAAATCTAATCACAATATTAGTAAATTGAATCCAACAATGTTTAAAAATATAACATGATCACGTTGGGTTTTGCAATGGACTGAAAGTTCATTTGTGTCCCCCCAAACTGAGAGAAAGTAATTGCACCATATAATCAACAAAGAATCATTATGTAAGGTCTGGAGTCTAGAGGTTGTGTTAAAAACTCAGGCTTGAACATTGCCTGTCTGAGGCGTTCAGCTTATATGGTCTTTACAAGGTGGGATCCTTATTCTAATTGGTCCCTGCAGTTGGGGGCTTATTGAGGGCAGTCGTGGTTGACGTTTTTGTGGTTTTGGGTGTTCCCATTACGTGCCAGTTGACGTTACTGTCATGGCTTTCATGGAATCCATTTTGTAAAGTCCCCAAAGTCCTCAATTCTTTATGCTGTATGCAAAATATTTCACAGAAGAGAAACCATGAATGGCCAAAAAATATTTTTAAAAAATTTTCGAAAAGATGTTCAACCTCATTAGAAATTAGAAAAATGTACATTAAAACCACTGTAAGATATCTTTTCATAATTACCAGATGGACAAAAATTAAAGTCAGCATATCAAAGGCCAGTGAAGATAAGAAGCAGAGGAAATACACAGAGGCCATTGGTGAAAGTGTAAATGGATACACTAGTTTTGGGGAAAAAATTATTATAAACTGAGATGCAGTGATTCCATTACACACTTTAGGAAAACAAAATCTTGCACATGCTCCCTGTGAGGAACATCATTCTAATAACCATAATTGGGGGGTAATGGTGGTGAAGACCTCCACGAAAGGAGAATGGATCCACAAACTGTGGTCTATTTACACACTGTAATATTACAGAGCTGTGCTGCCCAATACTGTAGTTAGTTACAAGTGCCTGTTGAGCCCTTGAAATGCGGCTAGTCCTAATTTAAATGTACCAAGTGTAAAACACACTGGTTAGAAGATTTAGTACGAAAAAAGATAATGTAAAACACTTTCAGAATCTTTTATATTGATTACATCTTGAAATAATTGGATTAAATAAAATACACTAAAATCAACTTCACCCGCTTTTCTTTTGCTTGTTTAATAAACCCGTTTTTACCTGACAGTGCTGCGTTGAAAAGGAACAAACCATATGTACAGGCAGCGGAACACGCAAACCTTCGGAACAGCTTTTGGTAAAAGCAAGACCTGAAAGAGAGCCTACTACTATGTACCATTACAAGATCATGTTGGACCAGTAAGTTTCTTAACTCTCCACGCACAACGTTGCGATAACAAGTCATTACCACAGCAAGTAGGAAAGAATTAAATAAGCCACACCGCAGATTGGGCATGTAACTTCAAAGCGAAAAGTGTTGTACCCAACTTGATCTTTCTTTTGAACCTCATAAGTAGCCTTGCCGGAACAAGGCCTCAAAAAATTGGGTTAAGACTCAGAGTTGTTCCTCTCCACGGAAATCTTTAGTAAAAGGCGAAAGATTTATACGATCTGAAGAGAAACCAGAGTATGATCCCGTTTTCTATAACTCACACCTCGGGTAAAAGAAACTCCTTGTGCGCTGACGGTGGCTAGATAACGCCAAGAATCAGTGCATGAATAAAAATTCCCAGGTTATTCTGTAATTAAAATCCTAACTTTTAGAAAATATAAGTGGAAGAAAAATTTAAGTTTTGTCGTTTTAAACTTGTACTTGGTGCAGTGCACTGTGGGTATGCAAATCAGGCGAGTTGCTTTTGCCATTAGGGAAATATCTTAGTATTCACACGGTACCTTGCGTCACCGTTAGGGGGCGAAGCGGAGATTGGCTGGCTGGGACCTAAACGCCGTCCTGATCAGAGACGAGTTTTATGTTTTATGCATTTATACATCGGAGTTTGATTTCTGTTAATTAAAAACTTTGCTGTTAAATTGAAAAAGAATTAGAAAGTAAGATTAATCTAAAATTCAGGGCGGTGGTTCCTTCCTTCGATAGGGAGTGAGAAGTGTGACTAGGGAAGGACACACAGGGGTTTTCAAAGTCCGACAATTTTCTTAAGCTGCGTGGTGGACGCACGAGTGTTTGGTTTGTTGTTTTTTCACACGTGCACCTCCAGAGTATACACTTTTGAATAGTCTGCATTTTTGTCTGCCGTTTGAAAAAAGTCCCTGGCAGTGTCCTGTTTAAATCTGGAGTTTGCATGCTGGGTTTCAGGTTTCCTTCCCCACCTGATGCCACTGTTTGGGATGAAATCTTGTATTCTATTTTCAGACCTCGCGTTTCCTTATCTTGTACTTTTAAAATGTGCTGTTCGCTCCTCTGAGGCTCTCTGCTACCAGATCCTACCAGCCTACACCGACTCCTCCAACCGTGGTAACTGAACAACCTTGGGAAAGGAAGTTGCAGCTCTTCCCCGCCCCCAGCTGCTTGTGTAAACAGTCCGCTTCCCAACTTTGACACCTCTGAGCTGGCATGTTTGTTTTTCATTTTGCTGGTTCTTTAGCTAACAAGTATTCATATTTGACACGTATTTGATTTAAATTTTTCAAATACTGTATATTTAAAAAATATCTTTACTGCATATAATTCACGTGCCACGCAATTTACCCACTGAAAGTGTATAATTCAATGGTTTTCAGTATATTCACAGAATTATACAATCATCACCACAATCTAATTTTGGAACATTTTTGTCACTCCCCAAAAGAAAGAATTCATTAGCAGTTACCCCCCGCCCCCCAAGACTCTGGCAGCCACTAATGTGCTTTCTGTCTCTAAAGTGCCTATTCTGGACATTTCATATATAGTCATTTCTCAGTATCTGCTGAAGATTGGTTCTGGGACCCCCGTGGATACCAAAATCTCTGCATGCTTAAGTTCCATATATAAAATGTCATAGTATTTGCACATAACCTACAGACATCTATATACTTAATTATTTTTAATTTTTATTAAATTTATTGGGGTGACATTGGTTAATAAAATTATATAGGTTTCAAGTGTACAATTTAAAAATACGTTATCTGTATATTGCATTGCATGATCACCACCCAAAGTCAAATCTCCTTCTGCGACCATATATTTCTTACCCTTCACCCTTATTTACTCCTCTCTTTTCCCCTTTCCCTCCGATAACCACTAAACTGTTGTCTGTGTCTATGAGTTTTTGGTTTTTGTCTTGTTCATTTGTTGCTTTCAGTTTTATATCCCACATATGAGTGAAATCATATGGTTCTCAACTTTTTCTGTCTGACTTATTTTGCTTAGCATGGTAATCTCAAGATCCATCCATGTTGTCACAAATGGCAGTATTTCATCTTTTCTTAATGTACCACATCTTTATTCAATCATTTATCGAAGGACTATATACTTTAAATCATATCTAGATTACTTATAATACCTAATACAGTGTAAATGCCATGTAAATAATTGTTATACTGATAGTTTAGAGAATAATGACAAGAAAGAAGTTTGTACAGTACATGTCCAGTATAAATGCAACCATTGCAGGTCTAACTACATAGTACACCAAGAACAATGTAACATTCCCCCCCCGCCCCGAAATATATTCCATCAGCGGTTGGTTGGCCAATTTAAATGGAAGCAGATAACCTATAGCCTTTTGTGACTGGCCTTTTTCACTTAGCATAATGTTTGCAAGGTTCATCCATGCAAACACATGTTTTGATACTCTTTTGGGTGGTTGCTACATTTCACAATGTAATGGAAAGTTAGAGACCCAGGGAGATGAAAAGTTCCTGCCCTATGATAATAACTATACCTCACAGGGCTTGGCCAGGGGATAATGCACTGATACAGTTTAAACAGATGCAAAGGAAGAATATTCTGTGCATTGTAAATATTCATACTCTCAGCTATTTTATTACTTTTAAATGTAAACAATGGTAAATACCCAAGAGAGTTGATACTTACCATCACAATTTTTTTATTTTAATTTTTTAACATAATTCCTTTTGTTCTTGAACTTGTTTTTCCACTTCCACTTACAAATATATTTTTATACCTGAAAGTGTTTTATTGATTACTCAATCATACTTTTGATGACAAAATAAGTACATTGAATTTTAAAACTTTTCCACTTCCTTTGACCTTAAAGTTCTATGCATTAATGTTTTTCTCTTGGGCTGATTTATTATTACAATTATTAGTAATACATGCTTTATGAATTCAGTATAAATATATTATAAATTTTGATGATTATTAAACATAAAAGTGTCATTTTATTGGAACTAATCTCTTAATGAGATGGATACATATTACTTATTGCTAGAGGAGAGAGGGTTTAGTTCCAATGTTATTTTTTTTTTCACTTTCTAGCTGTAACCTAAGACACCTCGTTCCCATAAATCAGTAGATGGAAGGAGTTTCAACAATGTCACTCACTATCATATAATAAACAACCAGGTGACAACTGGATTAAGTCTTCCTTAAATTCTGTTGGAAAAAAAGACTTGAAAAATCTTTTAATTTACAAAAGAATTTATTGTCCAGATTCATCGACTTCTTCAGAATGGATACAACTATTTTAAATTGACATTTGTTGGGAGACTTGAATGTTTCTCTATCCTCCAGCATTGCACCTGGGTGAGGTTTAGGGTGGACAACAGGAAGACCTTTATTTTGTGAAGTGGGAGAAGCGCAATTAGCAGAAGGAAGGCGGGAAAGAAGATCTCCGAAAGTCAAGCACTCACCTGGCCACCTCTCCTTTATGCTGGAACCAAAGTCAGCTGTCCTGTGTCAGTGAGTGTGGTTCAGTGATTCTTGCCTTGTGTGTGGATGTTGGGAGCTTCTTAGCCTAGGGTAGCAGCAATAAAAATAATTGTGTTTTGTGCTGTCCAAAATGGCAACCGCTACTCACATGTGACTACCAAGCACTTGAAATGTGACTAGTGTGTCTAAGGAACTGAATTTTTAATTTTATTTGATTTTAATTAATTAAATTCAAATAGCCAACATGGCTAGTGGCTACCACATCAGACAGAACAGAACTAGGGATTCAGCAATGTCCTGGGCTTGGTTTTTCACTTGACCAGGGGACTGTACTGTTGGGTTTTCTCTCACCGGGGGAGGAGATGGGAGTCTAGTCTTTTCTCTTCTAAAGTTAGGTCAAAGCATCCCTCATCCCTAACCCCCATCCCCATTCCATTACAGAGAACCCCAAGGGAAAATCTTGAGACATCTGAGACCAAAATCTTAAAGCAATGTGAAGATTCCTGGGACTGAAAGAAAGCATGGATGGCAATCCCAGATCCACCTTCTGCCTTTGTGACCTGCACCACTCTAAGCATCCATTTCTCCTGAGTTTAAATGAATCCTTTTGTCCTGGCTGTCAGCCTTGGAGGGAAACAACCCAAGAAAGAGACAATGGGCAGGAGTTATTGTCCAAGGAGAGACAAGCAAGCTGAGCCTGTCAGTCAGGACAAAATCAGTCCAGGGAACTCTGAGTTGTGAATGGTCAACAGAGCACATAGAGTGGCTTCCCACATGGGATGGTTATGAGGATGAAACTCAGAGATGAAGGTGGCTGTGATGATCTACTTTATGTGTCAACCTGCCTAAGGGATGCCCAGATAGCTGGTAAAACATTATTTCTAGATGTGTCTGTGAGGGTATTTCTGGAAGAGATTAGTATTTGAATCAGTAGAGTAAGTGAAGATCACCCTAACCAATGTGGTGGGCATCATCAATTCATGGAGGGCCCAAATAGAACAAAAAGGCAGAGGAAGAGTGAATTTACCCTCTCTGTGTGAGCTGGGACATTCATCTCCTGTCCTAGGACTTCGGCACTCCTGGTTCTTGGGCCTTAGATCCAGACTTACATCATTAGCGACTCTGGTTCTCAAGTTTTTGAATTTGGACTAGAACTACATCACAGGTTTCCCTGGGCCTCCAGCACGAAGACAGCAGATCATGGGACCTCTCAACCTCCATAATTGCATGAGCCAGTCCTTCATAATAAATCTATGTATTCATATATAACCTGTTGGTTCTGTTTCTCTGGGGGACCCTGACTAATACAGTGGCCCTCCTATTAAATTCTCTGAGGAAGGAAGGGGGACAAAGAAAGAAAAGCAAGAAAATGATTACCATGGAAAGTCAGGTTGGTGTCTGACTCTTTGGGTTAGAGAAGGGATTGCAGTGAGAAAGGGGCAAGGGCGAGTGTGCTGACAGGGTCTTGGAGTCTGGTTACCCACAAGGCGTTTGGTAAGCACACTGCATATTCAGAACCCTTCAGGTGCAGAAGAATTACAAATCTTTTCCAATATAACTAGCATTAAATGCTGAAGACTCATCCTAAGCAAAGAACATAAACTAGAACAGAGCAACGACTCCAACAAATAACAGCTCATAGAAAGGAAAGAGTTGTTAAGAAAGTGCACTAAGTCTTTTATTTAAATAAGATTAGCTCTGCCAAAGCAATGCCTAAAGTTGGGGGAAAATTATGTAAAACATCTCAATAATTATTTATACTAAGGACATCCAGATATTATAACATTTGGATCTATCAGATTAAACTGTATTAAAATCAATTTTACCCGTTTCTCTTTTCTTATTTAATGGGGCTTCTATAAAATTTAGAATTCCATCTGTACCTCGAGTTAAGTTTGTATTGGAGAGTGCCACAATGAAAACGAGCCAACTATGGAGAGCAGAATATGTGAATATGAACAACTGTGTGAACAGGGAGTATGAACGCCAGAGTATGTGCTATTATAAAGTTCCAAAGCAGGAAAAGGAAAAGGTAAAAAACCCCGCATTGCTTCACGAGGTTAAACAGAACGGAATGGTGAGCAGGAAAGAGGTAAATTGTACTCAAGTGAATGAATACTGCTGTCTGGAGAATGTTTGCATAACAAGAACTACAAGGAACAATACTCTTGTTATTTAACCAAAACACAAACTAGAGTGAATAAAGATCTAAAGGTCCTTACACTTCATCTATTTTTAAACAACATAGATAGCCTTGTGAAAACAAGGCCTCAAAAAATTAGGTTAAGACTCAGAATTGTTCCTCTCCACGGAAATCTTTAGTAAAAGGCGAAAGATTTGTACGATCTGAAGAGAAACCAGAGTATAACAATTGCTTCCCCGAACTCATTTTTCAGGAAACTGCAACTCCTACTGCACTGATGGTGGCTAATTATCCCAAGAGTTACTGCCTGCAGAAATTTAGCCAAGGAATACTGAACATAATATCTTCAAACCTAGGAAACTCGAGAAAGAAAAAATTTTTTTTTTCCTGAAAACAATCGTACTGTCTGCAGCATGTCATCAGTATGCAGATGAGATCTGAATAATCACCCTTTAAACTCCGGAAATGATTTAGTATTCAAATTTTGCTCTGAGGCCCCAGTTAAGGGTCAAAGTGGAGGCTTGGCTGCCTGTGATCTAAACCCCATCCTAGTCAACTAGAGAGAACTTCTGCTTTTATCTGTTCATACATTGGGACTTTGAGTAAGATTTCTTTTAAGTAAAGACATTTTGTGATAACTGGGGCCAGGACAGGCCATGAGGATAGCAAAGAAATGGTGAGCACAAAATTTGGGATAGTGGTTACCCACAGTGGGGAATGAGGGCTGTGATTGGGGAAAGGCCCACGGAGGGGGTTCAAAGGTATTGGCAATATGTTTTTTCTTAAACTGGGAGGGAGGCATCAAGGTTTCATTTTATTACTTTTTTATTATATTCATGTATATCATATGCATGAACATTGCAATCTTCCCCTTCGTTGGGTCTACTTTTATGTCTTTCAATATACTTTTATAATTTGACCATAAGAATTTTTTTTAGATTTACTTTACGCTTATTATCTTATAGTTTTTGTGGCCACTGTAGATTTTTTAAAATTATAATTTATAGTTGCTTATTGCTGGTATACAGTAATGCAGTTGAGCTTTATTTATTGCTCTTGCATTCAGCAATTTTAAACTCTAGTTCTCATAGATTGTCTGTAGATTCTGTTGGATGTTATATGTAAAAAATATATCATCTGAAAGTGATGTGGACGAAAAGGGACCGTTTACTAAACTGGACAAACTTAGGGGAGGCCAGCATGGTGGACCTACAAACTCAAATACTAAAATTAATCACATAGGATGTTCTGATGTAAAATATTCCTCATTAAAGTAGGTCATGGTGGATAGTCACCTCCTGGGCCTGTAGCTTTCTTGACAAAGGTCAATCTTTACCTTAAGTGAGACTGTCTATTGTCTTTTTGCATCTAAGATAACATACTCTTGGAATGTCAGAGTAATCCCTTTTTTTCCAGACCCCTCAGGGCACAACCCACTGCACCAGAGAATGAGACCACAGAACCCCTTATTATCTTGTCCCCCCATACCATATCTATGTGCTGTAAATGTTAATTGTTAACTCCCCTGTACCCACCAGTGTAAAAGAAGTATGTGTCCCTTCTTTTCACTTTTTATCCAATCCCAGAAATTTCCCTGATTTCCTTTCCCCTGCCCACTTAATCTACCAACAATGGATATCATGTAACCCTCCTTATGTTTCCTCCATTGATTCTAATATAAAAAATAGGCTGCAAAACTGCCATTCTCTGGAGCATTTCTCGATCTGTTGAGATTTTGCTTCCTGGCTATTGTTGTCAGTTTGGCGCAAATAAACTCATTAAAATTTTCTATAGGTTTGGATGTTTCTTACATCAACAGTGATAACTTCATTTTTTCCTTACAAGTCCTATACTTTCTATTATTTCTTTTTCTTGTTTTACATATCTCATCGGGCACTCTGATACAGACATTGAACTGAAGTGATTACAGTATCTTATTCTGATCATAGCTTTTAGTGGACCGCCGTTAAGTGTGAAGTTTGCTGTAGACAGGTGGAGACTTCATGGGCAAGCAGTCTGTGCAGTTACATTGGGTCCTTCACTTCAGCTGCCGCCTTCATGAAATTCTTAATAATTTTTGAATAAAGGCCCTGCATCTTCATTTTGCCCTGGGCTTTAAATGATTTCTGGTAGAAACTCTTTTGATTAAGCTAATTCCAGTCTATTCTTAGTTTGCTTTGATTTTTTTTTAAATAGTATATGTAGATCTTAAGACAATCATCAATTTTCCCTTTTTACCTATTAACGTTGTTAAAAAACAAAACAGAGTAAATTGGAAGATCTAATTAATTAAGCAATTCATGAATTGGGCAGCATCCCATCTAGCAACTAGAAGGACACTCGAGGGGTTGTACAAAATATAAGGTTTGTATAGGTAGAAGGAGAGTGGGACTAAGAAGTTAAAGTTATTTGAGGCAAAGACAACTTCCCTTAGGAGAGGACAGGGAGTTTTATCAGGCAGATTGCTTCACTCATGTGGATCAGGAAATTTCAAACTGATAGGTTTAAAATTCCACTCCTTGGAAAGGCTGAAACTGCCGTTAGTTTAGGTATTAAATCCAGTTTTGGTATCCTGGGCTTTTAGCACAAATGATGTCATTATGGGCCTGTGATTTTCTCTTTAAAATCTGTGAATATAATTGTGAAAAATTATATTCACAGATTTTCTATGATATATCATTCCTATATTCATAGCCTAAACTCGATTTGGCAATAATGTATTTAAAATAGATTTTTAAAAGAAGTTTTAAATTTACAGAAAAATTGTGCAGATAGTGCAGAGTTCCCATATATCCCACACCCAGGTGCCGCTATCATTAACATGTTATTAGTATGCTTCAAAGAAGCAACTTTCATGTATTCATCCAACAATTCTTGAGGCCAAGAACCAGGCTTTTGTCTAAGTGCCCACAGTGAGGAAGAGGTGGAATGAGTGATGATTCCCAGGTTTCCTGACAACTGCTGCAGGCTCTGCCTTTCTGGGCCTGAGCTTCTGCAGCCATGTTAGAGTTTCTGGATCCCATGATGCGCATAGGACTTCGGGGAAACTAGGGGCCTTGTCTGAGGCTATAAGGTGGTCAGACACTTTTTAGTGCTTCTGGACCAGTCTGGGTCTCAGAGCATCCAGAGGTCTGACACTGGCTTCTGGGAGCAGCCAGCACTCACTGCCTGGCCTTGGAAGTCTTGTAGTGTCTGGGGGTCCAGTCTTGCTCTTCCTCCCAAAGTCTTACATACAATCCAATGGCATGGACCACTTCTCCTCTGAGCCCGGGGTCCAGTTCAGCCTGGATTTGGAAGGAGGGAAAGTTCCTCTCTCAGAGGATGCTGGGTTGTGGGGCTGTAGGCAGCGTTTTAAGGGGCTTCTTGGTCTAGGAATTAGCAATGGCCTGTGCTTAGATTTCCACATGACCACGAGGCTCAACTGTAGGGTTTTCTCTAATGAGATCGTGAGCTGGAAGAAAGGATGGGAGCCTAGTCCTTCCTTCCACAGTTAGGTCAATGTCCTCTCTGCCCATCCCCATTACTTGCCTCTCCAGGCTCCCTTTCACAGAGGGCCCCAAAGGAAGATCTTGGCAGGCCTAGTCTGAGAGGCCAGAGACTTAAGCGATGCAGAGAATTCTGGAGGCTGAAAAGCAGAGGAACGGTCTTTTAGTTTTCAGATCAGAGTGTAAATCTCAGATTCAGTGGGTCTGGCTGTGGGACCTCGGGCGAGCACTGCAGCCCTCTGAGACTCAGTTTCCCTGGGTGTTAAATGGCTCCTGCGCTGCCAGTTTCGAGGGAAACAATTCAAGAGGGATGCAAAGGTAGTATCGATTCCCTAGGCAAGACAAGCAGTCTCAACTGGCGCAGCTGGGACATAGGCAAGTCCAAGGGCAGGTCAGAGCGGCGCCTGGGTCAGTTTCTAACTCCGTTCTTCTGTGAGACTGGCACGCAGGGGCGAAGGCGACTCCGCCCCGCCAGCCCGCCAGCCCGCCAGCCCGCACACCTAGCAGCTGCAGACCATTCGCGTTCTGATAGGTGGGCACAACCTGCACTCGAATAGGGTCGGGCGCGGGAAGGGGCGAGCCCTCGATTTGGCTGGGAGGAGCGCGGAGCAACGTGAGGAGCGCGGCGCCGGGAGGGGAGGTAGGCTGGGGCGCGCGACCTTCTCTGGCAGGCAGGACACGGAGAGCGGACGTGCACGGCTGGCGAAACGCAGGCGGCGCGGAGGACAGCCGGCGGAGCGCCGGGGCTTCGG
>NW_006442109.1:10169639-10191379 GCF_000325575.1 Pteropus alecto
AGTGTGCTGTCTGCGGTCCCCCCGGGGGTGCCTACCGCCCCGGGCCCCTGCAGAGGGCACGTGTCAGCACGTTCCCGCCGTTGTCCTCTCATCCCATGTCATAGCCCCTCCCTCAGGCCTGGGACTACCCCCACCCGCGCGGCCCCATTATCCCCAGGCCCAACCCTCCGCCCTGACCCGCAGTCCTTTCTCCCCTCCACCCTCCAGTCTGCCGGAGAAGCGAGCCTTCCGCCCAGGGCCCCTGCAGAAGACCTTGTGAGCATGTTCTCACCCCTGTCATCTCATCCCTCTGCCTAGCTCGACCTCAAGTCTGGGGACCCCGGCCCCCTCTGGCCCTTTGTCCCTGGGGCCAGCCCTACGCTGACCGCAGGCTCGGCCCTAGCCCCTGAACCGGCGCGTCTCCCTCGGCAACGCACCGCGACCCAGGATGCAACCCACAGGAAGGTCGGCTCTCAGGGAGGCTGTGGCCTGCGATGAGCTGGCAGCCGACCTCCGGTGCAGCCTCTTTGCCTCGGCCCTGCAGAGCTACAAGCGTGACTCCGTGCTGCGACCCTTTCCCGCGTCCTATGCTCGTGGTGACTGCAAGGACTTTGAGGCCCTGGTGAGTGCGCTTTTTTTCCCGGTGCTGTCCACAGAGTCCCAAGCCAGGTGGCCTGTGGAACCCCTGTTATAAAAATGCCAGCCCTTAGACTTTCTGTTCCCTGCCGGGCCTTGGTGAAGGTTTCTGAGCTAAGAACACTCCCCACACCTAATGTCAACACTCCCAAAGCACTTTGTGGCTGCTTCCTTTTGTCAATGACAAGTGACTCCCAGGAGTGAAATGAGGAATTCAATAGTTGCATAGGCCTCCCCCAAGATTTCCTAGCGAGGCCAGCAATAGGGTGTTGATCTAAATCAGCTGACTCTGCCAAATAGGAAGTTACCCATCCCTTTGTAAATAATCAACACCAAAAGTAACTAAAGCTACTCAGACCTGATCTTCATAGTGAGGTAATATATGGGCAACACTCTTATAAATTGTAACATATAGTACACATGTGAGCTGTTATTTCTGATGATTCACAAGGCACTTAATTTCTTGCTGAGTTCACCTCAGGGGCAGCATTCCAGATAGCAGTTATCTTTGTAATCCAAATGTTTGGAATTATCTGCTTTCAAAATTTTATAAGAACTAGAAAACAGAAATAGTCTACAGTCATTAAAGACATTTAAAGATTTTCACTCAGAAAACTCTGGGCTTAGTTGGTTTCCTTGGTGAGTTCAATCACTGAGGGAATAAGTTACTCCAATTTCAATATTCTTCTAGAATATTGAAAAAGAGGCTAATATAATCTTGATCCTAAATCTGGTAAGGATGAAACAAGAAAATTATAGGCCAGTGTTACTCATGAGTATAAATGTAGAAATCTTCTATAAAATATTAGAGTCCTGAATCTAGCAATGTATACAGAGAATAATTTCTCATCAACAGGTTGGGTTTATCCCAGGAATGCAAAATGAGTTCAACATTAAAAAATCAATAGTTATGAACCACATTAGCAGATTAAAGGAGATTTTTAGAATTATCTCTGATGAGGTGGTCAGTGTTGGGTTCCCTCTTTGCTATTACTCCCAGGAAGCTGCAAGACAAAGGTCCAGCCTCCTGGCTCTCACCTGGTCCATTGCAGACCAGGCTAGGGATGTGTTGAGGGCATTTCAGGCCTAGACCACGGTGCACAGGTGTTTCAACATACAGGGAGTGGAAGATCAGAGAAAGATAAGCCAACTGACTTCCCTCATGATTCTGCAAATTCAGATGTTCAATTCTGTAAGTTTGTGACATTAGAGCCTTGGAGATGAAACTTCCTTCAGTTTGTCAGTAGATATTAATGGAGCGCCTGCTGTGGGCCAGGTGCTGAGGATACAGAATTAAAGACCCAAGGGGAAGTTAACAGTGTGCTCACTAGCTGTACTGTGGGGTAAGCCCTATACAGTCATACCTTGGAGATATCGCGGGTTTGGTTTCAATAATAAAGCAAGTTGTAATCTTTTTGCTGGCGGAGGGTCCTACCTTCAGTTTGTAAAAAAAAAATGCAACATCTGTGACGCACAGTAAAATGAGGTATGCCTATATACAATGAGAAACCTAAAGCAGAGACCCTAGCCCTTGGCTGAGATCAGGGAACATGAACCAGGGGTGGTGGCTGATGCCATGCTGAGCCCCTAGGGGACATGGAGGATTTCAAGGAGCAGCGAGAAGGAAACTGGTATTCTAGGAGGAATAGTGGAATGGGCGGAAAGCCAGGAGCTCACTGAGGACAAGTCTGTATTTTCGTGTGGGTGTTGTGGGGAACAGGAAAAGATGAGGTCAACCAGAGCATGCACAGCTGGGCATGTCTTGCAAAGATGTATAGATTTTATCCCTGGGCAAGGGAAGGCATTGGTGCCATCTAGGATGCATTTCTGAAAGACCCCTGTGGTTTCAGAAGGAGAGGGATCTGTTCAGAAGGAGAGATTGGGGTCTGAGGGACCAAACTTATCAAAACGGTACCCTACAATGCACTTCATTCATTTTTACTAAGAAACATCCAAATGGGCTGGAATGCTCAGTACGTTCTCTTCCTGCCAGAAGGTCTTGGCAAACAGAATCAGGTTTGTTTGATGCATATGGGATAAATGCAACGAGAGCTTGCATTGTTTTGATTTGTTCATGCTTTTTAAAAATTTATTTTTAATTATGCAAGTAAGGTTTGAATATATTCTTGTTATAAAAAATTCAAGTGATATCATTCAAGTAAAAGTGCCTTTGATAGAGCTCAAGCTATCCTGCATTCCTCCCCAAAGGTATCAGTGCTCTCAGTTCGGGGTACACCCTTTATCCCATACCTATTATCCTTTAGGAGAGCATGAGGTAGCCCCAAATAGCCACTTCTGCTATAAAGACAGGCTGTCCTTCACATGGGGTTCATTGTGCTGGTTCTGTAATGCACCCTTTCTTTCAAGGGCTACTGGAAAAACAGATTCTTACTATCCCATTCTATTGCCATATTCCTTATATGGTACCATTGTTAAGGAAACTAGCCCAGGCCATACAAATTCTTGGCTGTCTGTAGGCATGGCTTTAATGAGCAGTTTCCCAGGAGAAGGCCACTCACCAGGCAGCGCTTGGCACCACCTGTGGGAGCATGCACTGTTCTTAGATAAACACACTTTAGGTTTCGTTTTGCCACACGTTTACATGAGTTACAGAAGAAATGAAAAAGCAAAGAACTTGGCATCTGGACCTGTATATGACTCAGTGATTCACTTTGAAAGAAAAGGAAATGAGGTCTGGACTTGTCCTTCTGGATCATTTTGTGGTTATCTAAAGAAAGTATGGAGCTGTTAAAAATTCTCTCATTTTCATTGGCTGAGCTAAAAGTACTTGGAAGTAATGTGGAGTAGTTTATCATTTTCAGCCATTTTAAATTAATTTACCCCATACTACAAGGTGTCATTACACACCTATAACACATCTGTTGCAGTTTCTAAAAATTCAAGCTCTGGCTTGAATTACTTTATTGATGATTGCTTCCCTGAGAATACCCCCTGCTCAGCCAAGCTCACGGCTCTGGTTTCATTCTGTCACAGCTCCCAAAGTCCCAAATCATCTCTTAGGTGCCTTGTTTTGAGGATATTTCTATTGTGAGTCAGCTCTACAATTTTACACTGGGAGTTCTTTGTATTCCCGGTGCCTGGCCTGGGAGGTACTTCTCAGATATTTGAGGAATGATAGTGGGTATGTGCTGATTGTCTAGGCTGAGGGCTTCTGCCTTGTTCCTTGGGACAAGGGCTTATTAAGTCAGAGAATCTGTAGCATTCTTGGGATGTCCTGTACCCTTGACCATTGGCCCTCAAACTTCAGGTTTTATTTTTCCCCTAGGAAACCCCATGCTCTGGTTCTCCATTAGGCTGGGGGGTGAAAATAGCTCCTTTGTATTAATTCCAGCCCGTCACTATTCCAAGTGGGTTTGAGGACCAGGATCATCATCACGTGGGAGATCTTTAGAAATGTAGACTACCAGGCCCTACACCAGACCTACCCAATCAAGATCTGCATCTAGCCCGCCCTCTTCCCATCTACTGTTTCAGGGCCTGAACTGCCTTAATTGGCTCTCCTGGTTCTGGTCTCTGGCTGGCACTCTGCAGACAAGCTAGACTGTCTGGGTTAAAAATATGAATAAGCTCCTCTGTGTCCTAACCCTGGGGCAGGCCTGCCCTCCACATTGCTATCCGCCTTGTTTCCTAGGCAAACTCTCCCTCATCCTTTAAGACACAGCTGGAACCTCATCTTACTCTGTGCCCTCACCCCCCAGCACTTAGGAGTCCTTCCTGTTTCCTTCACAGTATTTTAAATTTGCTCTCACAAATAATACTGTGATAAACATCGTTCTACATTAATCGTTGTTTATATCTCTGGTTATTTTCCTTCTATAAATTCCAAAAGGTGAAATTACTGGCTCAAAGGCTAGCAGACCTTTTTAAAGAAGGCTTCTGATGCTTATTTCCAGATTAGAAATTGAATATTAACATTTACTGAGGAGATCATTCTTTACAAGATTCTCAGCCTGGATTCACATTGGAATCACCTGGGAAGCTTTAACACCTCCTGCTCTGTGGGCTTCACCCCTAGAGATTCTGATTTAATTGATCTGAGGTGGAGCCTGGGCATTGGGATTTTTTTTTATTTTTTATTTTTTTTTACTTATTTGCAGAAAATATGTTTTTTAAGTTTTTCCTATTGATTTGGTCATTTTCATGAGCACCAACCTGCCAGTAGTGAAGAAATGATAGTCAATAATTGTCCATTTAGGTACATACTTGATATCTCAAGTCAACATTCTCAGTCTCTCAGATTACCTTTTTATTTCCCTACTCTCAAAGATGGTTTCTGAAGAGTGGGGGGGTGAATGTACAGATATATAAATATACAGATATAGACAAATATGATGTGATGTGGCTGTCAGTGGATATGTGGCTAGAAAGATTCTTCAACCTATGGAATGGTGATGTGGAGGACCCAGAGGTGGGATACATCCTTCCAGTACAAACCACCTCCTCCCATTCCAACCATGCTAGAAATACAGGCCCTTCCTTAGATTGGTGAGCAGTATCTAACACTTATACAATACTAATAACCCTTACTACTTGATAAGTACTGTTCTGAGCTGTTTCTACATGGAACTCACTTAATCTTTCTAACAACTCAGTGATGTAGGTTCTATTATCTCTGTCAACATCAGCTAATCACTATACATACTGGTGGCAGACCACCCTCCAGCTCCCAGGTGTTGCTGCCATGAAGCCAGGATGGAGAATCACTCCTTTAAAGTGTCCCCATGATGACTCCTTTTGTGAAGAATTCTAGATTGTAGACTCCCATCCCCAATCTATTTTGATGACTCTGGATTTTCATACCTTAGGTTTGTGCAAAGCCAGGTGTACCTGTATGTAACTGCAGTGTCCACCTTCCAGCCTTCATCTTGGTAGCTAATCATCTCCACTCATCCCTCCCACCCCACTGTTCCAGGTATCACTCTATTTGTCTGGTCCTGAGGCTGGTGACTTTTGCTATACCTTTGGTTCATTTCCTTCCAGCCTGTCTGCCCACGTCTAGTAATTATGACTTCTGGTGTCTTCCTAGACAAGGATATTTTTCAGATGTCGTTCCTTTCCTTCTGCCAGCCCTTCCAGGACAACATTGCTTAACATCTAAACCTGAGTGTCCCCACCTTTTCCTGGTGATAAGAATCACCTGCGACAACTTCTGTTTTCAGATTCCTGGGCCTCATCCCCAGGAGATTGTGATGTTGGTGGTTGCAAAGCGTCCACTGGGCTGTCCTGTTACCGCTTGACTCAGCAAGGAGGTTGAGTTGTCTCCCTCCAGGGTTATCAGTCTTCTTTCTCCTCTGCTCATCTCCTACCAGTTCTCTGCCCTTGACCTTTGAGTCACCCAAACCACCTCTTTCTTGAGAGACTTCCTTTCTTAAACTCCTATGACCACCCAGCATTGCCCACCATTCAGGCCTTGCCCAGGCTCCCCCAGCCACTTATCCAACTGGATCATTTTTCCCTAGAGCAGAGGCTGCAAAAATGTGACAGGTTTTTTTCCTCTAAACTTTTAGAAGTTAGGAAAGTAAAAATTGAAACTTGCTGATTTCTTAAAAAAAAAAAAAAAAAAAATCTGAGGCTCTGCAGCCTGAAGCGAAGTCACTCTTGGGCAGAAATCACCTGGAATTGGGGTTTGGTAGCTGGGCCCTTTGCTAGGTCAGGGGTCTCTAGCTAAGTGCAGTTTTCACATGCTTTCTTAGACTCCCTCCTCATTTTCATCACCTGTCTGGCCCTGGGGTTCCCATTTGACTCTGGGAACACCTTGGGACAGGCTCTGTTCACTGCCTCTCTGCTAAACTCCTGCTCTCTCTCTGCCTTTCAGATCCTCCCTGTCACTCCACATCTCACTCCCATCCTCCCTGCTCCCTAAAACCTCTCTGCCTTCTCCCCAACCCTCAGAAATGCCTTCCTTCCCTCCGAACACTTAATGCCCCTTAATACAGTTGTTCGTAAATGCCTTCCACTGCCATGAGCTGTGGTTCTTAACTCTCGTCTGGTTGGAGGGTGTTCTCTTTCCTGACCCCGCTGCATATTGCACATGACATATATCTTTTTCCCTTCCTTTGGGAGGGCTTAGGCACAACCAGTAGCTGTCTTGGTTGTATTTTGGGATGTGGGAGGGTGGGTGGGAAACTCCAGAAACATACTTGATTGGCTTCCCAAGCAGCCTCTTGAAGTTCTGCTGCAATTGCACCTTTGGGCTGAAATCGTCCATTATAAATTTCTCCATTGATTTGGTAGGAGAGAATCACAGAGACAGACCTTGGAGTCAGGCTGCCTGGCTTCATATCCCTGCCACTGAAGAGCTGCATGACCCTAGGCAAGGTGCTTAACCCCTCCAAGCCTCAGTTTCTTCCTCTTTAAAATAGGCTGTTGTGAGGATAAAATGAGCTGCTGGCTGCACAGCTTTTAGCCCAGTGCCTGGCACATGATAAAGCCTTAATAGTAGCCATTACTTTCTTGTTCTGAAATTTGTGCCAAGTTCTAGGCTGGCTGCTGGGGCTCCCGGATACATAAGATGGAGTTGGCCCTCAGGAAGCGTTTGTCCCAGCCAGATGTGAGGTGGCTCCAGTGAGTTAAGTACCAACATAGGATTCTGCATAGAGCACAGGGGAGTACAGGGGTCATCGGTGGTCAGGGACAGGGGAGGTGGCTTTAGGCTGGCCATGAAGACTGAGTGAAATGTCATGCTGGGCAGCTGCAGAAGCACAGATAAGGAAAGACAGGGCAGTTGAGGAGTGGTATAGGGGGAGCAGGTAAGAAGTGTGTGGCCCGAGGTACTGTTTGGCAGAGACCGGACCAGGTTCCCAAGGGCCTTGTTAAGGGCAGGGCTGCTAGATTTAGCAAATAAAATAGAAGCTACCTAGTTACATTTGAATTTTAGAGAAGCAACAAATAGTTTTTAAAGTGTAATTATGCTCCACTTACTGCATGGGTTATACTTACACTAAAAAATTTATCAGATTTAACCGGATAGACTGTATTTTATCAGGCAACCCTACTTGTGTGCCTGGTCTGCAGAAGGCCCTGCTAAAATACAGATGGGTTTTAGTCACCAGAGGAAGAATCCTGTTAACTTGTTGGAGTAGATTTACTTTTCAGAGTAGCCCGAAAAGTGAAATGAGACATAAGGGAGGCCAATTGAGGGGTCAAAGAGTCGGGGCAACAGAGGGCAGCCAGGCAGGACACACAAGGCCCTGTCTGGGCAGGCAGCAGTGGGAGGCCCTGAGCACTGGAAGAGGGCTGTCCCCAAGGGAGCTCAGGCAAGGCCTGGTTCCAGCTCGGAGCTGGGAGAGGTCTCTCCTACTTCCTGAGACTGAGGCCCTGAAAGGGACCTACCTTAGCTGACTGTCCTTTTGTGGGGCTCCCTGTGCCCAGTTCTGGATTGCTGGCAAGGGCTGCGGCTCACAGGTAGGATTAGAAAACAGGAGTGATGGGCACAGTAATCGTGGGAGAGAAGACTCAGCTCTGGCGCTGGGATAACAAATGTAGATCAGGAGTAGAAAAGGAGGACTGAGGAGGCCACAGGCTGCTGGAGGGTGTCCTTTGGGTTGTGCAGCCAGCAGGCCGTGTGGGCGGCCACCTGAAGGTACACCATTTGGAACATACCTGTAGGTACCCTCAGGGGCTCCATATTGCCTACAGAACAAAGTCCAGAGACTCCAAGGCAGGTGTCTAAGGCCCGTCACAGGATGATCTCATCACCTACTTCTGTTCCTCCTGGTGACTCCCACACTCTAGGCTGCACCAAGCCACCTGCAGCCAATGATGGCAACCACCATGGCAGTCTCACTAGCATTGCCGTACTTAATACCTTCCGATTACTTTAAGCACTGTACTTGTTTAACTTGATTAACCTGCACTGGGATCCCGTGTAGTGGCTACTAATATTATTTCAGTTCTGTATCTGAGGAAACTGAAACACAGGAAGTCAGACAGCTCACCTAGGTCACACAACTAGTATCGGGTACAGGACCAGGTTTGGGCCCAGGCTGCCTGAGAGGAGAGCCTGCACGATTTACCATGTCCCCATCCACTTCCTTTACCACACACTTGCTTTTGTGCTTCTGTCCTTTGCATGTGAAACCCAGGTCTCACAGAACCTCCTCTGCAAAGTCTTTACTGACCACCCCCTTTTCCCCTAGCCGCTATGCAACAGAAGTCCCTCTTGGTCCCCTTAGTAGTTTGTATACGTCATCATGACAGTGAATAGGTTTAAGTCATAATTATTTTTTTACCTTTCTGCCTCCCCACTGTGTAGTACCAATACTTTGGAGCATTTACATGCCCACACATCCATGGTTTTTTGTTTTTTTTTTTTTAAATTGGATCCTCACTGATGCTCCACAAGGCATGTAGAGATAGTTTTAGTAGAAGTCTATTGATTGAATCTTTGGACATAGAGACAGGAGTAAAACAGCCCTGAAATGTTTCTTATTTTCAACTGCGGAGTTAAATAAAATCCCCAAGGTCAGCCATCAGCGGTTATAGAAAAATGGAAAAGAACCACTAATATTCATGGAGTACCAACTACATCCCTAGTAAAGGAACGTGTGGGGAGTGTTTTCAGGGAGAAATAAATAAGAAGAGAAATGGACATGTATAGACCAGGCCCTGAGATTTTGTTACCTTCTTTAATCTTCCCAGCAACCCAAAGTGAAGATAGCAGGGTTCCTGGATTAGAGCGGAGATCAAGGCTCAGCAAGGTCCTGTGTTTGAGCAGGGATTTAAATCCAAATCTGTCTGCTCTTTTCCTGGCATCCAGGAAAGAGGAGGATTAGAAAAACAAGACAGTGCTCTGGGAGTCCTGGCTTTCCTGGGGAGAAAGTATTGGGGCTGAGTGCTTTAGGGGTGTAGAGGAGAAAAGGGGTGCCTGGATTGGTAGAAGTCAGGGAGTAGGCATTCCAGGGGACTGAGTGAACAAAGCTTGGAGGTGGTACAACCCAAGGCATATTCACAGATAGCCCCGGTGTACAGTGGTGTTTTAAATGCCATGCTGGAGGGATTGAGCTTCTAGTCATAATTTCTGAGCAAAAGCTATAGATACCTTGTAGCTCCTATTAGTCCCTTATCAGACAGAAATCCTGGCACCAGATGTGTTTCAGAATTCAGATTCTGCCCGATTTTGCAAAGATGGTAATGTGGTGCAATGACACAACTGAGCTGACCAACTCAGATGCCAGTCGCAGGCCACACGGGCATCAGCCTAAATCAGAAGGCCCTAGGATGGATCACAGCTTGCCGCAGGGCAATCCATTTCTGCAGAAGTCATTGCCGCAGTCCACAAGAGGTCCAGAAGCTGGTCTTAGCCCCCAAGAGGGACAGCTCACATGTAAGGACAGGAGATTCACGTCGGGTGGGTACAGGAACTGCTCTGGCCTCATGAAGCCCCATGTTTTACAGAGGCTGGTCTCTCTCATAAAAACACCATAGAAATAGCTGCCAGGGTCCAGGGTCCTCACAAAAAGTCACCACACTCAGGGAGACCCCCAACCATGGATTCCCTGCCTGCAGTTTCTCCTAGTCCAGATGCAACTTACCATTCTGGATCATTTTTACCATAAACAGGGTTGCCCTGTTATGTATGTAGTTACCATACTACTTTATCCAGCCTCCAGAGGAACAGGCTGACAGGAAGTTAACCGAAGATCATTTTCTTACGCTTCGTTAACCCTTTACCCGCCCTTGTATACACCATGTATTTGTTAATACCTCCAGCAAGGTGGCATCCTATAATCAGACATTAATATTCCTGCAGCAAAATGCATCAGTAGTAACATGATATGGGATAAATATGAAAGGAAACTCACATTATCTCCAGTCAGGTTTTGTACCAAATTAGTTACAAAACAACTTTTTATTGTTTGGAGGGTTAGAAGTTGGGTATTATTTGGAAAGGGGATGGTAGACATGTGCATGTTCTTCCTTTTAGGAAAGTCAGAAAAGAAGCGCAAATCATGTGCCCTACCACTAGAGGGCCCCTGGTTCTCATTTTATCCAGGATCTTTGCTAATGGAGGTTTTCCTCACTTCAGCTTGCAGATACCAGCAAGTTACCTAACCTGAAAGAACTTCTCTTGTCCTCCGGAGATAAAGACAAACGGGCTTGGGACCTGGTGAGCTGGATTTTATCCTCAAAGGTGCTGAAGGTCCACAGTGCAGGGAAGGCAGAGGTGAGACTTTGGTTCTGTAGGATCCCAGGGACCTCCTTGTGTACCAGAGTGACCTGGGCAGCTTGTTGCAAATGCAGATTTCTGCACCTTGCCCCCAGAGATTCTGGTTCTGCGTCTGGAGTTTGGCCCAGGAACTTGTAAAGTCGCAGTGCTGAATTCTGTTCTCCCTCCTGCTAGCTGTGTGACCTTGAGCAGGTTTCTTGGTGCATTTCAGTACCTCAGTTTCCTCATTTATAAAAATGAGGATGCAAATAGTATGCTTCCATCAGGGAGATGGCTGTGAGAGTTGAATGAATTTTCACACTTGGAACAATGCCTAAGGGCACATGCCAAGGGCTCAGTAAATTTTGGGTATCACAAACACCCAGGTAGTAATCCTGATAAGGATACCTCAAGAACCATTGGCCTAACCCAGTTGTTAGGAAACAGAGGCAGAGCCCAAAGTAATGGAACATTTCAAGCTCTGGGTTCAAATCCCACTTCCATCCATAGTTGAGTCTCCTTTTCCCCATTTGTAAATTGAGAATATTAATAGTTACTCAGAGGAGACCTGTGATAGAATGGGTCACTTCCAGTCCAAGTTTTGGCATAGACCAGACATTCCATAATTTGGTGTCCCTTGCCAGGCTGGATCTCTCAGGGACAGGCTGGGGTCACAAGGACCAGAGTGGGGGATAGCAGATCCCCAAGCTGGTGTTCTTTCCTTTGAGCGGCAGCAGGGGTTTATCCATACTGTTCTTAATTAATCAATTTGCATTCAAGAGCATTCAATTTTATAAGCTCCTGATAAAGACAAAAATCCTCCTTAAGTGGCACAGAATTTAGTATCTTGGATTCTGGTGTCTAGGGACATCTATCATGTTGGATGATAAAATATTATAGAAAGCTCTGGAGTGGAAGTCAGGAGATCCATATTCAGGTCGAGGCTGGTCTGCTAACTCCTAGATGATCTCTGGGTTTCACTTTTGTCATCTGTTAAATTGAGGTTTGTTCATTCTTTATATGGGCATCAAGTGCCTACCAGTATTGGGTACTGTAGGTAGAGTAGATAAGGCACTGGCTCCTTTACTTTTGATTATGGACCAATTAACTTCCATTAAAATATGAAATGTTGACACCCAGGATTATCAATTTTTTATTGTGCCCAAACAAGGACATTAGCCTACCATTTATAAAATGTATCATCATTTTATAGAAAGATGTTTTGACAAAAAAAAAAGGAGGATGATCCTGACCTCAGAATAAAGGACAGTTTTTCTAAAGAAAAGATCATGTCAACCTTGCAGCAATATAAATATATCTGTTACATTTCCATTATTTTTCTCATTTAATCACAACCCAGAGAAAACTTTGCCACAGACTGGGTTTGGACTATGACTTACTGTTTATGAAATGAAGAGGATTATTACCCCTTATGAAGGAACTTACCCTTCTGTATTAATTAGCTTCTGCTATGTAACAAACCATCCCAAAACCTAGTGGCTTAAAACAACACTGATTGCTTCTCATGATTCTGTGGGTTGGTTGGGTGGTTATTCCAGGTGGAGACGGCTTGCCTGGTGCTGGATGATCTAAGGTAGCCTCATTTCCATATCTGGGTCTTCAGCTGGGATGGCCACTATGATTGGGGCCTGCCTTTATGAGGCTTTCATCCTCCTGAAGGCTAGCAGGGCTTACTCACATGACAGTGAAGAGTGAAGGGTGAAGGGTTCCTAGCAGCAGACAAGGAAGGGCAACCTTTTTTCAAGTCTCTGTTGGCCATATGTTTACCAAGGTCCCATCGGCCAAGCCAGATTCAAGTCCCAAGATTCCCACAAGGAATCTTGGTGGAATTTTACCTTCAAATTCCACATTGTAGAGGGGTGAGAAGAAAATGTGTGGCCATTTTTTGCCATTTATCACATCGCCTGAGATTATTGTGAAGATGGAATATAGGAGATAGATGTGAAAGTGTTATGAAAATTAGAAGTGGTCCAGTTCGAAGGAGCAATGCTTCTCAGTCTATTGTAGGGATAAACATTTAGAGGAAAACAGTCTTGAGCTATAACCTCTGAGCTTATTTATAAATTGATGTCATTATTCTCATGAAACCAGTTGTTCTCATGAGCAGAGTCCATAGGACTTAAGCCCAAGGCTTTAGGAGGCCATTTTGGCAGCACATTTACCAATTTCCTAAATAAAATTGCAACTCCCTTCATGTTTTTAAGTTTGAAAAGATCCAAAAGCTGACTGGTGCCTCTCACACTCCTGTCCCTGTGCCGGACTTCCTGTTTGAAATAGAATATTCCGATCCTGCAAATGCCAAATTTTATGAGACCAAAGGAGAACGAGACCTAATCTACGCCTTCCATGGGAGCCGCCTAGAAAACTTCCATTCCATCATCCACAATGGCCTGCACTGCCACCTGAACAAGGTGGGGCCTAAGCCTGCTGACATTTTGGGAATGGGGTCAGAGCTGGTGGGGGATGAGGAGGGGCCTTGCTGCACAAAGTGTGGCCTGTAAACCAGCAGTATCACCCGAGAGCCTGTGAAAATGCGGAATCCTGGGCCTGCCCTGGACTTTCTGAATCAGAATCTGCATTTTAACAAGATCTCCAGGTGATTCCTATACCAATTACAGTTTGAAAAGCATTGATTTAAAGATGGTTCTCAGCCTTGGGTGCACATTTAGAATCACTTGGGTAGCTTTTAAAAATTCCAATGCCTGGCTGCATCCCAGACTAGTTAAGTCAGAATCTCTGAGAGTGGGGCCCAGACAGCAGCAAGCTTTAAAAGCTCACCAGGTGATCCCAGTGTGTGGCCAACTCTTACTGCTCAGCATGGTCTCTGGACCAGTGGCATTCATGTCACCTGGGAGCTTGTTGGATAAGTGGAATCTCAGGGCCCACCCCAGGCCACCTGATGAGAAGCCACACTATAACAAGCTCTCCACTGTGCTTCACATGCATGTTGAAGTTTGAGAAGCATGTCTCCGGGGATCACTCCAGCAGTCAGCCCTTGGAGAATTTGAGGGACGTGCCAAGGAGAGGTCCTTTCCCTCCCTCCTTAATTAGCTCCTTCCCTTTTTTAAGAGTCAAACAGTGACAACCACCCCTTTTCTGCTGATGCTTTTTTGCCTTTTAGTGAAGCGTAAGAGGAAGAGTACAAACAGGAGCCAAAAAGACCACCTTAGCAGCTCTGGCCCTGAGCATATTGACTTAAACTCTCTGAGCCTCAATATCCTCATCTGTAAAATAGGACATCATCACCTACCTTCTGGTGCGCTAAGAGGATTAAAACTTCATGTATGGAAAAGATTCTGTACTAAGCACCAAGGACACTGCTTTTTTAGGTTGATGGGAAGGGAATTTGGGGTAGGGAATGCTGCAGCCTTTCCCCCAGTCGTGGCAGCATCTGCCTTGTCTGATGGGCTGGCTCCCTGAGCAGCTGCTGAATTGTGGCTTATACAGAGGCTGGAGGGACTTCCCAGTACTTCTGCAGCTGATTATCGCAATTGGGTTTTGTCGAGGATGACGGGCTTGTTTACACTGGCTCTCAGCTGATTATTCCAGGCTACTGGAATCCGAGGCCTCCGCTGCATACCAGAGCTGGCCTGAAGAAGTTGCTTGCAGATTACGCTTGTACACCAAATCTTCACTTCAGTGCCCCTGGGCATTTGCTGTTTAGTGGTATCTCATCAGAGTCCTTTGGTAAAGTGGCTGCTCTTTTGGCCTCTGTCTGGGTTTTCAGTGAGTAGCTAGCCAGTCAAAGGTAAGAGATTGTTCTCATGGTAGAGATACCGCAAGTTTCCTAGTCTTGTGTACCCCTGTTCACTGCAGCCTTGCTCAATTTTCTCAAGTCTAGGGAAGGGTGTATACATAGCAGGCATATGGAGAATGGATGTGGGGTCAGATCAGAGGATATCCAGTATCCTTGGAGATGATCTCTGTCAGCTTTTGAGACATGGGAACTCTGCTTAACCCAGCAAGGGGCTTCCCAGAGGCCAAGCAAAACTTGTTTCATGTCCCCTAAGCTTCACTTAACTGGCTTAGAATTGTAGAAGTCTAGTGCCATCAAATAGGACATTTCTCAGTTCCCAAGCATAGGCTATTCAGTGAGCTGTTTGAGTCTACTCATCATCTTAAGATACTTATGCTGTGGCCCAAGAATAGCAATTGAATTTCAACTTGAATGTCAAATTCCATCCATTGGTAGCAGCTACCTGGAATGTTGTGTTGAGAAGGATTATGAGTTAGTGTAAATGAGTGCTGTGATCGATATTTTTATGTTGGCCCTTATAGTCTATTATTGACGTCTACTTTGGACAAAGGATGTGTTTGCTGTGCCCGCTGTAGCCTCAGCTTGAGATATTTCTCTGAGATCTTTTTCTTACCTGGCAAACTTCCTCACGGAGGGCACCAAGTTAGCACCGACCACCAGGGAGCTGAGCTGCCTCCTAGATTTTTGGACATTTTTCTTGGTCAACACCAACACAAAAGAGTAAAACTCAAATAGGCCTGTTACAGTTTCTGGTCTGAGAGATGCATTTCTTTTCTAAGTAATGACTCAGATTACCTCCCCCTTCAGGTGTGATCCCCTTCCCAGTACATAAGGGTGTGACTTTGCTTCTGCAAGCCCATCACACTCTGGGGTAGGGAGTGCTGCAGCATTTCCCCCAGTCATGTAGCAGGAATTACTATATATACTATGATATAAGAGCCTGTGATGGAGTGCCCACCCCTTTCATGTGCCACCTGTCCTGCTCGATGCTCTATATACTTTACCTCATTGAATCCTCATCTATCACCTTATAAAGGAGATACTATTATCACCATTTTGTAAATTTAGAAACTGAGACCCAGAGAGTTTATATGACTTGCCAGCTTGTTGGAGATATAGGCAGGATTCAAATTCAGGTTTTTTTTGGACTCTTATACCTATGTTTTTATCACTCAACCTTGACCACAGAAACTACTGGTTTGCCCGGCTGTCAGCTACATCCACAATCAGTTAAATTGTCGTCAGATAGGAATATATTTGGTAATAACACTATGATGACATCATAGGATTTTTTAATCTTATGTCTTTTGCTGGGGAAAAAAAAAAGGTTTGAAAATTTTGTGTTTACAATTCTGTTGGAAGACCCACGTTGCCTTGCTGTGCTATTCTTCATTCACTCAGCCCTGTTTTTCTTCTGTTGGCTCTGCCATTCTAGACATCCTTGTTTGGGGAAGGGACCTACCTCACCAGCGACTTGAGCCTGGCCCTCATTTATAGCCCTCACGGCCATGGGTGGCAGCACAGCCTCCTCGGCCCCATCCTCAGCTGCGTGGCTGTGTGTGAAGTCATTGACCATCCAGATGTCAAGTGCCAAACCAAGAAGAAGGGTGAGTGAGCATTTGACTCAGACCTGGGCTGCAGGCTTCCGGGTGTGCAGGCTCTTGCCGTTAGGTGGGGTATCTCTTGTACACTAAGGGGTGGCTTGGGTCCAGTGCAGTATAGGACAGGGGCCCTGCCCTCATGGAGTGAGCAGTCTCAGCTATTGAACACACATTGGAAAAGATATAATTTACTGCAAGGTGGTGTGTAGAGTGCCAGGTGAGGGGGCTGATGGGGTCCACAGGGCAGCTCAGAGGAAGGAGCAATCATGGTGGGTCCAAGTGCTTAGGGAGAGCTTTGGGGAAGAGGTGAGATTTGATAAATGAAAGCAAGTGTGTGAGGCCAGAATGTGGGCTCCTTGAAAACAGGAACTGGATTTCATTCACTTTTGAGCACCTGGTATCGGGGAGCCTGGTGTGTACTTGACATTCAGTAAATATTTGCCAAACTGAAGCTAAAGACATGTGTTCAGAACTGTCCCTCCAGAGTATTCTGGTGTGTGCTCAGCCCCTGGAGGATGTGAGTGGTGACTGAGGCCATCGGCAGTAAATCCCAGGCTCTCTAGGGAGCAGATGACTAGCTGGCTGCCTCAGTCCACTTCCCTGATATGTCTCTCAGATTTTTTTTTTCCTGTATATCCTGCTATTTTGCCCACAAAGGCAAAAGAGTCACAGAATTGTCATTCTAGTCTCCAGAATTGGCCTGTTTGGTTCCACTGAGAAAAGGAAAATTGAGAAAACTGTCTGTTCCTGGCCTCTAATGTAAAACAACTGGAATCTTGAGGACCGGGCCCAGGTCTGACACCACCTTCCCAAACCAGACAGCATGAATATTTGCATTTATAATTCTTAGGACGTTTGTAAACCATGACGTTAGATTTCAAAACAAAACCTTGCAATATCTGCTGTCACACAAAAAGCTTTGGCTTTTTTTTTTTTTAATTGCTAAAGCCTTTTCATGTTATTAAAAGAAAACTTTTCTTTTTGTTTGTTTTTTTTAAACAAGCCTTGGTACAAAGGGTTGAAGATGTGTTCTAAGAAGCTCGAATCCAGAATAGTTAATTTAAAACGCCTGCTAAGAGACTTGTCTCAGATCAAGTCCTGTTCCTCATCCCAGATTATTTCTTTGGTGTGGACATCAATCTGCTTCTTCCTTCTGCTTTCACCACTCAGTCAAGTTTTTTTTCTTCCTTGTATCTTTTATTTTCCTATCTTTTTTTTCTTCCTCCTGTTTGTCGATTCTCCTGTTTTTCAGTGTGCTTCTCATACACACGTAGGCCCATTCTTCAGCCTGCTGGGACTTCTCCACTCCCAGGACCAGGAGGCTTGACCTGTTTATATTCATAATTTGTTTCTTTTATTATTATATCCCCATCCCCCACCCAGTAAAGTCGTACTTTACTCTCTTTCTTCAGATTCCAAGGAGATAGATCGCAGGAGAGCGAGAATCAAACACAGTGAAGGGGGCGACATCCCTCCAAAGTATTTTGTGGTCACCAATAACCAGCTCCTGCGCGTGAAGTACCTGTTGGTGTACTCACAGAAGCAGGCCAAGAGGTAAGAAGGACAACTAAAGGCTGCATTCAAAGTGTTGGATTCTTAGTTATCAGTACTGCCTTTCCTCCAGCCTTAGTCCTCACCTATGTATAAAGTATATTAAACACTGTGCTAGTTGCAGTGAGGAGTAAGGATAAGGGTGAATAAGATGTGATCCTGGCCCTCAGAGGTTTATACAGTCTAGTGAAGAAGATAGAGATTTGTAAACACAAATAACATGAGGGACTGAATAAAGCCAAACTGGCTGCCCCAGACATGAGGCCCTTCAGCCACCTCAGCTTCTGATTTCAGTCTGAAACACAGTGATTAGGTTAAGCTGAGAGGCAGAGTGGTGACTGGACTCTGGCTGGGATTGTGTGCAGCCCAGTATGGTCACTTTCCACGGTAGCTGTTGAACTACCAACGGCTCCTCTCTCTACCTGAGATACTTCATCTTCACCTCTAAAGTGAGGGTGTTGAACCCAACAGCAAAAGGGGCCTTCTGGGTCCTAAGAGCCATGGTGGATGCCTCATCCCATCTCAGCAGTGTGGTGGCGGCGTGTCTGTGCAGGGTTCTCCAGGATCGGTGGTCACTTTCAGACTTTGTTGCATTGTTGGCGTCTGTGATAGAACTTCTCATGGGGGTGAGTAGCAGGTGAGCAGATAAGACAGGAAAGGGGGTTACTTTTAATACTTCTCACTCCTGCTTGTATACACCAATGGTTTCTATGCTTTAGAATTCAAGCCAGTAAAATTACCCTCCCCTCAAGTTTGGAGTATTTGTATAGGGTTCTAGGGGACATTATCCTTTGATTTAAAATCATCTGGCTTTTTGTACTTGAAAATTCCATTCCTTCCCACTTCTTCCTGGAGTGTCTCTTTAGTGCACACTTGGACCGTTTAGATCATTTCCCAGCGGGCCAAAGAGGATTTCCCCAGCACAGATTGATATCCATATGTGTCTGAAAGTGAAAAGACTTTTGCTAAATAACCTGCTTCCTGCTGCCATCTGGGCAGACACCTGGAGCGAAGTCATTCTTCTAGATACCAAAGTCCTGCTTAAGAAAAGACTGAGTATGGAAGGTTCAAGAGGAGCAGCTATAAAAGGGAAAATCAGGATGAGCTCATTGCATAGCTGTCTTTGTACATTTAGAACATGTTCTGGTGAAAGGCATGTCGGTGCCAGGGCAAACAGCCTCAGATTTCTTGAGCAAAGGAGAACGCACGAAGCTTCATTTCATGGCTTACTCAGAGGATGAAATTCATCATTGCATTTTCTTTGAGCCAGAAGTTGTTGCATACACTTCAAAAAAATGTTTTTCTCTTTTTGCCAACATCATTCTTTTTTCCCCCTTAAGCAGGGCTTCCAGCCAGCTGTCCTGGTTTTCCAGCCATTGGTTTACGGTCATGATATCCCTGTATCTGCTGCTGCTGCTCATAGTGAGTGTCATCAACTCCTCAGCTTTCCAGCACTTTTGGAATCGTGTGAAGAGATAATCTTTCTGGGCCTGGTGTGGGGGCCGCCTCAACCATGTGCCTTATGACAACTTGTTCTGTACCTCCCGTGCTCCATGTCTAGCCAGGTAGAGCCTGGGGGCCAGTCGGGGACCACAGGACAATTTTCATATGCCATAAATGTATCGCTTGCCTTTGATGATGCTCCTAGCCATGCTCTGGCCAACAGGGACCACTGGTCCCTCACTCACAGGTTTTGGGGAGCCCTCCTGTCTGCTCCTTCCTAAACAGTCCTAGGGAGTTGGCTTTTCTGTCGGGGCCAAAGGAAAAAGTCCTACTGCATTTAAAAACAAAGTGTCCAAGCTGTCAGTGGTGTGTTTACAATCGCTCCTGGCAAACGCTGGCCCTTTCTCTGATGCCTTCTGGAAGGCGGAAAATGTGTAGTGGGGACGATAAATCACTAGGCGGTTGCCTTGTTTTGACTTGAGACACTCAAGAGGAACAGTCATGTTTCTCATAAAAATCGGTGGGATCGTTTTTGAATTCCATCGGCCTTTGTCTGTGAGTATAAAACATTTTCAGTTTTCTCAAATCAACAAACAACCTTCTGCTACAGCTGTAACCCCCGTGCCCGACCATGAATGAGAAAGGAAGGAGTCAGAGATGTGATTAGAAAATACAAACTTAACAATGAGCAATTTGAGTTGTCTTTTTCTAAAAATTACCAGCTGCTAATTATAGCTACAGGCCTGCCTCCTGATCTCGTTCTCACGAAGCTGCCTTGATTGTGGCCTGCCAGCCACAAGTGCCACACTGTATGTGTTCTGTCACTTCTGGCCTTCGAGACAGAGGCTTGCCTCGGTGTGCCACAGATGTGCATAGACTAAGCCTCCCTCAGAGGGGTCGCAGGTCTATGGGACTCAGCCTGGAAAAGCCTCTGGCTGCCCAGAGAGCTGCAGTTCTACTTGCTATATTCTTCGTGCTTCCTTCCTGCCCCATTTCAGCCATAAGGGAGCCCCTATTTGAATTGGGGATGCAGGGAGGAGAGATTTCTGTAAAGAAGGAGGAAAGTCATTTTTCTGTAATTTGTGAAGTTGTGAAAAAGCCGCTATCATGGTTCTTACATTGAGTATTGGAACATTTGAAAAATAATAAAGGTATTTTCCTAATTACCAGGTCACCTTTGACTGTTTTCAGCCTCCACGAGTCTGCCGTGTATGCCCTTTTATAAAAATCTTATCTTTTTCCTTCCTTGTTTGAGGTGGCTGTTTGCTGGAAAGCATATATCACCAGGTTATCTAGTAGGTGTTGGATTTCTAGTCATGATATATCAAATATGAGCACCTACCGTGCTCTAGGCATCAGAAATAGGCTGGGACCAAGATCAAGATGCCCCTGTCCTCACCGAGCGGACAGTCTGGCGAGGTGGGCGGATGGATGAACATTCTCAGGAGTGAGGTTGGCATTATATGGTATTATTATAAAGGAATTTTGGAAAATACTTAGCAAAGACTTTTAACTTGACCTGGAAGAATGGAAGTGACACGTGTAGCACTGCTAGGTGCCTTACAGGCACTGATTTATTTTTTATTTTTTATTTAGTTTTTATGGTGGCATTGGTTAATGAAACCCAATAAGTTTTAGCTGTACACTTTAACAGTAAGGCATATATATATTTACACTGCGTTTTCACCTCCCATAGTTAGATTTCTTTCTGTCATCACATATTTGACCCCGTTTACCTTGTCTCCCTGCCCCCTCCCCGCTCCCCTCTGGTAACCACTAGTCTATTGTCCATGTCCATGAGTCTCTGTTTGTTTGTCCTGGTCATTTATTGCTTTTAGGTTTATATCCCATATATAAGTGATGTCACATGATTTTCAATTTTTTGTCTGGCTTATTTCTTTTTGCATGATTATCTCGAGGTCCTTCCATGTTGTCGCAGAACAGTATTTCATCTGTTTTTATGGCTGAGTAATATTCCATTGTATATATGGTACTGATTTCTTTAATCCTCATGACAGATAAGAAATCGAAGACACAGAGAGTAAATAGCTTGCCCAAGGTTAGCTGGCTAGTAAGTGGAAGAGCCGGAAGTTGAACCTGGTGGATTAGTTTCAGTGTTGGTCTTACATCACTATGCTATACAGCCTCCCAGGCTCCCAGAAAAGGTAATATTCACCTGAAACCTGAAAGAGCCATCGGTATTAGGCCAAGAGGTGGTGGAAGAGTGTTTCAGGCTGTGGAAACAGCACATGCAAAGACCTAGAATTCTTAATGGAGAAGCTAAAAACAGGAGGGTCATAGGAAGAGGCTGCGGTGAGAAATGGGGCAGGAGTGGTAACAGGAGCCAGATTATTAAAGACTTTACAAGCTGTGGGCTGGGGAAATGATATGATCAGATTTGGTGTTCAGAAAAGTCACTCTGGCTGGTGGTTGGAGAATGGATGTAGGATTATTTTGGGGTTTAAAAGAACCGATATAGTAGTGTCCAGCACAGAGCAAATAGCTGATATGTTTCAGCTGCTATCATCATCATCATCATCAACATCATTTTCTTAGTGGCTCAGCAGAAGAGATGATCACGCAA
>NW_006442109.1:10191422-10200337 GCF_000325575.1 Pteropus alecto
TCAGAAGCCAAAAAGGAGGGCTTGACGAGCAGTGTCAAATGCTGCTGAGCAGTCAAGATTATACCTGAGAGCTACCTATTGGATTTACTGAGATGGAGATCACTGGTAAACTTGGTGGGAACATTTTTCAGTGAAGTTCAGTGTTAGGGGTATGAACAAAGTCCAACTGCACAAAAGTGAAATGTGATTGTTTTCCAGGAGTTCTCATACAACATTTATTTATAACCTAGCCCTTTGTTCCTGAGGTTTCTGCCCCGCACCCCGCCGCCCCCTAAAAAGAGGGTAAGGCGATACCTGGTGTGACTGAAGCAGATAGTGAGCTTGTGGGGACATAAGGATGAGTGAAGAACGGTTCTCTAGGAGCTCCCAGGCTAGTGGGGGCCATCGGACAGGTGCATTTTGATATGGGGAAGGAAATCCCTGGAGTCTAGAGGGTTGGAGTGGGCAGGATGGAAGACTAGGGCAGGGCTACATTATGACTTGCATGGGCCCTGGGCACTTTTGCCTTCATAGGCCCCTTCCTCAATAAAAAATATGTATATGACTGTTGATATAAAGATGCATATATTGCTATCATATACTAAAACATTTTCTTCCACTGAAAAGCTCATTTTTCCCCCCTTCTGAATGTAAAAGAAATTGAAACATTTTCATAATATGGGTCTTAGGCACCATACCTACAATGCCTAATGGATGAATCAGCCCTAGACTAGGATAATGGGGGATGGTGTGAGATCTCTGGCTACCTGGGAATGGAGAGGCATCTGCACTTAAGGCAGATCCCTCAGACCAGCCAGCTCCAGGAAAAGGCAAATTTGGGGTTTAGGAGTTCCGGAGGCTCATGCTGCAGATACTTTTTCATAGAGGAGGAAGAAGTAGTGTCCTTGCTAACAAACTCCCACCAGGCCAAAAGCTTCACCAGACAGCCGATTGCAGAGGAGAGCAGTTGGTTCAGTTGAAACCACCTCACACTGGAGCCCCAGCTGCCTTGGTCTTGTGAAAGCAATGCCATCAGCCCTCTGTCACTAATGTCACCGTCAGGGGAGACAGCTTTGGGAGGGGTGGCAAATAGACCTCCCACAGATAAGGTACCTGGGAAGTGCGAAGAATCCCGTGAATTGTCAGTTTCCACCACAGAGAGAGGTTTTATTCTGTGGGCTTTTGGATAAGTGTACATCTGTATGTGAGAGAAATGTGGAGTAGGGATGTGGTTCACGGTTGTTTCTGATTAATTCATTTCATTAAACACTGATTGCCTACCAAACGAGGAGTGGATGGGGTGTTTGTGATTTAAAGTGCCCAATTCAGATATTTTTCTTTAGAACATGGCTCCATGCATCTGAGCCCATTCTTGCTAAGCCCAGGAGGTTTGTGTTGGCTTGGAATCAGCAGCACTCACCCTCCCTGTTGCCAGGGTGATTCTCGGGTGGGGGATGGGACTGGATTCAGTTAGACTCACAGACACACACCCAGAACCATGACCCTCCCTAAGTCCCCTCCACAGCCCCCACCCATCTCTCCCCATTCTCCTCATCTCCACCCTGCCCCACCTCCTGAGTTTTCCATCTCTTGGCCTTTGTTTGTTTTTGCTTTTGTCAGTCTCTTTCCTCTGGATGGGTTTCTATTTGTTTCGGAACTGTCTGAGTCTGTGCACCATGGAGACAGTGTCCTGGGCTGCCCCCAGCCCTGATCTGGTTAGAATAAGCCCCTCTCCTTTGCATGCATCGCCAACCTAACACTGAGAGCATCCAAGTCATGACATTATGAAGCAAGATAGAAACCACCATCTCCACCTCCTCCTGCTAGCAGTCTTGTCCACCTGGAAAGGGTTTTTAGAAAATTTTTAGTATTCCACTGCAGGGTCCATATAGCGCAGCCCTGAGAAGGGGAAGCAGCATTTATTGAATACCTACTGTATACCAGCTATTGGACTAGGCTTTGCTTGGTGTTAAAAATCTGGTGGTGAAGATATTTCCTGCATTAAAATTCAACTGCAAGAAAAGTTTGTTGAGTGAATAAATGGATGAAATGGTGCAAGAGACTTCCTTGCCATAGAAAGTAATGATTGAATATCAGCAAAGGGGATCGAAGTTAGACTTGAGAAAAAAGGCCTTGGCAAGGCAATGTGTGTGGATGAGGGTTTCAGAGAAGGTTACAGACATCTGTTGCTTGATTTCAGGGAGTCCCATTTGCTTTCTGTCACCAGAAGTATCTCTGTGAGTAATGGCGGATGGGCAGAACAAACAGAGCCTTTTGTTTCACTTAAAAGGTTCAGACTTAAAATGCACGTGGTCCTAGAAGAGGTTAAACTATTGATAAGATGCTTTTTAATATACTCATGTGAATGAGGACAAAGCCTTTCCTAAGAACAGGTGTTAGTAATGAGTTGCGGGGAGCAGTGAGAAAGAAACCACTGGGGATTCAAGGTTGAGAGGACCTTTGACCATGTGAGGGGGTGATAGGAGAAAAGGAAGGCTGGGGCCACTGGAATCAAACTCTGAATATCTATTTGGCCAAGGGAAGACCCCAGTGAAAACAGCACGTGGTGCTGACAGGCCTTTCTACCCCTAGCAACATCGGTCAGTTCAGTCAAACTGCCCCACAGTGGGGCAGGAAGAAGACAGGGCCTGTCTGAATTCCAGAAAGTATAGATTGCAGACCGGTTTAAAGATGTAGTTTTACAGTCCTTAAGCAAGTACAGGCTATCCCAAATGGGCCTGTAACACAATGCCTATCAGAAGTCTATAGGGATTTAAAACCAGTGCATCAGCTATATTTTTAGATTTGAGAGTGCTTGAAAATTATTTGTCTTCTTAGTTTGACCATTGATTTCCTTTGGATTACATCTGTTGTTCCTGTTGCCCACAGTTCATTCACCTTCCTGGCAGCATACACACCCCAGCTTCCCTCTGGGGAACCAACCTCTTTTCCACTCATTAGATCTTGGTAAAACTTGCTGATTGGCTGGGGGCCCTGAGCCGCTGCTCCACTTTCGTGACCAATTTTAACAGTTTCAATTGGATCTTGTGGGGAATAAAGTGGGGAGGAGTCTTTAACCGATACCCTTTGCCACTGTGGAACTTCATTATTTTTGGTGTAAACCCTTTATTAAATATAGATATGGGTCTGCACCAATGGAAAGATTGAAGGAGAAAGGCACTACCATTTATCAAGTGCCTCCTACATAACGGGCATATTGAGAGATTTAATTCTCACAATATCCTTGTAAGGTAGATACTATAATCTTTATTTTATCAAAGAAGAAACAGGCTTGAAAAAGTGACTTGCCCAAAGCAAAAAGGCCTGTAAGAGACAGCGCTGATGCTGAATCTAGAGCTGGAATAATAAGAAAGGCAGGCAAGTGCAAGGCCACAACTAGAGGGGCTGCTTGAGCAGAAAGGATCTGGGCTGGTTGTGTAGGGAGGCTGGAATGGGCAGCACCAGGCCCAGGGGATGCAAACAAGCTCCCTTCACAGGCTAAGGCTGTTAGCTCTGCCATGTCCCATAAGCAAGGGGCACCTGGGATGCTGGGAGGGGGACCGTGGGAAGTCTCCCTTGATGTCCACACTATTAACAAAAGCTCTGGTCTCAGCTCTATTCACTTTTCCAACCCTATCACCGGCAGACCCAGGAGGTAAGCTCAGAGGTACAAATGGTACTGAATGTGGGGCAGGAAGGGGTGGTCTCCCACTGGCACCCCAGCTGCCTGCTTGGAGCTTGGGCCATCGGCCTGCTCTGATTAAATTGACTTCTTCAAGACCTCACAGCCAGGAGCTGCCAGCAGCCAAATCCCCCTGATTGTCTGAGATGTTCCCGACGTCAGAATAAACAGTCTCCCCTGTCCAGCCAGCTGTGCCGAGCAGCATTCCTGTCTCTCTGCCCAGCTGGGTGGGGCTGCAGCCCTGTGTCCACCTCCAGCAGAGGCCAGGGGGACATGTTAAATGGGTGGAAGAGAGAGGAGAGGTCACTGTCTGTCTCCAGATCAAATAGGACATTCCCTCCCCTGATTCTCCATTTCGCCCAGTGCCAGGCATCTCAGCCTCAAGCTATTGCCGATGAAAGCTCTGTAATAATGACTCTTTGACCTTAGAGGAGGCACACACCATGCCACTGTCCCTGGGGTCAAGCCCTTCACCCTTGCCTTTTACCCAGGGCCTGCCTGGAGAATTTGAGACTCCTACATCATTCTAGCTAGATCTGAAGTGATCACACCCAAAAGGCTTATTTTATAGAGCTGGACACCCTGAGTCAGCAATTAGAAGCAGGGCTAGATCCCGGCCTTTCGCTGCTATCCACTGCCTTGGGAGCCTATGGATACTGTGGCTAGAATGACGTTAGGGGCTCTGAGTGAGAGAGGCGGCCCATGTTTTTGCAGAAGAGCAGAGGTGTTTTCATCCTACGCCTGTTTTGGAGATCAGGCTTGAGGCCGAGCAGTTTCCTGAGGAAGCAAGTGTTCTGGAAAAGCGCTGTTCACCAGCTCCTAAATCACTCTGTCAGGAGTAGAGCTGGGGCAGCAGAACCTGAGTGGGGTATTACGCTGTCCAGAGACCAGTGCCCAGTCTGGGCTTGACCAGAGCATGGGAGGCGGCCAGGGACAGAGGGCAGAGTGCTTGGGAAGGGGGAGGCCCCCAGCCCACACTATCTGCTTCTCTGCCCTAGGACTCTGGTCTGCTGACTGCGGGGGAGGAGAGAACAGCCTTTCTCGGCCAGTCTGCAAAAGGAATTCCTCTAGGAGCTCCTCTGGCTGGAGACAGCCTGAGGGTGGGAGGGAGGCAGACAGTGTAGGAGCCCATGGCGGCCCTGGGGTCTCTGTGGACAGGTGTTTCATTGTCAGTCTGTCTCAGGCCTCTAGCTTTGTCTCTGTCTAGCTGTATGTATCAGTGTGGATTTGTGTGACTATTCCATGTTTGTATGTGTAAGCAGTTGCATTTCCGGTTGGAGCTGGGTTCCTTGGTAAGAAAGTATATATTATGTGTTCGCCTGCATATGTTTATGTTCACATCTGGGCAAACTCTTGTATGTGGGTATCTTCAAGGGAAGTGTGGGCCTGTGTGTCTTTATATAGATGAATGGGTCTACATCTGCCTACGTGTGTCATGGGCGTATGCATGTGAGCAATTAGGTTATTTTGGTGTAAACATGTACCTGTCTTTCTAGCTGTAAGTTTAAGCATGTGTGTCTCTGGGAGCATGGACATATATTTATTAGTAATATGTTGGTGAGTCCCTGCAAGCATGTATGCCTGTCTATTTACATTTGTGCAGAAGCATTCATTCACTCATTGATCGATTCATTCATAAACCATTTACTAACAAGCATCCTTAAAGTGCTCGCTCTGTAACATTGTGCCCACACTGGAAATTTAGAGAGGTGTCCAGGGCAGCTCCTAACATTTGTAAGACCCAGGGCAAAAATACAAATGAAGGCTTACATTTTTATGTCTAAATATTTAAATATTATAAGTCAGACACAACAAACTGCTAAGGAAAATATCCAATCCCTAATAACCCAGAGGGCTGGGTTTGATTTTGAATTCCCAACACCTCTGAGTCCTGTGCTGAAACTTAGCAATACAGAGCAAGTGGCCCCAAACTTTTTTTCTTCATCCTTGCTCTGTCGCATATCTTGAAGGGCCTCGCATACACGTGTTACCCATACATGTGTCCAAACTACATACATATACCACACAAACAGCTTCCCTTTGACCAACCTTTGGGCCTAGGGGTGCTCACACCATTGGCAAAGTCTGCCCAAATGGCTCCAAGTGGGAAATAATGGGGTCCCATGTACCTGATTTGTAATCCAAGAGAAGGGTGTGGGCTCCTGGTGGGCCCATTCCATGGGTATCAGGGACTTCTCACTGTGTAGTATGGAGTGTGGCCATCTAAAGGGTGGGCCCAGGGTAAGGGCCCTTCTTGCCTGTTTCTTCATGGAACTTGAACTCTGGAAAGGAACCACAGTAAGTAAAAAGTTGAGAATAATACAATGCCTGGATATAAGTGTCTGAGTATGTATCTTTGTTTATGTATCCATGTTTCTGCATGTCCGCGTGTGCGGGTATCTATATGTGTCTATGTGTGTTTTGCTCTGTTCGTCTTTGTCTGTCTGATCTCTTAGAGGGCAGAGCCCACAGCTTTTCTTTCACCATTCCTCGGTTGACTTAGGACTATGAGACAGGCTGGGGTACTGATCTGAGTCTAAGCCACTGTTCTGTGCTCACTTTAGACTCACTCTGTGATCTGGCCTTAGTTTCCTCATTTGTAGAATGGATGGGCTAGATTACCATGTCTTTAATTGATAGGCTTTACTTGGTTTCCAGAACGAGTATGACTGAGTTCCTGAGTTGACTTCTTTCTAGAAGTCAAATTGAGGGATGCCTAATTGTAGAAGCTCTGGGTTCAGACAGAACTGGGTTTGAATCCAAGCTCTGCCATAGACGAGCTGTGTCTCCTTTAGAGTTACTTAGTCTCCCTCAGAGTAGTGAGGATTAAATAAGATAATGTGTGTAAAGAGTTGAGCACCATGCCAGACTCACAGATATTCAACAAATATTAGCTTCTGCCCTTATCTAGGATGTTTCCAACTTTTATACCTTACAAATTCTGGGTTCAGTAGACATGTTGACTAATTGAAATAATTGGAACCACATGTTTAGAGAGTTTTGGCCCTATGTTGGATGGGGGTGGGGGGTTAGGACAGTTGGTGAGAAAATCTGGACGTTTCTTCAATGCCTTCTAAGAAGCTGCCAATGCAGATCTGTGTATGAGCTGCTCTCTCTACCCCATTCTCTGACAGACCCTTGACATTTTCTCAGTCTTATGTAAAAGACTGTGAAACAGGTTCAATGCCCTCCTCTGACCTGGTTCTGCCCCTGAGCTCCTCCCTGGCGCCACAGGGTGCTGAGCTGAGTAGGATCAGGACACCAGACAGAGCTGGGTCATGTTAGGCCTGAGGCTCCCCAACATGTCTGGGCCTGTCTGACCAGCCCCAATAGTGGGCAGATCCACCTAGACAGAGGGCACATGTCTCCCATGATTGCTCTTCCTGAGAAGGCACTGCTCTGCTCCTGGCACAGGTGGCCTTAGGATCCTGAAGCACCAAAGAGACTGAGGAGAGCTCCATGCCACCTATCCCCTCAAGGCCTGTAGAATGGCTGAGTTCCAGCAGGAAGAGAATGGGGGAGGGCCAGTAATAGCACCTCTCAGCCGGGGCTGGTGGCGGTGCTGGTGGGGGTAACCATCTTGGGAATCTCCTGGAGCCGAAAAATTCTGGCAGCTCTTGGGCTGTCCTGAAATATCCCTGATCCGGAGGGAATAAGGGAGGGGTCTAGGGCCTAGCCAGGATTGCTGAGTTGGGACATATGAGCTCAGGGTGGCTGAGGCCCTGAGCAAAGCAGTAGAGGGTCTGCCTTGGGGTCACGCTGGCCATTCCTCTGATCCCCCAAACCCTCAACTGGGTGACTGAGAATTGGTTGATGATCTCCCAGCTCCAAGGATTACTTGGGAGGTAGGAGCAACTTAACCTGCAAAAGGCCCTTTTTGGGGGTCATTGTGATCTCTCCCCACCATCTCTAGGCTGCTCTATTTGGGGCCAGAACTGGGAATTTTCCTCTTGAAAAAAAAAATTAAAAGCAAGGCGCAAGTGGTGGCTTGAGGCCAAAATAATGTGTTTAAGGAAATTTCTGCTTCATGCTGGCTAGAACAGAGAATGTCTGGTCAAAGAGCTGCTGACGGCCAGGGTCTCTGTAAGTAAACAGACTGCCTCTGATGGCCTCCCTGAGCTCATTTCCCTCAACACTGTGCAAGGAAGATGATGTCACCAGAGCAGGGCCTCCTGGTCATGGAGTTTGTCAGTGAGCAGGATGGAGGCTCAGTGATTGCCGGAGGCTCAGTGATTGCCGGCAGCCTGGTGCTGCTGCCTAGTTATTGCGAACAGCTGCTTCCCACCCAAGCGACTCTGACACCCTCCTACACGTACTCATCTGTGATGGGACTCTAGCCACATCCATGACCCCATAGCAGAGGGTGTTCCTGGGGAAGCTTGAGATTAACTGTGAAGTTGCCAGCTCTCATGCAAAGCCACCTCATGTCTGTGGAGAGAGAAACCCAGGATAGATGCAAGTGAAAGGAGTAGCCTCTGAAGGTACAGGCCCATGTCCTGCTCCCATGCAGAGCAGGCAGTGGCTACGTGCACCACAGCCTGTAACCTGGGGCCAGGCAGCCAGGACCAGTGGGGGAGTTTCCATGAGCAGAAGACCCAGTTCAGGGGAGATTGGAAGATGGGATGAGGAAGAAGCCACAAAGCAGTCTCTGTCTCCTGCACAGGCTCCTGAGCACTGAAGTGGCCAGGTGAGACTTTTATGGGGTTTGAAAGCACTGCAGCAGAGTTACTGAGGAGCAGCTGTCAGAGGTTGGGCCAGGCTCTGCAGCCTCCCTCTACGCACTCTGTACCACCCTTAATTCACCTCTTGACTGGGCAGTGGGGTGTAGTGAGGTAGACAGGTGGGCCAGAAGCTTCTTGAGGGTGGCCTCAGCCTTTACTTCTTTGTGTCCCCCAGAATCCCGGGCTGACTTCATATAGACTCATCAGTCACACAGACCCACACTACAGAGTGACCAGACCACTCAGTTCCTGCCTGACCTACTCCAGGCTGACTGAAAATCTCAGACTGACCGGCAGGCTCACAGAAGACTCACTGCCTGTTTCATGTGCAGCCTGACTGACCAGTAGGCCAACCCACTAATTTAGTCACTTATTCAAAAGAATGGTAATGGAACATCTCATTTGTAACAGGTCATATGCTGGGTGCAGGGGATAAAGCAATGAACAAGAAAGACAAGATCCCTGCTCTTAGGGAGCTGACGATAGCAAACGAAACAATGACAAAGTATAATTACATATTATGAAGGAAGTAA
>NW_006442109.1:10200560-10213588 GCF_000325575.1 Pteropus alecto
GAGTGATCTTGGAATAACCAGAAGACCAATGTGACTGGGATATAGTGAGCGAGGAGAAGTTGGCATGTAGATGAGATTGGAGAGGTGGGCAACAGCAGACCAGACAGGGCCTTATAAGCCATAGTAAGGGTTTAGGTAGGCGTGGGGGGAAGACTCTGAGGGCTTTAAGCAAATGTGTGACACACAGTAAGAAGAAATAGATAACCTGAAAAGCCCTATATCCACTAAATAAATAGAATTTATAGTTTAAAATCTTCCCATAAAGAAAACCCCAGGCCTGGATGCCTTCACTGGTGAATTATAAGTAACATTTAAGGAAGAAAGGATTCAACCACATATAAGTGGACTTGCACAGTTCAAACCCACGTTATTCAAGGTTGACCGTATTTTTGATCCATAGTTGGGAATCCGTGTATGTAGAGGGATGACTTAAGTTGAGGATTTTTAACTATACAGTTGGGCAGGGGTTGGCACCCTTAATCCCTCCATTATTCAAGGGTCAACCATATATGAAAATCAATTGTATATGAGCAATGCTTGGAAACTGGCATTATAAAAATAATTCCATTCACAATACTGTTAATAATATGAAATACTGTCTACGGCCATACCACCCTGAACAAGCCCGATCCCATCTGATCTCGAAAGCTAAGCAAGGTTGGGCCTGGTTAGTACTTGGATGGGAGACCACCTAGGAATACTAGGTGCTGTAGGCGGAAAAAATAAAAAGGTAAGGGATTGTAAGTTGACAAGGTCCTTGCAATCTATGAGGTCAACCAAGGGTTGCCTTGCCTAAAATAAAAAAAGGTAATAATAATAATAATAAGAAGAAGAAGAAGAAGAAGAAGAAGAAATACTTAGAGATAGATCTGACAAAAGCTGTGTGAGATTTGTACACTAAAAACTACAAAACAGTGCTGAGAGAAATTAAAGAAGACCTAAATAAATGGAGAGAGTACTATGTTTGTGGATCAGAAGACGTAATATTTTCAAGATAGCAATTCTCCCCAAATTGATATATAGGTTCAAGATACTTCCAATCAAAATCTCAGCAGGCTTTTTTGGGGGTGTAGAAATCAGTCAGCTGATTCTAAAATGTATATAGAAATGTAGAGGACCTTGGATAGCCAAAACAATTTTTAAAAGAATTATAAAGTTGGAAGACTTTCTTACTTGATTTCAGGACTTATTATAAAGCTACTGTAATCAAGACAGTGTGGTATTGATGTAAAGATAAGCATATAGATCAATGGAACAGAGGATACATTTTAGAAATAGAAGTACATACATATTGCCAATTGATTTTTGACAAAGGTGCCAAGGCATCTTTGGGGAAGAGATAAGCTTTTTAACAAATGGTGCTGGAACAATTAGATATCTGTGTGTGAGGGTGGAAAAACCCAAACATTTGCCCTTATCTCACATGATACACAAAAATTAATCCAAAATGGATCACATACCTAGATGTAAGAGCAAAAACTACAAAACTTCTAGAAGAAAACATAGAAAAAAATCTTTTAACCTTGGGTTGGGCAAAGAGTTCTTAGATATGACACAGAAAGTGCTAATAATAAAATAAAAAGTTGACAACTAGACTTTTTAAATTTAAACTCGCTCTCTAAGATACTATTAGGAAAATAAAAAGACAGTCACCAGTGGGAGGAAATATTTGCACAACATATATCCAACAAAAGATTCATATCTAGAATATAGACACATTTTTTAAAAAAACCTCTTTATAATATATTAAGAAGAAAGAATTTGTATTGAGAATATATCTTAAAAGTATATGCACATCAATAAGAAGAAACAAATTTTAAAAGGATGAGCAAAAAGTTTGAACAGATACTTCTCCAAAGAAGATATGCAAATGAAAAATAACTACGTGAAAAGATGCTCCTTGGTTATCAGAGAAATGTAAATTAAAACTCAGTGAGATACTACTACACACCCAGGAGAAAAGCTGAAATTAAAGGACTAACCATACCAAGTGTTGGCAAACATGTGAAACAACTATAACTCTTCTACGCTGGTGGGAATGTAAAATAGTATAAATAATTCAGAAAACATATGTCAAAACTTATCTAATTGTATACTTTAATGTGCAGTTAATTGTGTGTCAACTATATCTCAATAAATTTGTTCAAAACTAAAACCTGGTCTAATTTTTTAAAATCTCACTCTGGCTCCTGTGATAAGGGACTGGGGTGGGGGTAGGAGGTTAAGAATAGAAGCTTGGAGTCATTAGGAGGCTGGCAAAGTTATCTGGATGAAAGATGCTGGTGGTGACAGTAGAAATGCAGGCAAGTAGAGAGATTTGAGAAGTATTTTGAGACCTAAAACAATAAAGCTTGCTAGCAGTTTGTATATAAGGCATGAGGGAAATGGAGAAGTCTAGGACAGCTTCTACATTTTCAACTTGGGCTCTGAGTGGCTGGGGATGGCTAACCAGGAAGATTTGTGGGTTGGAGTGAGGATGGCTGGACTCCATGAAAAGGTCTGGGTGAAGACAAAATTTGGAGAATATTTGCAAATAAATGGCATTTTAAAGCCAAATGAAAGGGTGAGATCACATAGGGAGGGAGAATAGACAAAGAAGAGGTTTGAGAACTGAGCCTGGGGTATTCCATCACTTAGAAGTCCCCTGAAGGAGCCAGTAAAGCTCATCGGGAAGGAACAACTGGAGAAGCGCCCAAATGTATTAATTTCCTGTAGCTGCTATAACAAATTACCACAAACTGGGTGGCTTAAGACAGACAGAAATTTATTCTTTCATAGTTCTGGAGGCCGGAAGTTCAAAATCAGATCACTGGGCTAAAATCAAGGTGTCAGCAAGGCCACACTCTAGGGACAATCTGCTCCTTCACTCTCCCAGGTTCTGGAAGCTATTGGCATTCCTTGACTTGTAGCCACATCACTCCAATCTTTGTGTCCATGGTCACATTACTTCCTACTCTTCTGTCCTTGTCAAATCTCCCTCTGCCTCACCCTTAAAAAGACATTTGTCATAGGATTTAAGGTCCACCTAGATACTTCAGGATATCTCCTCATCCCAAGATCCTTAAGTACATTCATAAAGACCTTTTTTTTTTTTTTAAAATCAAATAAGGTCACAGTCCCAGGTTCTGGGGATTAGGATGTGGACATCCTAATTGGAGACCACAATTTGACCCATATACTAACTGACTGACAGACTAAAGGAGTGATTGATTTAGTAATGCAAGATGATAAGACTTCCTGTAACTGGGAAGAAGGACTGAGGTAGTCAGGTGTAGGTTGCAGGAGCCCAGCCTGGAGGTATAGGACCCAGGCTGCTGCTGGCTTGACCATGTGTGTGGGAGAGTCTCATAGAGAGGGGAAGTACTGCAGACAGGAATTCCCCAGCCTTCTTCATCCTGACTCAGCATCTGGCAGGGACCATCCACACAGCATCCAAAGTGATCTTTAGAATGCAGATCTGTTCATATCACTCTCCAGTGACTGACCCTTCAACAGCTTCACACAGCTTTTAGGCCAAAGACCAATATCCTCACCTGGCTTATCAAGTCTGGGGCCCTGGCCCCAGCTCAAATCTGCAGCCTTATCTCACACCTCCCTCCTCTGCTATCTGCCTCCAGATACACAGGCTGCTTGCCTCTAAGGCAACCTTTTCTCCTTCTCTAGGGCCATGGCTGTGGTTCCCTCTGCTTAGAATGCTCTTCTTCAACCTACTTCACAATTAGCATCCACTAAGCCTTCAGCTCTCAATCCAGATGTCTCTTCTTGAGGGAATTCTTCATTGGGTCTCTTGTCTAGGTCATACAAATGTGTAATATAATTTCTCATGGTTCCCTTTCCTCATCTTCCACAGCACTATCAAAGTTTATAATTGTGTACATATTTGTAATAGTATTTTATTAGTGTTTATCTCCACAACTAGACCATAAGTACTATAAGGTCAGAGTTTGTATGACTCACCACTCTGTCCCAAGTGCCTTGTCCAGTGTTTGGCACACAGAATGGGTAAGTAGTAGTTTTAAAACATGTCTGCAAAAACATGTCTTTCCATCAATAGAGTTTAATTGACCTCCTTTTAAATATGGGCTTGGTCTAATGACTTGCCTCTAGTTAACAGAATGGGGTAGAAATGATGCTGTGTAGGCCATAAAAGATAATATAGCTTCTTCCTGACCTGCTCTCTTTTGGGTTGCTCCCTTTCAGAGCCCAGATGCCATGCTCTGAGGATGCCCAGGCTACAAAGAGAGGCCACATGTAGGTGTTTCAGCCAAAAACCCCACTGAAAACCTAGCACACAGCCAGCATCAACTGCCAGACACACACTGAGGAAGGCTTTGAAGTGATTCCAGCCTCAACTGCCATCTGACTACAACCATATGAGAGACCCTGAGCAAAAATTACCTAGCTGAGCCCAGTTACTCCTAGAACTGTGAGAGATTAAAATAAATGATTGTTATTATTATATAAGCCACTAAGTTTCTGTATGATTTTTTATGTAACAGTAGATAGCTGGAACAGAGTCCAAAAAATACTTACTGAATGAATAAATGTAGAGAGGTCTGGTTGAAGGAATATTGCCTGTGCTTTAGCTCTGTGCAAGTTTTAGTTGACAACTCTGTTTCTCCTTCCCCAAGAGGTCCTAGAGATCCTGGAAGCCCTGGTTCAGAAATTCATAGGTCTGTACTCCTCATACCCACCCAAGGGAGAGATTTGTAGAAACTCCTCTCTGGGCAGAGAACATGGTGAGGCCATCAAAAGTTAGCTCTGGCAGGAACTTCAGAGAGCATTAATGTCATCAGGTGTCCTTAAAGTTTGGTGTGGTTTCAGGGTAGCAAGAACATACATTTTCTCTGTGTGTATGTGTATTTTCTTGTGGAAAAGTTTTCCAGATTCTAATTTTTATCAGATTCTTAAAAGATCTATGTCCCAAAAGTGTTAAGAACTACTGATCTAGTCCAACTCTCTCAATTTCTAGGTTAAGAAACTGAGGACACTTTGTTTTTTGATAATAAGGTGGACTAGGTACCTTAAATGACTTCCTTTTGAAACCAGTTCTGGATAAAAGAAAAGAAATCTTTTAAAAATGCACTGTTGAGCTGGCAAGAAAGTGAGGAATACTCAAGCCAAAATACTCAAGAGTTCAGAGAGGTAAGCTAAGCAACGAAACTAACTGTTGTCTTGAGAACATTTTTATTTTTTTAATTTATATGTTTATAAAAAACATATGAGATCTACCCTCAATAAATTGTTAAGTGTACAGTACAATATTGTTAACTATAAGCACAATAGCAGTTCTCTAGAACTTGCGCAACTGGAACTAGCATTTTTATTTTTTAACTCAGTAAACTTGAACTTGAATATTTATGGTTCTATGGGGGTTGGGGAGTGATCTGAGAGAAACCAGTGGTGTGCTAGTAATTGGCTCTCCAACAAAGCAAAGCACCCTATTTTTAGTGTTTTCTGATTTCCATGGTGTAAATACTACACCATGGCCAATTTCAAGCTTTAAATGGTATTAAGACTTGGCATGCAAAATTCCTGGATATTTGGTTTTTCTGAACTGGTAAGAGCCAGTTCCAGCATACTACTCATAGGAACTCAGGGCCCCTCTAAGGTGGGAAGGCTAATAAAATCTTCCCCACATAAGATTAGTACTTCAGTGAACAAATGAACTAGAACATAAGCACCACCACCTCCCAACAGACTGAAAATAAAAATGCCTACTTTACTTTCCTTATTCTCAGGAAAAAATAAAACATTCCCTGCAATTTCATAAACAGAAGCCATACCTACGTGGATTTGAAACCCAAATTCACACTACTTAGGTGATCTGAAATATGTAAGTCAAGCATTAATTTAAAGTGGTCTCAATGGACTATAGACTAGTGGTTACCAGAGGGTAGGGGGTGGGGGAGAAGGGGGAAGGTAGATGGGGTAAAGGGGGTCAAATATAGGAGGGTTGGGGGAAGGTGAAGTGGGTAAAGGGGATCAAATATATGGTAGCTGAAGGAAACTGGACTTTCGGTGGTAAACACTCAATAGAATATACAGACGTTAAATTCTGTACACCTGAAAATTATATAATTGTATTAATCAATGTTACCCCAATAAACTTAATTAAAAAAAAAAGAAAAGAAAAAAATAAAAATAAAAATAAAGTGGCCCCAGTCTAGTAATGCCATAATCATCTGGCAAATCAAATACAAACTCTCCTGGAAAAACCCACCTTTACCCTAAGCCTCAAGAATTCCCACAGATTAAGTTCCAAAAAAATAAAAATAAAATAAAAAATGTAGTTGAAAACCACAAAACATTCAGGGAAAAAAAAACACAGTGGAAACAAATCTGGATAAACTTTAGACATGTTCATTATCAGACAAATAATATAAAATAACTATGTTTAAAATCCTGAAAGAGTAAAAGAAGAGCTGGAAAATTTGAGCAGAGAACAAGAGACTCTGAAGGATGATCAAGTATATTTGAACAATAAATAGAACGTCCCTCTAGAAATTTAAAATATCATAACTAAATCTATAAATTCAATGGTTAGGTTTGATAGAAGAGTAGACATAATTGACTATATCAGACACAATAAAATTAGAACTAGAAGATAGTCCTGAAGAAATTCTTTAAAATATAAATAAAAAGAAATAAGATGGAAAATATGAGAGAGTAATTATAAGATGTGGAGGATAGAATGAGAAGGTCCAAGATACATATAACCAGAGGTTCCAGAAGGAGAGGAGAAATTATGGGACAGAAGTAATATTTGAGTTGGTGGCTGAGACTCATCCAGAAATCCATCAATCCATACATCCAAGAATCTCAGTAAATCCCCTCAAAAATAAATAAATAAATAAGAAATCTCAAAGTAGATACATCAATAGATAGTGAAAATGCAGAATACCACAGACAGAGAAAGTATTAAGGCCAGATTGTTTTCAAAGTAGTGACAATTAGACTAAAGCGGCTGATTTCTTAAAAGCTGAAAGACAGTGTAATTATATTTTCAATGTGCTGAGAGACTATCAACCAAGAATTCTGAAACTAGTGAAAATATGTTTTAAGAATAAGAAAAAATTATGACATGATGAGATGAACAAAAACTATATTTGCTACCAGTAGGCAGAAAAAAAGTGATCCCAGATGAAAGGAATAAAAGAAGGAATGTAAAACAAAGAAAGTAGTACATATATGAGTAAATTGAAACAAATATTGTATAAACAATAATAATAATGTCTTGTGGGCTTAAAAAAAAACAAGATAAAATTCAAATATATAAAATCAGTAATATATCAACTAGGAGAGGGGTGATTAGAATTAGCTCTAAGGTCCCAGTTTTATATAAGAAAAAAATGAAAGATATTGATTAAATTTCAACTTAGACAAATAAAATATGCATGTTAAAATTTCTAGTGTAACCACTAAAAACAGACAAAAAGGCATAATTTGCAAACTGGTAAAGGAGGAAAATGGAATAAGAAAAAATAAGAAAGCAAGAAGAATAGAAAAAGAAATCTAGAAAAGGTTCAGGAAAATACAAAATATTAGGATAGAAATACATACATACATATATACACACATAAATACATAAATGTATGTGCGTGTGTATGTATCAGTATTTTAATAAATGTAAATGGACTAAATGCTTTAGTTAAAAGAAAAAGATCGGTGGCCACATTAACCTATGCATTGATCTCACTGTTTTACAGGGATATGTTTATGGCTCCATCTCCCCTTTGTGTTGTAAGTTCCTCAAAGGCAGGGCTGTGCTTCATTCTTGTCTGTATCCCCAGCACCTAGCTCAGGGCCTGGTACATAGTAGAAGCTAAACATATTTGTAGGATGAATGGGTGCATACAGGTAATTTGTGGTGGAGGCGGCGTTTAAGTAATTTTTCTGGCTTCAAAGCCTATGCATTTTCTACTTTAGATACCAGGGGGGTGGAGGCAGACGTTGAGACTGAAGTTTTTTCCAGCTCAGTAATTTCGCTGTTTTCTCCAGCCTTGCTGAGGATTTAGGTGCTTCTCTAGTGGCCATAGCCCAGACTAGGGGGCCTAGATCCTTCCTGTGCCCACATTTAATGTGCCCTTCTTTCAGTGTGCTCTCAGCTGGAAAAATAGAAACGGGGCAGAATGGCGCTCCCTGAGGTGGGGGTTGTGGCCTCTGCTCTTCCTGGACTCCCCTCTGCTGGGGCCCAGTCTGGCAGCTCTGCCGTCCCCTCCTCCGTCCTGCTTTCTGAGGTGGGCCCCACTTGCTCCTTGTATCTCCCTCCCTCTGGCCAGGAGCCTGGGACACTGGGGCTGTGAGTAAATTTCAGAAGAGCAGTGTCTCCAGCAAGCGCCTGTTTTCAACCACAGCTCACCTAAGGAAAACCAACCGCTTCTTCCCGTGGCCAAAGTCTCCTGTGAGGGCTCTTGTCCCCGGGCCTGCTCTCTGCCCCATTGAAGAACCTCAGGCCGGGGAGAATGAGGGCTCTGGCCTCCTCTGGGGGCCTGGACTTTGGCGGAAGCTCCCCAGGCAGGGTCGTGCCACCCTAGAGAAAACCAGTTCTTTCCTCCTTTGTCCAAGACCTGCTAACTCTGGAGTATGGCACTGGGAGTGGACAATGTCCACTGGGAGAAGCCGTGTAGCACTTCACTATCTTTCCCTGAGGTGCTTGGCTCTCCAGATGTTTTCTTCCTCTGGACTGTGGAACCTCCTGTAGGTCCTCTCGCCACAGGATGAGGAAAGCAGATGTTGCTGTCCCTACCGTGCCCCCAAACATCCTCTCCTCCCCTGGCACAGGGTAACTGGCTCTCTCCTCATTTAATTCTCTAGTGACCACTGCCCTTTATCCCAACATGCAACAAGGGAGTGATGGGAGCAGGGTGACCTCAATCCCCCAGTCCTACTCTCCAGGCTGGGTCGCTCTGGGGAGGATCTGGCCTGCCCAGCAGAAGCGTCACCAGAGCAGGTTTATTGGGTCCTGGCCTGAGACAAGGCTGGTGGCTCAGAGGCATCTGTCTGTGGGCGGGGCTGGCTTGGAATTTCTGAAGTCACGGAGTGTACCTGCAGGACCTCTCACCTGCCTTTCAAAGTGCTTTTCCTCCACCCCCATCAATGGATTTCAGGCATCCATGGGGTCACATTTCCAGGAAAACAGATGGTGTGGTACCCTCCCTCATCAAAGCAGCAGGTGGCATCTGTCAAGAATCCCCTTAGAAAGTGTTTTCCCCTCAGAACAAGTGATTCTCAGCTATGGCTGTGAGTAAGAATCACCTGAGAGCTTTTAAAAATGCCACATCCAGGCTGCAGGCTACGCCAATTAAGTTGGCAACTCTGAGGGCGGGCACCTGCAGAGGCATGTTTCAAAGCTCCTCAGGTGATCCGAATGTGCAGCATTTGAGCCTCACAAGGACCATGAAGGACAGGCACTGTTGTCATCCCCACTGCATAGGTGGAGACATTGGGCTCAGAGAGGTAAAGCCACTTGGCTGAGGTCAGGAGACAAGTGGAAAGGGTGGGATTGGAGTCCCAGACAGAACAGAGCAGGCATCCAGCCCCCTGCTTGCCGTGGATCCAGGCTTCTCGTGAGACCATGAGGCCTCAGACCGCCCTGGAAGCTCATCTCCTTTGGCTGGGAAGACACTTCTGTCACCTCTTTCTCTAAAGTGGTAGGCTGGGGCTCTTCCAAGCCCAGAACACAGTGGGTCGCCCCTACTCACCCAGCTCTGGGTTCCTCTCACTGGAAAGGCGTGACTTTTGGTGAAGGGGAGGACGCATTTTTGAGGTGAAATGTTGTATAACAGCCAGGAACGGAAAATATTAAAATCCCATGGACGCCAGCAAGGTTCGTGCCAGGGCCAGAAAGTTCAGAAAAGAGGAGGGAGGCTCCCTGGGATGGAGGCCCTGGGCTGTTGGAATCAGTTCCCCGGTATCCCAGGCTGCCTCCATCTTCAGGGTAAAACAAGCCTCACCTGGGCCAGAGGAAGGTCCCAGAGTGGTTATCCCAAGAGGAAAGCCCCATGGGTGTATTAAGGGGTGGTGGGCACAGGGGCGTGTGGCCATTGATGGTAGAATATCTTACTGGGAGCACGTGAGGCCAGGCCAGCCCAGTCCACACAGATTCTGAATGGTCCAGATGCTGGGATGTTGAGGGAGTGAGACATGGTCCCTGTCCTCTAGGGGTTTCACCGTAGAGATGGGACAAGCGAGAAAAGAGACAATATCAGTAGAATGTGATAAACACTCTGCTGGAGGAGGGCCTAGGGCACAAGCCTTGTAGAACAGCTGTCCCCAAACTTTTTGGTACCAGGGTGTTCCTATGAGAATCTCATGCTTGATGGTCTGAGGTGAAGCTGAGGCAGTGATGCTAGTGCTGGGGAGCAGCTGAAAATACAGATGAAGCTCTGCTCGCTTGCCCGCTGCTCATTTCCTGCTGTGCAGCCCACTTCCTAACAGGACACAGACTGGTACCTGTCTGTGGCCTGGGGGTTGGGGATCCCTGTTGTAGAAGACAGTAGAGGGGCAGTTAGCTCATTCTGGGGCTACAAGGAAGAGTTCCTGGAGGAGGTGGTACCTAGCTGAGTCTTGCTACAAATAGATATTGTGAGAATGTACACAAAGTTGGTATGTGGGTCTATGCCCTTAGGAGCCTATCTGTGTGTTTGAAAAAAGAGACACAAAGACATAAGCAATGGACTCATTCTCCTCATGGGGGACCCTGCTGTCTCTCCCTTTCACACTGCCCATCACAAACATACTAAGGTACAGACATACTTGTAGTCACAAACAATTATACATAAACACATCTACATGTACAAGGTAGTGCTGAATGTACCAGAATTCTTCTAAGTGAGAGAGCTATTCCTGTAATAGGAAGGTCTTAGTAAGAACCGGGGGTGGAAGATGAGGCCTCTGGTGGCCGGGGATCTGCAGCAATGGGGCTTTACAGGCTGGGAAAGCTGCTCTGCTGAAAACAGGGAAAAGGGTCTGGAGGGAGGTATTAGGAGCAGTGATGGAAGAGGAAGAGGAGGGAGCTTTCAAATCTATCCATTCCTCTCATTTTATTGTGGAAGAAACTGAGGTCCAGAGTGGGAAAGTGAAACACCTAAAGTCACACAGCACTTGGGGATTAGAGCTAAGTGTGGGCATATACACATCACAACATGCTTAGTCAGGCTTGCACACTCCCACACAGCCACTCACACTACATACACACGGAGTTATGCACACAACCACTCTACAGACGCAGGTGCTGTCCCCTGGGTTGCTGTCGTGTATGGTTTAGGCTGCTCAGATGCCTCATTAAGCTGGAGCAGCTGGGTCATCCCTGCCCGCCCACTAACCCCTTCACTCCAGACCTCGGATCATGAGGTCCATGATGGGAGCACAGCATTTGAGAACCTGGGGTCATGCGGTCTATGGGTCTGCTCTGAGCATTCCCTAGAGACTCACTCCAGCAGGGCAGGAGGTTGACCCCCAGAACTGACTCAGAGCTGCCTAGACATCAGGGCTGGGCCTGCGTCCTCAAGGGAGGATGTCTCAGTGTCTCAGGGCAGAGCCAGAGGACTTACCAGACTCAGAAGTGGGACTGCACTCCCCTAGTTTCATCTCATGGAGATGCTAGAGAGCTTATTGGAGTGCACAGAGGAGCCTGGATGTGGATCCTGGCTCCATCCTGGCTCTGCCCCTCCTTCCATGAATAGCCTTGGACAAGCCCCTTCCCCTCTTTGAGATCTATGAATTTATGATGTTGAGCCAGGTGCTGGGGACACAGAGATAAGTAAGACACAATCCTCACCCTTCAGGAGCTCAAGTGAGGGAAGACACAGCATTCCCAGGTGGAGCAAAGAGCTCTTCAGCTCAGGGTGGAGCCGTGTGGGAAATGGTGAGGCTGGGGCTGGGGCAGCTCAGAGAGAAGAGAGAAGCGCAGGTTAGAGTGCTCGGGGTGTGTGTGTGCCTGTTTCCAGTGAGGAAACCCTCATGGTGCCTCCACACCACAGATCCTCTTCTGGCTGTAACTTCCCACCCACAGTCCCTTACTTGGGGAAACAGTACTACTACGGTGCTTGGCCAGGAGTAGCCACTGACTGGTTCAAGCTGAGCATCTGGCCTAAACCCAGTCCATCTATAGGCTGGCTGGTGATTGGTGAAGGGCTTCATGAGAAAGGCTCCACCTAATAGGATGGGGGTGAGAAGTAGTTGAGCCAATCTGAATGGTTCCCATTAGGATTCGAACTAAGAAAATGCAGGTGATGGACTTCTCAGGAGCAAGAGGCAAATGAGGCTGCCAAATAGAGTGAAGTAGACAAACCACAAGAGAAACATCAGGCAGCCTGTGAGAGGAGGGTCTGCTCAAGAGTTGCCCAGCCCCAGCTCCTGACCTCAGCTACCTTTACAACAAGCCTCCTTTTCCCCTCAGAATTGCCTGAGAGTTATCATTGCTCCCCGAAGTGCATAGCCAGTTAAGGAGCCCCCTCATCTCCCTGGCATCCCAGAGAGCCACCAACTCTCTCCACCAGCTTGTATGAGAGGCCACTATGAGAAAATAGAAAGATCAGAGGACTAGGAATTAGGGGTCCTGGCCTGGGTTTGAGCCTGAATCAAGTTCCTAAGATTTGCCAAGAGCCAGGTCTTGTCAGAAGTCTCATACATTTTGCACTGTGTGCTTTCTCCTTCATTGGTTATGATCAGGCTAAAATGAAAATGCACAGCAACTTTGACGGGTGAAAGAAGCGAGAAAGATAAAGGCAGCTGATGTCTTCCCAGGGCATCTCCCTCTGCTTGATGGAGGCTGATTAGTTGAGTGTAGAGAATTCAAAACCTCTCTGGCAGAGGAGCCTCCTGGGAGATATGAGAATTACTGGAGGGACAGTTCTGGACCCAAGATTGTGCTTGACAGTCAGAAGTCTCCTGGTGCAGTTCTTAGGAGACTCATGTCTGAATCCTAGAGAGAGCAGAGGGGGTGTAAGTAAAAGCTAAAAAAGCTGTTTCACCAAAAAGTCTGTGTTTTGTTTGGGCATAAGCTGTCCTGTTTTGGGACCAGG
>NW_006442109.1:10213611-10252599 GCF_000325575.1 Pteropus alecto
GCTCCTGACTTTTGTGCATTGAGAAGGCTCTAGTGTGCTGGCACCAATGCCTTGAAGAGCCACATTGAAAAAAAATAGGAGGGTTGGTCAATGGAGAAAGGACAGTCTTTTCAACAAACAGTACTGGAACAATTGGACATCCATATGCAAAAAATGAACCTTGACTCACACATTACTCCATATGCAAAAACTAGTTGAAAATGAATGATAGACCTAAAGGTAAAACCTAAAACTAAAAAAACCCTAGAGAAAACATAGAATATCTTTGTGATCATAGTCAGGCAAAAATTTCTTAGATCTAACACCAAAAACACAATCCATAAAACAAAAATTGAATAATTGGACTTCATCAAAATTAAGAACTGCTCTTCAAAGAAAGATTCCCATACAGACTCCCAAATCCTTATGGCCCAGGTGCTGTGTGAGCAAAAGATTCTGCTTGGAAAGAGGGAGTCTCCTCACAGTCAGCTTTCTACAGGTCTAGTCCATAACCCAGCCACTTATCCAGGAACATACAGCCAGACAGGACATCTATCCAGCATCTACCTCATCTCATTCCTGAGCGAGGCCGCCCACCCATCACTGCTGCAGCTTCTTCTGGGCTGCCAGCATCTTGGTCAGAGCTGAAGCCTATTATACCCAGAGCCACCTGGAGCCTCTCGGGGAGTCACAAAAAGAGACTTTTGGTCACAGGAAGCAAGTGACAGAGTCGTAGATGCAGGGGCACGAGCTTGATGAACAACCCTTGCAAACACAGCATGTGAGTGACTGACTTCTCAGGGAAGAGGAGTATGAACACTCCTGAGATGACATCCTGGTAAGTGTGCACCCCTAAATCTATGCAAAATCATGAATGTAGATGTTTCTGAGAACTACTAGGGGCATTGTGGGGACACAATGATGACCATATATAGAATATGAACTCACTGTTGGTACAGTAAACACTAAAATGTCACTAGACATGTGCAAACTGTAAAGTGTGGTGACTAGGAATGCACCATGGCAAGCTTGGTGAACATGGTGGTGACATAGAAGGAATCTCATAGTCAGTGGTGAAAACACTGAGGCTTCTGAGGAAGGATGATCACATCGTGCTAGGAATGGTGAGCAGCAGAGATGCTGCTTGTGAACCTAATGCTGTGATTATGGTGAATACACCATATGGACACCAAAGCAATCTCAGAGGAAGCAGTTGAGAAATGGAAAGAGAACAGTCCTGACGATGTTGTCTGAATACCTGTATCCAATTTTCCCCAGGACTTTTGTTATAAGAAACCTCAGATTCCTTTTCTGCTTAAGCCAATCTGAGTTGTGCTTTTGTCACTTGCGACTGAAAGAGCTTTACCTGTTGCAGCATAACAAACCACCTGAAAACTCAGCGGCTTACAGCAATGATTTATTTCTCATGATCCTGTGTATTGGCTGGGCCATTCCTCTGCTGGCCTTATCTGGGCTCACTCATGCAACTGCTGGAATAGAGTTCAAGATGGCCTCATTCGCATATCTGGCTGTTGGCCAGGGGCCTCAGTTCTTCTCCATGTGGTCTCATCCTCCGGTAGGATAGACTGACTTTCTCACATGGTGGTCTCAGGCCAGTGTTCAAAGAGAGTGAAGGTAGCAAGTTCTCTTGAGGCCCAAACTCCAGAAGTTGCATTCGCTTCTGCCTCATTCCTTTGTTCAAAGCGAGTGACAAAGGCAGCCCAGGTTAAAGGAGTATGTAAATAGATTCCACCTCATGATGGTTGCAAAGAATTTATGACTGCATTTAATCCACCACGATATGTTAGATAGCTAAATTGTACTAGATGGGAACATCTATAGAATTAGTGTATGCACAGGAAGCAGGATGTGTGAACCAGGCAGGCAGAGCCAGACTGTTTTTAGGCATGTTTTCGTTGAGGAACTTACAGTTGGAGTGTGTTTCCATGGTGGTTCCTCTGAGCTGAGGGCCCCATGACAAGCTCTACTCCAGACCACTGGTTCCCAGGGGCAACTTTGAATTGAAGACCTACTATGCCTGAGCAACTTCACCCTTCTGAGCCTTGGTTTTCCTCTGTAAGATGGGTGTGATCACCCCTGCTTCACAGTTTGGCCGTGATATTGAAGATGAGATGATGACCATAAACGTACTTTGTAAATTAGAGTGCTATGTACATATGACTAAACATTATCTGAGACCTGAGCAAGAATAATAAAGGTGAGCCTGAGTGGTCAAGGAGGGCAGGAGGAAGAGACTGAGATGGGGCTTTGTATGATGAGGATATTTACACTGGTCGGGAGGAAGGGCTGTATTTCATAACAGGAAGCGGGGGAATAGAACAATAAAGGCACAGAGGTAGAACAGTAAAAGACTGTACCCAGGACAGAGAGGAAAACAAGGTTAGAGGAGGAGCTCTCCCATTACCCTGGACTCTAGGTCTCTGGGCTCCCGGGTACTGGGTCAGCAGTCTCTGCCGGTCACTCTGAGCTGCAGTCAAATCCTCCAGTCCCCAGAAATCATCAGAAGCCTGTCCTTAGACAGGTCTGCAAAGCCTCCCCAGGCCAGAGGGGGGCGACGCTGGGTTCATGGAAGAGGTGGTCAGACAACATCTTAGAGCATCTTCTGCGGGAGCTACCAGCATCAGGTCAAAGCCCTCTAAGTATTCCCAAGCTCTTTTCCTCTCAGCAGGATGAGGACCCTTAGCATGGGTCAAAAGTGGCCTGACTACACTGTGCTTCAAGCCCCACCCAATCCCCTGGACAGGGATGGGGTGATTGATGGGTGTCCAGTGTGTTCCAGGCAGAGGCTTGGAGCTGATGCAGACTAGCCTGGCCTGCAGAGGCCCCAGATGGCCACTCAGGGCTGAGGCTGACCTATCCAGGCCAGGCCCTGGACAGTTCAGATCCATGGCCACTGCCCAAGCCCTGTCTGTCTGTTTGTCTGTTTTGGGGTCCTGGCTGAAGACAGCAGCAGCCTCTCCCTCCAAGAAATCCTGGGAGGAAGGGGTAGGAGTAGACTCAGGAGTAGACTCCCTCAATCTAGCCCTGAGCAACTTAAAGTTCAGGACCATCTGGGGACAGGAAAGTATCCTTGTGGCCTCCAAGTGCTTAGCCTGGAGCCTGCCCCAAATAGGAGCTCAATGAGATTGTGTGGAAAAGGGAAAGCTGATGCTGGTGTCACAAGGCCACAAGGGCCAAGCCTCCATCTCCAGGCTCTGGCATGAGGCAGGAAGCCCAGCCTAGGCCAAACGACCCTGGGACATGAAGCAGGCCCTGGCAGCTCCTGCTGTGGTGAGGCTAGTACACCCCCTCCTCATCTTCTGCCTCCAAACAAGATTCTATACTTGGGCGGTCCATGATCCAGTGGCTTCAGTACCACCTGGGAGCTTGTTAAAAATGCAAAGTCTCAGGCCTCACCTCAGACCTGCTGAATCAGAAACTCTGGGAGCCAGGCATAGCAATCTGTGTTTTAAGAAAGTTTCCAGAGGATTCTTACGAGTGCTAACATTGTAGAACGGCTGCCTAAGACAGTAGTGAAACACGTGCTGAAGGGGAGACAGGTGAAGTCACAAAGCATGAGCAGCTGCTTACACTACCTGTGGTAAGGCTGGCCATTCATAAGCTGGTGGGTGCCCATGGCCAGAGTCAGACACATACTCACAGACGCCTATAGGCTCTCAGAGTGTTCACATACAGGGGCTCTGGGGTCCAATAGGCACAGACAAGCACCCAGATGGATGTAGGTAGGTTAGGGAAGAACTGTTCTCATCAGGTGATATTCTATGACCCCTTTCTCTCTTGACCTGTCTGAGCTTCTCTGAGTGTCCTCAGAGGCAAGAGAAGCTGAGTAGGTGTCCAGTTCAGACCAAGTACCCCCAGCTGAAAGGCCCAGTGGCCTGTATGCCTAAGAGAGTTTGGAGTATGTGCTAAAACCAGCAAAGTCCTCTCTCTGCATGGGTGGGCCAGGGCCAGGGGAATGTGGGGGATCAGCAAGCAAAGCTTAGGCAAGAGCACACCATCCTCTGAGCCATGAAATACTGCCCAAATATAGAAGTCCCCTTGGCCCCTTCCCAAAGCTGCTCCCAGTGCCCACCCCAGTTCCCCACCCATCTCTCTGCTCTGGCCTATGGAGCCCCAAGCTGCTGTCCACTTGGCCCATCACCAGGCTCTGCGGCTTCTCCCCCTAAGGATCTGGAATTGAAATCCCAGCCTCTGGGAGCTGCCTGGGATGTGGGGAGGGGAGAGGGAGGCTGAGCTTCCTCATGCTCAGATCTGGTTTCTCTGCCGCTTCCCGTGGCATACTGCCACAGGCTGAGCCACCAGCTGTGCTATATAAGGTCCAGCGGCTGGACCGTCAGAGACACGGAAGACTTGGGCCCCCCAGCTGAGGAGTCTTGCTCAGGACACGGTGAGCTCCACTCCCATTCTCCTCACCCCATTTCTGCACTCCATGGCCCTCCCCTTACCACCTCTCAGCTTCCCCTTTCTGCTTTGGCATTCTCGCTTTTCCCCCATTGGCCCAAAGTCCTCACCCTCCCCCATCTGAAAAGACCCCCTTTCAGCTTTGGAGTTATTGCTTTTCCTCCATTAGCCCAAAGTCCTCACCCTCCCCCATCTGAGGTCAGGGGCCCTCAAATGGCCCCAGTCAGGGTCTCTGTACCTCTAGTTGCCCTGCTTCTTTTCTGCGGTCAGCCATTCCGCTTTGTCCGAGAGTTCTGAGGAGCGTAGGATGGGGATCCTAACCAGCAGAGCGTATATTGGGGAAACTTCTGTGGGCTGCCAAATGGGAAATGGTTTTTCCACAAGGTGCCTCAGGCCACCTTGGTCTCCCAGACAGTCCTAGAGCAGTCTCAGACTGAATGCCGTGCAGGCCCACAGAGCACTCTGCTCCCTGCTCAGAGTTTGGAGCTTGGGGTATGACACGCAATAGCTGGAGACCTTGGGGACGCCTGTGTCTCTGTCCCCTAGGCTGAGAAACAGCTGCTGGTGAGGATAGCGGGCTTAGAGTTAGATGGTCTGCAATGTGAAATTGGTCAGTTTTCCCAGGACAGCCATGTACTTTTGAATCTTTTTCCAGGAAGGAGGAACCTCCCACTTTCCTACCACACCCTGGGCTTTGGAGGTTGAAGGGATCCACTTTTGAATCGCCAAGAGCTGGTCAGATTCTGGGTTGACCAGAGCTCTGGGGAGAGAGAAAAATGAGCAGGAGCCTGGGCAACACCCCAAGGGCCCTTGTACCTATTGCCAGGCTGCTTTCCTCTTCCCAGTTCTGCAGCCTCTAACCCATGGTCAGCAGATATTGCGGAGCCTTGACCTCTAACAATACATTCACCCTGCTCTCCTTCAGTAGGCTCCTGGCTGTGTAACTCCCAGCCAGGCAGAAATGTGTTCCAGCTGCAGCCTGTGCACATCTGGGAATGTGTTCATGGAGGTGGTATGTCTGAAAGCGTTTGTACCCTCCAGCTTGCCTGCCCTGTGAGGGGCGCTGTAGTTGGAGCTGGGTCTTTACAGCATTAATATGTATCCCCTTTGTGCAAGAGTGTGAGCCCCATTGAAGGGTAGCAAAACATGCCTTCATGCCCAGGTCTTGGAAGTGATTACTGAGTCACCCAGAGGTTGCTGGGAGTAAGCCCAGGCCCCTCCTCATTGGCAAGGAATTTGCTCTCCCTTGTACCCTGTGTCGATGTGGGGTCTACGGTGTGAATCCAGATCTGCCTCATCTGAACTTAGATTCTGAGCCTCTGTACTGCTCAAGCTGCCTGCATTTGCAACTTGGGTAGGTGTTACCTTCCACAAGATTTTATTCTGTCCATCCTTCCACCCTTGATAGGTCAAGAAATTGTTCTGTTCAAGCCATAAGAGGTGACTCAGAAATGTGGAACCTGACAAGCTTTGTTTCTTTCTAGGTCATTGGATCTGAGACGCTTCCCAGGGGACCACATTCCAGGGACAACCCAACTCTGTGAAGCACCCTCACCCATCTCCTATCATGTTCCCCACAGGGCCTGGGGGAAAGATGGTGGGGACCAAGGCCTGGATGTTCTTCTTCCTGGTCCTGGAGGTCACCTCGGTGTTAGGTACAGGCTAAGTATCTGCTGCTACCTCCCAAATCCCACACTTGCCATAGAGAAGTCATGTCTGGTTTGGGACCCAACTATGCATTTGCCTTAAGCCACAGCAATGGCCTTAAAACCTGAGACTGGTTTATAGATTTATTCTAATTTTATATCCTGCCTGTTTTCTCAAAGGATTTGAGTTAGTTTCCAATATTAAAACTCATAGAACAGAATCTTTTAAATGAGATGAGTTGTTATTCAGAGAGAATAAAGAGGATAAGAGGGTTACCACCACTGAGTGATAAATTTAGCTCTGAGCTTCTGGCAGCCAGAGCAAAAGGAAATTGCAAGGGATCACTAAGTTCTCAAAATCAGGTTTGGAGTTTGGTCTGGTTTTAGTTTTTTTAGGACTGAAGCCAAATTTCACAGACCTCAGAACTCCTTCTGGTCTCCTTGTATTCTGACTCCATCCTCTGGTGACACTGAGTTCTCCAAGGAACAGGTAGAGAGAATTTTCTTGGCCGACTCCCTGAGGCATCTGTGTGTCAGAGCTCCCAGCACTGCCCTGTGTATTCTCTTAGCTTCCCTTCCCCTCCCAATTTCTAACCGCATACTCAGGTAAAGCAAAAAATGCTCAAAACCTCTTTTAAAGCTGCTTGCCCTGCAGGCTTTGTGACCACAGATGCAGGAACAAAGGCTGGCTCAGTGTCTTGCCAAACCCTGTGTGTGCCCACCTCCCGCCTTGCTCTTTTCACTCTGACAGCTGCTGTTTGTGAGGATGATTAACATTCAACCATCTGAACAGAAATCAGAGTCGTTTGATTAAAAGAGCTCCTATCATCCCAATTAAAGGGCGTAGAGAATTCTGATTTGGCTCCTCACACGAGAGTTAATTGCCTTTCAAAGCTTTGCAGGCCTCTGCTCTCCTTTCTCCTTCCCATTCTGGAGTCCCCAACCCAGCCTCAGATGGAGTGGGACTGGAAGCTTCCTGGGGCCTGAGGACCTTGTACCATCCTCAGGGACCCTGATACACTGGGGTCCAAAAATTGAGGACCATTGCCTCAATCAGGCCAAATGAATCCTTTAGAGGGAGGCTAGACTCACAAAGCCAAACTTTGCCAAGAGAAGAGAGATGGACGTCTATTGTCCAGGTATTGAGATAAGAGGAATTACTAACACTTATTCAGGAAGCGCTATATGCTAGGCATTGTTCTAAGTGGATCTTATGAATGAGCTTATCTAATCCCCACAATCCACTGAGGCAGGAACTATTATTATCCTCATTTTATGGTGAGGGAACAGGGGTCAGATGAGTTAAGTCTCTGGCCCAAGTTTACACAGTTAGGAAGTGGCAGAGCCTCTGGGGCTCACATTTTCAATCTCAATCTCTATATACTTCCGAAATGCTCACTCGTGTTATCTCACAGGGTCCTCATGCCAACCGGACCACCCTGGGAGGTGGGAATTCATATCTCCCTTTTACAGATGAGGAAAATAAGACTTTGTTCTGGTAAGAGGGATAGGCCCAGACCCTAGTATAGGAGCCCCCACCCACTGGCTGTTCCACAGCATCCGAAGATCCATTTCTAGAACAAGAGCAAAAAGAAAATGACCATTTGCTGAGCATGCACTATATGCCAGGTCCCTTTCCACTCAGGTCCCTTATCACCCTGAATATGCCCCAGAGCCCTAGAATGTAGTAATTATTAATGTAGCCCTATTTTGCGGGGAAAAAATCTTAGAGAATAAAGCTCTTACGAAGTCGCACAGCCAGTAAGTGGCAGAGTGGGGATTTGAACCCATGTCCGGTGCTTATGCTCCATGCATCACATCACAACACTTCCCTGCTTCTTGAGAGGCTTGTAGCAGGATCATGCTGGGCCCCGGTAACTAATGGTCCTGGTCCCTTGTTTTTCCTCCTGGCCCTCAGGGAGGCAGATGATGCTTACCCAGTCAGTGAGAAGAGTCCAGCCTGGGAAGAGGACCTTTGGCATCTTTGCCAAGCCTGCTGATCTTCTGGAGAGTGAGTTGTGGCTAGAGCTGGGAGGGGCAGGAGAGAGATGTTTACTGAGCTTGGGCATGATATCAGGGTTCCATGGAAACCCATTTTTACAAGGCATTTGGCCTACATCTCTGTCCAGGCAAAGGGGCCTAGTAGATAAGACAATCCAGAATCATGAAGCTGCCTGATATGTTCCAGGAATGCTGTAGGGCTTGCTGGGGCTATAGGCTGGTAGGGCGAGAGAGGGGAGATGAGGATAGAGAGATAGCAGGGGCCAGCTCGTAGCACTGAATGTTCCTGGCCAAAAGAATTAAAGCTGGGAGTGGTGTGGTCAAGCCACATGAAGAAAGCTCACTCCGACTGCAGTGTCAAGAGGGTGACAATGGGGTCAGGGGGAATCTTGCAGTAGAGACCAGGCAGGAAGCTACTGACATGGTACAGCCAGGCTGCTGAGAGCTTTAATGGAGCCCTTGGCAGTTGAGGAGTGCAGAAGGGCAGGGGATGCTAGAAAGACAGATGCAATGGGGCCTGAGACCAATGTGGGGCGGGTGGGGTCCTGAGAGTGAGAGAGATCAGAGATCACTCCCAGGAGTTGAACAGGAAAGGGAAACTGGAGCTCACCGCGGATGCAGAGCTTGCCTCCTCTTCTACTTGCTCTCTCTCTCAGGTCCTGGTGAGTGGACAACGTGGTTCAACATCGACCACCCAGGTGGGCAGGGTGACTATGAGCGGCTAGATGCCATTCACTTCTACTATGGGGACCGTGTGTGTGCTCGGCCCCTACGGCTGGAGGCTCGGACCACTGACTGGATGCCCGCAAGCAGCACTGGCCAGGTGGTCCATGGCAGTCCCCGTGAGGGCTTCTGGTGCCTCAACAGGGAGCAGCGGCCTGGCCAGAACTGCTCCAATTATACTGTGCGCTTCCTCTGCCCTCCAGGTGAGCCTGAATGGGCCCATTCCCTACCTCCCACAGGCCTCAGAACAGGGAAAGGCCAGGGCCTGCCTCTGGCCATGGGAACTCTGGATACCACACATACACATATGTTGACTCCCTAGTAATAACCCAGTAGTGTCATGAGAGCCATCATCTTCCCAAAGCTGTTGTGTTTCTGGGTGCTCTCCATTCAATTCATTTCACTGGGTGCGCATGGCATGGTGGTAAAGACCACAGGGTCTGGACATGGGCTCCTTGGCCCCAACCCTGGGTCTGCCAGCTGAACTGTGTTCCTTAGGCAAATTTTCTGAAGCTGTCTGAGCCTCAGGTTTCTCACAAGTAGAACACGGGTAATATTAGTAAATTTTCTTAGGGTTTTTATTTTTTTAATATGTATGTATAATGAGGATTAAATAAGGTAATGAATGTGGAGGACTTAACCCAGGTGACAGTTCACTAAGGGTTAGTTTCTATTTAGTTCCCACGTATCAGACACTGTGCTAGTATCTACATCATTCAGCCTCTACAACTGACCTGTGAGGAATCTCTTATGTTGAAGAGTTACTTCCAGGTTCAGAGAGGTTAGTAATAATGCCTGGTTCCCAGAATGCCGTCTGATAACCGAGAATGGAAGCAAAGTGGGGCTGGAGAGGGAGTCAACAGGAGCATCTCTGTGGCCGACGCTTCCTCTATACTCGTCCCTGGGAAGGGAAAGGCTCCGCCATTTGGGAAGGTGGTGTCTGTGTCATTTCTTTTGGACACCAGTTCTGAGCTTTCGTTTGAGAACTCATTTCTGAATGTGCTTTCCTCAACTACACAGCTGATAAGTAGAGAGCTGGGGTTTGAATCCATGTCTATGTTTGCAGAATTTATGCTTTTTATGTCCACTCTCCCCACACTGGATAATATAGAGCCAGCTGCAGGCCTGCCCACTTCATGGATGGGCACCTTCCCCTCTTAGGGTTCCACCAGTGCAAACAGCCTGACCCCGCAGGCCCAGGTGGCAGTGGTGGTCACCTGGAGATTTCCTGACAGAGTCCCCATGGGAGGGAAATCAGACTGTCTGTTGATCCTGCTTTGTAGGATTCCAGCGCCGAGACACAGACCGCACCTGGAGCTCGTGGTCTCCCTGGAGCAAGTGTTCTGCTGCCTGTGGTCACACTGGGGTCCATACCCGAACACGCACCTGCTTGGCAGAGACAGTGTCACTGTGCAGTGAGGCCACTGAGGAGGGTCGGCTCTGCATGGACCAGGCCTGTACAGGTACTACCCTTGCTCTTGGTACTGGGCAGGGCATGGGGCTGAGGCCGAAGCAGCTTAGAATAGGTTAGAGGGTCAAAGTGAAATGGATTTATTCATTTATTCATCAAGTATTAACTAACTGAGCATCTATTATGTGCCCTGATGGGGATATAGAGGATAATGTGGGAGCACGGAGCAGGGTCAATTATCATAGCTTAGGGGAATCACAGAAGGCTTCCTAGAGGAGGTGTCCTGAACTAAGTCTTGAAGGATGGGCAGGAATTAGTCTTGTAGGCTAGTAAGGAAGGTTAACAAAGGCCTAAGGGGGAGGGGAAGCATATGTGAGTCCACAGGCTGAGATGTGGCTGAAGAAGGGCCAGAATCCATATAAGCCTTTCTGATATGACCCCTTCTTTCACAGCTTGTGACATGACCTGCCCCATGGGCCAGGTGAATGCTGATTGCGATGCCTGCATGTGCCAGGACTTTGTGCTACGTGGGGCTGTCTCCCTTCCTGGGGGTGCCCCAGCCTCAGGGGCCACTGTCTACCTGCTGACCAAGACACCTAAGCCACTGACCCGGACGGACAGTAGTGGGAGGTTCCGAGTCCCTGGCTTGTGCCCAGATGGCAAAAGCATCCTGAAGATAACAAAGACAAAGTTTGCTCCCATCAAACTCACAATGCCCAGGACTAAGCTGAAGTCGGCCACCATCAATGCAGAGTTCGTGAGGGCAGGTACTTAAGTTTTCTGGGGTAGGGCCAGATTTTTAAGTAAAGGGATTACATTGCTAAGAGCTGGTTTCCCAGCTTGCCCACAAGGCCCAACCAACATCATCTGTTCCTCCCATTCCCCCATTACTTCTCTGCTCTCCTCTCTTATAATCCTCCTCTCTGCACCCACTGAGTCACTCTACTCCAGCCACAATGTCCTCCTATCTGTCCCTCAAACACAGTCATACTCCTGTCTCAGGATCTTTGCACTTGCTATACGCTTTGCTTGGAGTATTCTTCCTCCAGATACTGGCATGGCTTGCTCCGTCAAATGAGTTCTTCCCTGGGCCACCTCACCTAAAATAGTCATTATAATATAGTGTAAGGTTTGGAGGTCAAAGAAAGGGAGGCTGGGGGAATTCAGAAATGGTACAGAATGGCCGGAAAATTCTGCTGGAGGCAGCAGAACAGGAATATTGCACTGTTTGAAACAGGCAACTCTGTCCCAATGGCGGTGCTTGGGAATGTTGGCTGACACAAGAGCCCCTTGGTTCTCCACTGCCTCACCCAGATGCTGCTTGACCCCAGGCTGAGTGGGTAGAGAGGGTGGACTCCATTCTGGACCAGTATCCTAATTAAGACTTTTAGAGAAGGGCTGGTGTGGGGGGAGTGACATTTTAACACATGTCAAAGAACCTGAGGGAGCAAGTCTCTGGAGAATCTGTCTCAAAGAAAAACCCAAAACACCATTTCTCATCTTCTATCCCAGAGACTCCATACATTGTGAAGAACCCCGAGACAAAAGCACGGAGAGCTGGGCAGAGTGTGGCCCTGTGCTGTAAGGCCACAGGAAAGCCCAGTCCAGACAAGTATTTCTGGTGAGTGTTCTGCCCGTTACTCTGCCCGATTCTCCTCTGGGCAACCAGGCTTTCTTGCATTGGGTCTGGTCCTATTAACAATAATAATAATCAACAGAATAAAGTTACAAGTATGGCTCTGGTGCAGAGCCAGGACCTTGGCACTTACAAATGGGATCCAGCAGGATTGAGGCTGCCCAGGCAACCAAGAAGCCCTGTTGTGGCCCTCTTAAAGATGGGGTCCCCACAGAGATGCTCTGTTCTCTGGGTCCTGACTTACATCTCCTGAGAACACAGGACAAAATTCCTCAGTCCAGCTACCCCAACAAAGGCAAACAAGGGCAGAGTCCCCAGTGGCCGTGAGCCCTTTGCCCTTCACAAACATTTTATAGCCGTTATCTTGTTTGACCCTCCCAATGCATTTGCGAAGTCAGCTAGGAATCACTGCTCCCATTTTATTGACCAGGAAGCTGAAGCTAAGAGAGATGAGATGATTTGTCCAAGGATCCATAGCCAGGGCGTGGTGGGGCTGAGACTCAATCAAATCCCTTGACTCCCAAGCCAGCCACTGCTCTTAGATGAGCCAAGTCAAAAGTGGTATTGGCATCTGCAGGGACCCATCCACCGTCTGTCTCCCTAGCTGCTTGCTCCTGGCACTGCCCCCTCAGGCTGTGTTTCCCCATCCCTTCCAGGTACTACAATGACACGCTGCTGGACCCCTCTCTCTACAAGCATGAGAGCAAGCTGGTGCTGAGGAAACTACGGCAGGACCAGGCTGGGGAGTACTTCTGCAAGGCCCAGAGCGACGCAGGGGCTGTGAAGTCCCACATCGCCCAGCTGACTGTCATAGGTAAGCTTGTCAGGGACCCTGGGAGCACCCCAGTGGACATAACTAGGCAGTAAAAATTTGAGCTTTTATGTGCTGTGCACAGTGCTATACCCTCCAGGACACAAAGACATCATAGCTGCCACTCCAGGAAGGATGAAGAAATGTAAATAAGAGACAAATAAATAGAAAAATGCAGCTAAAACAGGAGATAAGGGGCTGTGGCCTCCATAGATAGGAGACAGAGACCTTCCAGGTAGGAGTGACTGTGGATGTCTGCTTGAGGGAGCAGCATTTCATTAAACTGGACATGCACAGTTCAAAAGCTTCCCCAGGTGATGCTAGTTTGCAGCCACAGTTGTGAATCCCTGGTCTGAAAGAATAGCCAGGGACTATGTGTATGAAGGTGGGGGCGTTCCAGATTGAAGGGCCAGCATGAGCAAAGGTATAGATCTAGGAAATGGGCTTTACAAGAAAGAGTGACCTGATTAGAGCTGGCTTCAAGGAGTGAGCCGAAGGGGGAAAGACTCGAAGCCAAGACCAATCAGGAACCTGTAATTGGAAAGTGAGGGAGAAGGAGGATAGCTTAGTAATTGGCCTAAACAAAACCAAACAAAAGGCAGAGAAAAAGAAGATTTATTGGAAGGATTCTGGTGTATTTCACAGTCTCCAAGAAAGTTGAGCAACAGACCTTAAGGCATAGGGCACTTGGTCCTTGGCAACAGTGGAGCCCCATTAGCAGTGGTTCCCAACCCATAATATCAATGTTTCCCATTTATCACAGTTACTTTTAATACTTTGAAATTTTAACACTTTAAATTTTAAAAAATATTTTTCTATTCTGAATTTAAATTTATAGATAAGTTAACCACATATAATTGCCAAGTATATATGCTCATGGACCTAACTATAACATAAAGGAGAAATAAAAAGAAAATAATTTTAATACAAAATAGTATGTATTTCAATCTGTAAAGACTTTGGCATAATGACACAAGAATGCCAACCAAGAGGTCAGACACTTGCATTTGAATCCAGTTAACATAAATGTGACAGCTACAAATACTGATAGATACAGAGGTATTATTCTGGTGGTTCACATTCTTTGGGTAACGTTGTTGTAGGTACACGATTTTTCTGAGACAACGAACAATTCTTGGTATTTTTCCAAGCAACTGAAGTACAGTCTTTATTTGATTTTTATGGTAGTGGCATTCTTGAAAAATTCAATGTACGGTGAAGCCATGTAAAAATTCTAGGCTCTGATCAGTTTAAACAGGTTTTCCACCTTCACGAATGTCTAGTGGGACGTGCGAAAGTCACACAGGATACAGAAAAATTCTTTATATGAACAGTGCCAGGCCTCGCAGGACACAGAGCAGCAACGCCCCCACCCACTCTGTGCCAGTAGCACTCCTAATTTTGGTGGTAATTTGAAACACTCTCACAGATTTTCAGTACACCTCCAATGAGAACCATCACTCTAATGGTCTCAGCAATCGACTCTGTTTCCCCATGTATAAAATGGGATCAGTAATAGTTGTTCCATTTCTTTCAGAGGAGTTCTGTGACAGTCAGGATCATGGATATCCAATACTTTGAAAACATAAAGCACTGGGGAGAGGTCAGGTTGAGGTGCCCTTTGTGTAGGATGTGAACTTACATTATATCCACACCATTTCCCTCCACAGCCCCTGATGAGACCCCTTGCAACCCAATCCCTGAAAGTTTCCTTATCCGGCTGCCCCACGATTGCTTCCAGAATGCCACCAACTCCTTCTACTATGATGTAGGCCGTTGCCCTGTGAAGACCTGTGCAGGGCAGCAGGATAATGGGATCAGGTGCCGGGATGCTGTGGAGAACTGCTGTGGCATCTCCAAAACAGAGGAGAGGGAGATCCAGTGCAGTGGGTACACGCTACCCACCAAGGTGGCCATAAAGTGCAGCTGCCAACGCTGTACAGAGACCCGGAGTATCGTGCGGGGCCGCGTCAGCGCTGCTGATAATGGGGAACCCATGCGCTTTGGCCACGTGTATATGGGGAACAGCCGTGTGAGTATAACTGGCTACAAGGGCACTTTCACCCTCCATGTCCCCCAGGACACTGAGAGGCTGGTGCTCACATTTGTGGATAGGCTACAGAAGTTCGTCAACACCACCAAAGTGTTGCCCTTCAACAAGAAGGGGAGTGCAGTGTTCCATGAGATCAAGATGCTTCGGCGGAAAGAGCCCATCACCTTGGAGGCCATGGAGACCAACATTATCCCCCTAGGGGAGGTGGCTGGCGAAGACCCTGTGGCTGAGCTGGAGATCCCATCCAAGAGTTTTTACAGGCAGAACGGGGAGGCCTACACAGGAAAAGTAAAGGCCAGTGTGACCTTCCTGGATCCCCGCAATATTTCCACAGCCACAGCTGCCCAGAGTGACTTTAACTTCATTAATGATGAAGGAGACACCTTCCCCCTTCGGACATATGGCATGTTCTCTGTGGACTTCACAGATGAGGCCACCTCCGAATCACTTAATGTTGGCAAGGTGAAGGTCCACCTTGACTCAACCCAGGTCAAGATGCCAGAGCATGTGCCCACAATGAAACTCTGGTCACTCAACCCAGACACAGGGCTGTGGGAAGAGGAAGGTGATTTCAAATTTGAAAGCCAAAGGCGGAACAAAAGGGAAGAGAGAACCTTCCTGGTGGGCAACATGGAGATCCGAGAGAGGAGACTCTTTAACCTGGATGTCCCTGAAAGTAGGAGGTGCTTTGTCAAGGTGAGGGCTTACAGGAGTGAGAGGTTCTTGCCCAGTGAACAGATCCAGGGGGTTGTGGTCTCTGTGATCAATCTGGAGCCCAGGACTGGCTTCTCATCCAACCCCAGGGCCTGGGGCCGCTTTGACAGTGTCATCACAGGCCCCAATGGGGCTTGTGTGCCTGCCTTCTGTGATGACCAGTCCCCTGATGCCTACTCTGCTTATGTCTTGGCAAGTCTGGCTGGGGAAGAACTGGAAGCTGTGGAGTCTTCTCCTAAATTCAATCCGAATGCAATTGGTGTCCCTCAGCCCTACCTCAACAAGCTCAAATACCGACGGACAGACCATGAGGACCCACGGATTAAGAAGACAGCTTTCCAGATTAGCATGGCCAAGCCAAGGCCCAACTCAGCTGAGGAGAGCAATGGGCCCATCTATGCCTACGAAAACCTCCGGGCATGTGAGGAGGCACCACCCAGTGCGGCCCACTTCCGGTTCTACCGGATTGAGGGGGATCGGTATGATTATAACACTGTCCCCTTCAATGAGGACGATCCCATGAGCTGGACTGAAGACTATCTGGCATGGTGGCCCAAGCCTATGGAGTTCAGGGCCTGCTACATCAAGGTGAAGATTGTGGGGCCGGTGGAGGTGAATGTGCGAGCTCGTAACATGGGGGGTACCCACCGGCGGACTGTGGGGAAGCTGTATGGAATCCGGGATGTGAAGAGCACACGGGATAGGGACCAGCCTAATGTCTCATCTGCCTGTTTGGAGTTCAAGTGCAGTGGGATGCTCTATGACCAGGACCGTGTGGACCGCACACTAGTAAAGATCATCCCCCAGGGCAGCTGCCATCGAGCCAGTGTAAACTCCATGCTGCATGAGTACTTGGTCAACCACCTACCACTGGCAGTCAACAATGACACCAGTGAGTATACCATGCTGGCACCCCTGGATCCATTGGGCCACAACTATGGCATCTACACTGTCACTGACCAGGACCCTCGCACAGCCAAGGAGATCGCACTTGGCCGGTGCTTTGATGGCACATCTGATGGCACATCCAGAATCATGAAGAGCAACGTGGGAGTGGCCCTTACTTTTAACTGCATAGAGAGGCAGGTGGGTCGCCAGAGTGCCTTCCAGTACCTCCAAAGTACTCCGGCTCGGTCCCCTACTGCCAGCACCATCAGAGTTAGAGTGCCCCCAAGGAGGCAGCAACGGGCAAGTAGGGATGGCCAGCGTCGGCCTGGAGGGGTGGCCTTTCTGAGGTTTCCTGGGGTTGCTCAGCAGCCTCTGAACAACTAAATCTTGTGGTACTTCTCTCCTTCCCCAACCTCACGTGACAGCCATTGTGAGACTAATGCACAAACTGTCACTTGGTTAATTTAAGCACATCTGTTCTGGTGCAATTTGCTTGTTTGTTTCTTCATGCCTTTACTTACTGTCTTTGTCCTGTGATATTGATTGGCACGTAGCTCCCCAAGTGACAAAATAAAACCCCTTTTATTTGTTCTATAAAAGAAACAAGAAATTGGCCATTAGCTAACTCTGTGGCTTTGACTGTTCTTCATTTGGTGCCATCAATGGAAATGTCCTTCCTTTCTTTTTTGCATGGTTTTGCCCACCCCTATGATAATGATAATCTGATGTTGAAGATCAAATAACCAATATAAAGCATATTTCCTGGCCTTGCTCCACAGGACGTAAACAAAGCCTCCATCACAGTTCATATATATAAATGGTGGTGAAATAAAGGAATAAACTATAATATTTTTACTTGAAATGTAAATAACTTATTTATTTCTTTGCTGAGTCTGGAACTCCGGTGCACATTCAATGTTAAGCTATTGAATATAGGGTAATCATAGTTCTCTACCAAAGTCTGGAAAGAACATCTCGTATCCACAACTGCAGTAGGTTGTTAATTATATTAGCATGTTTCCCTTTATATTTGCTTTTGTTCTTGCTTGAAGCCCAGTGTAGCCCAGAGTAGATGTCAATAAATGTACATTTTGTACTTGATTTTGAGGCCGCTGTCCTGTCTTTTAACCTTTAAAGTGAGCCAGCTGCTCAGAGAGACACAGGGGACTCTAGAAAGTGGTCACAAAGTAGCACAAGTCACAGCCCCCTCTAAGTTACAGGGCCGGGGAACTAGGCACGCACTCCACAGTCAACTTTGTTCTCATGGATCATATTTTCCATTCGCGGAGAAGAGCAAAGATTCCTCGAGTTGTGAGCATGTTCTGGGCTCCTGAGCAAAGCTAAACACATGTTCCAATTTTTTTTTCTTTCTTTCTTTCCAATACTTGGGGAGCTTATACAATGGCTTGGCCCAGGGTCTGGCAAGCTGGCCAAGTGGTCCTTCAGCAACCTCTCTCCCTGCCTCCCACCCCCAGCCTGCTGCCTTCACCAGCTGGGCTGCTGAGCTCACTCAGAAACGATGGGCTTCCCCCCCCACCCCAAGATCTTCTAAAGACACCCAGCTTTTCCAGATGCCAGATCCCTGTTGTGTATAACACCTCCTGTCCCTTGAATAAAACAACTGGTCCAAATGGACAGGGTTTTGTTTTGGGAAAAGGTTTTTGGTTTGAAATAGTAAACCAGAGACTGGTAGATGGTGCTAGAGTAATCTTGGAGGTATTAACAGTCAGGGTGGTGGGGTGTGGGGTTGGATAAGATGCACTGACTGCCCCACTCTCGACTCCTCCAGAATCTGTCAGGGAAGAGGCCGCAGGAATTGGGAGAGGAGAGGGCATCATTTATAAACAGGATAAAAAACTTTCCTTCATCCCTTGGCCAGCCCAGTGCAGCCCCTTTTGGCCACCTCTGGCCTGGACTAGATTTGTGCTCTTGGATCAGCATCTGCCCAGCTCCCAGGGGTTTGGTTCATAATCAATTAGAAATTTCTCTGGCTGAGCACCCCTTCCCCATGACCTCTGAGAAAGTGAGCACATGCAGAGCTGGGGCCTAGTGGCCTTATGATTGCTTTTTGACCCACTTCCAGACTATGCTTCCCAGGAAGCAGCTTTCACTGACTGTTGGAGGTGGGGCTTGATTGTCCCTGCTGAGGGTCAGTGTTTAGCCATATGCAGCACAGATGCCTTACTGCTTCAGTAGCAGTGCTTGTTCCTTCAACCTGACCACCCAGTTTGCTTCCAACTCACCAAGAGGGTATGCTTGGAAAGATGAGCTTAATGGGCTCCCACCCCATGCCCTTCCCTTTCCGTTCTCCATTGAGAGTCTGAATAAATGGACTCCAGCCAGTGGCAGCTGGTACCTAACTTTTCTCTTCACTAACCGAACATTTACTGAACGCCTACTCTATGCTAAGCCATGTGTGCAAGTAGACAGGCCTTTATGAGTATATAAAATATACCACACATAGTGGCACCAGACTTGGAGTGGTAGTCATAGTAAGCTTCTTGGAGGAGATGACATCTAATTTAAGGTCTGAATGATAGGTAGGAGCTGGCTTGTTGAAGGTGTGGCTGCCAGGAGCAAGTGGCCCAAGCAGAAACAGCTGGTGCAAAACCAGAGGGTGGAGGCCCAGAGGGAATGGCAGAGATCTCTCTTTCAGGCAAGAAAACACTGTTGGCCTCATGACACCTACTTTCTGAGCATCTTGCTTCCAAAGAGATGTGCTGCCTGATAGCTGTGTGACTTTGGTCAAGTTGGTTTCCCCTAGACCTGATTTTCCTCACCTATAAATGAAACGGTTGTATACTTAAAACTAATGCAGTGTTATATGTCAGTTATATCTCAGGTAGATAGATAGAAATTTTTTTTTTTAAATGAAGGAGTTGGTCTAGATCAGAACCTAAACCATCTCTAAAGTCTTTTCCATGCTTTTCAGTGAGCCTAAGAGCACAGTTTGCAGGCTGCCTTTGCTTCATCAGACTGCTGATGATTCACCGGGTGTTTCCTTCCCCTATGGAGACTCTACACACTGGATGGACAAAACATTCATTTCGGAAAAGCTCTGGGGTTTCGGTCTCAGCCTGCTGTATACCGGCTGATCACCCAGTTTCTGAGAGTGAACTTTATGAGGATGGACACCAGATGGCAGGGAGGAAGGGCACAAGCAGGAAGATAGAAGGGCCAATCGGGCTGCTTCTGCTTTCAACCAAGGAATTTTTCCAAGCAGAATGCTCTCTATAGAGAGCTCTAACAGCTAGGGTGATAGAAGAAAATGTCACCAAGTTGTCAGGACAAGAACAGACTTGAAAGATTGAGAAAATTTAGACAAGCCAAGTTGGAGGCATTGCAAGGACAGGTGGAGTTTCAGGCACAGGAATTGGCTAGAACCAAGGACTAGAGAGGTAGGACTACACACTGGAAGGCTTTTGGTTACAAGTAACAAGAGTGCAAGCAGATGTCAGGAAGGACTAGAAGCAGGAACTGCAAAGCCATCAGAATCAGGTCATCACTCTCTCTGGTTTAGATTCTCTTATTCTCTTCCACAGTCAGTGGTTTTTGTTCCCTTATCCCCCTGCCCTAACTCAGTCTTGCTCTACATGTTCTGTTTCTCAAATGGTTTCTCTTACTGTTTCTCTTCTTTCTAGGTCCCTCTCCCTGGTCAATCTATTTCTCAGCCTCTTCTCTCTGCAGGAATCCTTAGTTTCTCTTGGCAGACCACCTTTCTCTGCCCTCCTGTTTTTTTATAGAAGAGGTAGCCATCTCTTCAAGTCAAAGAGCCCAGTACTAAGCGCAGAGGCCTCGGAGAGAGAATCTGATTGGCTCAGTTTGAACCTGGGCTCCACTTCTAGTCCAATCAACTGTGACCATGGGGCGGGACCGCGGCGGGGGTGCGCATAAAGGGCCGTCTTGTTATACAGTCGTGGTTGCTGGGCAATTCTCGGAGAAAGGGAATCTTGGTGAATTGAAGAGACACCTCAAAAGGTGAATACTTCAGGAGACAGTGAGCAGATCACTGTGAGCTTACTGGGAGTTTAGGATTTTTCATTTCCAAACATCAGGGGATTTTAAATTCATCTAACGAGACCTGTGTGGTACATGGTCTTTGAAATCTGGTCTTGTTTCATGACTTAGTACATGGCCAGTTTTTGTAGTTTACATGTGTGATTTAAAAAAAAAAATGTATTCTCTAATAATTTTGAGGCTGTTTTAATGGATGCCTATTATATATTCAATTTTCATGTCTTGGGAGTTGAACATCTTATCATTATGTAGTTATTTGTTCCCATATGCTTTTTTGTCTTAAAGCCTATTTTGTTTAGTAATATAGCTCCCAACTTTCTTTTGGTTGGTATTGCTCAGTATATCTTTTTTATATCTTTTTACTTTTAATCTATGTGTCTTTTAAAAATGTGTTTCTTGTAAAACAGCATTATAGCTGGATTTTAGTTTATTTTATCCAATCTAACAATCTATCTTTTAACCAGCGAGTCTAGTAAATACATGTAGTGATTCGTTATATTTGGACTTGTTTTTACATCTTACCTGGCTTGTTTTTTTTTTTTTAAATCACTTTTTCTTTTATGTTGTCAACTTTCCGATTGAGTAATAGTTTTCTTACTCAGTTTTTTTCCTTGTGTTGATCTAGAAGTTTTACACTTTTTCTATTCTTTTAGTGCTTTCTCTTGAATTTGTATTGTACATGCTGATTTTAACAAAATCAAAGTTAAATTGTATCCACCCCTCAAACAATAGTTTAGTTCTTTTTTTGCCCCTTAAAATTTTTTATTATTTTATACCATGTTTGTTTAGATTTATTTACATGTTTATCACCTCAGATCTTAATCTTAAGGTCATTTTTCTTCTTCCTGAATAATATCGTTTAGAAATTAGTGATGGTCAGTTCTTAGTAAAACTATCAGGTTTTAAAAATTGGACTACAATTTGCATACCATAAAGTTCACCATTTTGAAGTGTACAATTTAATGGCTTTTCATATATTCACAAAGTTATGAAAACCACCATTACTTTCTATTTCCAGAACATTTTCATCGTAGAAGAAACCCCATACCCATTAGCAGTTACTCCCTATCCCTCCACCCCCGAGCCCCTGGCAACTACTTTATCTTTATGGATTAGCCTATTCTGGACATTTCAAATAAATGCAATCATACAATATGTGGTCTTTTGTCTGGCTTTCATTTAGCATAATGTTTTCAAGGTTCATATTATAGCATGTATCAGTATTCCATTACTTTTTATGGCTGAATAGTACACTATTGTATGGATATACCATATTTTAGCTATTAATCAGTTGAACATTTGAGTTGTATCCACTTTTTGACTATTTTGTATAATGCTGGTATGAACATTCATGTACATGTTTTTGTACAAATATATCTTTTCAATTCTCTTAGGTACATATCCAGGAGTGGAATTGCTATGTCATGTAGTAACTCTATGTTTAACTTTTGAGCAACTACCAAATTGTTTTCCACAGCAGCTTCCCTATTTTACATTCCCAGTGGCACTGTATGAGGGTTCTAATTTCTCCACGTCCTTGCTTATATTTTATGTTTCTGCTTCTTTAAGTTATAGCCATCTAGTGAATGTGAAGTATCTCATTGTGGTTTTGATTTGCATTTTCCTAATGGCTAATAATGTTGAACATCGTTTCATATACTTATTCGTCATTTGTATATCTTTTTTGGAGAAATGTCTATTCAAATCCTTGGCCTACTGTCTTTGTCGGGCTGCTATAACAAAAATACCAAAGACTGAGTGGCTTATAAACAACAGAAACGGGTTTCTCACAGTTCTGGAGGCTGAGAAGTCCAAGATCAAGACGCTGACAGATTTGGTGTCTGGTGAAAGTCTGCTTCCTGCTTTATAGATGCATAAGAGTAAGGGAGCTCTCTGAGGCCTCTTTTATAAGGGCACTAATCCCATTTATGAGGGCTCCACACTTATGACCTAATGATCTCATAAAGGCCCCACCTCCTAATATTGAGGGCTCCACACTTACGACCTAATGATCTCATAAAGGCCCCACCTCCTAATACATCACACTGGGGATTAGGTTTCAACATATGAATTTTGGGGGGAAACAAACAGTTTATAGTACCCATTTTTAAAATCAGTTTATTTATCTTTTTACTGTTGAGTTTTAAGAGTTCTTTGTATAATCTGAGTATTAGACTCTAATCAATACTTGATTTACAAATATCTTTTCTTATTCTGTGGGTTGTCTTTTCACTTCTAGATCATTATGTAAAAGCAAAAAATTTTTAATTTCAATGAAGTCTAATTATTTTTTATTTTTGGTTGCTTATGCTTTTGGTATCTTATCTAAGAAACTGTTGTCTAATCCAAGGTCATAAACTTATTACTCTATTTTCTTCTAAGAGTTTTATAGTTTTAGTATTTACATTTAGGTCTTAAATTGAGTTAATTTATATACATATATATAGGTAGGGATTCAACTTCATTTGTATGCAGATATTCAGTTGACCCTACACCATTTGGTGAAAAGATTCTTCTTTCCCAATGAATGGTCTTGGTACTCTTGTTGAAAATCAATTGACTGTAAATGTGAGGGTTTACTTCTGGACCCTTAATTCTACCCTATTGCTCTGTATGTCTATTCTTATGACAGTACCACTTGATTACTGTAGCTTTGTAGTAAGCTTTGGAACCAGGAAATATGAGTCTTACAACTTTGTTCTATCAGTTTTTATTATCTGAAAATATCTTTATTTTGTCCAATGCTTGTAAATAATTTTGCCAGTACACCAATACTAATTCAGTTTATCTATACAGCTTAAACATATTTTTCATCTTCAAAAAGTTTTTAAAAAGAACAATAAAATCATCTGGTCACTTTTGAGAGCCTCCAATTGCTTGCTCGCTTAAAAATGATTCTTGAGTTTATCTTTGATTCTTTAAAACACTTATATGATAAAGTTTCATTCTATGTAGCCATGTAAGAGTTTGCATGCATAGTCTTGAAGAATTTTCTTTTACTTTTTATGAATCCAACAATACAATAAAAAGTGTTTCATCCAAGAGGATCTAATAGTGAGTCCTGCAGAGTCTAGTGCAGTAGTTAAATGCATCACTCTATAACCAGACTACCTGGGTTCAAATATTTGTTCTTTTACGTATTGGCAGTGCAATCTTGAACAGTTATTTACCTCTGTGTGCTTCAGTTTCCTCAATTATAAACTTGAAAAATAATATCTACCTCATGCAGCTGTTATGAAGATCAGTTAAACTTATATGTGAACACAATACATATTAGTTACTGGCATATATTAACCACTAGATAAATGTCTACTACTATTACTGTGTATCACGCTACTGGAAATGGAAAAGACTGAAAATTTATATAGATTTAACATGATAATGCTTCATTTTTGTGGTATCAGGAAATTGGGTTATTCTACAGAGGCAGTTTTCTAGAAAGTTCAATTTTATTTAAGTTCCAAAACTTCTAAACTTTTGATATTTTGGGTAGAAATCTTTATAATAAAGTATAATTCTCTTTTTAAAAAAACAGAAATAATATAATTCAATCTTTCTTGATGCATTAGGAACACAATTATGAACACCAACTATTATGGTGGTATAATAAAATGGCAATCAGGGCTGATCTGATATATAAGAAATTTGACCAAGACCAAAGGACTTCATACTATATTACTCTTTTTGTTGAGTTCTTGCATTCATTTTTCTGCTTCTTCCTTTTTTGTCGGGCACTTTGTCTGTGGTCATGCCTGCTTCTAGCATCTCCTTTCTAATTTATTAACTTGTGGGGTAGGGATCCTTATGGCCAAATCAATATTTAAAATGAGTTAATAGACTTAGAGTGAGATTCTGAAGGCCTAGCTATGAGAAAAGTACATGAACTTTGATGTGCTAACTTTCCAACATCTATTTTGGTGACTCAGAAGCCTTTTCTCTCATTTCCTCATTATTGACTAATTTACAAATGGGTACTACTTTACGCACACATCCCAGTGGGTACTTGTGCATAAATAAAGAGTGTTTGCAAGTAAGTAATAACTGGTTACAACTGTTATTGCAGTAAATATCACTCTTATCTAATATTATAGCTAATAAAGGTTAATTGCAAATTGAAAAGGACTTATAAGCCAAGGGTCCGTATCCTCTCTTTCATCTCTCTTTTTAAGTCATTCATTAGAAATCAAGCAAGCTCCTTATAATGCTAAGGTATAATGAGTAGGGTGAAGTCATCAACAAGCTGGCTAAGCGGCAAAACTAAAAAGGAATTTTTCACAGGCATGAAAGGAAAGCCATAAATTACACATTGCACAATAAAAAACATCTTTTATTTATTAAGCACCTAGTGTGTACTGTGGGTCAAAGAAACATTTATTCCTCACATTAACCCTAAGAGGTCAAGAGCACTCCGATTTATAGCAAAAAAAAATGGGCTTATGAAGTTGAGTAACTTGTGGTAAGTGACCCAGCTGGGACCCACACGCCAGTACTTCCACCCCTGACATCTGTGCCCTTCAGAAAATACTAAACAACAATTTCCTAGCACTGTCTTCAATATTTGGTACACCAAAAGTTCCAAATTAGCTTTGTGAATAATTCCCCCTGACACTCCATGGATTCCAAGGGGAAAGCCATGGTGAGTTAGTGCCATCTGTTGGCCATCTCCCTGAACATCAAGAAGAATGACTGTCCACTAATTGAGGACAAGGGTGACCTTGTGCTATTTGAGGTCACCACCAGCCCCCAAGGACAGGCCTAAGAGGATGGTGAGTACCCTCTTGTGGACGCCTTGGTCTCCCTACAATACCCAGACTGGGCAATGACTCCCTGAGAGAGAAAGCGGTGGCAATTAGAGGAAGCCTGAAAAAGAGACCTTGAAAAATAAAGACAAAGACTTTCTCTACCACAGTGGAAACACACCTTACTAATTTCTGCAAATACACCTTAGCATCTCCTGATTCTAGCATTCTAGCAATAAAAAAAAAATAGATTCCTGAGCCCAATCCAGACTATTTTATCAAAACCTTTAGGGGAGGGGCCTAGGCACATTTTAAGAAACAGCCCAGTCATTCTAAAGAGAAGATGGGGTGGCTCACTGCCTTAATGGAATGGAAGCTTTTTAGCACCTGATGTGAGATATTTCTGCATAGGGAGGGGAGATTCTGAAGACCCTTAAAATCTTATCAGCTTTTAGAGGAGGATATAGGGAAGTAACGAAAACAGTAGTAATTAGGGTGAGAGTCAGGGTTCTGCTGTGACCTTGGGCAAGTCACTTAAATCCTTTGTGTCTTGACTTTCTCAGGGGCAAAACTGGAATGCATGTAATAACAATACCTCACTTGCTGTGAGAATCAGATGAGAAGGTAGAGTGAAAGCACTCTAAAGTTCTATATGATGTATTATTTTGAGTCTCATGCTACCTACAGACATAAGCCTTCATATTTTTGTACTTATCTTTTAAAATATAAATGTTGAGCTTCTGTTATGTGCTTGGCAGAATCAATGTCTGCTGATCTGAAGGATCAGTGTTCAATTAAAAAAGGCATTATTCAGAAAACAATGTTTCCCAACAGAATGATGACTCTCTGAGAGGCTGTACCAGAATCTCTGGCGTAGAAGGTGAATTTTTTATGGTTATCAGAAGTAGTCTTGGGTTAAAAAATAAAAGATTGAGAAACATAGTTTTAAAATCAGGAGACTCAAATTATATTTATCTCTCTGTTTCTGTCACTCACTAAGTGACCTTAGTTAAGTTCCTGCTTTTTTATAGGCTTGTTTCCTCATCTGACAAATCCAGTGCTAAATTGGATGACTCCCTGACTCTAATCTATAAAATATTTTTCACTTAGCAACTCACAGTGTTCATAATCCTACGAGGCAGAATCAAATATAAAAGGAAAAAAAAAGACTTTTATGTAAAATGAAGATATGTAAAATTATGTGCCTTCAGCTCTGTTGTCACAAAAGGTAAATAACCCAAGATAAAAAGTCAGCTCCTGGAGTGAAACTATTTAAACTGGAAAATTGCACTTGATTTTCTTTTTTTAAGCCTCGTTAACCTGTCAGAAAAGAGCTGAAAGGTGTGATGTGTAAGTATTTCGTTCCAAAGAGCTGATAAGATTGTGACCACAGGTATCTGCCATCACTCTTCTGATAGAGGGTCAGTTTTATCACAGGGAAACTCTCAAATGACTGGATTTCCAAATCCAGAACTTGAGGGGATAACCTGAGAGGAAGCTGACCAAAGATTGTCCATGCAGTGGCACGTGAGAGAGAAGCGTCCTAGTGTGACTTTGGAGCCTCATTGTTTTTAGCCCAGACACCAAGCTCTGCTCGATCTCACGGCTAGCTGGCTTCACCCTGGAGCAAGGACATCATCCCAACCTGTGAATTTTGGGTCGGGGAATGTACACTTGTAAAATGGAACATGCTCCTTTGTTAAACAGCCAAGTAGTTCCTAAAGAATGATCTTTACATTTGAACCCTTTCCAACACAGATGTTATTTTATTTAAACTTGACACCCCTCTGTGCTCAAATACCAAAGGGGAAGTCTTGGTATATCCTCATAGTACAAGTTCCCCAATTAGAAAACAATAAGACTTAAACAAAGAGCCTAACACAATGTTAGTGTCTCATTCCATGCTTGTTGGGTGTCGATCCTAATAATTCAGGTATATTCTGGCCCACCGAGTGTAGTTTTGAGATAATGCATTGACACCACTAAAATCATGTTGCCTGTGTGATGAAACCATCACCAGCCTGCTGCCAAAGCCACATGACCCTTGTTCACATTGCTGAGAAAAAGTTGAACCGAAAAAAAAAAGTTGAACTGAGTTGTGTACAACTCCTTTGTTTTGTACTTTCTAGGGCAAAGTCTACACTCTGCTAATCATGCATCTTCTGGGAATTCCTTCCGGGAAAGTCAGTTGGATTAACCATTGCACGAATTTGTAGAATTTGTGTCTGTTAACATTTACCTCTTTGTCAACTATAACTTGCTCTGATTATATGTTGGATTTTCTGAAGACACCATCCCAGGTTTCTGCTAAGCAAAAGTACTGTTGCAAGAGCAGTACTTAATCAAGTATTTACCAAATTTCTATCGTGTATTCAGCCCAAGTATGTAATAAAATACCTGCCTTCAAAGAGCTCTTAGTCAAGATGGGATACAGACTAAACACACAAAATATCAGCCCATAAATAAAATGAAATGTTCAATTGTCCTGAGAATGATATAGGGATATATTATACAACAACGTAAAGATATTCCTACATCATCATATCAGTGATATGTAATTTTTTACTTACTGTCTTATATTTCCTCACTAGAATGGAAGCTCCATGAGAAAAAAAAAGTTTTTTGGTTCAGTTTTATTTCCTTGGTGCCTGGCATGTAATTGGTGTTCAATAAATATTTGTTGACTGAATAAATGAGAAGTCAAGCCCTTAGAATAGACAGAGAAAGGGAAGGCTTCACCGAATACTGGTACTTCCTCAATTTAAAGTGGCAGGCATCAGAAGGATAGCAATCTATAGATTTTGGCAAGCAACTTCTTTATTTCTGTAAGAAGAAAATGTGCATATAATTGAAATAAAGTTAGGATGGGATGAATATTTAAATTGGGTGTTAGAGTCCAAGTGCCCTGCTTAGGTCATTGCTAAAAGGAGAGGTTTGTCCTAAAATCAATGGTTTTCAAACGCTGTTTTAAAGCAAAACTCTATTTTCAAACAAAACACCAATAACTGAAACAAAAGCAGAGCTGCTCTGATTGACTTTGAGGTGGCATGGAAGAGGAGACAGGGGAGGTCCACCCTGTTAGACTCCCTCACTTCCACCACAGAACTATAGCTTCTGAGGGATTCTACTAACACAGTTTGAAAACATGGAATTAAGGAAGTGGCTCCATAGTGTAGTGGTTAGCACGCCTGCTTTACATGCAGAAAGTTCTGGGTTTGTACCCCAGGTGGATCCACGGACCACCATAGACCATACCCAGGGCCCGGTGCACACCCAGAGCGTGTGGGAGGAGACACGCTGCCTTCAGAGATCCAGTTCTTAAGGGTAAACAGCAACATCCATAGGTCAGGGAGTGAAGGGAGCAGAAGGATTTAAGAGTGGGGGAGGAAAAAAGAAATCACAGGATTAAGGGAATTTTAGTCTCTCTTTTCCCAAAATTCTATTAATGGAGGCAGCTGAGGAAGATCTGGGCTCCTTCTGATGCCTGCCACTTTAAATTGAGGAAGTACCAAGAGTCAGTTCCCCCAGACATAAAAACACAACACGCCCAACACACATGGCCCGGGTCAAGGCCAATCGATGTCTCTTCAGAGGATCAGACCCAGGGAACTAGAAGCTACATTTCTCTGATCCAACACTGATGAGGGCTAAATAAATTGTGTGACCTAGTCTTGACTCTAGCTTGCTCCTCTTTTGCCCCGGTTACCCCAAGCTCAGAACTAGAGGCATCCAAGCTCACCTGGCAATTTCTCTAGAATTTGGAGTTAATCAGGATCTTAACATACGAAGTAAATACTCAGTTTGGGGGCAACCCAGATGGATAAAGAATCTGATTAATTCGTCACCATCCCCCACCTTGTACAGGGGTCAATCTGCTTTAGCTCTCTGGAGAGGGACCAGCCACGCAGTCAGAAGGCTCAAAGAGTAACAGGAGAGTTTAAGGAAGGAACTATTTACCAGTGTGATCAAGTTTAAGGGACCCTACAAAGGATTGTAAAGCACCCAGGGACTAGCAACAGCTGAGAGAGTTATCACTCGTTTGAAAAAACAAGAGAGCTGTCATCCAAGAGTTACTAGGGGAGCTAGTTAAAAATACCACTTTCGTGATAAAAGTGAGGAAACAAAGGATAAGACGAGGAACACAGGATGTGGAATCCCTGCGGGTAGGAACTTACTAAAGCTGAAGAATCTAGCAAAAGCCGAAGGCCTTTAAAAACTCCACGTGGGGCCAGCTAAGCCACCGGTCTCACTTCCATACTCCCTGCCATCAATCGAAAAAGACCAGGACTTTACTTAAACGAGTTAGGACTACAACTCCCGGGTTGCATCGCTCCGTGTCCGTCTCAAATTCCTCAAGGCTAAGAAAAAGGGGCTCCCGGAAGAATTGCGTGTCGGGACTGGTAGTTCCTACAGTTAGGGCCAGCCACCGCCGTAGCGCGCTCATTGGCTCCCAGGTCACCGCCCCCTTCCCCTCGCTGTACGACGGCGTCTCACGTACGCACACGCAATGCGCGCCCACGCCCCATCCATAAGCCTAGAACGCAGGCGCGCGCACGCTCTCCGGGCCGGGTAGACGGGGGTGGGGCGGGGGGGGAAGAACGCGGAGGAGGGGAGGGAGGGAACGGGGTTAGGTGTCTGCTGTATTGGGCAGACGACAGTGGGGCACGAAGAGTGCGAAGGCCTAGCCACCGGACAGGTGAACTCTGCACTGGGCCTAGGGTAGGCGGGAGGTTCTGGAGCCAATTCAGCGCTCCTTTTGAGTAGGAGTCGGACTGCTGAGACTCGGAGGGCAGCAGGGGGCGAAGCCCCGGCCTAGGCCCCGCGGAGATGTCCGGTTGCGGCGCTTGTAGTTGCGGAGCGGTCGCTGCGCGGCTCATCACTTCCTCGCTCGCCTCCGCGCAGAGAGGTAACGAAGTAGTCCCTCACCTGGGTCATTGGTACAGGACTATACCCACGGTGGGGACCCCGGGGAGAGCAAGAGGCCTACCCCACCACGAGGGTGTGAGAGGATGCACGGCGCTTCGCCTGGCACCACCTTACCCTTCCTGTAGGATGGGGCTCTGCCAACCTTTGGAGCAGCTGTTTTTCAAATTTGAAGCAAACCCCTGTGCTTCCCCGCCCGCACGCTTCAGGCTTCCTGACTTTGGGGCCGTAATATGGCCACTTAGAAACCCTGACAGTTATAAAATGCTTCTCCTTTAGTTAAAAATGTTCCCAGACCTTACTCAGAACTCCGCCAGGGACTGCCGCCTGCCCCGGCTGCAGCTCCTCTTCCGGAACCCGGCCGTGTACCCCTCAAGCCTGTTGGGGTTTCAGAGGAGGGCTCGAGTGAAGGGCTGCCACTGTTGGGGCCGCGGGGCGCCGAGCAAGCCGTTCCGGGCTCAGGCCGCGCGAGACCCGCGGTGTCACTGTCATTGTGCGGCCGCTTACACCAGGACATAAACAGGGCTCACAATACTCCCTGGCGCCGGGAAGACCTCCGGGTCCTCAGGAAAGCGGCAGGGAGATTGAGGGAATTCCTGCAGAAACTGTTTTTAAGTACTTAGGTGTCTCAGCAGTTGTTTGCCGGTTTTTCCAACTGGACGGTCCGAGATAGCTTCTTAAGGGTGGCGCTTGTTTACCTTTCCTTTCTATTAATCAGGAGCTGTGAAAGTGGCACTCCAGCCAAGAGGTTCCGGAAAAGAAACCATTTTTTTCTCTTTCCCAAATCTATGTCAGACTACGAGGCTAGAGCTTGTTATAATCACTAACTACGTGACAAATTCGTTTTATTTTGGTTTGTCGGCTTATGACCCTTGGATAAATTTTTTAAAGCTCCGTTTTACTACTTTTTAGGTTAATTATAAAATTTTTATTGTTTACTAAATGTATATTTCCGAGTTTATTTCACAAAGGGGGATACAATGAAGTAATGTGGGCAAAAGCATTTTGTTAAATGACATATAAATGTAAAAGGAGTGATTTTATTCTCAAGACCTTGATAAACCTGAACAAATCGATGTCCTTTTCCAGGAATTTGACTTGTAAACGCTTGAAAGTGACATTTAAGTTTATTTATTTGACATATACTTGTTGAGGGCCTGCTATATGCCAGCCTTTGTTTCGGTGCTGGAGATAGTGGTGAACAAATCCTCACCTTCAAGTTAAAACTAGTGGAGTAGAAAATATTGTTTTTTAGGAGTGGATAAAGTATGTATGTTCTTTGGATAGGGAAGACTTATTTAACGAAGTTCTTCATGTGTTCCAATCAATTGTCCCTGAAAACTATGAATCATAGGAAATGTGCAGTTATTTTTTTTCTTTTCAAAACAACCACTGCTTTAAAAGTTAAATATATCATTAGATAAGTTAACAAATTAATGACTTATTTAGGAATTATATATTTATCAGTAAATATAAGTTTGCCAGAGGTTTTCAGAAATACAAAGCTATTGTTTTCACTGTAAAGGAGCAAGTTAAAATGTGAGACATTACCAAAGATCATTATAGAATTTATTTTCATATAACAACAAATGGTTTTCACATTGACTTAAGACTTTCCCAAGGCTTAATTACATAAAACATTTATTTTCCATAGTAGAAATTCTAAAAGTCTACAAAAATGTAGAGCTGTTTAAGGATTTAAAAAACTCCAGGAGGATTATTTTTATTTAGGACTCCTGGGATGAGGAAGAGAGGCGAAAGAAAAATCAGAATTGAACTTTAGCTGGTTTATTATTATTATAAAGAGTAAAGAATTTTAACAACATAAATGAGAACTTGATCGAAATAGTCTTCTAACAAGTTATAAAATTAGTTAATAAAAGAGGACATTTCAGAGCTTCTCTGAAGTACAGTGCTGTTCTTTGCATTACTCTGTCATGTAAGACTAAAAATTTTATGATAGTTTGAAAAATTATTTAGTAAATTATACTAGATACTGGATCTATTTCTTTTCCTTTTGGGCTATATGTATCCAATTTAATGTGTTTTTCCTCAGTCTTTTTTAACATGAAACCTATAGTAAAGTAGAAATTTTAAATATTTTTTCTACTCAAATTGCTGGTCTTTTTCTATTTTAATGTGTATTTTTAAAAATGTACTTTGTATATATTTCAATTTGCTTTCTAAATATGTGTATTCAGAAATGCTTGATTCCATTTAAAAGAATCTGAATGACAGTATTTGGTCTGAATTCGTGAGAATCGCGGGATCACTGGTAACTGCCTTGATTTCTAGCTGCCTTCTGTCCTTGTCTATTGAAAGGTGTCACTTCGTGAGGGTGTAATGAAGATGTGAAGATGCTCAAACATGTTGTCCATAGTTTTCATGATAGTTACATAATATATCTAGATTTTAATTTTAATTCTCTGTTTCTTTTGGTAGTTAAATACAATACAGTTTAAAGCTAATAAATAATATAGCATCTTTATTGCAAATTATTTCTTAATCAACATTTCTTTCTTTTGGCATATTCATCTTCAGACTAGCAGACTGGACTTAGTGAAAACCCATCAAATATTTTTAAACTTAAGGAAAGCTATTATCAGAGTAATGTTATTTTTCTTTATTAAGAATACTTCTTAATTCATGAAACAATAACTTGGGCATAAAATGAAATTTTGAGACTAATAAAAGCAATAAGCATCTACTAATTTGCCGGCATTGGTTTTGTTTAAATTTTTCCCCCAATTTGTTAGAGGTTAGAGGCTAGGTGTTTAAGTGAGCATTTAATTTGATTTGCCATTTCATCAATTGTTGTGCACTTATTGCCACCGCAAATAACTTAAAATTTTTTGTTAGTTCTTTCACTCTATTTCTAAAATATAAATTAAAGATCGATTTATATTTTAAGCTGAATCATTTGTATGTTTTTGGAGAATGCTTAATTCAAAATTGAATATGGGCAATCAAATATTTAAAAATTGAATAAATAACTCTCCTTAATAGCCCTAAAATCAGCGTACCTTATTCTATTTCTTTTTAAAAACACCCGCTCTGAAATTCAGAAAACTGTATGACAAAAGTTTTGTACATGATTTACCTTTTTAACTGTCATCTGTCATTGCTGCCAAATAGTCTTTCAAAATATACTTTACAGAAATACTTCCCTTTTTGTCTTTTAGGGTTTTTTCTCTTTGGGTTCACAGGCCTTCAAAGGGTCAGGGATAAAATTCAGGGTTCTGTGAACTTTATTTTCACTAATCTTTAAGTGAAATATAGCATTTCTTTCAATTCCGAAGTTAAACAACAACCACAGTAGTATTAGCAGTATCTGAATTTGTCACCACGTATTTTCATATCACATTACAGTTGCAGATATCTCAAAATACTGTTGGTATATAATTTTCACTACTTTGAAATTATGATAATAAAAGAGCTATTAGATCATATTTAATTTTGTTAGTGAAGAAAAATATTTTTAAAATATAACTACAGTATAATTGGTTTCCTTTGTTAGATATTTTATTCTATACATTTGAAAACATTATTCTGAGAAGGGGCTTGTCCACAGACTTTACCAGACTACCAAAGGGGTTCATGGCTCAAAAAAGGTTAAAAACTCATGATTAGCTTGCTGCATTGATTTCTTTGAAGATTTATACAATTGGTGAGTGATTATTTAAATTGTTTAGTACAGTGGTATAAAAGTATGAGGAGATTAGCAACATCAGCATCACCTGGGAACTTGTCAGAAATGCATTTTTGGGTCCTACCTCAGACCTTCTGAGTCAGAACCAGGGAAGATCCCCTGCAATCTGTGTTTTAACAAGCTTTCCAGATGATTCCACTGCACACTCAAGTTTGAGAACTGTGGATTTAGTTGTTGGTATAGCCTATAGATTATAGAATGTTAAAACAATGCTGCAGTACCATACCATCAGGAGCAGCAAAGAAACTCCTAAATTTAGAAGTGTAAGCATGTTTTCCAGATAGTATTTTCTGTGATGACTGTATGGTTGCATTGGTTTCATATTGTTACTTGATAAGTTATATGAAAGGAAGGATTTATTTTTCTTTCTATACGGGTAGACTTTAGATAATTTCCTTTCAGATTATTTTCTAATAATATTAGATATTGTAAATTGTTAAACACTTAAAATGCCTGTTTTCTTGTAAGTGGGAAATGATATACTGTATGTGATACTTCAGGGTTGTTTTGTTCTAAACATCCAAGTACAAATAGCCTTACATAATTTTGTTATAATTGTAGTTTTCTTTGTGAATATATTGTAATGGCTCAATTAAAACATTATACTTGTTACATAGATTATAATTTTGTTTTGCTGTTTTTCATATTAACTAACTTTGGACTTTTTCAAACACAAAATAAAACAGTGAACCACCAAACAGCCTTAATGTCCATTAACTTTCTGCGTTCTTGATCTCATCTATCCCTCTCCCCATTACTTTTTCTAGACTTGCCTTTTGGATTGTTATAGTCTTTAAATCATATGTCCTTGGAAAAACATTAATGTTTAGCTTAAAATTTATGAACTGCCTTAAATCTCATTCTATTGAGAGTATAATGGTTATTGTCATTTACTTTGAAAAATGGAAATGTTAACACGAGAAATTTGAAATGTCTTTTGAAAACATTACTTAGAAGGAAAACATCAAAATGTATTTTTATATTATTAATATTCAAATTTAATGTTAATCAAAATTTTACAGACTATGGAATAGGGCCTGGGGTGTGATAAACCTTAATCCATTTTGGTGTTCTTCGTGAATTTATATAGAGATGAGAAAATTTGGTTCCTCTTACTTGTATCTTTCCCAGAGAATTTGGTGGGTTCATTTTTGTGCTTTGTGGAGCAGATGGCCTAGGATGATAAAGAAATTAGTTGTGCTAACAGTGTGTGCTGTTGGAAAATTGGAATTAATAAAACCAGTCAGTTATATAATGAAGTAATTGTTTTTGACTTGTTTAAAGGACATCATTTTAAACCAGTTTTTGCATTTGGATAAATACATACATGTGTGCATGATCTCTTAAAAGCCCTTACAGGTGTAGAAATAAAAGTTTAAAGCCTGAATTGAGAATTTTGCAAGGAATAAAATGAGGAAGGCAAAAATCAGTTGCTTAAATTCATTTAAATATTAACATTAATCCCCCCCACCCTCCTTCTTTATTTACTTTATTACCTCCTAACAGCACTCGGGTAAACTGCTGGGAAACTTCTTGATGATTCATTATGCAAGGTTCTGAAATCTATGGAATTTTGTTTAACCTGGGACCATTTAATTTTCTTATGTAGGGAACATTCTTAAAGCTGGCTCACAGCATGCAGTATGGCTCTTTTGCCATTGCCTGTAACTTATTTTGGGGTTTATTTATATGAGAAAAACCAGGGGGCAGCAAACAATGACCCCATGGACCAAATCTGGCCACACTCATTTGTTTATATGTTGTTTACTTTTGCTCTGACGTTACAGGCATAGTTGGGACTGAGACTACAGGAGCCACAAAGCTGAGATGTGGCTCAGAAAACTGAACATATTTACTATCCGTGTCCTTTACAGAAAAAGTTTGCAAAATAATCTCTATTCTTTTTAAGAATTTTAACATCAAATATGAACAGCACATAACTTTTTAAACAACATTTGATGTTTGTTTCCATTGTTGAGGATATTACCCCTGTATAACCAAAGACACAAGAGTTCATGTCAATTGCTTATTCTCATTGGTAGATATAAGAAGAATAAGAATATAGGACATGAATGGCCTTTTGCCCCTGCAGATGAGGCGTGTTGAACTGCATATCTCAAACTTCGAAAAAGCCACTCATTGTTATGACCTGGGTGGTCTTCACTTTCTACTTCCAAAGAACAGGGCTGGAAAGAAAAGAAACATCTCTATTCACCTGGAATCTGTCCAAGGCCCAGGTCTGGCCTATTTTTGAGAGGGCTCTGCCTCTGATGGTATCACTATTTTCTCTACCAGTTTGTATTACTATTGTGAAAACTGTAGCTTTTTCAGCCTACTTTATGCCTAAGGAATTTTTGTTTGTAGAGAATTTGTTGAAAGCATGTTAGTGTTTGACGTGTAGGCTAATAAATGTCATTGTATTTTCAGGTATTTCTTGTCGCATTCATATACCTGTATTAGGAAGGCTTGGGACCTTTGAAACTCAGATTCTAAGAAGAGCTCCTTTTAGAACCTTTACAGAAACACCAGCATACTTTGCCTCAAAAGATGGGATAAGTAAAGATGGCTCCGGAGATGGAAATAAGGTCTTATGTCTTTATTGGCATCTATATGCATATTTGAGTTCCCTCCTTTAAAAAATTATAATAATAGTACTCTTATGTTTTCTGTAGGAAATGTGAAATATATAAAATGTTCTGAAGAATTTTATGTAATTTTATTTTGTATTTCAGTTTGAACCATAAAATAGTTTTATAAGCATTGCACTTAGTAAGCAGTAATTAAATGTTTTAACATCCCACAGTAGTAATGAAGCTTCATTATGTAATCTATGTAGTCATTCTATAGGGTTGAATAAGAAATAGCCAACATTTCCTGCTTTCATACAACTCTTATAACTCAAGATAGTATAAACCTCGTTTCATATGCTACCTAAAAATCTTGGCTATGACTTAGTGTTGAGCTGCTCTGTAACTTACAAGTAGATGGATAGTGATTATTATTAGGTCAGTGGATTATTTTTTTATTATGTGAATTTGACTAACACTAGTTAATATTATGTGAGATAAAATGCTCAGTGCTTTCATATCCATACTTAATCTTAACAATGACTCTCTGAAGTAGGTGATATTATCATCATTTTAGAGCTGAAAAAAGTTAGATTCAAGAAAGTTAAGAGTCATTACTTACCACTATAATAACTCCCAATTCAATTTCATTGCAATGTGGTTTTTTATTTATAGTAGTTTTTTTCCTAGTTCTTATTGAGTCATTGAAAGAAAACTATTTATTATACATCAGGGATCCCTACTCCCTGGGCCTGTTAGGAACCGGGCCGCATAGCAGGAGGTGAGATGAGAGTGAGCAAAGCTTCATATGTATTTGCAGCTGCTCCCCAGCACTAGCATCACTGCCTCAGCTCCACCTAAGATCATCAGGCATTAGATTCTCATAGGAGCGCTGGTCCTTGGTGCCAAAGAGGTTGGAGAGTGCTGTTATACATGCTGGCACTTACCATGTAAAGGAGGAATACAGATAAATGTACATGTTTACTAGAACATTTTACTTTTGTGGTAAATATGTCTTTTTGACACCAGTGATAATAAATGTATAAATTATACTAATAATTCCATTCTAGAAATTGTAAAACTTAAAACATTAATTATAAACTATATCATTTATATTTAAGTTACAGATCAAATGATTGCCTGAAAGTAGTAATCAACATTTTTTTTTTCCTCCTCCAAAAACATTAGAAATCAGCAAGTGAGGGAAGCAGTAAGAAATCAAGCTCTGGGAATTCTGGGAAAGGTGGAAACCAGCTGCGCTGTCCTAAATGTGGCGACTTGTGCACACATGTAGAGACCTTTGTGTGTAAGTGTTACTTTTATTATTATTTTGCTCTACCTTTTCTTTAGAAATATATAAATTATATAAGCCAGGGTTATTTTCTTTTCGAACTTACTATTCTCTCTTATGTTCACCAGATACTAAAAATTCCCAGGACTGGTAATATTTTTCCCTGTGGTATAAAAGATAATTTAAGAAAATGATTTCTTTTTTAATTTTGCTTATGTGCGTTTATTTTAGACTTGGATTTTGTGAGTTTTTATGCATGTGACCATTAAGCTGTAGGAAAACCAAGTGTTATTTATCCGTTTTTATTATTCCATTCGTCAGATAACTATTGAACATCTCATACATAATTGGAGAGGTCAGTCATTCGAATATTAAGGTATTTTCCCTCTCTGAGTACTTATGAGAGGATCTATGCTCTCAATTATAGAAAATGTTTGATAATTATTAATGATTCAGACACTAAGAGAAGGAAGAAATCAACAGTCCTTTTGCTGTCAATGTCAGTAATGCTCTAAAATGCAAAGATGTTACTGCAGATATTTTGTTTAATGAATCAAATGACTCATTTCCTGAATGGTTAGAGTTAATAGTAATGACCCAAGAGTAAATTACATTGTCAGCCTTCCTTATACAGTCCAGTTATGTAAAGGTCAGGTTTGGCGGAAATTTTAGTTTCTGATGATTAGCTGGAGAATATTCTCTTTATTAAATATTTATTAAATATTGAGACTTCAGTTACAGTTGCACATTTATCAGTAATATTAATTGGCCAGTGTATGAAAAAAGTACTACATGTAGCATGTTTTTACAGTTTTAGAAGGACTTTTAAAGTAGTTCCACTCTATAGCTAGAGCTTTAGAGGTTCTCTTCAAGGTTTTTGCCAAGTAAGGAATCAAAGAGAAAAATCAGTCTGAATAAATTATTAATTTGTATCTCAATATAAAATGAAAGTGACTTCTAAATAACATTTGCTATTAACAAATTTGGTGTGATATACTAAAGTTCTAAAAAGTTTGAGAATTGCTCAGTTCATAATGGTAGTGTCATATTATATACACACAGAAAATTTCCCTTTTTTTCCCCCAGAGAAAGATTTCAACCTTTATAGACATAAGGGATAATTTCTTCAAGTGGAAAGGAAAGGAATTAACATTTGATAAATGCCAGTATATGTCATTTTATTCTCACAGTCTTATTTTTGTTAGGACAGAATATCCTCATTTTTATCAGTGAAGAAGCTGAGATTGAGCAAGTTTGAGTAATTCACCCAAGGTCACACAGAGCAGTGAGGATTTACTATTCAGAAGTTTCTATCTCATACATTTCTACCAGCTGGAATTCTTTAGGGATAAACTAGTTCCTCTTGAGAGTAAATTTATTTTTCTTTTATACAGTATTTTCAAAACCTGCCAGGTCACTATTGTTCAATAGTGATAAAGTGTTCACTGAGGGAAATTG
>NW_006442109.1:10252635-10280532 GCF_000325575.1 Pteropus alecto
TAAGACCAACTGTGGAAAACACTATAGCGTTATCTAATCAACTCAAGGCTGAGTGTGGTCTGTTTCCTTTGGGAGTTCTAATGGGAGAGAGGGATGTGAAAGTAGGGAATGTAGAAAAGAGTAAAGGAAGAGTCCATACTTATACATAATTTAGTAAGCAAACATCTGTTGAGTCAGATGCTGCTAGGCTTAGAAAATACACACATGAACCTTACAGTGTCCCTGTCTTCTGGAACTTTACTGCAGAGGAGTCATAGGCCCCAGAAGTGAGAGTAGACTCATAATACAGGTCTTCAGAATACATCCTTTTGAATGCAGAGGACCTTCTGTGTCTATTCATTGAAAATTGGGTCACCCTAATTGTAAAGAATTTTGTTTGATCTCAGGTTATTCATTTTGCTTGAATCTGCATTTATTTAGTTATTAATTCATAAACATCTTTTTATGTGCTTTTGGTCACCTGTAGTTCTTTTGCAAATGGCCTGTTTAAGGTAATTGTCCACTTTTTTGTCATTTTTAGTTACTTTTAATTACCTGAGGAATACATGTGTGTATCCCTCTTTATTAAAAAAGTAGAACATTATAAAGCTAAAGTTATACTTATGTATTATATGTTCATCAAACCTAAAACTTTTTATTTTATTTATTTTTATTTGTTTATTTATTTATTTTTTATTAACACCTACAGCACCTGGTATTCCTAGGTGGTCTCCCATCCAAGTACTAACCAGGCCTGACCCTTCTTATCTTAGCTTCCGAGATCAGACAATGTTGGGCACATTCAGGGTAGCATGGCCATAGACAAACCTAAAACTTTTAAAAGCATAAATGGTATCATATTGTTAATGTTTTTACAAATTGCTTTTTTAAAATTCTAATTCAGCAGTGTTTTGAGAGCCCTGTATATTAATACAGGTCTAGTTCTTTCTTTTTAAAAAATTTTAATTTATTGAAATATTCATATACTATACAATTTACCCTTTGAAATTGTGCATTTCAGGGATTTTTAGTATATTCACCAAGTTGTACAGTCATCACTACTGTCTAATTCCAGAACATTTTCATCACCCCAAAAAGAAATCCCATACCCCTTAGCAGTCACTTTTACCCCTTCCCCTCCTAGCCCTGGTAACCGTTACCCTACTTGATATTTCCATGGATATCTGTCTTCAATATTTCATAGAAATAGAATTACACAATATGTGGCATTTTGTGTCTGATTTCTTTCGTTTAACATGTTTTCAAGGTTCATTTGGGTTGCATTATGTGTCAGTACTTCATTGCTTCTTATGGCTGAATTTCATTGTTAGTCTATTCATTCTTTGGTGGACATTTGGGTTGTTTCCATTTGTTGGCTATTCTGAATACTACTATGAACATTTGTGTACAAGTCGTTATGTTTTTACTTCTCTTGAGTATATGCTTAGGAATGGAATTGCTGAATGAAATAGTAACTATGAGTATATGCTTAGGAATGGAATTGCTGAATGAAATAGTAACTATGTTAAGCTTTCTAAAGAACTGCCAAACTATTTTCCACAGAAACTATACCATCCTGCAACCCAGCTAGCAATGTAAAGGGTTCCAATTTCTCCACATCCTCTTCAACACTTTTTAGTTGTTTTTTATTGTGGCCATCATAGGAATGTGAAGTAGTATCTGATTATGATTTTGATTTACATTTCCCTTATGACTAAAGATGTCTTTTCATGTGTTTATTGGCCATTCGTGTATCTTCTTTGGAGAAAAGAATATTTAAATCCTTTGTCCATTTTTAAATTGAGTTATCTTTTTATTGTTGAGTTATAAGAGTTCTGTATATATTCTGAATACTAGATCCTTGGCCAAATATGTGATTTACAAATATTTTTTTCTCATTCTATATGTTGTTCTTTTCTTTTAAATGCTATATAGCAAGAGTCAGGAAACTTCTACTATAAAAGACCAAATAGTAAATATTTTAGGCTTTGTGGGCCATATGGTCTCTGTTATAACTATTCTCTGTTATAACTATTCCTTGCTGTTATAGTGGGAAAGCAGCCATAGGCAATGTAAATGAATGAGGATGGCTGTGTTCCAATAAAACTTTGTGTAGTAACTTTCATTGTCATTTTTTTCTCAAATGTAAAAACTATTTTTAGCTCATGGACCTTTCTGTATGTATTCAATCTCGTGAGTATGTTTATAGTGATTTTTTTGTTTTCATATTAAAGTGGTATTACTCTTGCTTGTTGAAATAAAATATTATTTTTATACCTAACATTATGAATGTATAGAAAATCAGCAGAAATTGAAATAAGAATAATAGCCAAGAAAGTTTTGATTATAAGGACTAATATATACTATTCTTTAGCTTTCTTTTGCCCATTAAAAAATAATCTGGCAAACATGAATATTTATATTTAAGTTAGAGCCTTTTGTTGTTTTTATTTTTATGTATATAATACTTTTTGAAGGCTTACTGCACTTACGTGTCTCATAGGGTGAAAATTAAACTTTTCTGCGATGGTTTGGAGATTTTATGTTGGACCCTGAAACTTATTTGGAATCATGAAGAACTTTCATTTAGACAAATCTCCTGAAAAAGTTTTTGCTAAGATAGTCTTTCTGTTGTTGGCATACTATACAAGTTTGTTTACTGAGATCAGTATTCTGTATATAAAGGAATATAGAATACTTATAATCATTTAAAGGAAGGTGGTTTATTTATCCCCTGATAATTTAACACAATTAGATTTTTGCCCTTTGTTTTTAGGAATAAAAAAATATGCATTGCAATGCCTTTTTTTTTTTTTTTAATAGCATTTTGATAAATAACATGGAATCCTTGAGTTTGGGTATATGTTGAACATATTTCAGTATAAAATTGTATTGTAAGTATTCAAATAAAATGTAAGCAACCCTTCAATAGTAAGCAAAAAGAGATATGAATTGTTAGTATTTAATCTCTATCCCTTTGACCTGATTTTTTAAATATTTTGTTCTTGTGTTCTCAGGCCAGATTTTCTTGTCATATAGCCTGAACTAAATAAGAGGCTTCTCTGCCCTTTATCCTTGCCTTATTTACCATAAGTAACAATAGTAAACTGGTGCCTTATTATAAAATAAAGGCATTGACTCTCTTTCTCATTGATGGGAAATGTATTTGGGCTTGTGTTAATTGAATGTACTTGGAAGAGCTTGATTTTTTTTTTTTTAGGTAAGCATTTATTGGTGTTCAATAAATAGAAAACATGGATGGTCCCTCTTCTAGTTTAAAATTTGCTGCTAAAATTTATTCAGAATATATTGGCCTGTTTAAGAACAGACACACAAGAATTCATTTGATTAAATTAATAATTAAATTTAATTTTTAAATGTGGAATTGTCTTTTTTTTTTTCTTTTCGTAATTTAGATTGTGAAGATTTAGGTATGCTTTCCAGTGCAGTTTTGCTTATAATCTAGAGATAGGTAGTAATATTTCCAAAGGAGAGAGATTCCCATAGTTTTTAAAATTCTTTTTCTTTGCAGTTTTGTCTGGTTAGATTACACAAAAATATATTACTTAGACCTACCAACATATAACTAATTCCTTTGTACCTTTTGTTCTTTATCTGTTAATAGTCTTTATGGGCTTCTCTATCATGCTGCTTTCTGAGGTTCCTGGTTACCATTAGTAGAGGTAGGCTTACAGAAGGTTAAGAGTGTACATGTCATAAGCTACATCCTATAGCCTTGTTTTATAAAAGAGAAAAGAAGAAATCACTTTTGGTTTAACACAGGATATTCTGTAGTTGATGTGTTGCCATTAAGAAACCCTTTTTACCCTGCACTTTTAATTTCCCTTGTGTTGTTTCCAAAAGCTGTATGATTATCTTTCAGTCAATATGACTGAAAATGTTGTTATTTTGTTGCTTTCTCAATGGTTTTTAAATGAAAGAAATAGGAATTAATGGAGTAGTTAAAGATGAGAATAAGGAAGATATGAAATAATTTTATCTTTTTGCCAAGTCAAAGTTTTTAAAAATGCTCATAGTTTTGAAAATAACCTAAAGAATATACTTTTTTTTTTTTTTTTACATTTTTAGGGATTAAAATAGATTTCTTTCTTTCAATTTTTGTGTATCATAAAATGAAAGAACCTAGTTGAAATGAATAATGTAGTTTACTGAACTTATCTATCTTTATCATCTATCTTAGTTGTAAACTAGGCTGTTTGTTGTGTCAAGTGGAGTAAACTACAAGCCTTTTTGTCAAGTATATAGTTTTCATTTGCAGTGAGTCTTTAAGGTAAAACAGTATTTAAATTATTTATTTTTCTCTGCTGACCTTTCTTTCCTTTTACAGCATCCACTCGTTTTGTGAAGTGTGAAAAATGTCATCATTTTTTTGTTGTGCTATCTGAAGCAGACTCAAAGAAGAGCATAATTAAAGAACCTGAATCAGCAGCAGAAGCTGTAAAATTGGCATTCCAACAGAAACCACCTCCTCCCCCCAAAAAGGTATAAAATCTTAGCTCAGTCTTTTAAGTATTTTATCTTGGAGACATTTCATTGTTCCCCTCTCCCCAGTTTATATTAGATCCTAATACTAGTATCTAAATACATATTATAAGTTCTTAATATGGACTATATCTGGCCAAATTGTTATTGATCTTTGATACTTGGAATTTAAGTATGGAGTCCATTGCTGTCTTCATGATTACTGTGTTCAGTAGCAATGAAATATAGTTGGGTGATTACTAAAAAATGTTAATACTAAATTAATCCAAAATGATATCCTTAAAATAAAGCAGCTGTGGATTTACTTTTGTTAGTTTAGGCCCCTAAATAAAACCAGCCTGCAATTGCTCCCCATTAAATTAGTCTACTTTATGGTAAAAGAGCCTCAGGTTAACAATGGAAGCAAGTAATTTTTTGACAGCCAGTGTGCCAGCGCTCTCTTTTATAGCACTTTGGCTTTTGTGGTGTTGGCTCTTGTCAAGAGTCTCAGATAGATTGTGATTGGGCTGGTATGAAACACGGCAGAGTGTACCACAAGCTCCACTGGGTACTTGGTGTGCGCTTTCTGAGAATAGGAGCCCTGCTCCTGGGCTCTGTGCCCTGTGTTCTGGCCATGTCTCATATGTTTGTGCTCTTTGATTATTTTTCACCCTCTGTACCTTTCTTCTACTGTATTTAGATATCGGTGCATTTGTCTCTTCCTCCAGATGTGCTGTGGCGGATTTAATGATTCATGGGTGTAATTTGTGAAGAATGCGGAGTTTTTAAAATTTTGCTATGTAAAAATAAATGATGTAATGGGAAATATAGCCATTAAGCTTTATATTCTCCACTAATTTGTGCAGACTTTAGACATCCGAATCAAATTTCTAGAAAATAAACAGGCAGTTAAACTATTTTCCAGAGTTAGTGAATATTAACAGTTAATTTCTATTTATAAAAAGCTGAAGGAATTTACCCCAGGTTCTAAGCTGTGGTAATAGCCACATATCAAATAGAACTTTAGTTTCTACTAAGAGTAAAGCTTTTAGATTGCCATATAGATAAACAAGTATCCTTAAAGTTAATATCTGAGAAAAAGCTAAATGTTTGTTTTAAAACACATAGATACTGGTAATATAATGGCTTTTGATTATATAATGCTTAATTTTGAAAAGGGTGGTTTTATAATATATTATCTTTGTGAAGGTTATTATTAATATGGTCAAGAAAGGTGTAGAAAGGATTTATTTTAAGATTCACATTAATGATGATACCTTTAGACCTATGGTGGCATGTGTAGGTATTCTAAGTGACTTTAATATTAACTTTTAAAAATTAGGATCAGTGGCATTGTTTATAGAATAGAAATTGGCATAGCACTAGAAGAGTGCAGTGACATTTTGTTAGGCTAGAGAACAAACAAATTGTGTTTTTGTTCATTTAGAGTTTGGGGCCTTGAATCATTGCTACATAATGTATCATGCCCTTGGTATTTTGTTTTCGATGAGTCTTTGTTCACATTTAAAACTGTAAGCAAATATGCTCAGTATATAACTCTTTAATGTGTGTTTTTATAATAGCTCATATTAAATTATTCATATTAAATTATTCAAAATATGATTATTTTTCAGATTTATAACTACCTCGACAAGTATGTTGTTGGCCAGTCATTTGCTAAGAAGGTGCTTTCAGTTGCTGTCTACAATCATTATAAGAGAATATATAATAATATCCCTGCTAATCTGAGACAGCAAGCAGAGGTTGAGAAGCAGACATCATTAACACCTAGAGGTTAGTGTTTTGATAATTGGCCTAAATAGAGATTACTATGCTTAGAGGTATAGTACAACATTTTCAAAGTACAGGTCACTTTCCGTTAGTGGATTATGAAATCACTTTGGTAGGTTGTCAACAGCATATTTTTTTTAAGTGTAGTAGATGTGAGTAGAAAATACCAGAATACATTAACTTGCAGTTAAGTATTATTTCTTAAAACTTTTGCTCACAGTTATATGTGCATGGGTTCTGAGTCACAGAGTAAAATGTATTTCTTACCAAGGGTCTCAGTGAAAAATGTTCAAAAATTACTGGAGTAGAGATTGAGATATCACCTTTGAATTGTAAACTTCACTCCTAGTTCACCCTGACCCTATAATTGCAATCTTCTGTACAACTCTGAGTTCTTCTCTTTTGGGTTCAGGGTACAGAATTTCATTTGCCTAAATCAGAGATATATGGAGATAACTCTTACAGAACGTAGGCAGCACTGTTTCTGTGGGGGGCGGGCAGGTACAGAGTACAAGGTTAAGGGCAAATTTGTAAGTGATTCAAAGTATAATTCCTGTTAGCGATAGATTCTAATATACCAGTGTACTGTGTAATCTCAGCTTACTGTGGACAATAATGTATATTATATTAATAGAATGATTTTATTAAAAAACTGTAAGTAGAATAAGAGGTAAATATTTTAAGTTCTTTGTTGGTGGCCAGGGAGCTTTGATTTCTTACTTAGGCCTATAATCTATCATTTTACGTTCTTTTAGTAATCATTTTACAATTGGAGGGAGTTACATTTATGAAACTACTATAACTTTTGATTACTTTTAATAGCTACTAAATATAGGGCTCAGTGGAGACACTTGTTCACTTGTTGAACTTACTGTAAAATAGTTATGTGGTAACAGTTACTTTATTTTTAGAAAGTATTCATAATAACTAATGGAAGACTTGGAACCTTCATTTTTATAAGGTCCAAATAGCACTGTTTAGTCATGAAGCAAAATGATTTTTTTTTGGTTCCTTCAGTCCACAATCAATTAAATTCTTCTAGGTGCTGGAAAAGCAAACAGTTATATGGTATTTATAGTATGAGGGATTTAAACTCTTATCAAAGACTTATACTACTTATTTCTTAAAATAGATAACTTTGTATTTGGCAAATGTGAATATTAGCAACTGGATAGCCATCATTAAGTTGTTGGTTTTTTTTTTGTTTTGTTTTGTTTTTTTACTGTAGAAAGGATTAGCATATAGATTCTTTCATAATGTTTTGAAAAGCTAAAAAAAGTTAATGAGCACATTCTGTAAATATATTTGGAGGAGGACAAGTAGTGGGATACTCTTTGTTTGTTCCCCTAAACAAATATGTAATATTTTCACGTTACCATTTTCATCCTCTTTCTTAGAGTTAGAAATAAGAAGACGGGAGGATGAATACAGATTTACAAGTAAGTGACCCCCTCCTCAGGTCTTCCTCTATAATCATTCTTCCTTTTGAGATTTATTTCGGTGAAATATGTTAGCAATAATAACAGTGGACATGTATTTGCTTTTATATTACCAAGAAAGATGTTGTATATTATCTAAACATGTTTATCATGCATGGTATATATAACTTCCGAACAGTTTTATTAGCTAATTAGTGTAGCTTGTATAGATTGGGTTATTTTAGATATTCGATTTTATTTTTTCTGTTGCGATATTTCTTAAAGTATAATATAGAGAAATAAAAAGTATTATACATTGTTTTTCTCTACAAATGTAGATCTGCATGTTAACAGGAGTTGTATTTTTAAAAATCTATAGCTTACTACTTTATATCTTTTTTTTTTCTTCTTTTTTGCCATACAATTAGAGTTAGCCTGCATAATTTTAAGTGACATAAATTTTGGGAGAGTCAGGTTATCTTTGAACTACTCTTTGCCAGAAACCAGTGTTTATTTTTTGGTGTATATGAAAGTTAATATAGCCTTGCAAATTGTGAATAAGCCCCAGTTCACAGTTATCAGCCCTGGATTGCCCCTATAAGAATCGGATGGTCTGATGGAGGGCATGGAAGAACCTGATAAATCAAGGATAGTGGCCATTCTGATGTCTGGCACCCATTCCTTTGGAGGTGGATATAGTTGCTGCACAGAGGGTGAGGGTTCTAGGTGTATCATAAAAAGATTCACATGGCCTTATGTTTTAGTAATTAAAATAACAAACAAAGATAATTAATAGATAAACCAGTATGAACATTTTTTATTTCTAAGTTTGATACGTTTACTTTGCCTTTGACTCAAGCATTATTATTTATCTAGCATTTGAAGTGTATTATAAATACAGGATGTGCCATGAGAACATAACTAGTTTACCAATTCTGGCATGAGATTTATTATACATAATAAAATTGTATTATCTCTAGTTATTTTTAAATTGTATGAAAATAATTATTATACCATATATTGTAAAATTAAGAAACACAGTAAGTGCAGTAGAATTAGATTATGTATAAAAAAAATCTAAATAATATACTTTAAGTGCTTGTATAACTATATTTTATAACCCAAAAAATATAATCAAATATGCTGTCAATACTATATAAATTTGGGCAGATGGCTAGTGAAACTAGTAGTAAAGAAAAGTCCATAGTGAATATTTTGAAAGAAATATCATGTAATAAATGTAGTGATTTAATGTAATTTAAATGTTAACAAGTAATAGTATTTAAGAACTTAGGTAAAAGCAGTTTATAATTACATATACTGATTGACTTAGAAATTAGTATTTTTAAAGCTTAAAAGAATTTATTTTCATGTGTAGTTTAACCTTGTCCTATGTGAAGTTTTAAGTTCTAAAGTTAGGGTATTAGGCCCAAATCATATATAATCAAAATATTCTTGAAAATTTCTTTGGAAATCACATTAGAGACCAACATACTACTCTTAATAAGGCTAATTTTTTTTTCTCTATCATTAGAACGTATGTTTTTCTTAAGTTGAGCAACAGATGAAATAGTTGGCTTGTATTTGTGTATTATACAAATACTTAAACACTAGGAAAAAAGCAATGCTAATGGCAAATTCTTCTATGATATTTATAAAACTATCCGCCAAGCACTGTTCTTAGTGTTTTATGTATGTTAGCTTATGTAATCTTCCCAAAACCTGGTAAGACAGAAACTTTTATTTTCACTTCCATTTTATAGATGAGAAAACTGAAGCATAGAAATATTAAGTAATTTGTCCAGGATCATTGCAGCTGATGAGTTTCATGCAACTAACCCCTACACTAGTCTGCCTGCTCTCAGTTCTGCTCATTATAGAGTTGCTTATGGCAGTGAGATATGTAGGAATAGAGACTAAACTAAAAGGACAGGAGAGTTATCTCAAGTTTACTCTGAGACACATTTTTATAAAATGGAATGATTAACATTTGTTCTGTACTATTTAAATTATTCCTCTTTTAACTTTAATCATTGAGTAAGTTAAATTCTTGTATAATGTGATCTTCCTGTAGTTAACATGCTTCTTCTTGCAATTTTATTCAGATTATTCATCTAAATTATTTTTTTCTCTTGAGCATATCTAAAGTTGAGCCAAGCCACTTCCTATATTGTCACAATTCCTCACTAAATTTTGCAGAAATTTTTTAAAAAGCAAACAATTTTGCTAGAGTCAACTAGCTAGCTAACTGCACCCAAATAGGAGACTGCATTTTTTTTTTTTGCCTAATGTGGATTGTAATGAGGTAGCATTGTGAATCAGTCACTAATCATTACCCTCAAATGTAGCAAAATTTAATTAAATTCACAAGTTTATTAGATGCCTATTATTTTTGATGACTATAATAACCCTTTACCTTAAATGTGATGCTAAGATAGTTTGAAAGTGACAGCTAGATGGACTAGGACCTTAATAATAGTTGTGTCTGCTAAAGATTTATCTATTGGTTTGATTAAAATAATAATGTATTGGAAAGTACTGATGTTCTTAACCCATTTATTAGAAACAACCTAAATATTCAGAAAATATAAGCAAGTATGATATGACTTCAGATAGCTCAAATGCTGAGAATTGAGCAATACGGATATTTACAAATCTGGACAATTGAAAATACTATTGAGATTCTTTCCTTCAGCCAAGAGAGAGTGATAATTAAAATTTGTCTTGTTTAATTTTCCTTTTAGGGACCCCACTGATAAACTGATCACTCAACAGTAGTATCAGTCCCATCTAGTTAAGCATTCTGTATTTAGACTTAGAACTTTTAGAATTTAAAACCTCACACAGGACAAGACTAACCTATACATGATAATAAATTTTATTTAATCTTTAAAAATCTTAATTTCTAAGGCAATTACTATATGTAATTATATACAGTATATGTAATTACATACAGTATATGTAAAAGCCTATATAACTTAGGCTTTTACCTAAATTCTTAAATACTATTACCTGTTAACATTTAAATTACATTAAATCACTACATTTATTACATGATATTTCTTTCAAAATATTCACTATGGACTTTTCTTTACTACTAGTTTCACTAGCCATCTGCCCAAATTTATAAATATAGTATTGACAGCATATTTGAGTATATTTTCAGGTTATAAAATATATATTATACATGCACTTAGAGTGTATTATTTAGATCTTACATTTTTATATATAATCTAATAAAGGGGCAAGAAAGATCCAGTTGAGATCCTATAAAATCAGAGATTCAGATTGAGCCAGGGAATAGTGAGTCTTACCGTTTCTCTGGTAGACTCACAGAATCATTTTTAGATGTGGAAGAGACTGTAGAGGTGATAGGTCTCAGTATTCTCACTTTATAGGTAAGGAAGCAGGCCCAGTAAGTTAAATGAGTTGCCATGGTCTTGCAGCTGCACAGCTACAGAACTGAGACTAGAACCAAGTTCCCTATTCTCATCTCAGTTCAGTATTTTCTCTTTCTCTACAGCCCTGCTTCTTTTCAATTGTACTGAAAAAAAAAATTTATCTTTATCTTTCAAAGTGCCTACAAATCTATCGCCTTTTATTCTTACACCTTCCAACCGTATGCTTGAAAGTGATAGGATAGGAATTATTGCAGCAACAGGTAAATCAACAAATGCCAATTTATAGATTAGGAAACAGCACAAAGTTTATATGACTTGCCCCAAGTCCTGCAACTATTTAGAGATGAAAGACCAATGAAAGACCATTCTTTTATTATATACTGCCTTCCCATGAGTGAAGGGCATTCTTCATACAGGTTTACATAAATAAGGAGGGGAAGATAAAAAAAAGTCCATTTCCTTTGCTTGAAGTTCCCTGAATAATCATGTGTCTTGTACATTTGTCACTAGATAATTGGAAAATATCTTTCTTTTTAGATAAGACAATGTCAAAATATTTAAAATTTTCTCAATCAGTGATTGATTTTAGATGTAGGGTTTTATTGGATATTTTTTCAAGCAAAATCAAATGAAGCTCTAGTAATTCCTTTGCTGTTTTTTCAGAATTACTTCAGATTGCTGGAATTAGTCCACATGGTAATGCTTTAGGAGCATCAATGCAGCAACAGGTAAATCAACAAATGCCTCAGGAAAAACGAGGAGGTGAAGTGTTGGATTCTTCCCATGATGACATAAAACTTGAAAAGAGTAATATTTTGCTGCTTGGACCAACTGGATCAGGTAAATACCTTGCAGAAAAAAATGTACTAATTTTAAAAAATAGAATATAATTGATTCTGTAACCTGTGCCTTGTGGTTGGGAGATCCTGGTTCTTGAGAAGAAAATCTAAAGCCAGTTTTATGGATACATTATCAGTATTTGTATATAGTCTTCAAGCTGAATTTGAGGCATTGGTGTTGCCCTTTAGTCCAATTTCTGACGCTTAACAGATAATAAAAATAACACCATTAGATGTAAATAAAATGGAGAAAAGATGTAACAGTAATTTTTTATTATATATGATTCAAACTTATTTTGAATTTTTGTAGAGAAATCATATGTCAGTATATTTTTAGTAAACTTTTAGTTACTGTTTCTATTCGTAGGTAAAACTCTGCTGGCACAAACTCTAGCTAAATGCCTTGATGTCCCTTTTGCTATCTGCGACTGTACGACTTTGACTCAGGCTGGATATGTAGGTGAAGATATTGAATCTGTGATTGCCAAACTGCTCCAAGATGCCAATTATAATGTAGAAAAAGCACAACAAGGTATGTTTTCAGCATAGGTTGTCTGTGCCCAGATATAGTATATTAGGGAAACAGTCTAATATTAAGAGCTAATATAATTCTTATTTTGAATTGAGTAAAATTCTGTAATTATATAAAAGTAATAGTATGTTAAACATTTTCTTGCATAGTGACTAAGGGCTACAAAGTTTGCTTTGCCTTATTGTCATTAGATGACTAGGAAGGTGAAAACAGGCCAAATTAGTATTCCATTAGATCCTTAGTACTATTATTGTTTTTCTGTTCTGATTCCTATCCAGACTCCGAATGCTGGGGTGAGGTGGAGGAGGGAGCAAGGACCAGGGCAGGAGAGTACAGGATGAATCTAGAAATAGATTAGCCTGTTGACCTGCAGAATGTCATAGATGCTGCGTTTCCCCTTTCCCCATCTATCTCTATCATCTGTCTTTGTTTACAAGAAGAACTTGACAGCTTCTTGCCAAATTCCTTTAAGACAAGAATATAGTTGAGAAAAAGAAAGCCACTGCATGTACTTCCTGCTTCCACACTATACCTCTATTTCGGCTCCTAGAATAAAGAACCTGAAAACATGAGTGGGGTAGGTAATGATTGTCAGAGAGAATTGGTCATCATACCCAAGTGATATTCTATTAAAATAAATTATAAAACATTTGCACAAAATAATGAATGGGAGAAATACAGTGTATTTTTATAACGTTAAGCCATTGAGTATGTTAAGTGTCAAAGATCAAATAACCTTGCTCGCTGCCTACCTAGTCTTTTAAAGCTGAGGTTATCTTGTGTATATCTTTTTCATATTATAAATAGACTCCTCCTTAAATTATAGGAATTGTCTTTCTGGATGAAGTAGATAAGATTGGCAGTGTGCCAGGCATTCATCAGTTACGCGATGTAGGTGGAGAAGGCGTTCAGCAAGTAAGCAGTTGAATATTTTGTTCAAGCCCACTAAAAGGAGGGGAGTGCATCAACCTCCCGATATTGTACGTTTGGTTTCACGTTCATTTGGATTCTGTTTTATTTCCTCCACCCCCAAACTCCACATAACATTTTAAAGTATTTTGGATCCTAAGATAAAGCTAGTGTCAATTTTAAATACCAAATTACCTTTTTTATGAAATAAAAAATATTTTAAAGAACAGAAAAAATGCAATTTAATTTTCGTTGGTTTTATTCCTCAAAGACCAAGTTAAACATTTCTAGAGGACCCTTAAAGGAAGTTCTCGTTTTAACTAGACAAATGAACTATGCACTTGTATCTTTTCACTTAGTTAGAAGAGAGGATAAAATAGTATTTCATTCCTTGTAGAGTCATATTTTAAGGCATAATGATATATTGGTCAACTTCACCTTTTACTGTTAACTAATTATGTCATAAAATACAGGGTAAAGAAAAATTTTTTTTGACTAAGACACAGAGAAGTATGATCACATTTATAAAATGTGCTGAATGACATTTTTATAAGGCATCTCAAAATATAAATGTTCTCAAAGTTTAATACTAGGAATAGGATAGAATTTTAATTTATATGAATTATAACCATTTGCTCACTATTTTAAACTATTTCTATATGTTTGTAACTAATTCTAACTATTTTCCAATTTTGAATGTTCCCATAATGGTTGGGTACCACTTTATGGAGTCATAATTCTATCTTTGTGTTAGAATTATGTCTTTACCATCAAAAACAACCCCTCAGATTGACTGTTTCCTGAACACATCAGGAATCCTGCAACTATTCCAAATAAACTTATGAATGTGATAGTGCATTAGATTTTCATGTTAGTTGTAGAAATGTGGGAGTTTTCTTTAGTTATGCTCATTGACCATAACCACATATTATTTCCCCCATTGTTTCCCATTATCTAAAGTATAATATACTTATATGATGATGCTATAAATCATTCATTCTTTATTTAGGGCTTATTAAAACTACTAGAAGGCACAATAGTCAATGTTCCAGAAAAGAATTCCCGCAAACTACGTGGAGAAACAGTACAAGTTGATACAACAAACATTCTGTTCGTTGCATCTGGTGCTTTCAATGGTTTAGACAGAATAATAAGCAGGAGGAAAAATGAAAAGGTAAGTTTTTCTGAGGGGTTACTGGGATAAGGAGCATTTGAAGTTACAGAAGATGGACACTCAGTTTCTGTTCTCATAACTGCTGGTTACCACTTGTGGATTTTTAAGAGTTAGATTTTCTTAGAGCATACCAGAAATATTTTCTAGTTACATTTTAAATTTCAGAGTAGTAAGATTTCTAAATGTCATCTATATATGGGCATTTTTAAAGTATAACTTGATGATTTCAGTTTTATATTTCATCTGAAGAGTTCTTTTATTATTTGAGGTAGGTGCTATATTAGTAAAATTTCTATTCATTCCTCTTGCCCAATTAACTGGGGCTAAATAAAGAGCTTGTCTCCATTTCTCCTGCCCATAAAGTTTATCATAGATCACTGCTAACATTCACAAATGGAGGGAAGCAGTTTGGGGGTTGGAGGAAGAGTGCGAATCCCACATAGTTTTATAAGCCTTGATTTTAATTAGAACTTCTTCATGTCTTCAAGGTACAAGTGCAGTACCTATTTGTTGATTAATTACAATAAATATAATGTCAACATAGAAGCCCAGGACATACTTGTATTTTCCGTGTTTTTGTGTTTTGCATAATAGCCACAAATGACCCCTTTTATATAACATAATATTCTACTACCTAAGGGAATATGTCATAGATCAACTTATTCTATATTGCCTGCTTTAATTTCCTTGGCCTTGCGTCTTCTAGTTTCAGTAGCAGTTTCGTAGTAGTAAAAACGTAATGCTACTAATGGGATGGTTGCCTATGGTGATTCCTTTACTTAGGCTAGATGAGAAAACTCTTGTACAAATACTAACAGAGTCATGTGATGCTGTCATTCCTTAGTACCAGGCCTTATCGGCATGAATAAGGTTAGATTTTTATTTTTCATATTAGTTAATTTATGGGTTTTATTTTTGCTTTTAAAATTAAATTAGCCTAACAAATTGTAAGGAAGAAATTATTTTTGTGTGTGTGTGTGTGTGTGTGTGTGTGTGAAATTAAATTAGCCTAACAAATCGTAAGGAAGAAATTATTTGTGTGTGTGTGTGTGCTTGTGTGTTTGTTTGAGTGTTGGGGGGAGGGAGAATTTTATATTCGAAATTCTGTAACCAAAAGCAAGGACCATGTTCTGATATATATAATTAATAATTCCAAAAAGAATTTTAAGCTAGAAACATGTAGCAAAGAACAGTTAAAAGTAATGTCAGAAAAGAGATCAGAAACATGCAGAAAGAACGTTTAGGTCATATGAGGTCTTCAGGAGAGACAAATTTAAAAAGGGTTTGTTCAATATGTCTTTATGAAAAGACATAAGAGTTTTGAAAAGCATAAGAATCTTCAGTGATTTTATAGAGAATTAAACACATCATGTGGTTACTGTTTTCATTGGAAGTCAGGAGTATAACATGAAATAATATACCTATATTCCAACCATATCTAACTGCTTGCAGTCCTGCATTTTATTCCTCTTGGCCCTGCTCATGCCCTCAACTACGATGATCTAGTTGGAAAATACATGTTCATCTTTTAAGATTCCGTCTATTAAATAATTAGGCAATTCCTCTGTGAAGGTTTTCTTGATTACCTCCTACCTTCACTCCCCTATATATGCCTCTTTTCTTCCTTTGCACTGCCACTGTTTCCTGTACAGTTGTCCTTCATTGCACCTAGGATACTTTAATAAAGGAAACTCTTTTAGCATAAGGGCTATCTTTAGGTTTGTGTCCCCAGTGTTTTATGATAATGCTTAATAAATGTTTATATAATATGTATATATTTATTACTATATATCCTTATTATATATAATGTATGCTATAATATATACTTAATAAATGTTTAAATTATTAAATAAAAGATATTTTGCTTTCTGAATACACTGTGTACACAGCTTGGAGAATCAGAGGAATTGATTTTTAACTTAGGCTATTTTCTCACATCATGTGCTTCTCTTATACTTTTGACAAAGACTATATGACATATCCAGATTAAACACTCTGATAATTGCCTAGAGTATGGTTCTTTTATATTGACTGAAGCAAGATTCAAACACCTTAGATACCCAGCCTTTTGCGGCAAAGTTAGCATTCCTGTTTTATGTCATCCTTATATGTTTTTATAAAATCTAATCTTAAATTATTTTAATTCATAGATTAATGTATGCAACCCCAAATCATGATTTGAATGGAATGCTTAGCAGTGATTGAAGACACTTGTGGATAATTTTGTTATAAAACTGCTTGTCCCAGAAGCACTGCTCTTGTTTACAGTATTACAAAATTAACTCTGGTTACAGAAAGATTACTATCTCCATTTTCATAGTTTTTATACATTTTGGACTTCACACTAGTCTAGAGATCTCAGAAAAACCTTGCAACATCATTATGTGAATTCTAAGAGGCTTCCCTTTATAGTTCTTATTTATCTCCTTTTACTAGAATTCATTCTTTGAGAATTGGTTGTTATATAGTGATTAGGTTCTCAATTCTGAAGGCAGATAGACCTGAGTTCGAATTCAGACTTTACCACTCACAGCAAGAATTTGGTCAAGGTACTTACCCTCTCTAGGTCCATTTTCTTCATTTATAAAATGTGAATGATAATAGAGAACTTTCTTCTGTTGCAAGATCACATGAGATATGCATGCAGAGTATTTAGTACAATGCAGCTTCATTCTGCTATTTATAACATCCATTTTTCTTTGGCAGTATCTTGGATTTGGAACACCATCTAATCTGGGGAAAGGCAGAAGGGCTGCAGCTGCTGCAGACCTTGCTAATCGAAGTGGTGAATCAAATACTCACCAAGACATTGAAGAAAAAGATCGATTATTGCGTCATGTAGAAGCCAGAGATCTCATTGAATTTGGCATGATTCCTGAGTTTGTGGGACGGTTGCCTGTGGTAGTTCCTTTGCATAGCCTAGATGAGAAGACACTTGTACAAATCCTAACCGAGCCACGAAATGCTGTTATTCCCCAGTACCAGGCCTTATTCAGCATGGATAAGGTTAGATTTTTATTTTTCATACTTAGTTAATTTATGGTTTTTTGCTATTAAAACTACATAAATTAGCAAAAATTAAAAAGCAATCCGTTTCATCTGGAATACTAGCCTATTCCTCACTAAAAATCAATCTAGGAAAATCAGAGAAGGTACACTTTGTTATTTTAGACATTTAAGAATTGGTTTTATTTTTTTCTTAATTAAAATTGTCATTGTAGCTCAAAGTCCAAGGATATATATAGAGAGAAATTACTCCAGCAGCCTACTCTCAACAGACCTTAGGACAGATAAACAGGATTGTCCCTTCAGCCTTGATATTCTCCATGTTTTTGTTGTGACATACTATGTATACTTTTTTCTATAAAGTTTTATTAGTTCTCTCATCTACGACTCTGCAGCTAGACACTTGGAGGTCACTCAAGCCCACACATCCAATTATATTGAAAATGGTTTGGGTTTTATGAACTTAGTGTCTCTAAATATCAGTGTCCCTTTCTCTGAATGTCAGTCTCCTCCATTGCCACTACCTCAAGTCATTTATCATTCTTCACCTTGACACATGCATTTGGTTCCTGATTAGTCTCTCTTTCAAATCTGTCTCTGACCATCACCACCAAAATATCATCTTCCACTTGCAGAGTGGATCATTTTTAAATTATTGAGCGCAGTGCCCAGCGAACAGATATTGAGTTCTTAACTATTTATTGAATGAATAAACACAAAGCTAATTATTTTATTCCCCTCCTTAAAATCCTTCAGGGGTCCTCTGGCCTTATTTAGATGCCCCCACTTTCGTGTTCCCTTAATACTATGTGCATACACTATGCTCTAAGTGGTAGTTTGCTAATTTGTCAACCCCCAATAGACTTAAGTTCCTTGAGAACAAAGAAGATATCTAATTCATCATTCAGTCTTTAATATATAACACATGGGTTCAATAAATATTGTATAAAGTTCTACAAAGTCCATGTCCTCTTCAAGGACTAGGACAAACTTGAAATTCATAATACTGATTCCTTCTTATACGTTAATTGATAGAAACAAATGGTGATGATTGAAGGCAGGGTTAAAAAAAACCATGAGAGGAATAACTCAATTAAATTTAACATTTTTTAGAGGCAGAAATTAACCAAAAGTTGTTTAGTGCCAAGATCTTGTGAATTCTAATGTTCCAATGTAGTTTGATTTTTTTTTAAATAATAAATTCTCCATAATTTGAACTGTATTTTGAAATGACTGGTAATTTAGAGAGACTTGTCTAAAGTTTTACTTTTGTTATATAGGACGAGAGAGTTAGTAACACTTTTTTAAATGCACATTTTCTAGTAAGAAGTTGATAGTCTAAAAATGCTTTAGTCTGAAAGGGAACAGGGTCAGTCAAGACAAAGATTCTGGTCCTGTGTTTCTAAGTATTAGTGAATCAGTATACTTAACCCTCTAGAACTTTTCTATCTGTAAAGTCAGGGCATTGGTCCCTTTTGTTCTGAAAAGACCAGTAATGGTAGTAGATACTAATAGTTGATAAATAAATGCTGTATGATCATATTAGGAAAATATCAAGTATTATTTAAGTTCTCATTTTTTAAAATGTATTTGTAGTGTGAACTGAATGTTACCGAGGATGCTTTGAAAGCAATAGCCAGATTGGCACTGGAACGAAAAACAGGTGCACGAGGACTTCGGTCCATAATGGTAAGTTGATGTTATTATACAAAAATTAGATTATTTCTTGATCTGAGTTTTGAGACTATTAAGCCTCTGTGTTTTTCCTTTGAAAGTATATCCAGAGAATTGGCCAAGTGTTGTTTTTGAGATTTTTTTTTTGTCACAGATTTTATCTTTCTTCTTCCTAAAAAGAAACTTTAAGGTATTTGTAACAAAAAAACAGATAATACAATTAATGAAACAGAAAATCAAATCAAAGGAGAGAGAATTTCAGAAAATTCTATACAGGCCTTTTGACTAAGCTCCAGAATGCCTTCTCAGACCCATTGAAATCCTCATTCATTGTTTGTTTGAAATTAAGTTGCAGATACAAAACATTGTACCTCTGAATTCTTCAGTATGGTATTGAACTCATTGGTTTTTATTTTATTTTGTAACAAATCTTAGAGACCCAGCCTATTTTCAGCCACCTACTCTCTTCTTCAGAGTTCTCTCCCCTACCTGCAAGGTCTGGTTGTACAGTGGGTTACTCCTTTCCTATATGCTCCCAAAGCAAGCACATGTTCCTATTCTCTTTTAAGGATTTCACTGCTAAATATTACTTCTCTCATCTCAATAGGACTTTCTGATTGGAACTACACATTTATCACAGGCAGTCTGAGATTATACTCTTTAATGAGGACCTCGACTTCAAGTGTTGCTGATTAAGGACAGATTAAATAAACATGCAAACTAGAATAGTAGAAGATATAGTTGACTTTGTTTAGGAAATTTAATGTATTCAACCAGTATTTTCCTTAAGATGGAATATAATCCAGCCCTTACTTGTAGGCTAAACTAGTTTTCTTTAGTGAACAGCTTTAAATATGCAGCACTTGAGACAAATGCTTTTGAAATCATAGTTCAAAATTGAAGAGTTTAGTAGAGATTATTTAGGATTAAATCATTTTCAAAGTAAGGGATTACTAGTTGATCTCCTTGGTCATAGAATATGCCAGGAATGCTTCTGAGAAACATCTGAATCCAAAAGTATAGTCTTTTTGTATGTGCATGGTGACCTAAGTAGATAGAACTATAGACAAATAGCCTTCCCTTATAGAATGATTTCTCTCTGAATTTAGCTAGAAGCTGTTTTAATATGAAGAATATGAAAGCTTTTACATTGACTTTCAACATTCAGTTCCTGGTGCATAATAGGGACTCGGTAATATGTGTTGAGTTAATGATTTCTATTTGTGGTCTATAGAATATAGGTATTTTGTATGTAACCTCAGTTTTCCATGTCATTCATTACTTTTTATCTCTTTAGGAAAAGCTGTTACTAGAACCAATGTTCGAAGTCCCTAATTCTGATATTGTATGTGTGGAGGTTGACAAAGAAGTAGTAGAAGGAAAAAAGGAACCAGGATACATCCGGTAAAGTGTATTGTCAAGCTAGAACAGATCTAAAACTTAAGATCAGCTTTTTATTGCTGTGGTTTATTGGTCTTCATAAAAATTGCATAAAAATCTCTATATTCATAAGGGAAGCAGTAATCTCAAATTTTCTGTAAAAATTGTTCTAACTTTGTTTTCTAAAATAATATTTGTGAATCTTTTTGAAACTCGATCTTCAAAATTAGCCTCCATTTTATTTCCTCTGAGGAAGAAGTATCAAAAGAGATCAAAGTAATCCAGATGAAGAGATTTAAATGAATTTTGCTACTAATTCTGTAATTTGTGAATGACTTGTTTCATGTCTTTCACAAAACCAAAACTTTGTGGACCGTAATTTTTCTCTCATTTGTATCAGATCAGTTGACAAAGTTGACACATCTTTCACTGCTTTATTTATTTATTCCAGGGGTCAGCAAACTTTCTTGTAAAAGGCGAGATAAATATTTTAGGGCAGCTACTCACACTGCCCTCATAGCACAATAGCAGCCATAGACAGTCCATAAATGAATGAAGATGTCTGTGTTCCTGTAAAGCTTTATTTACAGAAATAGATGATGGGCTTTATTTGACCTCTAGGCTGTAGTTTACTGACTTGATCTATTCAGTCATTATTTATTATACAATGCTTGACATTAATGTTACCTACACAAAAATTAGGTTTCTGTTTTAACTGTCACAAGATATGTTTTATGTTTGCTTCTAAGATAACTTTGAAGGCAGTTGACTGGTTTTGAACAACCTTAGTTATTCAAAGAGACAATCTTTTATTTTCATTGTTTAATGACATTAATATATAAAGGAATTGTGGTCTGATTATAATTTTGACCAATTTTAGTCAAGTCAGATTTGGTCAAAAGCTGTCATCTTCTTTACTGTAGACATATGCTAAATGTCAAGCATTTGAGTTGAAATAATGGATTCTAATTTTTTTGCGGGAGAAATGGAATTTTTTAAGCCTTCAAAATTAAAGCCTTGTTGCCAGTTTATTTCAGTAATAACATTTATTTGGGAAAATTACTTGTAACTCTTGGCCATAGGGTTTAAACTTTTTTCCTATTTTGCAACCTTAATATTAAAAATGCACTTAATATTTTCTTTTTTATGTGGCTTTTCTAGTGAAATAGAATAATTTATTGAATCCAGAAATCATGTTTATCCATAATTTTTATTTTTTAAAAAACCGATGGTTTTTCATTATAGGGCTCCAACAAAAGAATCCTCTGAGGAGGAATATGACTCTGGAGTTGAAGAAGAAGGATGGCCTCGCCAAGCAGATGCTGCAAACAGCTAGACTGTCAGACTTCTGTATATAAAGCTTTTTCCTTGTGTTTGGGATTGTAACTGTCTCTACAGTCTGACATTAAAAGCATTGGATCTATCTTGGTTATCATACATGGTCAGGTGCCTTTAGGGTAAAAATCAGATCATGTATATTAGGTAACATCACATTGATTTATACAGAAAACATTATGTGGACTTTAATGACACAATGTTCAGAGATAAAATGTATATTATTTTGGTTCAGTTTTTTAAAAATATGGTTACATTCTTAGGTGTTCTTTTAAATAATGCAGGTGTTGCAATAACTGTGGATTTTACAATAATGTTACTCTACAAATGGGAAAATAAATTCTTTAAAATTGAAGGTTGGGATACTATTATTTAGTTTAACCTTTTCTACCCATATTTGTTTCCTGAAAATATTAGAATTTCATTCATTTAAAAAATTTGAACAGGTAGTTTTCAGGTAGTTAAAAATTTCATGGAAAAAGTACCCTGGAGATTCATATTTTAAATGGTTTATTTAGCTGTATTCTTAGTCTTACCTAATGTATGACACTAACTTCCCATTTGGTACTACAAAAAAAGCCATTCTCTTGCTGACTTGTCTGATTTATTTGCCATCTGTAATGCATTTTAGTACCATGAGTAAGCAGATAGAATTGAAGCCTGCCTTAAATCTTCAGGAAAAGATCACATCTAAGTCTAAAAGTAGCATTCACCATCAACCATAACAGCCATGTGCTAAACTAAATAAAATATCCTAACATTGTGCACTTACCTAAAGTACTCAGCTAGTTGTTGTTTTTTTTTTTTCATGCTGGATATTCGTCTAATTCTTTGGCTTCATAGAACATTAAAGAAAACCTTTGCTTTGCTATCAGCAGAAGTTAATATGTTCACACTAAAATATAAGTTATTAATCTTCATTATGTAACAAAACTAAACAGTGGGAGGAGTTTAGGGGACTTAAAAATTAAAATCGTTTCTTTCCATAAATATTAAAATATTTGGGTACCTTTTAAGATTTTTCTTCTAAAATGTTAACACAATTATCTGTACTATTCATTCAGGTCAAACTTCCTTGAAATTGTTTAAATCAGAGTACATTGAAATATTTGGATATTTGGATTTTTCAGTTTATAGACTCAAGTTTTCCTTTTACCCCCTTTTCCTTAGAAAGAGAACTTTAGGCTATTAGCAGATTCTAAGTCCTGTTGATGAAGAGTTGGGCTTTTTATGATGTAATAAGAGACGTGAAATATCTATTTATGGCTGGAGTAGGATCAGAAATATACTTTTGCAGAGTGTTTAAGCCTGGTTGCTATAGTATGGAACAGAAACAGATATCTTTAGTCTCCCTAGCAATGGTTAAAGTTTTTCTCAGGAAGTCTTTCATATAACTGTTCATTATCTTTCTCTCTTGGTGTCATTTTCCTCTTTGTAGAGTGAAAATTGGAATAGCTACTAAATATATTAAGGGTAATCATCCAGAAATGGACTGGGAGACATTTTAGTCACAACAACTTACATTTGGTTTTGGAAGTTGTTAACAAAGCATAATCGATGTTTTTAAATTAAACACAACTTAGTATAACTACGATTTGTATCTTGAAACTTACATTTTGGCATTTGAATAAAACAAAAGGACTAAATGAAAGCCAGTGTTGTGTTGTGTCCATAATGCAGTGACATTTTTAAAAGGACACAAATATCATGAGCTGCTTTATTCTGGTGATTGGTTAATCTTTGGCACTTTCATATCCCTCTAATTCTCTTAGTTGTGGATTCCACAGACAAAAAGTCTGTTATTAAAGCTTATATTAAATATTTTTTAAAAATTCTTAAATATCCTGCACAGTCCCCACACTAGGGAGGGACACAGACCAAGGTTTTCAAGAAGCTTAGTAGTCTAATAGAAAAAGCAAACAAACATCAGTGCATCATAATAATGGAAGTGAGGTAAGTAGGTACCAGGTGTGGTGGCACAAAGGTCGGGGCTCAGATGGATTTGGAAGAACAAGAATTTTCCAGAAAGCGATAATGAAAATTAAATTTCAGGAATGTGAAACAACAACTAGGGAGCTTTAGGAATTTGAGATATAGGCAACAAATTTGACTTAACATTACTCCCCTGAAATGATCAGTTAATACATTCTCCTCTCCAGCTGAAGACTTTGCCTCACATTTCATTGAGAAACCATCAGAAGATAGAAGTAATCTTCTCATCATCAAATCTATAAGCCCACCTGCTTTGGCACTCAACCTTTTCAGGTTACAACTGAAAAATCCTTCAAAACAATCACTATACGTCATCATGTGGGGATCCCATCATCCCCTCTCATTCCTCAAGGCATTTAGTTCTTTTTGTTAGTATCTCTACTACGTTATTCATCTCTTGCCTTCTGAATCATTCCCAGCGGCATCTAGACACTGCCTAGTTTATTTTTCACTTGTCTTTCTGACTACATAACTTCAGGGTAAAGATCATGTCTGTTTTGTTAACTATAACAGCACCTACCATAGTGCTTCATATATTTGGTGCTCCATACATTTTAAAACAATAGAATATCGTATGCCAGGTTAAGTTGTAATTTTATGCAGAAAGTAGAGTGGGCCATTATCAAAAGAGTTTTAAGCAGAAAAGTTGGACATGTTAAGATGTATTTTAGATTGTCAGGAAGGGGAGCCTCTGAAGAAAATGGGAAATATGACTAGAGACCTACTCATGGACATTTCTCCAGCATTTGCCCCTCTATCTCCTACCTTATCACTTTCCTCCTGTTTTTCAGATCAGTTCTCATCAGCACACAAAACAATTCCCTGAACCCAAATTCCCTCCACAGTAAACTAGAGTGAGATAAGCTATTGGAAGGTTTTGCACAGAGAAATGACATAATCTGACTTAAGTTCTCAAAAACCATTCTGGTTGCAGTGTGAGTAAACAGACTGTAGTGGAGCAAGGATCGAGTCAGGGACACTTGGGGCTATTGTAATAAGCCTGCTAGGAGATGATGGATTGGTCCAAGGTGATAGCAGTGGAAGTGGAAGAGTGGATGGGTAGGTATTTTTGCAAATTCTGTGAAAAGTGGTATCTCATGTTCTTCAATGGGGGAACTCAGTATTATAATATCTGCTACCCCTAATTAATTTACATACCTAAAGTTCTTATAAAATACCAGTAAAGTTTAAAACCAAAACTACATAAGTAGATTCTAAAAGTTCATATGGAAAAAAATAAGAATGGTAAATAAGCAAAATGGTAATGTACACATACAGTGCTTACTCTGTCACTCTGTACATTTAATGCAACAACTGAGATAGTTTCTATTACCAACCCTTCTTAAAGATGAAGAAACTGAAGCCCAGTGGTTAAGTAGCTTTTCCAAGATCATACAACTAGTAACAGCCAGAATTTATCCCCAAGTACTGATTCCAGAGCCTCTTCATTTAACCAACATATAGATAGAATGAAGAGGTGCCGCCGCTTCATTCAGTGTATGGCAGATCAATGGCAAAAAATGTGAAGTCCATAAATAGGTCCCAAATGTATATACGAATTTAGTATCGGAAATGGCGATATTTCAAATTGGGAAAAGACTATTCGATAAATGATAATGGCAGTATTCACCCAGAAAATATAAAGTTATATCCATACCATACCTAACAATTTTAAGATAAAAACCGAAGCCTTTAAATATTATATAGAGTATTATATGATACATAAGATACAAGGAAATATATAGAGTATAAAAGACTTTCTGAGAAATAGGAGAGGCCTCTTGGGAAGTGGGGTCAGGCTCTGATTGGTTCTTTTCATGATGTAGAACTGGACTCTTACCCAAGGAGTTAACCATTACTTTTGGTTTAAAAAAAAATAAAGAGCTAATCATGTGATGCCAGGGCAACTGGACATCCAAAGTAGGGTGGGAGTGGGGGGATGGGAGGAGAACTTTGACCTAGGTCTCACGCCTTATACAAAAATTAACTCAAAATGGATCACAGCCTTAAATGTAAACCTATAAAACTTTTAGGAAAAGCACAGGAGAAGAATTTCAGGATCTAGGGCTAAGTAAAGAGCTTTTAGACTTGACTCCAAAAGCATCCCAAAAAAGGAAAAACTGGTTAGTTGGACTTCACCAAAATTAAGAACTTTTGAAAAAAGTCCTGGGAAAAAAAAAAACCTGTTAAGAGGATGAAAAGACATAAGCTGGGATAAAATATTTGCAAATCACATATTAGGTAAAAAACTAGTATGTAGAATATATAAAGAACTCTCAAATCTGAAGAGTCAAAAAACAATCCAATTAGAAAATGGGCAAAAGACTTGATCAGACATTTCAGTGAAGAGGATATACAGATGGCAAATAAGCACATAAAAAGATGTTCAACATAATGTCATTAAAGAGGTGCAAATTAAAACTACAATGAGATATCACTACATACCTATCAGGATGTCTAAAAAAATAACATCGCAAAATGCCAGAATGCAGAGAAACTGGATGTTTCATATATTGCTGGTGGTAATATAAAATGGTGCCGCTGCTCTGGAAAACAATTTGGCAGTTTCTTTAAAAAACTATGCAACTGACACATGACCCAGCAATTGCACTCCTGGGCATTTATTCCATAGAATTTAAGGTTTATGTTCACACAAAAACCTGTATACAAATGTTTATAACAGCTTTATTCATGATAGCCCCCAAATGGAACCAACCCCAAAGTGGAAATATCCTAGAATAAAGCTGTTATAAACATTTCCCCAAATGGAACCAACCCCAAAGTGGAAATATCCTTCAACAGGTGAATGATTAAACAAAGTGTGATTTAATTTTACCCATACTTTTGTTGCACACTTTTATTGCAATAAAAGGGAACACTATTGATAAGAACCACCTGGATGAATCTCCAGAGGATTAGGCTAAGTGAAAACAGAGTCCCAAAAGGTTATGTACTATATGATTCCATTTATATAACATTCTTGAAAGGACAGTTATGACACTGCAGAAAAGGTTAGTGGTTGCCAAAAGTTAAGGGAAGTGGGTGTGGCTATAAAGAGGCAAATGAAGTATCCTGGAAGTGATGGAAATAAATGTTCTGCAACCTGACTGTATCAATGCCAACATCCTGGTTGTGGTATTGTACTAGTTTTGCAAGGTATTACCATTTGGAGAAACTGGGTAGAGTACGCAGGATCTCCCTGTATTATTTCTTACAACCGCATACGAATCTACAATGACCTTAAATAGTTTAATTTAAAAATCTAATCATGTAGCATAGCCTTCCTTTCCCCTCCTAAAATCCTCCAGTGGTTTCCCATTGTTCTTAAAATATGAGATCCTGAACGCTCTAGCCTCTGTCCACCTTCCGGGATCACCAGGTTCCCTCTCAGGCTTTCTGTGCTCCAATCACACGCGCATTCTTTCAGTTCCCCTACTAAACCTACTTCTACTAGGGGGCTTTCGCAAATGCTGTTCCCATCTGAATTGTGCTTCTCTCTCTTCTTCTGTTTAACTCTTACTTGTCCTTCAGGCCTCAGATGGAGCCTCAAATCCTTAGGATAACCTTACCCAGCCTCTTTGTCAAATTCTCCTATAAGCTCTTCTTGCCCTGTTTTCTTCTTTGGTAGTACTGTACTTAAATTCACCGCTGCACTTTACATTTGTTTGCATGATTACTAAAGGCGTTTTCTTTACAAGACAGGTAGTTACCAGAGGAAAGGAATTGTGTGTTAGTTCACTGTCTGCAAAGCATCTAGCTCCGCACCTAGACTGCTCTCTTTAAGAACGATATTTATGAAGGACAGAATGAATTCTCCCTTATGCACCGAGCTCTCTGGGCTCCGCGCGTCACACTGGCGTCGCTCTTGGTACTACGTCACTTCCTCCCGGAATCCACTGTCTCGGGAAACCACTCAGATTCCTGTCACTTCTCAGAAACCCTCGGTGGTGGCCATGGCTCTGCCGCCCTTCTTCGCCCCGGGTCG
>NW_006442109.1:10281052-10346677 GCF_000325575.1 Pteropus alecto
GACCTGGGCCAAGCCCTGCGGGAGGCTGAGGCCGACGGCGCAGCCTGGGCACTGCTGCATGCTCAGGCCGCGCCGCTGCGCGCGGAACTAGCGGAGCGACTCCAGCTGCTGACGCAGGCCGCCTATGTGGGCGAGGCGCGGCGGAGGCTGGAAAGGGTCCGGCGCCGCCGGCTGCGGCTTCGCGAGAGGGCCCGGGAACGCGAGGCCGAGCGGGAGGCGGAGGCCACGCGAGCAGCGGAGCGCGAGCAGGAGATTGATCGCTGGAGAGTCAAGTGCGTGCAGGAGGTGGAGGAGAAGAAGCGGGTAAGAGCAGCGGATGGCCATGGGAGTAGGGGTCACTAGTGGTGTTTGAAATGTGAAGGGGCGTGAAGCCTTGCGCTGCCATTTCCCAGGGCTCAGCCTCTTTTCCTCATATGTAAAATAAAAAGATAGCTTGTCCTTCCAACCTCGTATGTCCATAGTGATTGCGTTTTAATGGTGTATAGTACACAACATAAATGCTCTAGGTGCACTGCAAAGTCCTGTAAACATAAAGTGTGGCGTTGAAGGGATGACAGATCCCCTCTCTCCTGGTCCAACGTTCAGACATTTTGACATTAACATTCAAGACTAACAAGCATCTGGGTCCTTGTGTCTTGTACTGCTCTAGGTGATTTTAAGAATACAAAATATAGAGAACTTGGGGCCTTGCCTCAAAGAACATACACCCTCATGAGCTGATGATGCCATGGTGATGATTTCTCTGGGACTCCTTTGTTCACAAGTTATGAACCGCATATCCCCAGGTTCAACGATGTGTTTTTGAACACTCATTATATACTAGGCACTATCCTAAGGTCTTTACATACACCAGATCTACGATCTTTTAACAACCCTGAGAGGTAGGCATTATTATCCCAATTATACATATTAGGAAGTTAAGGCATAGGGAGGGAGGTTAACCTGCCAACAATCACACAACTTTTTGTGGCAGTTTCATTCCTGATTTGACCCCACGTTGTCTGATTCTAAAGCCTGTTGATCTTAAACTCTTAAATAGTGGCCAGGGTGAAACTGAAAATTGGTCAAATAGTTGTTTAAAACATTATCATTACTTTGAGTGCCTCTAGGCACTTGCCGTCTCTCCACTTTCCAATACCAACTAGTGTTTCCTTCCTCTTCCTCCTCCTTGTGTCTGCTTCCACCCTAGAGTCCGATGTAACTACCCTCTGAAGTGTTTTGATGGCAAGCTTTGGCTTCAAGCCCCTAGAAATATCAGTGCTTTAATGGAAAATACTTGGAGACAAGGTCTTAATCTAAGGGAGCCTGAGTCAGTTCAGACATTTAATGAGGGTCCATTATGTACCAGGACCAGTGCTGAGTGCTAGAGTTGGAGATGAGTAGGACATAGTGCTTGTCCTTGAGGGGCTTAGAGCCCCATGGGGGATCATGTCAGTACAGCATGGTTTGTGTTAGGATTTCAACTGTAGGTGCTATAGGAGGCCAGAAAAGGAATATCTAATCCATTGGGGAAGTGTCAGGAAAGGCATGGATGGTAAGGTGACATCTAAGCTGAGTTGCGAAGGAAATGTCAAAGCCAAGTGAAAGCAATAGGTACAGTTCCAGGCAGAGGGAATAATACATGCAGAAGAGTGAAACAGCACGGTGTGGTTGAAATGGTGGAATTACAGGCACTGATTCGACAGCTTTAGAAAGAGCACTTTAGGCAAAAGCATCCTCTCTACCACCCACAGTGAGGATGTTGGAAACAGAGTCCCTTGAGTAGTGGCTTGAGGAACCAATTATTTAGTCTACATGTGAACCAACTTAAGGCTAGGATGGGGTCTTCCGATGTTTGAAGGCTGTCATGTCAATGAGATCCTTGGCAGTGGAGTTTTAGATTCTCAGAGTTGTAGAGTCCTGGGCCTTTCCAACCCCATTCCTTATCTTCCCTGCTAGCCTCAATCTTTGGGTCCAGGTGTCTGCATTTTTAATGAGAGCCCCAGCTTAACAAGGTAAGTTGGATGCACATGTTCTTTGGACCACACTTTGAGAAACTCTGAGGAAGAAACAGATCAGCATCCACTGGAAGCTGCAGAGAGGATATTCCCTTGGCTGGACTAGTGTAGAGGGAAGTTGCGCACAGCCCAGAAAATTGGCATGTAGATCCGGTAGAGTCTTTCTTAACCCTGGGACTGATCCTCTGAAATCTCACTGCTGGGCAGCTGACCTCTGCTGTAAATTTGTTCCTTATACTAGGTCTCATGGGTCTTTTCTCCTCCAGGAACAGGAACTTAAAGCTGCTGCTGATGGTGTCTTATCTGAAGTGAGGAAGAAACAAGCAGACACCAAAAGAATGGTGGACATTCTTCGGGCCTTGGAGAAATTGAGGAAACTCAGGAAAGAGGCTGCAGCAAGGAAAGGTAACCGTGACTTTGCATTTCTTCTTGCATTTCTTCTTCTGTTCCTTCCCTTTCTTTACCATAGCATCCCCCTTTGCCTCATATTTTTGAAGAAAAATGTTTGATACTTTATTATTTTCACTCAGTAGATTAACTGAGCTTGTCAGCAATACCTGAGAACTTTTGAAGCAGGAACCTCAGAAGATGTTTAGCCCTTGGTAGAGCCAAGGTTGAAAAGAGAGGCAGGTGTGAGAACTCATGCGCTGTCTTCCCCTTGCCTCATCATTCCCTCCTGAGTCATTCCTGACCACATTTTTCTGAGTGAGGTCGACCTGACTGGTCAACTTTACCTATGAGCCAAGGTGAAAGCTATCCTATCCTATCCTTACTGATGCTTCAGAAGGTGTTGAAAACTTGGCATGCTCCTTCAGATACATTTCAAACCTGAAACGATATTTGAAGAGGTATGACTGTTTAGACACTGCAGGGAGTGTGCCCTGCAGACTACTCTCTACCTCACCCCACCCGTACCGGCATGTCATTTTTGTTCTCAGAAAACCTCAGTGGTCTCCTCTTGTCTCGTTTTCTAGAAGTTCCCCAGTTATGTTTTCCAGTTGCCTATCTGGATCTTTGCTTTTGCCAGTCTATTCATCTGGAGGGCCGTCAGTCCCATCTTTGCCGTTTTAAGCTCTCACATCCTTCAAAACCAAATTTAGGTGCAACATCCTCCATCCTTCCCTGCTCTGGGCTGAAGTGACCTCCTGTTCCTTCTCACTTGCACCTGGTTTGGACCATATGCTGCCAGGAGTATTTGAAAGTATGCAAATTAGCAAATAGCAGATGATTTCCCCTGTGTTGTTTAAAATATGAATGAAAACTGATTCAGACCCTTAATAAAGATTAAAGAAGAAATAGATTTAAAAAAAAAAAGCAAACAGTGATTTCAACTTATTAAAAGTTTGCCTGTGAAGAGAAAGAGCATGCACAATGAGTATCTGGCAGTGTGTGTTTGGGGTGGGGTGGGGTGGGGGCAGGAATCATATCTTAGGGTCATGGGAAAAACTTGAGCATGCTTAAATGCTGAGTCAAGGAGTGAGGGAGAAGGGTCCAAAAGAAGCTGAGGGATAGTCGATGGCTCAAGGTCTTGCAGGAGGTAGCAAGATTCCAATCCCAGGTGGAGAGATCAACCTAAGTAGAGAAGGACTCCGCTTCTACTGGAATGAAAATGAAAGAGACAAGAGGATGGGTAGTAACGCAGATGAGTGAAATCAGGGGCAGAAAGTTAGGGGATTTCCTGCCTGGTGGTCTCTCTTCTCTGGGAAATAGATGGTTTGCTCTGAGAGTCAGTGGAAAAGTAGGGCTTTCAGAGAGTAGTGAAATAACTGCTGTGAGGAATGAGTGAGAGCCAAGCAGCGACCCATGGGAGTGTGGCTGAAGGGAGGTTCTACGGGCTCAGCTGATGTAACTATATCCTGGCACCAGGTCACATCATCAAAATGGCTTCTTCCAGGAGTACTCTGCAGCTGTCAGGTGAGCACAGAGTGCAGGCTATTAGAGTTTTGCATTAGGGTGACCACAAGTTTTGCTGAGAACAAGTGGAAAAAAAGTAGAATCTGATACATTGGATTAGAGGTTCTAATGAAGCTGACAGTCTCTAGGGAGAAGGAGGTAAGCATACTAGCAGGGTAGAAAGGTGTAATCACAAAGAGAATAATCAGGTTTAAGACTTCAGAGGTGCAAAGTTTTTTCTAATCATGCAAAGGTTCAAAGACTGTATGAGGCCCCAAGGTGTGGGTGGCCAAAGGAGAATAAAGGCAATTGCTATCTAGGAGCTACAGGAACTAGAGGAGTAAGTGGTAGAGGAGTAAGTGTCAGTACATGGGGTCAAGAGGAAGATTGGGCAGGCAGTGCCATCTCCAAGGGAATGTGTCTAGGTGACCAGGAGTAATGGACAAAAGGTTGAGGGAGATGTGGGTGGGTGGTGCAGACCCAGTAGCCTAAGATTGGGGAAGGCCAGGCCACAGCTCCCTAAGGGGTCTGGAGGCACTTATGGACTGATGAAGTATCTATATATTTTTGCTGTACTGGCAAATTTTAATAGCTGCAACAGAGACTGGATAGCTGACAAGCCTAAGATATTTACTATCTAGCCCTTTGCAGAAAAAGTTTGCCAATCCCTGGTCTAAGTAAAGAAATTAAACAAAACTATGAAATTATTACAGAGCAACATAGTGTCAGCTTAAATTTGTCTTTGCATAAGAATTTTATGTGTATCTGTATTTGGAAAATAATGGCCCAGCAACTTAGTAGAAGATGGATTTGAGTTGTAGAGTTTCCATTTCCAGTTGGGAATAAGTGAATAGAAACCTGTTCAAGCAAAGTAGTCATGAGAAAATTATCTGGAGAAATCTTAGCCTTAGAGGTGAAGATAGGAGAGCAGATTCCATGACCACTTAGCTGCAGTGATCGAGGGAGAAAATAATCAGATCTCCAAGTTAAATAGCTTCACAATAGACAGAATTATCATATTTAAGGAACCATTATTTTGTGCCATTATCAGCCAAAATTGAAAATTTAGTGCTATAAGCTAGATACTGTACTTCACTGGTGGCAACATAAATTGCTAACCCTGGTGAAAATCATTCATTCATTAAAGAAATAAATACTTATTAATTTTTGTGTGTGTGTGTCAAGTGTTAGGTACTGAGTAAATGTATAGCTTTTTAAGGAAACAGTTTAGTACTACATTTAGGTAGTCTTGAAAGTATCCATAAAATGTCCACTTTTGAGAATATGTTATAGAAATGATCTTTAGGAAGGAAAAAAGTAACATGCCCAAGAATATTCAATGTAGTATTCATTATATAGTAACAGGACATTTGAAACAGTCTAAATGTCCAGGAATAGGGAGCTTATTAAGTAAATTATGGTACATTGATTTGATGAAACAGGATAGGGCCACTAAATAATTATAAAGACAAGAAATTGACATGGAGATTTGGAAAGTACACGCATATTATGTTGAACTTACTAATGTGAAGTTGCTAATATATAGATAAAAATGACTAGAAGGTCAACATGGGGAAATAAAAATTGTTGATTATGTTAATGAGACTAAGATTTTCTTCTTTCAGGTATTTGGTATTATTAAAATGCTCCCGTGGGGTAAATGGGGTTAAATATGTGGTGACAGAAAGAAATCTAACTATGGGAGGTGAACATACAATGTAAATAAAGATATGACTTACTGTTAAAATGTACAGCTTAAACTTACTGTATTTCATTAACCAATGTCACTATAAAAAATTTAATTAATTAATGAAAAATGCTTCTGTAATAAATACATTTGCCTTTAAAATCTTCGAGGACTAACAGGATGTACCACACCCACATCACTCTAGGACAAATAGCCTAGCAACTGCAGCAGCTTTTATATTGCAGGGCTGTTGTGGTAGTGAGTACACAACTGCTACCCACTCAAGTATTTGTTAAATTAAAAAAATTTTTCCTGATGAAATTTTATGAAAAATAGAACGCCCAAATAAATTACACATCATTAATTTTGACGCCATTCTCAAGCCTAACACAATTAGTAATAATTCTTTGATATCACGTAATAACTAGTCTGAAATCATATTTTCCCAATTGTAACTCTAGCTATGTTGGCTATACTAGTAGCTGACCTCACAGTTAAATCAGGGTGACCAACCATCCCAGATTTCCCAGAACACTGGGCTCTCAATACTAAAACCAGGCAAAGTGAAACATGTGGTCACCCTACTCTCAGCAGCAGACTCTGTGAGGTCAGTGTGGTTGGTTAAGTGTATTTCTTTGTCACTATCCAAGTGTGCTTTCTCGGAATTTCAGACTCAGTCAGGGGGAGACTGAGGGAATTTCACAATTAAGAAGTATAAGACAGTACCTTCGAACTGAAGGATCAAAACTATTAGAAACGAAATCAAAGGTTAAGTGGTATGCTCCAGAGAGAGGAGTTAGTGAAAGTCAGAGTAGGGTCAAATTAATTAGAGACTCCAAGAGATTAAATTGAGCCTTGAAGATTAATTAGAACAGGGGTCCCCAACCTCCTGGCTACAGACCAGTACCTGTCTGTGGTATGGTAGGAACCAGGCCACACTGCAGGAGGTGAGTGGCGGGTAAGCGACTGAAACTTCATCTGTATTTGCAGCTGTTCCCCCCGACTAGCATCAACGCCTCAGCTCCACCTCACATCATCAGGCATTAGATTTTCATAGGAGTACTGGTCCCTGGTGCCAAAAAGGTTGGAGACCACTAGGTTAGAATCTACTTTGAGTCTGTTCCTTACAACAGGTATTTGGGGTTAAGAACAAGTTATAAATAAAATACCGTTTGGCTCTTTTTGCCCAGGGGTCTGTCCTCCAGCCTCAGCAGATGAGACTTTTGAGCATCATCTTCAGCGACTGAGAAAACTCATTAAAAAACGCTCTGAACTATATGAAGCCGAAGAGAGAGCCCTCAGAGTAATGTTGGAAGGAGAACAAGAGGAAGAGAGGAAAAGAGAACTAGAAAAGAAACAGAGGAAAGAAAAAGAGAAAATTTTACTTCAGAAGCGTGAAATTGAGTCCAAGTTATTTGGAGATCCAGGTAAGTTCCTCTGTAACCAGTACAAAAAGGAAAAATACTAGATTGACAGCTCTTTTCCTCATAGATGATCTCAACCCAAGCTAAGTAGTGGTAGGCAACAAATGACACCTTCAGGATTTGAAATTCTAAACTATATCCTGGAAATCATGGATAAAGATGAAACACATTTAATCATATTGTCATAATCATAGGCTCAGTCACCTTGCCTTGACAAATACACTTTAGATATGAAGCATGGTGAAATCATATTGTACCTTTTCTTTTTCAGATGAGTTCCCACTTGCTCACCTCTTACAGCCTTTCCGACAGTATTACCTCCAAGCTGAGCACTCCCTACCAGCGCTCATCCAGATAAGGTCAGAAGGGCACTGTCCCTGTTGCCTGTATCTTTTTTTTTTTTAAGTTCTTTATGGGTTTATATAAAGTTTCCAAGTTTCAAGGATGCCACATGCTTCTCGTTCAGGCCTCATTAATTCTTGAGAAGTAGATTTTCTGTTTTAACAGGGGAAGAAACTGAAACTCAGGTTGTGACTTGCCCTTTTGTATTATACCATGCTATAGCTGTTGAGTTAAAGCATTGGCTTTTATTTCTTAGTTCTGTTCTGCTAAACAGACCCTCTTTGTATACTTGCCCGTGAAGACTGTTTAAGACGCATGCTGACTTTTGCAAGATCTTACATGTCAAAGACAAGAAAGCTAAGAACAAAGAGTTTCATCTTCATCTGCAGTTACTGATGAGCTGGGTAAACTTTGCAGCTCTCTGAGTCTCACTTTTCTCGCCTATAAAATGAAAATGGTAGACTAGAATGTGGGCTTTAAACTTTAGCAGTAGTGCTCTTCCCAAGTGCAGTCTTAGGACAAATCAGTTTATAAAACAGAATGAATGCTTGGGTTCCGCAGGCATCTTAAATCTGTAATTGACTAGAAACACTTTGTTGTTTCTAGACTCTCCAGATCACCTCGGGGCCTAGGGGTCTTCAAAGTCTGATTCGAGGATCACTGAACTAAATGATCTCTGAGGTTCCTTCCAAAGCTCCAACAGTGCTCTTTAGCGTACTAAGTTTATGTTCTGGGAAAAGTGTATTTCTTGGTACTAAAAAATTTTAGCTTTTAAACATAAGTACAGTCAATTCTTACTATTCACAGTAGCTGTGGACACTGAGTTAGAGAATACTGAATTGCTGCTCATAAAGGAAATATAGGGCCAGATTCCTATGAGCCTCTAGCCACGACATTTTCATCAACTGATCAATACATAACATTGTTTTGTATCTATTTCTTTTTTAAGACACTTAATATATATTGTTGGTTCATTAACATTGAACTCATGGCTAACAGCATGATCATTTATGCCTGAACATGGCTTATCTAACATACATATATTCTCCGGAAGGCATATCACAGCCTTCTCATGCTAGCCAGCACTTCATCACTATACTTGGGGGCCATTTTAAACAGCAAAATTGCCATTAAAATGCACAAAGATGTGGAAAATGTGGTACTAAATAGACTGCATGAAGACACTTATTTATAGTATGAGAGCCGAAAATAAGGCAGAACGTCACCTTGTCCAGTCTCAGTTGCAGATGTGCCTGTTTGGTGACTCAGGTTTTTTCACTGCTCTGTGCATGTCGACAAGTGACCACAAAGGCACTGCAAGTAATGATTTGGGGGTTACAAATGAATTTTAGTGAATAGGTAAATTTATAGATATCTGCAAATAATGAGGATTGACTGTATATTCATTATTTGGTATCTGTAAGGTTATAAATTCTTTGGAATTTTTCCCTTTATATGTACATTTAAGAAATATAGTCTTGCATAATTCTTGAAATGTAGTTCTTTAGTAGATTAATATATCAGTCATTGAAAAGCTAAGTCCCGAAACAGAATATTTAGTTACTGTACATTTTGCTTGGAATGAAACAGCAATAAACAATTGTTCTACAATGTTCTTATTAAGGCATGATTGGGATCAGTACCTGGTGCCATCTGATCATCCTAAAGGCAACTCCGTTCCCCAAGGATGGGTCCTTCCCCCGCTCCCCAGCAACGATATCTGGGCTACCGCCATTAAGCTGCATTAGTGAAGATGCTCCAGGAGTGCAGTCCAGCCAACGCTCTTTCCAGCTCTGAATATTAGTGATACTGCCATCTTCTTGTGCTGTAGACTAAACCACAACCTCTAACTCTGCATGGCATGGCTTTACCCAGAAGTTACATCTTCCTTCTGTGCTCTGTCCTGGCCAGAGGTGCCTCTTGAATCAGGAAATTAATATGGTTCTTCAAAAAAGGACCTAGGTGAACTAGGGTTATTACCACAAGCAATGGCCTTGGTTCACGGAATTTGCCTCTATTTTGAGGGGCTTGGTTCAGAGTGACTTGTTTATTTACTCAGCTTCCTTGTGTGGTGATGGGTAAGTACACTCTATACACTCAAGGTATGCACTGGATAGATTTAACGGTCCTTCCCCCACTACTGAGTGTGAAAGCAAGCTTGATACAAAAACTCCTTACCCTTCTTACCCAAAGAGCCCTCTAACTTCCAGGAACAAGGGTCAAAAATGCTTTATCTGGTTTTGTGAATCCTACTTTTGGTGCAGCTTGAGAGACTATAGGCTACTGGCTGGGCTGCCAGAAAAGCTGGTGCCTAGTCGGTTAGAGAACTTGGAATACCTGAACTTGGAAAACTAAATTGGATCGTGTTTTAATGGATAATGGCTACATATTCCCCATGTTAGAAGGATACTAATGAGTGCATCTGCTTTTTAAGTTCCTAGAGGTCTAATTTAGATCTCCAAGGATAGAAATTTATTTCCCTATGGAAGTGGGACCTTAACCTTTCTCAGTCACATTGTAGGGGCTGGTCTAGATATAGGATATACTTCAGAATACAAGCTCCAAAAACATCCATGTAGTTGAAGCTAGGGAAAAAGCAGATACAAAATTAATAAAATTTATTTTTTATATTCATTAATAAATGCTCTTGTGCTTGGAGATATCAATGATATAACATGTCAGTTTTTTTAAATTTTGTTTTATTTTGCCTTTTGTCATTTATTGTTATTTATATTTCCAAAAAGCTAAATAAATATCATTTTTATTTTTTAGTTTGAGTCTTTGTCCCAAATTGTTGCCTCCCAAATCACTACACACACTTTCACATTGATAAAACACATTTTCACTCCAAAATTCAAATTTATTAAATAGGCATTTGCTACAGGAAAGTGAATCTCAAACACCAACTTTATCTGCAGAATCCAACTCTGGATAAGCAGGAAAGGACGCCATCAACTTTGGAAATGATTTCATGTAATTGGAAGTTCTTGGGTGCAAGATGCTAACACCGTTGTCCCTTTCCATTTAATTTTCACTGTTCAATTTATACAGTATTCATTACAGAGTTAACAGGGATGCGAGCCAGCACTCCTCCAAAGTATATGTCTGAGCTCATAAACCACAAAATCTGATGTGATTAGCCTCACGTAACCCCACAGGCCCGTGTGCCATTTTGTTATAAATCTCTGCCATTTGCTGCCTGATGAGATGCAGGAAGAGTAAAAATAAAAGATTACTTGTACGATGTACATTTGGTGTCCAGACAGCCCTACTACTAAGACTGTATTGATGGGGCAGGGAGTGTGAAGCAGGGACTCAGGAATCAGGCAGCACAACCCAAGAAGGAATTTAACGCCACGTGGAAAAAACCATTTCGTCTTTCCTCTCAGCTTCTGCAGTTTTAATAAAGTGAGCATCATTTTTGTTGTTTGTTTTTTGTTTTGTAAGTTTTTCCTGTTTTGTTGCCTTGTGTAGTGGTGGTGGCAACAGCCACCGGTACTTTATGGATTTAGAAAGACTTATAATTAATTAAAGATACAACTATACTTCTGAGAATATGGACAGTGTCATCGTAATCTTATACCACAGTCTTTTTTATTGTGGGAAATTTCAAACATACTCAAAGAGAATGGTATAATTATTTTACATATACCTATCATCCAGATTCAAATAATTAATATCAACTCAGGGACAATCTTGTTTCATCCGTACCCCTACCACTCACTCTGGATTATTTTGAAGCAAATCTCAGACATCATATGTATAAGTTTTTCAGTATATAGCTCTAAAAGATATTTTAAAAATTTAACCACAGTGCCATATCGCACCTAAGGAAACGAATAACTTAAATGTCATCAAAAGTCCAGTCAGTGTTCAGATTTCCTTATCTCATAAATGTGTGTGTTACACTGTTCAAATTAAGATCTAGATGCAATCTATGCATTATTGTTGGTTGATATATTTGTTGGTTCCAATGATCTATAGGTCTTTTTCTCCTGCTATCTCCTGAGCACTCCCTTTCCCTTGCAACTTATTACTTGAAGAAATCAGGTCATTTTTCTCCTGAAGAGTTCCCAGTCTGGATTTTGCTAATTGCATCCTTGTGACTGCATGTTTCTCTGTTTCTGTATTATAATTGAGCTGTGTTGTCTGAAATGGTAGCCACGTATGGCTATTGGGCAGTTGAAATTCAGAGTTTGACTTGAAATTGAGTTTGAATTGAGATGTACAGTTACATATGTGGCTTACATTTCTCTTGGACAGTGCTGATGTAGAGGCTTGATCACATTTAGATTGGAATTTTCTGGCACGAATATTTCATAGACCTCGTGTGTACTCCAGGAGGATTAATGTCTGGTTGTCTCTTTTTGTGATCCTAACAGCCATTGATTATCAAGACCTGGATTCATTCATTTTGGGTTGAAAAATAGTGATAGCTTAATTCTGCCATTCTTTCCTTAAGTATTAGCTGGAATACTTCTAAAAAGAGAAATATCCCCTCATCAACTATTTGGTTACCCTGGGGTACAATTTGTATAGGAAAGGCAAGAGATAAATATGTAATTTTCTTGATTTACTAGTTTTTAAAATAATGGTTTTCTTGCATCCTCCAAAGGCGACTAGTGAATTTTGTATTCAAGTATTATGAACTTGAATCTAAACATATTTGTCTTTCAACTCATTGTCTTCTTTATTGCTTGCCTCACCTTTAGCCGTGGGAGCCTCTTTAACTTAGCTCCTGAGATTTCACTCATTCACAGTAATTTGTTCCAAGTTTATTTTGCACATTTCCTATCTCAAGCCTGGAAGAGTCATTTTCCAATGATCTTGGTTCCTCTTCAGTGGAAAGGGTATTTATAGGCCACAATCTGCAGAATAGGGGTGCCCATTGTTATTGCTGGTCGTCGTTAGTCAGTTCTTACTCTTTTTCAGTCAGAACTAGGAACTATAGTTCTGTTGAGCCTCCAACCCTCTTCTAAATCGTGACTCTTTTACACCTATGCCTAAATACTCTCTATATTGAACATAAATTAATAGAGAAATAAACATTCAAAGGCTAACCAGAAATGTGTTGATTCATCATGCCATATATGGAAGATTATCTTATTTCCCAGTAGAAGACATCCTAGACTTGTGAGAAACTCAAACAAAAGCATTTACCTTTAAGAAATTAAGTAAATACAGGGAAGAATAGAAAATGAAATAAAGAGATTAGTTACATGTGTTTTTAGAATTTATTAACTGTATTTTTACTTACAGTTGACATTCAATATTATTTTATATTAGTTTCAGGTGTACAGCATATTGGTTAGACATTTATATAATTTATGAAATGATCCCCCCCAATTAGTCTAGTACCCACTGGCACTATATATAGTTATTACAATATTATTGACTGTATTCCCTATGCTATATTTTACATCCCCTTGACTATTTCATAACTACCAGTTTGTACTTCTTAATCCCTTCACCTTTTCACTTATTCCCCCAACCCCCCTTCCATCTGGCAACCGTCAGTTTGTGTTTCTATGAGTGAGATTAGTTATGTGTTAAATGCTAAGAATGATCATCCCAAGTGGCTTGAGTCTATGACGTCAAATACTTTGCTATAAGCCAACCAACTTAATCACTTTAAAACCATTCATGTTCCTGTGTCCACATGACTTTCGTGCAAGGATATATCAAGAAGCTTAGCTGGAATTACACCATCTGTTGAAGCAATTCACTCACTTCTACAAGTTTTGTCCACAGGGAAGATATCCTGGCAATTACAGGGTAAGTACAAAATATGTCTTGTTCCATTCAAATAAATACATAACATATAGAAGGAATGTGAATGCTATGAAGAATTAGCAGTGATACATCTTAAGGGCTAAAGATTACATGAGGCATTTCCAACTAAATCAGTTTTATTTTTAGTGTTTGTAACAAGCTGTTCCCATGTAATTAACTGTTTACTTTGGGTGCATACATACAGCAGTTCCTGACATGCCGCATCTGGCTATCTATGAAGAATTTGTTTCCAATGCAGATTCCATTTGCCTTTTGGAATAAACTGGATTTTCATAGTCTCTGAAGGGAAGATTGAAGTCTTTAAGGCATCTGGTGTTGGAGTGCATAACTGCAGAGCAGGAGACACTTCTCAGCTTTATTAACTCATGCTTGCCAGGATCTGGATACCAGGATTTGAACTTTGTTCTTGGGAAGTGATTTTTATTTACCACTTGCCAGGTACAATCTTAAGTACTAGAGACATAAAAAGGACTCCTGGAATTAGAGTCTAGAATAGAGAAGCTTAATGATTACATGCAAAATAGTCAATGATAAGTGGTAAAAATTGGTAAAGTGGTAATCACCAATTTACATATTTTTATTGTTCAAATATTTATGTCAGATAATTTAGATAATTTGCTAAGTACAAAGCTATCATGGTGAGTAAAAAAACCAAATACTCCCTAATATAGGTTTTGAGGAAGATATAAAAAATGTGCTGAGTGCTTTGAAGGACAGGTATGGCTCTACAAGATTAATTAGGCCTTTTTTTTCTTTAAACTGAGTGTTCTGTAATGCATTTAGGTAAAATAATAGAAAATATGTATCATATAGTAAGGGTAAGAATTATCATTATTCAATTTCCATATGTATGTGCTAGGTCACAAAGTCAAATGTATTTCATAGTATGAGTCACAATAAAAAAAAAAATTCTTGAAAGCCACTGTCCTAGGTGGACCTATATATTTCCAAAATCCTCAAAAACTCTTAACTTCCTCCAGAAGCAAGTGTAGAACTGCGTAGAGAATATCTATTAGTTGGCAGATGCAGGGTCAGAGATGAGGGAGGAGGAGGGTAGCCCTGTACCTGCTCAGTGGGCAGGCAGTTCACACTTGAGTCTCAATAAAACTGGTTCTTCCCATAGCTCAAAATTCTACTGATAGCTGAAAATGTGAATGACAATTCTGCAGATTCCAAAACTTGCTAACCTTCCTGTGTTCCCTATGACCTCCTTTATCTCATAGTTCCCCTGTAAGAACAGGCTAATTGGGCAGATAACTTATTCATCACACTGGTACCTCTCTGATCCTGTAGCATAGAGAGCCACTCCCAACATGCCGGGAGACAGTCTTCAGTCTTGCAGACAGTAAGACACTGACAAGAGAGAGCTGACAGCAGAGATGAGGGAATTAACGGATTTGCTTATCTGGCCTCATTTGACCTCTCTACCCTTAGATTACCTACTCTTCACATGATGCTCTCATATGAGCATGGGGATGACCCCAGTGACCCCTAGCAGCAGGGCTTTGCACCATCCTGGGTGACAGATTATATTAAGCCAGAGGTATTCCCTGGTAAACCTTGATTGTTTGCAAAATGCCAGACTGCAGTTAGGAGTCTAGATTTAGGTATATATTATAGGCAATCATGAGCTTGAATTCTGTGTGAATAAGTACTGTTTTGATTTTTTAAGGTGACAGAATCTTTAATGTGGTTTAAAATACATAAAAAATCAAATCTATGGCTGTTATGAATATTATTAAACTAATGGATACTACATTTGATTTTAGCCAATAGGCTCAGAAGTTATGTGTGAATTAGTTTTTAATTCTTGGATTTCAGCTTTAGTAGATACAGTTAACATACTAATTGACTTTCTCATCAGCAATGCATGAAAGTTCCAGATGTTTTATATCCTTATCAACACTTGATATTGTTAGGCTTTTTAATTTTAACTGTTCATGTGTGTGTGTGTGTGTGTGTGTGTGTGTGTGTGTGTGTGTGTGTGTGTGTGTGTGTAGTGATATCTCATTGTTTTATTTTGCATTGCTATATTGGCTAATGAGATTAAACAACTTATATGTTTACTGGCTATTTGGATATTCTCTTCTGTGAAGTGCCTAATAAAAGCTCTTGTCTATTTTTATACTGGGTCTTTTTCTTATTGATTCGTAGACATTCTTTGTATATATTGGATATGAGTCCTATGTGCTTCTCTCCTATGTGCAAATATCTTCTCTCTGTGATTTTTTTTTTTTACTCTCTTAATGGTATCTTATAATGAATAGAAGTTATTAACTTTAATGTAACCCAAATTATCATATCTTTCTTTCTTGTAACCTGTTTAAGAAATGTGTTCCTATTCTAACACCATGAATATATTCTCCATTTTATTTTCAAGCTTTACCTTTTTGTCTTTCACATTTACTTTTTACCTTTTACATTTAGATCAGCAGTCTACCTGGAATTGATTTTTGCGTATGATGTGAAATAGAGATCAAGATTTTTTTTCCTAGGTAGATAGTCAATTGACCCAAAACCAGTTATTGAAAAGACCTTCATTTTCCTACTGCTCTGCAGGGTAATAAATCAAGGATCCATATATGTGTGGATCTGTTTCTGGACTCTCTTCTCTGTTCTGTTGGCCTCCTCGTGTCAGTACCACACTGTCTTAATTCTTTAAGTATTGATATCTGAAAGTATAAATCTTCCAACTGTGTTGCTGCTTATTCAAGATTGTCTTGGCTTTTCTTGGTCCTTTGCATTTCATGTAAATTTTAGAATTACTTTGCCAATTTACACCAAAAAATGTGATGGAATTTTGACACTTGGAAGCTATAAATCAATTCAGGAAAAATTGATATCCTTGCAATATTAAGGCTTACAATCTATGGGCATGGTTTGTAGCTGGCATATAGAGATATAACTGATTTTCGTGTATTGACTTTGTATCACCTGACCTTGCTAAATTAACTAAGAGTTTCATTCATAGATTATTTTGGGTTTTTGACATATAATTATGTCATATACAAATAATGGTGGTTTTATTTCTTTCTTTCCAATTCTTAAACTTTTATTTTCCCCCTATTTTTTTTTTGCACAGGCTAGTATCGCTAGTACAGAACTGAACAAAAGAGATGATGGGGACATCCTTGTCTCATTTCCAATCTTGGGGATATCTTTCAGTATCTCACCATTAAATGGGATGTTTGCTTTAGATGTTTTAGAGATATTCTTTATTTATTAGGTTAAGGAAATTCTTTTCTATTCCTAAGTTGCTAACAGGGTTTATTTGTTGTTTCTTCAAACCATGGATAAGTATTTATTTTATCAAGCACTTTTTCTGCATCTACAGAAATAATTACATAATTTTTCATTTTCTATTGATATTTATCTTTATTTCCACTGATTGATTTTGGAAAGCCAACCTCTCATTCCTAAAATACGCTCAATCTGGCAGTATTGTATTTTTCTCTCCATAATTATTTTTGTTAAGATTTTTCATGTATGTTCACAAGAGAGCAGCCTCTAATTTTCTTGTCAGGTTTGGTATCAAGGTGATGCTGAAAGCAAATGAGTTAGGAAGTATTCCTTCTTTTCTGGAAGAATTTGTGTATTTTGATATTTCTTCCTAAATGTTTGAGTGAAAACTCATTTGATGCAGGACTTTAGAACTAGAGTTGTAAACTACATTTTAGGGAACAGTAGTCTAGAGCAAGACTTAAACATGAAATAGTCAATTCTTGTCATTTCGAATGTTCTTGTTTTTATTCATTTCCTCCCCCATGCAGCACTGACCACTTCACCTTTTCCTTCCTGGCTGTGTGAGACTCAGCTAAGTCACCCTTTGGGGCCTGCGCCTGGTTCTCAGGATTATACTCTCTCCCTGCCACCAGGCAGCCCACCCCAGCCTGCTCAGCCATCTCCACACTCCTCTGACAGAATGAATGCCCTCGACGGTGTCCCCTTCAAGGTGCCCAAGGGTTTTGTGATAAGCACAGAGCCCCTCCCTGGGCCAGAGCTCAGTGTCCCAGACTGCAGGGAGCTTCTGCTGGGTTCTATGGTAAGTCTGTCTGTCTATCTGTCTGTCTGTCTGTCTGTCTACCTATCTTCTAGTCCCTGGGTCTGTGCGTCTGAGGCTGAGCCTCATGGGATCTTGTTCTTTGATTTTAAAGGACAGCCGGGCCTGCTCTGGTATGTTCTAGGGAGTTTGGAAAAAAACCCAAGAGGAAAAGATATTTCATAAAGAAGGCTGGTTGTCTGGTGATGGAAATTATTTAGTGGATCTTATTTTAGCCTTAGTATAACTGGAAGGCTGACTATATGAAATGATTGAGAGAAATTTCAAGGATACTTCTGTTCCTCTCTTTCCTAACAGCCTGCTATCATGTCTAAAATTCCACCATTAGAATCACTCCTTTGGGCTAAGACACTAGCTCTAGAATCCTCTGTTAAAATGCAGACAGTTACCTGGGACACATTAAAAGGGATTACCATTCCCCAGGCCCCAAGCACGTCTGCCCTGGAAGCATGCTTAAAGCACCCCATGCCTCATGGCACTCACACACTGAGATATGCATCCAGTTCATGTGGTTATATTACATATGGCCTCAGGATAGACATGATTATTTAACTTCCTTGAGAGTCAAGTTTATCTGAAGATTTAGGGGGAATCCATTATATTATAACACAGATGTATCATGGGCAGAATGCAAAATTCTCATGAATTTTTTAAAAAATGAAACAATAAGTTTGCAAAGAACAATGGAATTGGTGTTGGGTCCCTTGATACTGAGTCCTCAAGCTCTTGTGTGCTCGTTCTCTTGTCTGCAGGGTGCTTCATGGGAAGGTTTGAGGATCTAGCTCAGCTCTCACGCATTTGAACATGAGGAGCCTGAGAAAAGAGAACATGAGGAGCCTGAGGCTCAGAGAAAATAAACGATTTGCCCAAAGTTAGTGATAAGACTAAAACCCAGGTCCTGACTCCAGATCATTTTATATTAGCTAAGAGAGGGATTGGAACATAAGAGGCACTGGACAGGTATTGTTTGAAGGTGAAAAAAAAAGGTTACAGAAAGTCAGGAGCAGAGAGCATAGTCCAGTAAGAGAGGCCTGGGGAGGGTAAGGTAGAGGGACTTGAATGGCCTGGGAACACAGGAGCAGGAGACTCTGTGCAGTTTTGGTTTGTCTGCAGAACCTGGAGTTGCAATGAGGCTCCTTAGGACTAAAGTTTCCAGAACTGAAGCTCTGTAAAGTCCAGAGAACAGTGTCCGGGGGCCCACACTTTCTGGGGCAGGAGTTCTCACTCTTCTCAGGCAGCCTATGCTGTGGGCTCTCACTCTGCCAGTAGGGCCTGTGTCATTCGGAAGAGGAACTTGCTTTACTAAGCTCCAGTGGAGGTGGATTATCACAGCTTTCCCCTCCTTGCTGAGCTCTAGCCAAGCTGGGAAGAGGCAATTCTGAAGGTTACTTCTAGTAGCAGAAATGGGCACCGTTTTGCCAAGTCCATGTCTAACGTCCTAGCCAGAGTGCTGACCTGGCTCTGCCTCCTGCTCCCAGGGTGGGCACCTACACTCCCTTGAGCATGTTTCCCATCCTGAGCCTCCATTACTTTTACTGCCATGCCAAACTAACAAATAGAGAAGCATGAGACTCCAAGTATGACTTACAGCCTCTCCTGACCAGTCCTTCAAGTTCACTGGGCTGTATTCCCAGTGTTTAGAACTTGAAATACATTTTCACAAAACAGTAATGTTATACGGTGGTGGTTAGATTACCAGATGAACCTATAGTGACCTGAAGGGAAAAATAATAACAGCTATTATTTATTGAATACATGCTATGCACCAGGCCCGTTCTAGGTGCTCTATATGTTTTCTCTTCTCTCTCATTTTTATGACCCTTTTAGCAACTGGTGTCCCTACCTGACAGCACAGGAAATCAAAACTCCCACCTGAGTGATCCATGGGATCACATGTCTTAGGCTTGTGAGTGACAGCTAGGATTCCAACACCAGTCTGTCAGACTCCAAAGCCCACGCCCCCGCCTCCATCCTGCTCCTTTCCAAGGAGGCTTTCCTTCCATACTTAAGTCCTGGGCAAATCTGTGTTTTGTAGTTTCATGATTTCCCTTTAATTGGAGTTAATTTCTCTTGGTTTTTTTTTTTTGAAGAGAGAAAATACATTCACACAGTTGAAAAACAAAAATGAAATAAAATGGTATATAGAGCAGGGGTTGACATTTTCTGTAAAGGGCCAGATAGTAAATACTCTGGCAATTACTCAACTCTGCTATTGTAGAGAAAGAGCCATAGTATTAGGAAAAGGAGAGAGTGGGCACTTTATTTACAAAAACAAGGTGGGGATCAGTTTGGCCCCCAGGCAGTTTGCCTACCCTGCCACTAACACCTTCTCATCTGCCCTGTTCCCTACCCCCACCCCGTCACTGGTGACTTCTGTTACTCATTTTTTACGTATTCTTATAGAGATTCTTATGTGTGTGTATACAAGCAAATACAGCTATTTCCTCCATTTTTTACACCAAAGGTAGCATTTTATATACACTGTTCTTCTTGATTTTTCACTTAATATATTTTAAGATCTTCTATAGTTGTACATAGAAAGCTTCTTCAGTTTTATTTTTCTCTGCATATTACATGGATACATTGTACTTTATCAACCAAGTCCCCTCTTGAAGAACACTTAGGTTATTCCCAGTTTTTTTGCCATTACAAACAATGCTACAGGAAATGAGTATATGCAAATGTCTTTTTGAATTTGTTTAAATACATTGCCAAATTGCCCTCCATAGGGGTTATACTGATTTACATCTCAACCCGCACTCTACAAGAGGCCTGTACCTCATACACTCCCCAACTGAGTATCATCAAGTTTTGGGTCTTTGCCAAAGGATAGGCAAATAGTATCTCAGTGTTGTTTTATTTGCCTTCTCATATCATGATTGAGGTTGAGCAATTTTTTCTGTAGTCCATCTGTATTCTTTCTCTGTAGGCTTTTCATATTACCTTTTGTCCCTTTTTCTGTTGGGCTGTTAGTCTTTTTCTTTTCCATTTCTAGGCACTCCCTCCATTAATAAAGTTAGTCCTTTGTCTGTGATGTGCTATTTTACCCCTCATTTGTCATCTGTCTTTGACTTTGCTTATGGGGTATATTTGCCATGCAGATTTTGTACATATACCTGTGTGTACTTTTATGGCTTCTGGATTTTGATTGAGTCAGAGTAAGAAAGGCTTTCCCCACTTGAAGTTATAAAGAATTTCTGTCCTGTTTTCTCCTAGTACTTTTATGGTTTCACATCACACATTTGAATCTTTGATCCTTTTGGAATTTATCTGTGTGTATATAATACGAGAATGCATTCAAATTTATTTTCTTGCAGCTAGCTAACACCATTTATTGATTAGTTTCTCTTTTGCCCATTGCTTGAGATGCCATCTTTATTATTTACTAAAGGCCTATTTCTGGACTTTCTATCCTGTACCTTTATCTGTGCCAGTACCAAAGTTTTAATTATTGATATTTTATAATATAATAAAATATAAAACAGCTAGTAGGGCCAGTCCTCTTATTTATCTTTTTGTCTGTAGAGTTTTCCCAGCTATTCTTACTTGTTTTTCATGGAGCAGCTAAATTATGCTCCTTTCCCCAGTGTAGAGTCATGTCCGAGGTGGGAGGGGGCAGCACCTGTGATCTAAGTGCGTCTGTGTCTGTTTTCTGCCTCCCCTTTCCCTCATACACACCACTTCCCTCAGCCTCTTTCTTCCTTAATTGGCCATCATAGAGCATTGAAATTGCCTTTTTAATTTTAAAAATATTTTTAATGGCATTTTATATTTCTGGTTCTTAAATTTAAAGGTAGGCAACAGGAACATTCTATTTTTGCCTCATTTATAAACTCTCAAATTAGATTGTTTATGTGGGCTCCAGATTTCTATTTTAGTGATATGTAGTGGAGAACATAGTACAGTGAGATGGCAGAGGAATCTCAGATCCGCCACTCACCACATATGACCTCCAGCAAATTAAATTTTCTGAGCCTTATTTTCATAATTTGGAAATAGAAATAACATTAGAACCTAATAAGTAGAGTTCAACAAAAGATTAGCAAATCTTCCATTTCCTTGGACCCAAAGTAATCTCAGATGGCAGCAAAGGGAATGGGAGCAGGTATTACTCCTTAGCTGGGTTTATGTTTTATTGGAGAAAGTTTTTACGCTGCTATTGCTCAATTATATACTGACTGGCAAAGGGACTTAGATATTAGATTTCACTATATTTCATTCTATTCACCTATTCCTTATTTTGTCCATTAAATGGTTATTTATATCCATTGACTCGAGCGGTAGCTAAAACCAAGAGTGAGGGTGGGCTGTGATGGCTGCCTGGGGCTCAGAATCCGAAACTGTGCAGGTCGGGCAAGTCTTTGGTCGAGGAGGGTCCCCCAAAACCAGGGGGTAGGGCGGTGCCACAGAGCCCCCTGGTTTGTCTGGCCGAGCCTCACGGTACCTTCTCTCAACAGCACGACTTCAGCTTGGAGAAGAGGACTCTCTTCTGGGTGGAGGCTGCCATCCGGGAACCCTGCCAGTTCCAAAGCGATGCCCCTGGAACAGCGTCGGCCCCTCCCGCCTGGCTCTTGCTGGTCAGCCCAGAAGGCGGGCTACTGCCTGCACTTGCCACAGCCAAAGGCCTGGAGGCGCGACCCCAGGAGCTGTCCGAGGAAGAAAAGGAGGAGGAAGAGGAGGAAGAAGAGGAAGACGCCTCTTCTGTCAGCGAGGAAACGCTGGGTCCTTGCAGCCCCCAACCCAGCGCCCCAGAGAGCCCCAGCCCGGGCCATCACCGGTACTCACTGGACGTGCTGCGCGGGGTGAGGTCAGAGCTGGCAGGGGCGCGGCGGAGGCTCTCGGAGGGCAGGATGGCCGCCCACCCCCGCGCCTTCCTGCAGCGCATCCGCCACCGGGCGCTGAGCCTCTGCACCAGCCAGGCGCTGCCCCGGAGCCCCACGCCCCCGCTCCCCAGTGCACCCACGCCGCCCCCGAGGCCCTCCACGGCCGGCGCCATGCCCCCGCTGCGGAGCCACAAGCCCACGGTCCCGGTAAGCAACCTGCCCGTTCAGCCAAGGCTGCAGCTCAGCAGCAAGGCCCCCAAAGTCTGGTCCCCAGCCAGGTCCAGAGTCTCAGTCCCCTCCTCTCCGCGTTCCTACTCCCTACCTTCACCTGCTCTCACCTGGTTCTATACCACGCTGTTCTAACTGTGGCCCTTTGCCAGAATATTCCCTGCTCAGAGAGTCCCAATTCCTTCTGTTTTCTCGTTGCCTGCGTTGCCTCTGTTAGGGCGCAAGTCACATAATTGTAATTATCCCGTACCTGCCTGTCCTCTGCCAGTGGAATATGAGTTCTTTAAGGCAGGGATTAGATCGCATTCATTTTTGTTTCCAGAGCACCTAGAAGCAAACTTGGCCCATAGGGGGTGCTCAATGAATGTCTGTTGAATTAATGAATATGACTCAAATCTAGGGCTTCCCAGAGGGCGGAGCTTGCTGTTAAATGGGTGAGCTGAAGGCTCAGTCAAGGAATAGTTTACTGTATGTTAATTCCTGCCAGACACTGGGTTGGAAAAGACAAGGTCAAAACCACAGGACTAGGAGAGTTAGCAAGGGGGCGTGGAACAAGGCAGCCCTGTAGCAGCACTCCATCAGGTGTTGAGAGAGAAGTGAGGGTTGCTGCAGACTGGGAAGGCTTCAGGACAGAGGACATACACTCAGAAGAACTGGGAGCAGAAGTGAACTTATCATGAAACCAGTGAAACTTAAGCCTCAGTTGGAGGCCTTGTACCTAATTTTATATTCATAATTGTGTCTTTTTTCTTTAAGAGATCTAAACTGTTTAAGTATCAAACTCCACAAAACCTGGTTCCAGAGCAGATGGATTTGTCAGGATTGATAGCAGGAGGTAGCAATTGGGCTCAGCTTTTTGCCCTGCAGCAGCCTCCACAGTGGGGCCAGGAAGTGCAAAAGAATAAGGCCAAAATGAAATTAAATCCAAAAGAAACTTGAGGTCTGGCTTTTCCCATTCGCTGGTGTGTGAATGGCAAGTCACTGAAGTGCTCTGAGCCATTCCTTCTCTACCCGTAAAGTGAGCCAGCAACCACCCCACAGGAGCAAACAGAGCACAGGCTCTGTGAATGGGACCGGCCATGCCCACATCAACCATCAGATGTTGATACCAAGATGGCTCTTCCCTGGTCCAGATTACATTTAACTCCACCAACAACCCTGTGTGTTGGGGGTGGGATAGGGGTGCTGGTTTGGGGCGATGTTCTGTAGAGGAGGAAATTGAGGCAGAGAGTAGCTGAGAACCTTTTTCAAGGTCACAAGAGTAGGCTCAGATCCTAAGATTTGGATATTTTCCTCTTCGCAGACCCAAGGATGAGGTCATGGCAGGGAACCCGTGAGCAGATGGGGAAGGGTGGGAAATTCATATGTCACACACAGATGCACTCTGCCCCAGGAGCTAGGGCAGCAGCTGGGCTTTCCTTATGGAGGAGAGGACAAGGCAGTGTGTTCAGGGTGGGCAGATGGGTGCTTCTTCATGAAGGAAGAGTTAGAGGTGTTGCTGGCCACATCAATTAAAATGCCTTGAAGCCACCTACCTTAGCCCAGGGTATGTGTGAGTCTCCCCAGCACCATGACTATGCCCAGTCTCTACATTGCTCCATGCCCCGCCAAGCCTCAGCCCAGCCAAATTCAAGAAGGAGGGCCTGACTGAGAAGATCCCACTAAGGTGTGGGTAAAGAACCCTCCATTTGACTCTAAGTAGGGTTCAGGTCCCAAATGTGTGTTGCTAACCAGGTCATTAACTTCTCCGAACCTTGATTTCAATATCTGTAACGGAGGATAATAGGACGGACCCATCATGTTTCTCTTGCAGGGTTGTTCTAAGTAATAGATGACATATCATCATGTACTGGCAATTTTTGTATTCCAGGCCCTTTGCTAATTACTTTTCTCACACTGTCTTATTTAAGCCTTGTAACAAATCTTGGGGTATCTAGTATGACTGCCTGTTTTACACATGAGTAAACCAAGTAAAAAGTAGAGAGCTGGGATTTGAACCCAGGTCTGTAGGACTGCAAACTCTCCACAGTATTAGCCTCTACACTCTGTGGCACACAAAAGTACTTTTAAAAATGTCCTGCCCAGCCAAGTGTTGCCTCCGGTGGTAACTGACACATCAACTTGTCTTTATTTCAGTCCCTCAGTCCATACACCTGCCTGCCACCTCTTGAGCAGGCGCCCCAGCCTCTCATGGCCCACAGATCACACCCTGATTCTGATGACCTCCTATCCGCTCTCAGCCAAGAGGAGCAAGACCTCATCGGGCCAGTGGTCGCCCTGGGGTATCCCATGCATAGGGCCATCGCGGCTCTGCAGAAGACAGGGCGGCAGAGCCTGAGCCAGGTGAGTAATTGTCCAGAGCTGGCGGACTGTGGAACTGGAGCCAGGTGAGTGAGGGTTTAGAGCTGCGAGTTGTGGAGCTGGTGCCAGGTGAGTGGCCATGTGATTTGACCTTTAACTTGAAGAAATTTCCTTCTCTTTAGAAGCAGAATCTCAGTCTTGTATTAATTATTGGGGGTTGTGAGCAAGTTTCTAGACCTAATGCTACCTTCTCCGTAGGAGTTTATCAAGAACCCCCATACCCACTTGGGGAGTCTCAATATTCACTCCTATCCTTGTCTCTGCCCCAGATAAAGGGGGCTGGAGCTTTGGGCAGCCAAGAATCTCTCCACAGCTGCCCAGTAGAACTTTCTGCAATGAGATATTTTATACCTGTATTAAAAATATAGTATCCAAGAGCTATATGTTTGAAATGTGGCTACTGTGACTGAGAATTTTATTTAATTGTAATTAATTAAAATAGCTATGTATGGCTACTGGCTACCATACTGGATGGTGCAGCTCTAACCATCCCTCAGTAAATAGTTCACCCATACCCATTTCCACCTGTCTTTCCATCCACCCATCAATCCATCTAGTCAACAGTATTTATTGGGCATTTCCAGAGTATTTAGGTGCAGTTAGTTGCTACGGCGAAAACCAAGGTACATAAAAACCACTGTTGTAGGTTGGCTTCCTGAGGAAGCAGACATAGATGGAGTTTGACATGTAGGATAGTTATTAAGGAGGCCCTTGGGATCAACTCTGGAGAAGGAAGTAGACAGAAGCAGGAGTGGGTAGTTGGGGAAGTTGAGCTTTGTAGACCCAACAACGGAGTCAGCCAACCCCACAGCTCTGGAGCACACATGACCCTTCAGAGTTATCCTAAGTCGGGCTGCCTACCCTTCCTAGACTGTGTAAGAGGGCTTGGCTGGATGGTTTTTCTGCATGTGCTCAGAGCAGGGTCTAGGTGTCTTGGGGCAGGCAATTGGAAAGTTGAGAAGCTAAAACAGTTTGAAAACCATTAGCCTATATTATCCATGCCTTCTGCCCAGCTCTGAAAGTCTGCAGAAACCCAACCTGTTTCTTCTCCACTTATACTCATAATTCTTATAGTCTGGAGCCTTCATTTGGCACTGATTCCCTATAAATCGTGCTTTGATTTGCCTGGCACTCACCATTTCCCATATCTGGTTTATGTCCGCCACTGAGCAGTGAGCTCCTTAAAGGTGGTTCTTAATTCACTTTATAAATACAGCATGTATTTATCGAGCCCCTTCTGCCTGCCATGCTGGGTGCTGGGGACACAGTAGGGAACAAGACTGACACAACCCTTCCCTCATGGAACAAAAACTTAGTGGGTGAGAAAGATGAGAAAGACAGCAATTACAAAGTTGTATGTGCTGTGGTAGGGGAAGCACGGGGTGCTGTGGGAGCTCCAGGCCTGGCACCATGGAAATAGGGGACAGAGAAGGTCCCCAAGGAAGAGGAGGAAGCTTAGCATTGGTGGGGGAGCGGATATGCAGAGACCTAGGGGGCTGGAGAAGGAGCTGAGGCAATTGATACTGGCAGGAGCAGGGCTTTGAGCTTTGGCTAGAGGCAGCTCTTCATCCTGAGGGCAAAAGGAGCCCCTGATGACTAAGCACGGAGTGACCTGACAAATTTTCAGCCCTGTGGGATCATCCTCAGTCCCCTCCCCTTTCCAGCACTGGTGCAGAACTGTTGCAAAGTAGGGGCTCATGGAGTCCTGGGTGGCAGAGATGTGTCTGGGAGTGGGGTGGGGTGTGGGTGCACAGGTATAAGAAATCACCTTCACATAGGTGAATGCTCACCATGGAGAATGAGCAGGCTGGGGTGGGCGGTGGGCGAGATGCCTGTGTTTCAGGCCTGTCCCACCCGCTTTGGGTTCTGGGAACCTTAGCTCCAGACCTTTTCTTAGATTCCAGCCCCCAGTTTGGGACACTTGGTAAGGACTTGTTGTCCACCTGTCTGCAAGTCCCTAGAGGAGGCCTCTGTCCCTGTTCTATTGGCTCACGGGCTTTCTGGGCTATGTTGTGTGTCATGGCTTGCCTAGTCAGTCTGGCTTGAGCCCAGGACTTAATGAGGTCCTCAGGGTGCCTACTCTACCCCATCTGCTGCCCCTACCACTCCTCTTACCACTCCTCCTTCTTTGCCTCTTTCTGGCCCAGTTTCTCAGCTACCTTAGTGCCTGTGACCGTTTGCTGTGGCAGGGCTACGAGGAAGGCCTGGTGGAGGAGGCCATGGAGATGTTCCAGTTCTCTGAGAGCCAGGTCAGCAGGGCCACCTGCCTGGGCCCCAGGGGAGGGAAGGGATGGAAGTACACATAAAAGCCTGGCGTGCGGGGGCACACAGTGCCAGAGCCAGCCTGGGTGCCATAAGGAAATAGCCTGCTTGCTCAGCCCTAGGGAGGAGGAGACAGCCCAGGGAGATGAAGCATGGGAAGGTAAGGGGAAAAGGTAGGGAGGGAAACTGGAAGCAAGTTTTTTGTGATATTTAACCGAATCAGCACAAGTATTATTGAATGCCTGCTCTTTTCTTTGTTAGACACTCAGATAAGAGCCGTAGGCAGCACAAAGATGCTTGAACTCTCTGCTCAAGGAATTTCACCTACCTGGAACCCAGAATATAGGCAGCTGTGGGCTCAGTAGTACATTCTGAGTGTCCAATGAATATGGCTTGTTCATAATCAGCAGCTGGTCCAGGCTCACTGAGTAGCTCCTTACAGAAGCTGAGGGAGGGATACAGAGGGGCAGGAGAGATACAGAGAAAGATAGAGGGAAGAGAAGCAGGGAAGTTTCAAGCACTTGGGCTAGAAGAGGAAGGAAGGCAGAGGCTGTGCTATATGAAATCTCGGCAGGTTTGAGACCTGGGCGGAGACCCCAAAGTGTGCATCCTCTGTGCACCAGTATTTGGCCTTCCTCTTCCTGACCCAGCGCCCAAGCACATGCAGTCAGGAGTGAGCTAGAGTTGGGGAGTAAAGCCAGGACCAAGCTGGTGGCCAGGCTGGGCCCACTTTCCTTGGCACAGGAAGGGAGGTCTGAGCCTTCACCCCAGAGGTCCAGAGAAAATACAGGTGCTGCCCAGAATCAGGCTCACCTGGCCTGAGGGGGCCACAGCTTTCTGGGAGTAGATACAGAGGGCAGCAGAGAAGGGGCTCCCCAGGGTGGAGGCCAAGCCTGCAGAGTGCATTCAGTGCTCTCTTTGCCTCTCCTTCCTCAGGCAGGGGAGTTCCTGCGCCTCTGGGAACAGTTCAGTGATATGGGCTTCCAGCAGGACCGGATCAAAGAAGTGCTGCTGGTCCATGGCAATCGCCGAGAGCAAGCCTTGGAGGAGCTGGTGGCCTGCGCCCAGTAACCACTGGGACACTCTGCAGTGCCCAGGCATGCCAGGCCTGTGCTAGACCTGGCAATCCATTCTAACAGTAGACCACATAAGAACAACAAAGTGATGCTCATTGTAACAATGCAAACAATGCCAAGAGTGGGAGCAAATACTATAGGGGAGGCAAAACTTTACCCATCTTAGGTTTTCAGCTGGACCAATTAACAAGAGAAAAACAGTTTATTAATGCATGCAGCATACATCGTGCAGGAGAAACCTCAATGAAAAGTAACTCAAAGCAGTGGTTTATATAGTATCTTCAACAAAGAACAAATATGTAGAGAGATAACAGGACAAAAGAAATCGGTTTTAGGCTTCCAAGGATGGCACACTGTTGGAAGGTAAATATATGGGAAGGAACTAATGGAATAAGGTTTGTTTGCAGATTCCTCTGGTGCATCTCTGGGAGGATAAGAACCTACCTTCAGAAAAGGAGAATTTATATCCTGCCTTTAGACAGAAAGTGGGGAAAGGTAGGGAGAGCTTTTCCTACATTTGCTGCTGCTTAATTGCCTTCAGCTGAAAGTAATTTTTATGTCAAAGAGGCATATTTTGGGGTGACATTCTGGTTTCCTTCAATACCAAATGAATCAGCTAAAAGAACTGAAAGTGGCTGCCTATAAGGAGGGGCAGATGGGGGAGCATGAACAAAGAGCTGTATTCTTTCATGCAAGCCTTCTTAAACTACTTGTATTTAACTCTTTAAGCTGTGTTTATTAGTAACTTTGATTTTAAGAAAATAAAACAAAAAAATGATGGGCAATTCTTTGGGGTCCTGTAGGCTTCTGGTCTTAGTATGAAAAGAACATCTAACTGTGGGTCCAATGATCTCATTTCTGATTTTGGTTCTGTTGATGACTGGCTTAAGACCTCTTTGGGCCTCAGTTTCCCCAAGAAAAGTAGAGAGTTTGGACCTGGCTGCTATTCATAAGAATCCCGGGAGGAGTTGATTAAACAGTCCCAGGCTTCGCTCCTGGATAATCTGACTCAGAAAGGTCAACTTGGCAGCCTCTAGGAATCTGTTTTGTTTTTGTAAGAAGCTCTCTGGGGATTCTTCTTTTAAAATCTTTTTTATTTGCTTATTGTTGTTGATCCCCTTTACCCATTTCTCTCAACCCCCACCCCCAGCTCTGGCAGCCACTAATCTGTTCCTTGTATCTATGAGCTTGCTTTTTGTTTTTTTATTTTAAATTCACATATGAGATCATACGGTATTTGTCCTTCTCTGTCTGACTTATTTTACTTAATTAACATAATGCCTTTGAGGTCCATCCATGTTGTCACAAATGGCAAGATTTCATTCTTTTTATAGCTGAATAATATTACTGTATATATAATCACAATTTCTTTATCCATTCACCTATCGATGGACACTTAGGTTGTTTCTGTATCTTAGCTATTATAAATAATCTAGAAGTGGAATTGCTGGATCATTTGGTAGCTCAATTTTTAATTTTTTGAGGAACCTCCATAATGTTTTGAACAGTGGCTACACCAACTTATATTCCCACCAACTGTGTACAAGGGTTCCCTTTTCTCCACATCCTTGCTGACACTTATTTGTCTTTTTGATAATAGCCATTCTGACAGAGGGTGGTTTTGATTTACATTTCCTTGATGATTAGTGATGTTGAGCATCTTTTCATGTACCTGTTGGGCATCTGTATGTCCTCTTTAGAAAAATGTCTACAAAGATCTGCCTCTTTTTAAAATCAAATTTATTTATTTCAAATATACTCTCCCATTTTGTACATTGTCTTCATGTTGATGATGGTTTCTTTAATTGTGCATAGCTTTTTAGTTGATATAGTCCCACTCATTTATTTTTGTTTTTGTTGCTTTTGCTTTTGGTGTCATATCTAAAATATCATTGCCAAGACCTATGTCAAGGAGCTTACTGCCTATGTTTTCTTCTAGGAGTTTTATGGCTTCAGGCCTTACATTCAAGTCTTTAATCTATTTTGAGTTAACTTTTGTGTTAACTCAAAATAGATTATACTCAATGGTTGACTTTCATTCTTTTGCATGTGGCCGTCCAGTTTCCCCAGAACTGTTTATTGAAGACTGTCCTTTTCCAATCATATATTCTTGGCTCTTTTGTCATAAATTAATTGACCCATCATATATTCTTGGCTCTTTTGTCATAAAAAAAAATGCCGGGGTTGATTTCTGGGCTCTCTGTTCTGTACCATCGATCTAAGTGTTTTTATAAAATGTCGGGGTTGATTTCTGAGCTCTCTGTTCTGTACCATCGATCTAAGTGTTTTTATGCCAATATTTCTGGGGATTCTTATTCAATGTAATGGGCCTATGGCCAGTATGTGTGACCCTCAGGGCCAGCTGATCTGGACCCCCTTCTGCTCTGACGATCTGTGGTCCTATGTCAGTCTGTCCTCATCTGGGGAATGGACAGGTTGGGAACAGTTGTGTCCAGTCACCCAAGGCCTACCCTCTGGAGGGCCCCAGGGACTGAGAGGACCAGTTGTTGTTGCCTGTGATTCAGGCAAACAGAGGTCAGAAGCCAAGACACCTGTGCCCTGCCCTTCCCAGCTGGTCCTGTGCAAAGGCCTGCAGCATTTACAACAGAATCAAGAGTTCTCACCCACTCTACCCAGCAAACATGGCTGGACCTGAAGCTGAGGCCTGTAAAAAAACAAAATCTTCCACATTTCTCATAGCTCCAACCCAGAAACCTTGTTTGAACGTGTAGTGAGTACTTCTGCAGGCCTACACAGGCCTAAACAGCAAGTTTGGAGATAGAACCCAGATTTCTTGAGGCCCATCCAGCCCCTGGGTACTTTCCACTAAGTCTTGATGCCTGCCAACTTGAAATCACATCAAAAATATTCTTTAGTCTTAAAACTTGCTTTGAATAACTTGTAGTTATTCAGAATGAAAAACTATTTGAGAAAATCAGCAAAATATCATAAAGTTGGTAAAAAATAAAACTGCTCTTGGAAAAGATAGTAAAGTTCAAGTCTGATTTCTAAGATGAAATATTAAATCCAAAGCAATCTGGTCTCGGTCTGCTACTTTATTAAGTCTCCTTAATTAGTAGTGTCCAGTCGACAGGCCCCTCACTCATATCGCATGTCCTTATGCCACTCCTCCTATCCTTCTCCCACCTGCCCCAAACTTCTCCATCCCTGGAAAACTAGTGCCTGGTTAAAAAAAATGAGACATTAAGACATTATTGTTAGTTTAAAACATTTTTAGAAGTTAGAACAGTGTGGTAGTTAAAAGCATGGACTCTGAAGTCAGACCTGGACTGAAACTACAGTCTTATCATGAACTAACTGTGACCTTTTGAAATTCACACAATCTCTCTGTGCCTCAGTTCCTTATTTATAAAATATGGATACTGAAACTTCTCGACTGGGATGATTGAACAGGATATCACACAGGAAGCTTGTGGCATGGTGTCTAGTAGCTACTTATTTATAGATATTTATACCCCGCCTTGTTCTATAATCAGTACTACCTTTATTCTGGTCATCTTCCTCATCACTGTTACGGTTAACAAATTTCCAGCATTTACAATCTCTCCCCATCTCTGGTCAGAGAGTTTAAGAAGGTAGCTGGAGCAGACGACTCTGGTAGTGCCACCTGGGAGAAGGACAAGCTCTATAGCTAACACAAAGGGTCAGGTAGGTGCATTGGTGGCCCCTTGAAATAGCAGATGACATACTCAGCTCCCTGAAGGCAGAGTCTAGACAAGATGACCCTTGGAGAGGAAGCCAGGAGGATATAGTGTAGCTGGGGCACCAGATGGTGAACCAAGGCCCAGCCCAAGGATGCAGAATGAAACAAGTTTTGCCTTGGTTCTTGCTCTCACTTCCGTTCTCTTATGTTCTGTCTTCTCTTCTGCGTCTTCACTGTGTTCCCTCTTAGGCCCAGTGCCAGCAGGTTGAAGAAGGCCTCCTGACTCCAATGGGGGTGTTGTGAGGCGTGCCTCAGACTATTTCAGGCTGAAATCTCAAGTTCTTGCTGTGTTCCTTTCCCAGGGAAATGTGCACATTGCCCTCTATCTGGCTGACCCTTCTGCCACCTTCATGTAAGGACCTTTGTGATTCTGTCAGGCACACATGGATAATCCAGGATAATCTTCCATCTCAAAATCCTGAATTGCATCTGCAAAGTCCCTTTTACCATGTAAAATAACATGATTCCAGGGATTAGGACGTAGACATTTTCAGGGGGCCATTATCCAGCCTACCACAGAGGGGCAATGCTTGACCCAAAATAACATACTAATGATGGAATTTCAGGCAATCATATAAGGGAGTTTTGTTGTGTTTCGTATTATTCTTTATACAAGTGGCATTTCTATTTTAGAGCAGAATGACAGTGGAGCAGGCCTCACCCAGAGAAGTCAGAGTCTTAGGCAAGGCTGGACCCTCCCCAGGCTCAAGCTGACACAGCTGGCTCCGCTTCTCTCTCGCCTCTGCTAGGAGCCTCTGGGGCTCTGGCTTCAACTTGAGTCAATCTCCTCCTGCAGTTGACCACATTCTCCTGGTACCAGGAGCCAGGCCAGCGGAGGGGCTGCCAGAGCCTCCTCTCGGCCCTGACCCTTCCACTCTGAGGACAGTGGAGAGGGTCGCACCCTCAGGTCACAGTTGAAAAGTCAGGAGCTTCCTCTTCTAGGACCCTTCTCCCCTCTCCGCCCGCTACCTTCCATGCTTCCTCCCAGCCCCTGACCTCTAGCTGCCCTGTCTGCCTGTCTTATCTGGTGATTAGAGCATTCTTTTGTCGGCCCCTGTAGGGAACATGCTTTGCCTTTTAAGAGGATTTAGGGAGAGGACAATGATTAACTCATGAGTGACTCATAAATGATGGGGTTTTAGGCCCAGTAAGAGATAGCAAAGGGAAGGAGTGACCATCCCAACTTTTCCTCTCATCTGACCATCCCTGCTGTCTCTAGGTAAGACTTGCCACCAGGAGGATTTGGGCCTTTGGGGAGCTCTGGAATGTCTTTTCTAATGAGGTTTGGGGGAGGTGTCTGGAGCCCCTCCCTCAGTATAGAGACCTCCCGGTTTCTCACCTCTCCTCACCCTTAGATCCTAAGGGCCAGGGCTTTGTTCCCAGACATGGTATGGTCAGAGGAATGCTTTGACAACCAGGACTCTCCCAGAAACTCTCTCCCTTATACACACACACTGCTGCTGTCCTTAAAGGGAGTAAAAACTCTGATAGAGGCATTATCTGGAGTTTTGGAGTGTGCTTGCCTTCATGCCGAGGACAAGGGTGATCCTGAATGGGGCAAGAATGGATTGCTCAGCTCTAATCAAGGCAGTGTCCACTCAACCACCAAATCCTTTGTTAAGCACCTACTGTGCACTCAACCTTGCGCTGGACCCTTTGAGAAGGAGCTGCCCCTGTGTTCCAGGTGCTACAGCCCAGTTGATGAGCCACAACTACCACCAATAAACTATTCACTTACTAATTTTTCCACCCAGCAAAACTTTATTGCACACCAGCTGGGCGCCAGGCCCTGCTGGGTCCAGGAGTGGGGAAAGGTGGGAAGAAGGATAAGAAATGGCCTGTCCTGGAGTGGAGGGGTTCCCAGTGCTAGGCTGGGTTTGTGAGTTAGCATGGCAAGTGGCTAAAAGCAGGTCAGTGCCTGTGCTGGTGATAATGGCAGTGAAGGCAGGAGGACAGGCGGGCTTTGGCCCAACAAGGGCCTATGAGGTGGCGCTTTGCCAACTCCCCCTGTGGAACTGGGTCCTGGCCAGCACCCCTGCTGGCTCCACTCCCAGGCCAGCATTGAGGCACCCACCCCTACCCCCAACATCCCCTTCTCCTGGCAGGTGGCCCTGCCTCCTGCCCACTCTCCTCCTAAACCTGTCCTTATAAGGCTACCCACTCAGGAGACGTGCATTCTGTGTCCTCTGGGAAGTTGCCCACACAACGTCATCTGCTATTTTACTGCTCAAGATTTTTAACCTATGATTTTTTTGTCATTAAGAAAATGTTTTCAGGCTAAGCAGAGACATTAACTGGGTGCTGGGTGAGGGCAGAAGGATGGAGGCCAGGGAGCTGGGGAACCAGGGACCCAAGGCACGGCTGAATCACAGATTCTAAATACCCTTAGCAGCTGAACAATTCCACGAACCTCAGCAGGTACTGTGCTAGACACAAGAAGAGATGGGGGTGGGGAGGCCCTCTATCATGGGGACAGACAGCTCATAAGCCACAAATTCTGGTACAGTTAAGGTGACCTCTGGGCAGGCATGAGATCCCACACTATGGGAGCTTGAGCCAGGCTGAGATATCAGCCTCAGTCTGGCACTAGGCACAACTGAGCCAGGCCTTGCAAGGTGGGCAGGAGTTCTTTCCATGGAGAAGCAGAGGAAGGACATTCCAGGCGGCAGTCATCAGGCATGAGATAATATGGGGCAAGAGGGAGAATGGGGAGCTCTTCAGTGTGCCTGGAAGGTGGGGTCTGGGCCTTCGAGAGTTTGGACTTGATGCTGCAGCCCGGGAGCAACAGAATGAACACAGTGGAGCAAACAGGAGTAACACAAGGGAGACCATGGTGGTTATCTGGCCATCTACCTAGAGCCTATTTCTCCTTATTCTTAAGTGACACCTGGTAAACTTGGAGGGATTACCTTTCCTGTCACTGTGGGCCACCTTAGTGTGTTGTCAATCAAAGTGCCCTGTCCTCCCCTGGGCACATGTGATCCACACAGAGTCAGACCGACTCTGGCATGTAACCTGGAATCTTGAGCACACTCATTCAGGCTGTGGCCTCAGAGGGACTATAAACAGTCCCTGCTGCTGCAGACTCTTGCTGCTCAGTTAGTCCTTTCTCAGCCAGGTGTGCTGGTCTTCCCAGGGCACCTGGAGCTACCAAAGTCCTTTTAATAGAATCCTCTTCTCCTTTAACTGTGCTGACAATCAAAGCCCCCTGCTGGATGCAATGACAGAACATGAGTAAAGACAGTGACCAAATGGGACCTATGTCCTGTCATCCCTGGAACCTAGAGAAAGGTGTAAGACAGTAAAGCAGGATGAGGAAAAGTTGACTGCCAAGGAGCTTGGAAGTCCTGGTTCTCACTTCCAGGAGTTATCTAATCAGAGATAATTCCTGGTCCTATAACTGCCAAGGGGCTGCCTCTTTCATCCCATCTTGAAGCCCCGGGGGCAGGGACTGAATCTGGTTTGTCTCTCTGCTCCTCCTCCAGTCCCCTTTCCCACACAGCTTGTGGTTAGAGGAAGTTCTCAGAAGTGTTTGCTGAATGAAGAGGAAAAAAGGAAGGGAGGGAGGGAGGGAGGGAAACCCATGAAAGGAAGCCCTCTGAGGAGTGGCCCATGTTAAAAGGTACCTGGCTTCCAAAGAGGTTTCGCCCAACTGCCAGGTGAAAGATGCACCAGAAGGTATTAAGGGAAGCCCTGGGTAGTTGGGATGACACCATCAGTGAGATGACTTCAAGAGACAGAGGCCGCTATGGCCCATTCCTTACTGCCCGGCCTTGCAGAGCCTGGAGGGACCACAGTGCTGGGACTGGAGTACACAAGAGCCCCTGGTGGCTGCAGGGAGGGTCCTGGTGTTAATCTGCACAAGGGCCCTTAGTGTCCTATGGGAGGGACAGAGGTCCAAGTTGGTTCATGACCCCTGAGATGTGCCCTTTTGGGCAGCACATGGCCCCTTTTTGATGGCAGCAGGGCTGAGCAGAGACAAGTGTGGGTCACTATCCCTGAGCAGGCCAGAAGCAGTGACCACACTCTCTGTGATAGACCAGGCTGAGCTATAAGGAGGGGGGGTGGGTGCTGCTGGTTAAGAAAGCCACTACCCCTTATTCTGAGATGAGGAGCTTTGCTCTGTCCGCCCCACCTCAGGCCATGTGGGGGCAGGGGCCAAGGAGATTGTTTAGTGGCAGTCGAGAGCTATTTTCAGGGTTCAAGGTAAGTTACTGCTTCTGAAGATAAGAGAAGCATTTTGAGCTCCCCCTGGGTGCAGGGCCTTCAGTTACAGGGGGTAAGGCCCAAGAATCATAAGGATGATACTCTCTCAGTATCTGGTGAAAGGACTCACATGCCTGCCCCTTTACCTGACCTGTCCTATGCCCCTAAGATGGTATAAAATCGAGGGATTATATTCTGGAGATGATGTCTAACCAGGAAGAACGATGGAAGATGCTTTTAAGGCCAAACCCCCACTTTTGGGCTCCCAATCGCAGCATGTAGTCATTAATTGCCTTCTTCATCTGAAGCCAGACCAATTGCTACTGCCAAGATAAGCCGCCACCCTCACCTGAGGATAGAGAACTTTCTGCTTTATGGACACCTGAGGGCTGGGCACTGTCCAAAGCTCCTTCTGTATACTATCTCGCTTGCCTCTGCCTCCCAACAGCCCTCATTGACAGATGCCATCTGAGGCTCAGAGAGGTAAACAGCTGCCCAAGATCGTGGCGAGAGAGGTATGAAGGCCTCGGGCATGCTGGGAGACTACAAGGTGGTGGGCACTCCTGCTCACCCCCAAATGCCACACGCTACCCCTCTACCACATGCGCCTAACCATGTTGTTGCCAGGTCTCGCTTTCTGGTACTATATGTCTCAGCTAAAGAAGATGAAGAAATCTTCAGGGGAAATTGTCTACTATGGCAGATGTTCGAGAAATGCCTCCTGCGAGTGAAGAGCTTTGGCATCTGGCTGCACTACAACTCCTGAAGTGGCACCCACAACATGTGTCGGGAGTACTGTGACCTGACTACTGCAGGTATTGTCACCCAGTGCTTCCAAGACATGGGGGCCTGGCACTGTGCCTGTGCCCACCCAATACAGATCATGAAGGTGGAGGAGATTGCACCCAGCAAGTGCCACCGACCGGCAGTCAAGCAGTTCCACAACACCAAGATCAAGTTCCCGCTGCCCTGCAGGGTCCTGCATTGTCCGCACAAGCCACACGCTTCACCACCAGGAGGTCCAACACCTTCTTTTAAATGCAGGGCCTCCCTGTCCCCTGGTCCGCTCAAATAAACTCCTTGGTAAAACTGGGGTGCTCAGAAAAAAAATCCAGAAAGTCTGAGCTAGAACCTAGAGCATCCCAATTCCCTTCATCATAGGCCTGCACATGTGTTCCCTCATCTGACCACATAGCAAACGTGTGCACCAGACATGGGCTATCATCTTCAGTGACAGATGCAAAGTGAGGCTCAGAGAGGTAGTGCAGCCAGCCCCAAACCGCCCAGCAGATGGGTGGCAAGGCTGAGCATGGAGTGAGGATCTCAGGGCTCCTTCTGTGTATCTTGTAAAACCCCTGGTTAGATCTGGTAAAGGCCAGGTCTGGCCAGGGCAGTAGAGAACCAGGTCCTAACTAGTAGTGGGGTCTGCAGACCTCCCTGGTCCCCCCGTCCCCCACCACTTGGGAGAGGGCAGAATAAGTTGTGCTTCCTGGAGCGCATGCATCTGGTTCTGTTTCCATTCCCAGCCACTCCTCAAAGAGCTTTAAAAGGTCACTTTTTTCCCCTCAATTTCAAGTGGCTTAGGAGGCAAGGCCCTAGCTTCCGGTCACTGAGGTACCACCCCTTCTGGTAAGACATTCCTCTGGTTCCCATCACTGTGTAATCAGGCCAAGGCACTGAGAAAGATATTTTCAGTATTCCTTGCTGTGCCCAAACTGAACCACTCAGTGACAGATGCCCAGAGAGACGAGGGCCAGAGGGGACAGGGCATGTATCTTGGCAGGAAAAGAGATGGCATGCTCAAATTGGGTCATTACAGGAGGAACGAAGAAAGAGGCTATCCACAAAGGATGGAAGGCTACTATAGGGGTAACACTAGTGACAGTGGGGCTCTCACCTCACCTATACCTGGAGTTGGGGACACCACCACCTGGAGACTGAGAGGGCTGTACAGAAAGGGCCACCTGACAGGAGCTGTGACTCTGGATAGTAGTTAAAAAAAATAAGTCAGTATAAGTCAGCCCTGCAGGGAGGGAGCCAGGAACGAAGTCCCCTGACCACCCACTCCTCCCTACCTTACCTTCTGCTGGAGCCCCCCATTGAGAGCCAAGGACAGAAAGCCCAATGATATAACCCAGAAGGGCAGCCTCCTGGGGCACAGAGCAGATGGAGAGAGTGGATCTGGAGGAAACAGACAGGAGCCATACAGCATAGGGCAGGGTGAGGGGCTTGCTACTGGAATGTGGGAAGCATGGTATCTGTCTTCCATATTTAGCACTTCAAATACTTGCTATGGCTCCCCACTTCCTACAGAGTGAGGCCCAAGTTCTCAGCCTGGCATTCAAGGTTCTTCATACTCAGACTCCAACCAACCTTCCTACTGGGAGAGCTATAGGTACTTCACACAATCTATCTGCACAATTTCTGCATAAGGTAAATCTCATCATCAGCAGCATTTTACACAAAAACCAGTTTGCCCAAGATGACACAGCTGGCAAATGATGCAGCTGGAATATGAACCTAGGTCCCCTGTCACCAAAGCCAATGCTTACCTGTTCTGCCGTCCTGTCTCCTCACTCAGTGGTAAGTGCATGGACTGCAGGGGTGAAGTGCAGCTCATTCAACCTGTGCCTGCTTCACAGAAAGGGTCTCAATAAAGCGGGGAAGGTGAGAATTAAAGAAGAGGAAAGTAGAAAGGTAGATGGAAGGTGAGCATAACATATGCTGGCCTCTAGGTTCTCATTCCACTCTCATAACACTCTCATAACTGTCAGAGCCAGGTTTTGACTCCAAAGCCAGCTGGTTATCTGGCAGGCAGAGCTGGCCTCTACAGAGTAGTGCCTACAAGATCCTCAGTCCTTTGTTTCCACCTTAACCCAATGCTACATCCCTCTTAGAGCACCTGAAATTCTCTGTGTTAATCACGTCTGGGGTTAGGCACATCTATGGAAGGCCCGTGTTAGAATGAAAATATGTTGCTGGAAAGAGAAGGATACTGGGCCAATGGCATCAGGCTGCCCTTAGAGTTGTCAAAATTTGTGTGTCGCGTGTACGTGTGTTGTGTGTGTGTGTGTGTGTGTGTGTGTGTGTGTGTGTGTGTGTGAGAGAGAGAGAGAGAGAGAGAGAGAGAGAGAGAGAGAGAGAGAGAGAGAGATTAATTCAAAGGGCCCAGGCACCCAAATACCAAATTAGGGAGCAACTCTTTTGTCTATATCTGCTGAATGAAAGCAGAGTGTTAAAAGAATGGAATACAAGAGGGATGAGACTTACTGGAAAAAATAAGGATGGAGGTCTGGAATTAGGAGGGCAGGCCTGATGGGTCACTTTGAGAAACCTCCCTCATAGGTATCCTGGAAGGTAGCACAAGAGGTGCAGCATGGTGTGGTGAGAAGAGGATTCTAGAACCATGCGTTTGAGCTTGGGGTGGTCTGCTGCATTGCTGTGTATCTCCAGGTGAGTTACTTGCCCCACTTTGACTTCCCTTTCCTCCCTGTAAAAAGAGAGGAGTTGGATGAGATGCTTACACCCTGCTCCAAGACCCTGCCGCTTTACAAAAGGCCCCCTTTTTGTTAGCTGCTGAGACCCAGGAGAGAGGGGCTCCCTCTGTTTGTGCTTCCCCACTCCAGCTAGGGCATAACCATGAGGGCTGCAGAGGACACTGCTGGGATGAGTCCTGGGATACCCGCTCCGTCAGGGTCCCATATCTCGTGCCCATTGACCTGCATGCTCTGAGGTGGCTTGTCTGCCCACAGCTGTGTCTCCCACCAGCACAGTTAATTTGCTGCTGTTCCTGGGAAGTGACAGCAACTTGAAGCAAAGCAATTAGGATGAAAAAGAGGCCCAGCTGCTTGGGGCCAAAGGAAAATAAACAGACCAGCCCTGTGTGTATTCCATGGCCAAGAGGAGCAATTCTTCACAGAGTGATTAGCACTTCCAATTCCAGTCTCCTCCCCTCCACTGAAGGCAGAGAAGTAACCTATGAGCTGCTGCCGACGCTTTCCAGAGCTTAGGGACCTGACAGCTCATCACCTTCTCGTGAAGGCCCAATCACCTGGCCACTCACACTCCCTGCAGAAATGATACTCTCTCCTCTGAAATCCAACAGCCTCTCTCTATGGGTTTTTCCTTTGATTGATCCATTAGTTCATTCATTCTTCCAACATCCATTGAGCACCATTCATTCGTTCATTCATTCAATATTTATTGAGCCCCTAATATGTTCTAGTCATTGTTCTGGGTTCTGGCTGATACAACAGTGAACAAACAGAAACCTGTGCTCTCAAAGAGTTCAGTTTTAGTAGGAGGAAGAAACAGTAAACGAGTAAAAATATAGCATGAGAGATGATGCTAGATGCTATGGAGGAAAGTGAAGCAAGAAAAAGAATGAGAGAATACAGAGAAGGGAGGGGTAGGTTTTAAGTAGGATAGTCAGGGAGGGCCTCAGAATGAAAGTGACATCTGAGCAAATGCCTGTAAGATGTGGGGACTGAGCCAGGTGACCAAGTGAGGGAGGTGTGCTCGGCAGAGGGACATCGTGCAAAAGCCCTGAGGTGGGAGTGTGCCCTGTGTGTCTGAATTTCAATGAGGCTCAGGTGAGTGATGAGGGAAGAAGTTAGAAAGGAAACGAGGCAGGGGATCCTGAAAGGACTTTGGCCTTCACTCAAGCAAGATGAGCCACCCAAGTGTCTGAGCGGAGGAGCAACAAGGTCTGGCTGGCATTTCATTCAGCTGGCTTTAGCTGCCACATGAGCAGATCGAAGGGAGGCAAGCTGGGAAGCAGGCCCTGGGTGAAGTGTGAGAAGGTCAGGCTTCTCCTGCCTCTGTCGGCCAGGCTAGATAAGCAGAACAGGATAATTTCCAGGGAGGGGCAAGCAGGACATCCAGAATCAGGATCAAGGAGACAGTTTGTGGACTACTGGATAGAGCTCCAGAGAGTTGGGCTGCAGGGCTGTCTTAGAGGTTCAGGAAAATGTGCCTTGCTGTGTTAAGTGCTCGCGCTCTCTCGCGTGCTCGCTCTCTCTCGCTCTCTCGCTCTCTCGCTCTCTCACTCTCTCTCTCTCTCTCTCTGTGTATGTATTTCTCTGGAAAGACAGACTTCTCAGAGTGGGCCTCTGGACTAAGACAGAGACATTTCTTTACCTGCAAACCAGGCGTGGTAACCATTCCTGCCAAGTGTGGCGTGTTGTGGGAGAAAATGGAGCCTGACCTGTGAGGCTAGAGGAGAAAGTGGGCTGGATTATGAAAACTTCCCCCATACTTCATGAGAGGAAAAGAGTAACTGTGAAAGTGTAAACACCCCCCAGGGCCTTAACCATTCATTAACACCCTTGTGAAGTGCGCTATTTGTCAGTCACCCAGCTAGATCCTAAGACAAGAGAACCAAAGACAGTGAATTTTCCTGTTGGAAGAAGAGGGAAAGGGCTGGGTGCTGTGAAGTGATGAACCCCAAGAAGAGATGCAGAGAGAAGGGTAGCAGAGGGGAGTGTTAAGGAGATGAGGCAAAAATACCCTATCTCAGAATGTCAGCCAAGCAGAAAGGCAGCAACAGCACGTGGCCCTGGGTTCAAAGCCAGGCTCTGCTACTTCCTAGTTGTGCCTCTTCCAATCTCATAACCTTTGGGTGTTTTGGGTTTTACGTTTGTTTGGTTTTTTGTTTTGTTTTGTTTTGTTTTTAAGAAGCGAGTGGGAGTGTTGCTGAGCTGCTTACCACTTAAAATTCTTACAAAACTTAAATAAGTCAACTGTGGGAAAGTTATCTGTGAACACTGTGTTATTATTATGCACCAAAGACATATCATATCAGAAAAGGCTGCTCTGGATCAAGGAATGACCAAACCTCAGGAGCTAACAGGCCCCATTTGGGCTGGTCCACGCAGCCAGCTGCAAAAGCTGACAAACACGAAGCTCTGTGGATTGAGAGAGCAAATGAGCTGATAGATCTTGAGATTGCAAATCTCTGGGTGGTCAGCACTGGAGTGAGCAAGGAGGAGAGCATTCTGTACTGTTACATAGGCAAAAGGAGGACTGTGTATCCTGTCAATGTCTTTCTGGGGAAGAACTGAACACCTGAGAGTTATATAATTCTCTAGAGAAATGTACCTTTGTTCTACAGTTTACTACTGATTAGGGTCCTGTATAAGTATGTATGCGCATGTAATTGGTGCAAAAGATTTTAGTTTAGTAGAGAACCACAAAAATCTGGTTTTATTGCCCTGTAAGACATTAACCATCTTCATTTCTTACCTTTGCAAACTTACTTCAATATGTCTTTTGCCATGAAATATACAAATATCAGTCTCTCAAATGCTCCTTTGATGAACCAGCTTTACTATTCTTCTGCTTCCCTTATTAATGAGTTAAATAATTCTCCGACATGTGATAAAAATTATACTTTAACAGAACCGAAAAATGAGGACTTTGCCATACTTTGGAATGGGCCTGTGGTTTTAGGCCAGTCACTCAGCCTCTGAGCCTTGCATATCTCATCTGCCACAGGGAGAAGGTACCCAACTCCCAGGGCTGAGGTAGGGCTGCAGTGGGAAGACAGACAGGAAGTACTTTGCACATCACTCACAGGATGCAAAAGTCAGGATTTATTGTTAGGACTCATCAGATTAGGCTATTTCAGAGCTATAAGGTCCCGGGCTTCTGGAGGCAGTGCTCTCCAAGGCTTGGGACATAGGTCAGGGGAAAAGGCAGCTAGGGCAGCCCTCACACTAGCCTCCATGTCCGGGAGGTGCCATGCTGATGCTGCTGATGCTGCACTCTCCAGCTGTGATGAGGCCAGGATTTCCCATGGGCCTCAGATCCTAGAGGATGGAGACCATTCAGGACCACTCAGAGAAGTCTGCCTAAGGGAATGGAAAGACTGGAGAGCTGGGGTGGGTGCCTGACCAGGAACTAGGAGGGACAAGAGTCTTCATCTGACACCAGGTCTCTAACTAGTGGCCTCTATAGCCTGGGTTCTTTCAGGACCTCATCATATTATTCTAGAAGAGGGAAAGTGCCTCAACTCAGTTAACAGCATAAGATCTCTGCACTTGCTATCTGCATATGTGCATGGCTACACACAGACACACACAGAATGAGGTCAGTCAGAGGTCCAATAAGCAATGCAGACAGCCAAGGTCAAAAACAGCCAATCCTGCACAGAGGAAATGGGTACAGAGCCAAAAGAAAGAGAGGAAGAGGAAAGGCATTCCAGGCTCGGGGAATAGCAGGAACAGAGGCTAGAAAAGAATTAACCTATAGAATGTGGGAGAAAGATAAGATGAGGCAGTTAGACCTGCCCAGGATTGGCTCATACCCTTGAATGACCTAAAGTCATGGAAGTTAATAGTCCACTTCCCCTGGGGCAATGGCAAAAAAAAAAAAAAAAATAGGCAAGGAGCTTACAACTGGGTTCCCCACTGCAGGTCCATATCCCATAAGAGAGTGTGGGAACCCTTTCTCCCTCACAAATCTCACTCCAGTTTCAGCTCAGTTGTTGTCTCTTCAAGCCCACCCAGCCTTGCCCCCTCCCCAAATGCCTCCATCCACAGCTGTTCTGCTTTAAAGGCTGGGTTCACAGAGACTGTTTCCATCTGCTTCATCCTTCCCAACTTCTCTTCTAAGCTCGCTTTCTGCCATGTGAACCTCCCCTTTCAGCAGCTAATTATCCTGCATGTCTTCTTCATATAGTTAGTACACTCTCCTTCCTGGAGTTATGTATTTTTCCTCTCCCTACTTTTCCTTTTGCCCTGATTTCTTCAGTAGTTTTATTTTTTGCATGGATCAAGACACATATAAACTTTCTGTTGTCCTATAACTGTTCTGTTAAGAGTTTTTCTGGGCTAGATGCTAAGCTTTGTGGACCTGTTTGGCAACTACAGACCACATTAGGGCTAGCGCTGTGCTGGGCACCCAGTAGGTGCCTAATTCTTGCCTACTGATTGGCAGTTTGATTAATATCACTTAACCCACTCCCAGCCATGCTCAATTATTGGCCCATTCACACACAAGCCTAGATTACTGAAATCCTATCCCCTTATCCCTTCCACTGACTGACATTGTGACCCACCGGCTTTCAGCAGAGCCCAAGTAATTTGAGGGCTTAGACTCCAGTATCATCATTGCTCCCTGAGTTTTTTGGACCTGGTCACACCACCAGAAGACATGAAATCCAGAAGTCTCATCCAGGGAGAGAGAAGCTCCCGCCACTCCTAAGGCCAGCTTCATAGATCCAGCCATAGCTCAGGGAAGACTCAGGGTGTCCCCTCCTAAAGCCCAGCCTAGAGGTCACAGTTCAGGCGTCGTTGAGGCCACAGGCCTCGGGGCACCAGGAGGCAGCCTCAGGAGAAAAGTCTGCAAGGAGCCGGGTCGTGGGAAGCCGGCCTTCTCCCTGAGTAGTCGCCAGGTGCTGCCCTCGATGGCATAGAGCAGTGTGAACATGCGGTTGACGGTATAGACAGTGTCACCGCGCACCACCGCCGTGAAGAGCGCTCCTTTGCTGTTGACAAACTGGCCAGGCAGTGCCGTCCACTGGCCCGTGGCCAGGTTGAGGCAGTCGATGGCACAGTGTAGGAAGTCGTCAGAGGGTCCATTGCGTATCACATAGAGACTGTCACGGTGGGCCACCATGCAGTGGCCATAGCTCTGCGGGCGCCGCAGCTCGGCCACCGGTAGCCACATGTCGTCCCGCACCGTGTACTCCACCACGGCCGTGGTGTCGGCCGGCCGCCACAGACACACAAAAAGGCGACCACACGCCTGGGCGCAAGGCACGCCGGCAGCCGGCTGTGGCAGGTCGGCCACGAAGCTCCAGCAGCCCGTGGCCGGGTCGTAGCGCTCCACGGAGCTCATGGGCATCCTCTGGAACTCGCCGCCGATGGCGTAGAGGTGGCCGTCAAAGCCGGCCAGCGCCGTGTCGTAGCGTGGCTGGTGCGGGCTGGCGAACTCGCACCACGTTCCGCCTTCGGGGTCGTAGCAGAAGCCGAGTTCCACCACCTCCTTGCTGGCGCCCCGCACGCCCCCCACGATGTAGAGCTTGTTGCCCAGCGTGGCCACGCCTGCCAGCAGCGTGCTGGCTTCCAGGGGCAGCGCGGCCAGCGTGCGCCACGCGTCCTCCTCCTCGTCCAGGTAGCACACCGTCCGTGACTCGTCCTCCAGGAAGCCGGGAGCGGGCGTGTGCGTGCTCACGGCCACATAGCTGCTGGGCCGCAGCGCCGCCACATAGGCTTGGGCCTCGGGCAGCACCAGCTCAGCCGCCAGTTCGCGCGCGCCGTCGCAGATGAAGAGAGCCGCGCTGTGGAACACGTCGCGCAGGCCGAAGGCGGCGGCCGCGTCGCACAGCAACGCGCAGTTGTCAGACGTGAGGCTGTGCTCCAGGAAGCGCGCCAGCGCCGGCGCCTGCAGGAAGGCGGCGCACTCCACGGCCTGCAGCAGCTCCTCGGCGGCCGACAGCGCCGGCCGCTCGCCGCGAAGCACCTGCAGCGTGGTGCGGAAGCCGCCCGCGCTCAGCGCTCGCAGGCGCACCTCGGCCGCGCGCGTCTCCCGCATGCCGGAGCGGAAGAGGCCGCGGAAGAAGCCACAGTGCTCCACCAGCAGGGTCTGGTCGGCCTGGAAGAGCTGGCCGTCCACCCACACCAGCACCGGGGCCTCGGGGCCCCGTGGCATGACGAGTCGGAGGGGCAGAGGCCACCAGTGGAGGCTTGCTTTCAGCGGCCACCTACTCTAGGGCTCAGCGGAAAAAACTTCCAGGGCGATATAAATATCTCCCTGGCTAAAGATAGTATGGCTCATGTGATGTGGTGGCTAGCAGGTTGGATGGCCGCGGGCCAGAAGCCATCCGGAGACCTAAGGGATCACTCACTCTTGTATGGGAAATGGTAATAGTGACCATATACTGAGCACCTACTGTGTATGTCGGGCACTGTGAGAGATGCTTACAAAGACAACTCAGTTAACCTGCCCTAAACCAGCTGTATGCCCTTGTACTTTTAAGAGAAAAGAGAAAATATTGGTCAGCGTTTGTTTTGCAGCCAGTCATTGTAGATGCAGTATGCATCCTGAGCAGCAGCAAGAGTGGTCCCTCCAAGCTCCTTCCCCAGGAACTACACTCAGCCTCTCAACATCAAGCCCCTATAGCTCTGAACTGGGTCTGTGAGCATCCGTGCTTTATCTTGGTTTATTTTCTGCATCCATTAGCAAGATGCGTCTTAAGGTGATTGCTGCTTTGGTTTACAAAAGGTTTCTTATAGACGCTCTACTTACGGATAATAGGGGAAACCTGTATTGGGACAGTGTCTGTAAAGTGTTCAAAATGAGGCTCAGAGAATTCACATGATTTGTCCAGGGTTATTCAACTGGGAAGAAGCAAGGACAAGATTAATACTCAGCCCACCCTATCAGCTGGTGGGGTGAGGGGATTCTTGGGTACTGGAATGGGAAGTCAGAGGTGGGGCAAATAGAGTGAGCCAGGCCGGGGCCCAGAACAGAGTTCTAACTTGGCCAGGGCTTCTGTCCCTGACCCTGGACTAGTCCAATCTCTTTTTGAGCCTGGATTTCCTTCTTTGTAAAAAATGGGAGGGTAGCAGGTAAGCATCTGATAAGACCTTGAACGTGGAAGTATGTCCTGACTTGGAATGGAAATGGGAAGCTGATGTCTATTCCTCATTTGCCAAGACTTCTCCATGGCTGTGTCTCCAAACTTTAGGAAAAGGAAAGTGGTGCTGCTGATCATATATCTGTGGGCGGAAAGGAGAAGCGCTTCTTGAAATAATAACACTTAATACTTAAATTGCACTGTGCATCAGATACTTTTGTAAGCACATTAATTACTATAATCCTTGCAACAATCTCATGAGTAAATACTATTATTTTCCCTCGTTTTAATGATATTATTCATTTATTGCTATAGCAACACTATATGAGTTAGATGTTATTAATGGTCCCATTTCAGAGATCAAGAGACTGAAGCATCAGGAGGTTTAGTCAGTCATACACCCAAGGTCACATGGCCCAAGGTCTCATGGCCTGAAAGTGGCAGAGTTAGGACTGGCATACAGCCAGTCTGACATTAGAGCATGTGTCCCTAACCACTGTGCCTGCTGACTCTCTGCTACAAATGCTAGGCAATTACCTTGTGCCAGGAGATCACAGTTGAAAGGAACTTAAGGCTCATGTGGTTCAACTCCTTCATTTACAATAGAAGATCAGAAAGGGAATTGCCCAAGGTCATTTAGTTTGGGGCAGACCGCCCCAGGCCTCCTGCTGCCCAACCCCAGGGCACTTTTCCTACTGCACAGAACGTTCCTGACCAAAATGTCAGATGGAAGGGAGCTTAGTGATTATCTTCTCCTGCTACCTCATTCTACAGGTGGAGAAACTGAGGCCCAGACCTGTATAGGATGGTGTCTGACATTCCAGAGATGTTCAACTGCAGGACTTCTTCAGGAGGATGGAGAGGTTCACAATGACAAAGCCAGAGTTGGGAAGCGGGCAGGGGAACTTCCCTCCCCTCTAGGACCCAAGCCTGCATAGACCCTCTCATATGATCTGCAGACCTAACACAAATGTACCTCCCCTGCTAGGGAACTCCCACCCAGTTTACTTCATCAAAGCAGAGCCAGGATGTGGAGACCACTTGTGTGAGCCTGGGAAGCCAAAGGCCTGGAGGAGGCAGCCAGAAATATCCTGGATGCTCTGCCCCAGGGACCAGACAGGAAGAGGAGGAGTAGATGGAGGGGTTGGGTAAGAGTCCCCATTAATACTATCCCAGGCCCTCTGCCAGCTTCTCTCCTTCCGTGAGACCAGACATTGGCTGAGAGAGAACAGGCTGACAGTCTTTTTCTTGGAAGAAGATAGGCTCTATAGTGCCTAGTCCTAACTGTCCTTGCTTGTGGACTCAGGAATAGGAAGAAGGTGTCTAGCTATCTCCATTTCACAGGTGAGGAAAGGAAGGACTAAAGTTGGCATGAGTTTTTCCTTAATTATGAAAGAAGATGTGGGACTGGATTGAACTCTGTCCACCGACCCAGGTCCCAGTCCAGCTTCCTCTTCTCACCTGCACTAGCCTTGTCTCAGGGAGAGAAACAGCTATATCCAGGCTCAAGCTAAGGGGTGGAGCTAGGGAGGGGCTGATCCTCAGGGCCTCCCAAATGGCCTGTTTCAGGCACCTAGTAACTGGCAAACTCAACCAGATGGAGTCACTGCCTGAACTTCTCATGAAAGCAGGAGTGGAAAAGAGAGCAAGTCCCCCTTGGCTGAACCTTGCTCCCAGTTCCAGTTTTTCCCAAGTCCAGCCCTGGCCTAAGTGGGTTGGGACACTGGTGCACACACCCAGCTCCCACCTTCAGCAGTCAGGCAATGGGGAGAGGGTCACCCACGGTGGGGGTAGTAGTTCTGAGGCTGGGCTCAGGACCAGGCCTTTGGCTGCATCCCAAGGACCCAGTGGGATATTGTCTGCAGCTGGTGAGTTTCCTCCTTCCAGACAGTGAGCGTCCCTCTGGGACTTGGAGAGGACAAGGAACTATCCTGGCTGTGGGCAGCCCACGGAGTTCCCAGGCCCTGCCCGACCCCACACCAACCTCCTTCTCCACTTTGCACACCCCACACTGTGCAAGGTTGGAGGTGGGGCCAAGGAAAAGGGTTATGTGTGAGACTCCCTGAGCTTCTCTAGAGCACACACCCAGCCTCTTTTGTCTCTATCCACAATTATTGGCCCTCTGCAAGAGATCTGTTAAGTGGACTCCTGGGCCCTAACTTAAGTAGGAGTCCCCAGTCTGATGGAGGAGACATAGCCCTTGCCCTGGGAGACCTCCACCCATAAGCCTGATGGGGAACTGCTGGCCTTTGCCACCCATGGTGGTATTTCTGCACACAGGGTAGTGAGGAGCTTGTCTCGACCTGAAGAAGGAAGAACACTGGACTAGAAGTCAGGTGATGCTGGGACTACCACTGACTTGTAAAAGCTACCCAACCTCTCTAGACCTCATTTCATCTGTAAAATGGAGGTTGGATCTGACTTCTAAGGTTCTGTTCAGCTTTGACAGCTGATTTTATCATTGAACAACCACACAGAAGTGGTTGTCATATTGTACCCCAGAGAATACAGTGACATCACAACAGGGTCTCAAAAGCTTAGCTTTATGTGAAATAGTTCCTGAATGGTTCGTGGCAGGGGTAGGACTTGGCATCCAGAAATTCTCATAGGTGCTACCTGTCTAGACCTGTACATTCCCCGCTCATCCACTCCAGAGGTATCTATTGAGCACCTGCTGCATATCCACTGATAGGCTGGTGCAGCATCCTCTGCATTTTGAGTACTCAAAGGCCTTCTGTAAGAGCCTTGAAGAGGGGTGGTGGTAGTAAGGAGGGTTGAGCTACTTACTCTAGCAGAATAACCTCTCTCTTGACCTGAAGTGTCTAAACTTCTGGTCACTAAACACTTGTGGCTTCTTGATAGGTGAGAATTGTGTGCTATTCATGTCCAGGGGAAGTGGAGGGAACTAGCTGCTGCTTTTTTGGAGCATGGGCCAAGCTCTGGATGGGACACTTTCTCATTACCTCATTTAATCCTTAATATTATCCCTATTTTAAAGGTGAGGAACTGAGTCTAGGGCCATGCTACCCTGAACAAGCCCAACCCTGTCTGATCTCGGAAGCTAAGGAGGGTCAGGCCTAGTCAGTACGTACTTAGTACTTGGATGGGAGACCACCTAGGAAGACCAGGTGCTGTAAGCATAAAAAATAAAAAAATAAGGGATTGTAAGCTGACAAGGTCTTTGTAATCAGTGAAGTCAACCAAGTGTTGCCTCACCTAAAAAAAAAAAAAGAAAAATAAGTAAAATAAAAATAAAATAAATTAAAGATGAGGAACTGAGGCCCAGAAGGACAAAGTAACTTATTCCAGGGTCTGACAGTAGGTGATAGATTCCAAAGGCCTTTGAAGTCCACAACTGGTAATTTGGGTGCTGGACAAGCAGCCCACAGATCAAGAGACTGAGGATGGGGAAAGGGACTGGTTGCAGTTATGAGGTCGGCACTGTTCCTCCCAAGCCTCAGAGGAAGGGCAGACTTTGAACACTGAGCAGTCACAGCTGAGGGCCTCAGTAAACCAGCTGGCAACCAGTTTGAATAATCTCTGAACTGGAAGGGAATTAAGGGTCATCTCATCCCATCCCATAACTCATGATAGAGTCTTCTCTACGACACCTCCTTGAAGAGGTCACCCCTTGGTTGCCTTCAGTGTTGGGAGGGAGGGGACTTCCCTACTTCAAAGACAGTCCCTGAGCTAGAACCTGCCTCCTTGCAGCTTCCATGTACTGGTTGGTAAGAGTTTTAAAGGTAAGGAAAATAACTCCTCCAGCATCACACAAACAGATTAAGTAGCAGAACCCAAGTTTATACCTGGTTGGGTCTGTGGGGATCCACAGTTTGCCCTCTCTCCAGCAGCCCTCCCTCCAGTGAGACTAGTTTCTCCACAGACCCCATCCAGAACAAGTCTGTCCTCAAAGAACTGGGGCCAGCCAGGGATGTGGCTGGAACTTGGCTCCCACTTTCTCTCCTACAACTCAAAGGAAGTTGTAGGCCATTGACCATTAGTTCTGTGAGCCATTCTGGCCTGAGGATGTATTCTAAACAAATTCTTCCCAACACCTTAGAGTCTTAATAACATAGCTGGTTTACCATGATCTCCCAGAACACACAATTAGGCTGAGTCAATCGTCATGTCCTGTCCTGGAAAATAAATTTCCTTTTTAGTTGAGGAGTCGTTATTACCATCAGGCTCTGATCTCCTGCCCTCTGCCTGCTGACCTGGGTTTCCATGGTTTCTCTTGTGTATAGGTAGTAGGTAGAGTAGCTGGGGTGGGGTGGGAGGGAGGTTGGGGTTGGAAGGAAAAGGGCTGCAGTGAGAGGTCTCTGAGACTCCATGCCCTTCCTCACTCTAGCCTGTAGTGTATTCCAAATGAGAGGCCTCATAAGGTTCTGGAAAGTACTCAGGCCTGAAGGCCCAGGGCTGATTCTGTCACTTTTAGGCCTGAATCACATCATGGAATTTTGGATTTATTTTCCCCTTTCTTAGTATTATAGAAAGGGACAAAAAAAAGCCTAAAGAAGTGAGGGGACTTACCCAAGGTCACCCAGTAAAGGAGCTGGCACTACATCCTGTGTCCAAATTCCCCATGGTGGCCCTTTGCCCTGTCTCCAGAGTGAAGATTTACCCTAGGAACCAAGGGGAATGACAGGTAACCCTGTCAGGCTCATCCACCAATCCCACCAATCATTACAGGCAAGAGGGAGTGCCAGATTTTCCACACTAGGCCACAAACACATGCAACTCATTAGCTCTTATCAAGGAGCAAACAGTAATCCAGGATGGGTTAGGTTTCTTGAAGCTGGACACATATTGGCCATGGAATATTAGTAAGAAGTTCTCATCATCCCTGTTAGGATACTGAATTCTGTCTGGGTGCTGCGCTGCAGCATTGCCGGAGAGTCCCCCCACACAGAAGGGCAGGGTAAGTTGTATTTGAAGGCTGAGCTGGCTATGACCTAGAGAAAGGTCAAGGCTTGGACTTGAAACTAGCAGGCTTCCCGGAGGAGGAGGTGGGGCCAGTTGGGAAAAACAAAGGGAGGAATGGATTTTCTTGCTGGTGGGAAGAGACTGAGTGGAGGTTCAGACAAGGCTGGAAACGTCTTTCCTCTCTATCTCACTACCCTGGGCCTCCCTCTCTCCTGTCCTTGTCCTTTCCTGCCGGGTCTGGGGGTGGTCCGGACATTGACAGCGCCCCGGCTCTCGAGGCCAAGCATGGTGGGGTGCGCGGCTGGCTGAGCACTATCCCTTGCGTCGGAGCGGAGTGAGTGAGCCCCGCGGGGGGCTCCCGCAGCCCTTACAAGGAGTTTGGCGGCGCTCGGGGCGGCCCCGCCCGCCGGGCTCCACCAGCCCCTCCTTTCCCCAGCTGGAGCCGAGAAGAGGGAACACAGCTCGCTCAGCGCGGGGCTCGGGGCGCGGACACCGAGGGGCCGGTGGCAAGTGCCAGGGGAGCCTGAGACTCGCTCCTGAGGGCCCCGACGGGCGGGCACGCTGCTCGGGGCCCTGGGGCCGAGGCACCGTGTCCCTCTCCGCAGCGTCACCATGTCCTCGGTGTTCGGGAAATCCCGCATGGGCAGCGGGCCGCAGAGCGCGCCCCTCGAGGTCAACCTGGCCATCCTGGGGCGCCGCGGGGCAGGCAAGTCCGGTGAGTGGGGCAACTGCGGGGAAGGGAAGGGGTTAGGCGGGAACCGGGGAGACGGAGCGGGTGGAGGGAACCAGGGACTGCGGACTTGCGGGCAGGCTCTTCCACTGGCTTTGGGGGCTTCCTGAACCCAGGTGGGTTGGGCAAGACACCGTGATTTTCTTCTTTGCTTCAGTTTCTCTGTTGCTTGGCGCTCTCTCTGCTTTGTTCTCAGCTCCTCCATCTCTCATCTGTCTTCCGTTCCTGCAATGGCTCTCCCTGGAATGGCTCTCCCTCTGTCTCCCTACTGTGTCTCTGTGCTTGTGTCTGTGACCCCAGCTGTCTCTCCCTTCTGTCTATCGCTGTGTCTCCCAGTCCTCTGTTGGTCTCTCTCTTGTGGCCCCCACCTCTATCTTTTCTGGGTGGGTCCAGCAGTCAGCTCAGGTGATTGTCACCAAAGGGACCTGTTAGGTCCCTAGCCCAGGGCCCCTGTGAGCCTTGCTACTCCCTGATTTAGGCTTGGGATGAAAGAGACACCGGCCCCTGAAGGGAGTTGGTAGAAGTCACTGGCCATTGGCATTTCCCAGGCTACACTCCCCGCTCCCTTCCTCAATTCCCTTGGATTCTGGAATAAAATGTGCATTCTTATCAAATGTATTTGTTTCAAGCCAGGCTCCTCTCTTGACTTTTAGGAAATAGGTTGGACTATGGTCCCAGGTGCCTGGGACTTGTCCTTGATCAACCAAGATCTTGGGCTTCCACTGAGATCATTTCTATCAACACTGAACTCTGCCTTCACCAGTCCTGGCAGCTCTCACCCAGCTGGAGCGAAGGGGGTGAGAGTGGGGGTGTCACCATAGGCAGAGACCTAGAAAAAGGGTCCAGACCTCCCCTGCCGCTCACAGTCTCAGGGAGCTGATGGTGGGAGGGTCGAAGGGGCTCCTCCACTGGCTGTTTTCCAGTTACAGCCATTAGTGAATGGCCAACATGGGCTCAGCTGGCTGTGGGTCTCCTTCCCCAGTGTGTTCTTTGAGATTCTCTGGGGGCCTCCTCTCCACTTTTGAAGCCAGCCCTCTGGCTCAGAGAGGGAACTCTGAATCACATTTTCCTACAGAAAAGATTCGCCCTCCTCCCTTTGAAACTCAAATTGTTATCCCGAGCTCTATCACTGATACAATTTAGCCAGTGACTACATGAATGAAGGAATTTGAATTTAAAAATATGTATTCCCTGGGTATTACTTTGCAAACTGACACTTGGGAATCCTGGGAAAGAATTTTAAGGATTTTCTTTAAAATATCGCATTACTTTTTAAGACTCCAGTATAATAGTTGGCTGGCCTTTGGCTTTATGTGGTTAAATTCTGAACAAAATCAGAGTCCTGTTACTGCATTGCACCTGGGATAACTTCATTCTAGAGTTTTACATTCTGTGTGGCACCATGATGAGTGTGGAGGCCCTCGAACCAAGACTTGAGATGTGTAAGACTGAGGACCAGAGTGTGTTTACTTGGGACACAGATCTCATCTGGAAATTCCAGGCCCTCAGGGTTCATACCACCGCCAGGGATCACCCACTGATTAACTTGGCTCTTAATCTCTCTTTGGCTCATAGCCAAAACTGAAAGAAATGCCCCGCATTTCAGAATCTTCATGACTTGTTCAGGATGGGGAAGCCTCCCTTCAGTTGGGGCTGACCCTAAGGTAACTGGTTGTGTGGGTCCTGACTGCCTAGTTTCAGTCTTCATAGACACACCCCTTAGGCTTACCTCTCATTGCTTTTTCTTGCCATTAAAAAAAAAAAATCACAGGATATACCTGAAGGGACATAGTTCCCCATATTTCTGGTTTCTTCTGAGCCTCTCAAATAAACTCTCAGCTCCCAGCCTCATTCCCCCAGAGATTTGAACTTGGTGTCAGCCAGGGGTCACAGAGGCTAGATAAGGCCTCCCTAAATGAAAGGGGCAGCCTCCAGGGGCCAGCAGCCAGACACAGCAGGAGAGACTGAGCCAATTTCTTTCTGCTTCTTACAGCCCTGACCGTGAAGTTTCTAACCAGGAGGTTTATCAGTGAATATGACCCCAACTTGGGTAAGAAATCACTCCTCTTGGTTCCTTCTGCTGTGCCCCACATGGATCCCCCACCCCTCCACACACACATCTACCTCGTAGTGGGCCCAGGTGTAACCAGGACCAAAAATCTTGGGGCAGATGGAAGGAGCCACCAGGATGACTCAGGCCATGGGGGAAAATGCTTTGAATGCCAAAAATACATCTTCCACATCCCATCCCAGACAACTTGGAGGTTGGCCAAACTCAGAGAACTGTGTGATTTGCCCTAAAATTTGAGGTATGAGACTTTTAAAAAAATTAAACATAGCAGAATGTCCACATTCATTAAGTGTTCTTCAAGATGGTCACTCAGTGTACTTTTCCAGAAAAGCTGGACAAGACATATGAAAGATCCTTTAGTGGGATTGGCTTCTGAATCAGTTTTTGAACAATGAAAGAAAACCCATCTTGTTTTCTTGCCATATCATGGTATCTTACCATATCTGGGGTGAGTCATAGGTGAGTTTGAATCCTGGCTCTGTCACTTATTGACTGTGTAACCCTAAGGCAGTCACCTAACCTCTCTGTGCTTCTGTTTCCTCATCTGTAAAATGGGCATAAAAATACCTATCTCAGAATTACTCTGAGGATTAAAGAACTAATACATGTGAAAGATCTAGCCTAGTACTTGACCCAAAGAAGACACTAAATGCGTATTCATTTCTCTTTCTTCCTCTTCAAATAGCTTCCCATCTATGGTAGCTGAAATTCCCTCAAATTAATCAGACCAGTGTTTCTGAAAATTATTTTTAGCAGGACAACCTTTTCCTCAAATAATCTCTTACATAGAACCCCAATATCTAAAACAAACAAAAGCAGAATTTTATTAGTATATATGTAAGCTAAAGCTCACATTTATAACATTTGTTATTGTAAACTATCCACTGAGACAAATGGGGTATCTAGATGCTTTTAGCCTTTTAAAAATGAAGGTTGCAGTCTTGGATTGTTTTCCTCATTCATAAGAATTGAATAAAGTATTTGTGGGACCCCTGAGGGTCCCCCTCTCATGAAACCCAGGCTCTGGGGCACAGATTGGAAAACCTGCACAATACAGCACTTCCTGCAGCAGGCCTCTGATGGAATGCCACTGTGACACCTGGAGGAAAGAGCTCCTTAGCCCATTGGGGCCCATCAGCCCCTCAGTACAGGCTGGAATGTTGAATCTCAGTGTTAGAGCAGGAAGGGACCTCAGGGCTATTTAGTCCAGTGGATTTTAGTAGCAGAATCTCTTCTTCTAAGGAGATCTTAAAGAGAACCCCAGGGTCTTGAACAGAGAAAGTGGAGGGGCTCCCCTAGTAAAGTCAGGGATATAGGGCAAGGTGACTCATCCCCTGCTTGTCCCTCAAAGTTCTGTTTGACCTCCTACGCTTTGACACAACCCCTCCGTGCTACAGCAGAGGTAATAAGCCTAAGGAGCTGAGGCTTCTGAGCCAAGGTCACACAGCGAGTCTGAAGGGAAGCTCATTTATTTAGCAGAGGTCAATGCCCACGGGTGTAGGACACATGATGTGATTGTGTGCTGGCCAGGGGAGGTGCTGGGAGAGGCCAGAACATGAAGTCAGATGGAGTGGGAGAACTGGAGACAGGAGGAAGTGGGGGAGTTGGGAAGGAAGACATAAGCAGGGGTGTCTGGGAAGGGGTAACAGAGATTTTCTAGGATGGTGATGCAAAAGACGGATTCTGCCTACCTCAAATACTGCATACATATGCTAAAATCTATTCACTGTCTATCTGAAATTCAAATTTAACTAGGCATCCTACATTTTATTTGGTAACCCACTTCCAGTCTCTCTTCCTCCCTGCCCCCCATTCATACATGGGTCCCGCCAAGGAGCCTATTACAGTGGTGGTTTGAACTTCCTGACTGAATAATTTTGCAGATCTGACCTGCTTGTGGAATGTGTGGTTGGACTATGTGGGGGGCAGCAGCCCTGCAATGGTTAGTCATCCCACTCTGAGAGCCTGTGACCTGGAGAGATGACCAGATGCTCTCCCTCCACCCATTCTGGGAGGCCACTGCCACTCCTCGGGGGTTCTGTTCCACTGTCTAAACATTCCAGCCACTGGTTCCAGCAACAGCAGAGACACTGGAACCAGAGCCTTTCCTTCTGTGGAGAAAGGTCTGAGCATCCAAGGGCAGAGTTAGCCATCAGGAGATGGAAAACCACTCTATCCCCTTTTCAAACATCTTCCAAGAGCATGAGCTCAAAGGGACTCTCTTGAGGATGGGAAACTGTGTAATTTGTTCCCATTTTCAGCATGGTACACAGTACGAGGAACAACATAGATGTGTGTAAACATGAGGTTGAATTTTGATTTTAGGATTACCCTTTAAAGAACAGCTCCTATTATTACCCACGTTTTATAGGTAGAGAAACTGAGGTAGGGGGGCTCAGTGATTTGCCTACGATCATGGAGAAGCTCAGGTACAAAGAAAGAGGAGACACCACTCCAGTCGCTCTCCACGAAGGGAGGCCTTATTCAATGGAGAGCCTGGAGTCACAGGTCTGCATAGCTTTTGGCTCTCTGAGCTTTGGTTTCCCCATCTGCAAGACGTGACTAATAGACTGCTCCATTAGTTGTGCCTTTTTATGGGTCATGACTGTTAGAGCTGGTAGAAGCTGAGAGATTCGGTGTCTATGAAAGGGTTTTGCCTGTGCTGAGCACTATGGGAGGGGGTGGGGGCTCCAGAAGAGCGTTCTCTTGAAGTGCTGGGGTCATCTCACCTGGCGTGCCCAGGACACAATGATGACTTCTCTCTTGCCCTCATCCTACTCCAGCAAGGACACAAGCACCATTTCTGAGGCATCATCCTAGACACACTCTGACCTGACATCCTTTGGTGCCTTTTAAAAAATTATTATTATCAATGAGAGAAAAATGCTTTGGGAAAAGAATCTTCTCTCAGCGTTAAAATCCACAGAGTATTACTTAGAACTAGCAGTTATGAGGCCCATATATTTAAAGACACCAGAATGACCTGAGGGTAGGGACTAGGTGATAGGAAGAAAGGACATTACCTTGACTTGGAAAAGAGCCCCCACTCCCAAGAGTCACCTCACTTGCAAAGGAGGAGCAAACTGGATAAGAAGATCTTTGAGCTTCTTCTAGCTCACCCATGCATTTTACACATCCTCAACTGAACTGGAAGCTTCTGCTCTTCCCTGTACTCTGTCCAGACAGAGCTGGACGATCTACTGGTCCACCGAGCAAAGGGAATAAGGAGATCCCAAGGGGGAGGCAACCTAGCCTAGAAGACCTGAGTTCAGATTCCTTCTACTAGTGGTGTGTGGCCACGGGCGAGCTCCTGCCTCTCTGGGCCTCGCCTCCCTGTCATCTCTCTACAGTCAAGCTAATAGCAACCTCAAAAGGCTATTGTGCTAAAGGGACTACAGGAGATCAGGATTGGGCTAATATTTTTCCTTGGACTGGGCACGACATAGTGCCTGTTTGGGGTCAGGAGCTGTGGAGTGCCTAAAAGGGGTGCATCAGACAACTTGAGCAGGAAACTAAAGAAAAATCTGAACAAGATGTGGACATCTGGGGACAGCTCTTCTTGCACCAAATATAGTTAAACATTTGGGACATATTTTCCATTAGATTTTTTTTTTTTTTTTTTTTTTTTTTTTTGTCTTTGAATAAGAGCGGCATTTATCCAAGTCCCCAAAGCAGGCTGAGGACGGGAGCTGTCTGTGATTGCTGCTGGCTGCCAGTGGACCTGGCATGTGTCCAGGCCTGGTTTGGCTGCCAGTGGCCCTCAAGAAGTGTTTTGACTCAGCCAGAGTTGGGGGGTTTTCTTCTCACAGTGACTGCTGCCAAGAAGGCAGAGAAGGCCCCATTTCTGCCCAGAGGGGTCTTTGGGGTCACTTGGGAGACGGGGACACCCAGGGAAAGGTGAGGGCCAAGTGCACTCACACACGTGGGCAAGTGGCACAGGGGAAGGGGATAGGGAGAGTGATTGCCAATATGGCAGCGAGGTCCTCTTTGCATGCCTGGCCAATCGCTGCTTTCTTGGGTTTGAGATCATAAAAACTAAAAAAAGGAAAAACTCATCCAAATAAGGTCAGTAGTTTAGTTTATAATATGCTATCAATATCTATTTCCTGGTTTTGATCATTGTACTATGGTTACGCAAGGTGTTAGCACTGGGAGGAGCTGGTGGGATGGTACACAGAAACTCTGTACTATTTTATAACTTCTACATGCGTCTAGCATTATTTCAAAATAAAAGGAAAAAAAACACAAACACCTGAGAATATGAACCCGCTCTATAAACTTTGGAGTACCACGGTCTCCACTGTCCTTTACCAGGTACTAAATTCCTCTGCTATTATTTTGACAAGGATTATTTGTAAAACCTTCTTGAGACTTCTAAAGGGGGTCTGACCCCCCAACCCATCATGTCATGCACTTCTCTTTTCCCATCCCTTCTTCCACTGGGGGCAGGAGGATTGTTCTTGGGGGCCTCCTGTGGGCCAGGTACTGTGGTTGGAGGGGGAGAGGGTAGAGAAGCTTTGTTTGGGAGGGAGAAGCTGGCAGTGTCACTCCTGAGGCCTCTGCTGCTATTTGATTGTGGGCTACTCACTCCATCTTGCTAGCTTGGTAGGTGGACCCAGAACACAGTGCCATCTCCCATGGTGTGTTCTGTGAGCGGCCTCTGTTGCTCTGAGCCCTGAGAGGTAGAGCAGCATCTCCTTGGTGGGAGGTTCTGCCCATGTCCTCCTTTGGACGAGAGCCAAGACTTTGTAGTAGTCCTAGCTCAGTGAGCCTTGGAGCAGATCCCTCAGGGCTGCACAGGAGTCCAGCACAGAGGGAAGCTGGGACTCAGACCCAGCTCTTCATCAGTTGAGTGGCACACCCTGCTTTTAACCTGGCTGTCTCTGTTACAGAGGACACCTACAGCTCTGAGGAGACTGTGGACCACCAACCTGTCCACCTGAGGGTCATGGACACTGCGGACCTGGTAACATTATCCCCGTTAGAGCTGAGAGTCAGTGCAGCATCCTGAGAAGTTCTGGCCCCTTTTAAGCTCCAATTTGCTGTGTGACCCTGCATGAGGATCTGACCTCTCTGAAACCGAATCTCTTCATTTATCAAATGAGAGGAATGGGATGGGGCCTGGGTAAACCAGATGATCACGGGCATCAGCTCTGAGACCCTGTGCTCTGGAGCTTGACGCTTGTGCACACATGGAGACAGGTGCACACACATTTATACTCCCCTCGGCCTAAGTTCCCCCCAATGCACACATCTCCCCTGTGTCGTTACTATCCCCTGCCAAGGCTGGGATGCCAGTTATTCTCAGAAACCAAAGGGGCATCATGAACCTGACCTAAAACCAGCAGTGACCAGAGATAGCTAGGTCTCTCTAGGGGCCAGGCCAGAGTCTTGGCTTTGTGCCCCAGAGGCCAAGGTCTCCAAGTCTCTGGTGGGGTGGTGGGAGGGAGGCTTACAAAACAATGTCTCCTTTCACACCAAGCCAAATCCACACTCAAGCGCCCCTTTGACAAAGGCTCTGCTGGGGAACAATATACAAAGTCCTGGGGAGTGGAGAGGTGGGGTGGGGTATCTCAGGTGAAGGCCTTTATCCCTCTTCCTCTGACCCTGACCAGGGCTTCCCTCCTTTGCCCCAGGACACTCCCAGGAACTGTGAGCGCTACCTGAACTGGGCCCACGCCTTCCTAGTAGTGTACAGCGTCGACAGCCGCCAGAGCTTCGAGGGCAGCAGCAGCTACCTGGAGCTGCTTGCTTTGCACGCGAAGGAGACACAGCGCAACTACCCTGCTCTGCTGCTGGGCAATAAGCTAGACATGGCCCAGTACAGGTGAGCGTGGCGGTTTGTCCCATACCTCCAGAGCTCACTTTCCTCATTTGTGAAAGCCGAGTATCATCTTCAGGAATTATTTGGCTGCTAAGAACAATAATCTTTCAAATTAGGTAAAAGAAGATGTGTTGTAAGAGTAGGTAGGTGCGGTCTTTCGGGCAGCCAAGGACAGGAATGGAAGGGCATATGGGCAGCATAGGGGCTAGACCCTGAAAGTCAGAACAGAGGCCACTCCTTCCATCCTCATGGGGCTCTGTGGTCTCTGTCCGCCTCACCCATTTTTGCCTGAGTCTCTATGACCTTCTGTTCCCACTTGCTGCAGCTAGCTGGTCATTCTGTGCCCAATTCCAATTCTAGGGAGAGAGGCTCTGATTGGTTTCTTGGGTCAAATGTCTGCTCTGGTTTGGCAACCGTCTCTTGCCTCACCCAGAATGGCCCCCAGGCTCTCTTCCACAGCTGGCGGTGCTCAGGACAGATTCTCTTAGAAAGGGTTGGACTTGAATCAGGGGTCACAAACTGGGCCAGAGGGCAAATTACCACTGAGTACTGCAGCCATATTTTGTTTGGCCAGCACAGTATTTTAGAAAACCTGGAATTGGAATGTTTTGGGGGCAGAATATGCTCTCTCTAGCTGACCACAGGCCTTACCACTCCCCATGGCTTACCTCTACCCTCTCCACACATTCGAGTTGCCTGGCTGGCCCTGGAGGCATTTGAGACTGTGATGCCTCCACTTGATAAGTAATCCCACTGGCCTTCTCCAACACTGACATTCGTCCTATGTGGCCAGTCCACCTGTGAGGTATGGTACCTTCTATCAGCCTTCTACCTGTCCCTCCCTGTTCATGGCTGGTCACTTCTGCTTTCCCAGGCCCCAAAGGCACATTGACTGGTGGTAGAAAGGAGGGGACCCTTTGTTGAGAACAGATCAGATGGGCAGTGGGGAAAGGAGGGTACAATCTCATGAAAGGAGACCACATTACAGGCCTTCAAAGGCGGGCAAAGCTTCAGACCCCGATAAATTTCATCCCCGGAAATGAGGGAAGTTGTGTGATCTTAAAGCCAAAAGGAATCACAGAGCCACCAGAGCCTAGAAAAGGGATTAGAAGAATGGATTGTGATACACTAATTTTCAATATGGCGGAAAAAACTAGACCACTCTTTTGATCCCAATCTTTGCCAAAGGGATTATCTAAAAATAGTTTAGGAGCAAATAACAAAGAATCTGGGCTCAAATGAAGCAGCATCAGTTCCCTAAGAACAAGTCATGACAATTTATCCCCATTTCCTTCTTTGATCAGTTCCTGAGGTTAGTGGATCAGGATTTGATGGGCACAGTAAATCTAACTTTTAGCCGAGCATTGATCAGTGTCTCCCATAATTGTCTTGCAGCTAAAGGGTAAAATGCAGTTTAGACCAGTGGTTCCCAAACCACTGATAAAATTTTCACCAGGCTGCGAGAAAAGAATAGGATAATGTTACATGTCTATGTCTCCTATTCACACATTCATGCACTTATGGGGTCCTTGTTTCTGAAAGTTCATTATTCAAACCCCATGATGACAAAGTTTCAGATTCAAATTTATCATAAAAGTACGTAATACTAAATATCCTTTGAAAAGGTGTTCCTCAGGAAGCAGTGACCGTGCAGCCAGGACACCAGCCCTGAGTGGGGAGGGGATTAGGTGCTCGGCCCCCGACCCTTTTTGTCCCAGTCATGCTCTCGGTCTGGTACCCTCTGGGCAGCTAGCCCTCTCCCAGCCCCCTGCTCCTGCCAAACTAACTTTGGCTCAGAAACCTTTTCCTCTGGCACCCACCCTAGTGTCTCTTCTCATCTCATGAGCTGTGCCATTATCCTCAGGAGTGATGGGTAGGGTGGCTCAGTGACCGAGGGGTTGGGGGAAGAGGGGTGGCCAGAAGGATTCAGCCCCTGGAACCTTGGCCTTAAGACCTTAGGGACTCCTATCCCTCCATCAGACCTACCCAAGAACCAGTTTTCTTTTTCTTCTCACCTGATTCCCATAGCTTCCAGGTCAGAAGCTTCCAGAACCCTCCTGGTTACAAATATTCGATCCCACCATCTCCGGAGGTGGTAGGGAATCAAGCTGGGAATAGGTGCTGCTCCCTCTCTCCTTTTCCCCCTCCTCCCTATGAAATGTTGTCACATTTGCTCTCTCCTGCCCCTCCCCTCGGCTGGCAAACAAAACTCCCCACAAGCCCTGAGATCTCTGCCAACCACAGGCGTCCTGAGTGACCTCGGTCTTCCATGCCTCTGTGGTCTCACATCTTTCACCCCAAACCACTGCCTTTCTCTAGAGCTGGTCCCACAAGCCAGGGCTCATTTCCTGACCAAGGGCCCATGTGAGGGTAGAGGAGAAATAGAGCTGGGAATGGCCATCTTCCGCCAGCCATGGGCAGGGTCTAGGCAGGGACTTTGGGCCAACTTCTCCCTTACTCTCAACCTCGTTCCTAAATTCTGGCTTTGGTGACATCAGCCACTATTTATTAAGCACTGACTTTGTGCCAGGTACTATGCTAGGCACTCAATACAAATTGTCTTTCTTAATCCTAACAACCCTGAGAGGCAGATGTCATTATCCTGTGTTACTAATGAGAAAACTGAGCCTTGGAGAGATGAAGATGACCTGGGTCACCAAGCTTGTAAGTGAGGAGCCGGGCGTAGGCCCAGGCCTTCCCGACTGGGATGCATGCTCCTGACGCTGCCTCAACCCTCTTCCCCACCAGGCAGGTCACAGAGGCAGAGGGTGCGGCCTTGGCGGGCAGGTTTGGGTGCCTATTTTTTGAAGTCTCTGCCTGCCTGGACTTTGAACACGTGCAGCACGTCTTCCATGAAGCAGTGCGGGAGGCACGGCGGGAGCTGGAGAAGAACTCCCTGGCCCGGCCCCTCTTCATTTCCGAAGAGAAAGCCCTGCCCCACCAGGCTGCACTCACCGCCCGTCATGGGCTGGCCAGCTGCACTTTCAACACGCTTTCTACCGTCAGCCTGAAGGAGATGCCCACCGTAGCCCAGGCCAAACTGGTCACTGTGAAGTCATCCCGGGCCCAAAGCAAGCGCAAGGCACCGACCCTGACCCTACTGAAAGGCTTCAAGATCTTCTGAAGGCCCCCCTGAGGATCCCAGGCTCGGAGGCTGGGCAGGGCTGCAGGATGTCTGATGGAACAATAGCCTGCACCCTCTGGTGAACAGAACAGCTGACCCCCGCTCCAGCACCAAGCAGTAACACCCAGTTCACTGTGTGAGTTGGAGGGACAGGCAGTAATGCTGCTCCTAGTCCCTCAAGGGCCTTGGTTTCCATGCTAACCACTGCATTCTCTGACCTCAAGGGAAAGCCACCTGGACAACCCAGACCCCTGGGATCAGCCTGAAGCAGGAAGAAATTGCAGTGTCCATCATGATACCAACCCTTCCTGCTCTGGCTATAGCCAAGCCAGATATGGCCCCTAGTGGCAGCTCTGGGTGGACAGTTTTGGGAAACCCTGTATAAGCGTAGGCCTGAGAACATCCTACAGGAGGGACAGCTCTGAAGTCCTTGCGCCACCTGGTGGACTGCAAGGGCAGGGCAGCTGTAGGTTTTGGAGGGCTGGGGCCTGGCCCTCCTATTGTCTTCTGACCTCACAGCAGCCCCAGGCAACAAACCCCACTTTTTATCCTAGTAATAGCTACTTTAAATAATCCTATGGGACAGGCTGTAAGAAGCAAAGCCACAGGAAGGTCTATCTCCAGTACTTTTCCTTTCAATGAGAATAGAAGGAAGGGACTGTGGATTATCCAGTATAGGGGACTTCTAGAGTTTTCACCAGAAGGCAGGAACCCCTTATTTTCTCACCTTAAATTAAGGACTCTGTCCATAGATCCTCAGGACCAGCCTCCTCAAGGGTAATGATTCAAAGCTGCAGAACAAAGTCATTCTAGTGACAATGACCCAGGACTTGAGCGAGCCCACAACTGGCAGTATCAGACATACAGTGTGCGTTATCAGCATGCCCCGGGCGCATAGGTAGAAACACAGTATACCAGTTTGTAGTCCAACAGGACCCAGTACCCTTGGAAATGGGTCTGAGTGTTCAAAGTCTTCTTTCATAAGAGAGAACTGAAAGCATTTCTGGTTCAAAAGCAAATTTTTGCATAAATTATTTGGGATCAACACCACAGCTGTATAACACAATGCTGTGGCACAGGAACAGATCAGGACACTCCCTTGGGATCCCATGGTTAGCAAGTGAAGGATCTCAGAGGAAGGGAAAGCCACATTTTCTAACTCTATTTACCACAGGGCCCCTGGCCCAAAGGAAGTCTTTCATGGACCCTCAGCAGATATGCAGATAAAGGAAAGGACTCCAGTGGGAAGAAGAAGCAGGAAGGGGATTGAGCCCAGAATTCTGCTCCGACTCCTGCAGCAGTTCCAGGAGCTTGGATTGAAAACAGGAGCTCTAACCCAGCCTTCAGCCCCATTCTGTAGATGGAGAAGCTGAGGTAAGAGGGAGGCTGTGATCTCCTCCACACCACCTGAGGAGTCCTGGCCAGGCTTCCTGACCCACAGGCTGGCTATGGATTTTGCATTTTTGCCCCAAGTCACTGTATGGACCACCGCCATTTGAACAAACTATGCAATTCCAACTGCTCATATCCAGAAGCATTTTAATAAACAGGTGGGATTTTTTAAATAACAATTTTAGTTTCATGGCAGTTTTTTCATTTTATTTGCTAACAACATGGGGGCATTGCTCAGCACTCTCACTAGCTCTCAGATTCTTGTGGGTCTGGAAGGAGAACCAGTGCCACGTCCCTCTCTTTTAACTCAATTTCCACCTGGGCCAAATTTGGCTTTTCTGAGAGCAACGTCTCTCTTAGGATGTTCGGATTATTCTCATCTTTGGTTCCAGCTTCAGCCAGGTATAGGACTTCTGGAGTTTGTTTTTCTGGAAGCAGCATCTTTTGATCTCTGAGAGGAGAGAAAACACCATTGAATGTGGGTTCCCTGAGCTGGGGTACTGAGTGGTTGGGGCAGAACTGGGTCTCCCAGATGGGACACAGAGTTTGAGGGGAAAATCCAGTAGTCAGTTCTGAGAATTGCTGGGGGAGAAAGCCAAGATGGTTTGGTGTTCTTTCATTAGAGAAACAGCTTATCTTGCCTGTGCATTGCTCACCAAATCCTCATTACCACCTGTGAGCTCAACTATTACTGCTCCTCTTTACAAAGGAAATGTGATTCAGAGAAGCCAAAGAAGCACATAACTGAGACATGCATTTAACTCTGAGTCCTGTGTTTTCACCAAATCACATTTTCTCCTATCCCGAGACTGTCAAACTACTTAGCGTGCAGGTCCTTGTCAGCCCACACCACATCCCCAGATAAACTGCAGGAAATTCCTAACCAATCTTCGTGCCTCTAGGTGCTTACTTGTCCAAATCAGCCTAAACACACCAGTTGTTTCTAAAGCCCCAATGAGCACACATCACTCCCCGGCTCAAGTACCTTCAGTGGCTTCCCACTGCCCACATCTGTAACCTGGCAGTCAAGATCCAGCCTTCCTTCCAATAACTCCTCCAAATGTCCTTCCTCCAAGATAGTTTTACTCAAGGTACACTTCTCT
>NW_006442109.1:10347106-10352798 GCF_000325575.1 Pteropus alecto
AGGCCTGGGCTCCACCCCGTGCCCTCCTCACACTCAATGTTACAGCCACACAGGCCCTCCTCCTCCCTCCTTGAGCTTGGTGCATGTTTTCCCTTGGTCTGGAAGGCTTCCACAGCTTACTCTCCCTCTCTTTGTTCTGAAGGCCCCAGGTCCTTGCTCTGTGCTCCCATAACACTCTGTATGTCACTGTCCCACAGTCACTATCTGCCACTCTGAACTACAGTCAACTCCCTACCAAATTAAATTCCATAAGGCAGGGGGGGAATCTAACTTGTCCACTATTGTGGCTCCCACTCGCTGCACAGAGCTTGGTATAGAGCAGGTGCTCAGTTCATACCTGTGGAGTGAATGATGAATAGGGGCCATGGTAGTTCATAGAGACGAGTTCTCAATGGGAACTATGTGGGGTTATTCTTTTTTACTTTCTAGCAGAACCGTGAGGAAAATCCATAGATGATACAAAGATTAAGCCAAACCTTCCATGGATCCTCAATGATCTCATTCTGTACAACAGGAATAAATAACTCATGCCTGCCCTATTCTACTGAACTGTTTTGAGGATCAGATGAGAGAATGTGAAGATGCTTTTAAAATTTGGGGGAGGGAATTCTCATTATTATTGTTGCAAAGTTACTGATAGTGATGATTGATGGGTATATACTAATTGTTGAATGCATGAATGATGAATTAATGAATTAATGGGGATGAGTGAACCAAGCATTTATTGAGTAATTTCTAGGATCAGACACTGCCAGTTGCTTGGAGAAACAAAGTTGATTCGAATGTGGTCCCTGCCCTCAAGGGTCTCTCAAACATTAGCCTTGAATCATCCAGAGAGTTTAATTAAATGCCACTGCCCAGGTCCCCCCACAGACCCTTTGTGTCAGAATCTCCAAGGCGTGGTACAACATTCTGTATTTTTAATATTCCTCCTCAGTCGATTTTGTTGTGCATCAGGGTTAAGGAATATTTCCATTACAAAAATGTTAAAATTACCCCTGGAGACTCGACTAATCTCGGGTCTCTATCTGAGCCCTGCACTTGGCCTTGAAGCAGGGCAAGGCTTTCCCCTTCAACAGCATCCCTAACACCGCAATAGCCCCCATTGAGCACTCCCCACAATCCTAGGAGGAAAGAACTGGTTAATTATCACCACTTATAGAAGGAGAGACTGGTTTGGAGGTATTGAATTTATTGCCCTGCTAGTGAGTGGCAGAGCAGGGATTTGAACCCAGGCCTGTGTGACTCCAGAGCCAGAGATCCTGGCCTCTGAGACAGCCCCTACCCTGCTCACTGGCTAGGGCCAGAGGGTGGTAACTGGGGATGGTTGTTAGTTTCTCAACAATTTTGGTTTTCCAAAGGACCTTGAAGGCTGCATCCTTCTATCCCAAAGTGTGGACAGCCAAGGCCATAGATGACCCTTTCCTAGATTTCCCTTGGGAGGACAGGATCCCCACCTTCCAGAGGCCACCCCTAGACCAGCTCCTCACCTGTTTGCCTTGATACTCCTTCCCAGGAGAACAGTGCTTATTAAGACCACCACACCCACCAGGACAAAGATGGAAATATTCCAAGGAGATGCTGTGGAGGGACACACAAGACAGAGCCTTGAGGAGAGGCTGGTGGCCCTCAGGCCCACTAACAATTGGGGTTTGAGCTCTGACACAGCTCACAGTATCAATTAGCCTCTGTTGTGGACCAGGTGTTGTAGAGCAACTCTAATTAAGGTGAAGATGAGCTCCCTGCAGGGAACTCTGTGTGTGTGTGTGTGTGTGTGTGTCTGTCTGTTTGTCTGCTATGGAGCAGCCCTAATTTAATGGGAGACAGCACTGCAGTTGGATAATAGTGGGGAGGGCATGAGGTGAGTCAAGATAAACTTCCCAATCTTCAGAGTTTTGCAGGGGACTGGAGTTGTGCAGTGCAAGGACAGGAAGGAAGGAAGAGAAGCCTCAGGAGAGGGAGGGAGGAAGGGAGGAAGAAAGAGAAGGAGAGAGGGAGGGAGGGAGAAAGATGTGGCAGTTAAACTGGATTCAACAACTGTCCACAGGTAGTATATAAAGTGGTTAATCTGAATTTGGGTAATCAATATTCATCCACATTGTATCAAAGTGAGGCAGGATCTAGCCTCAGAGCCTTTGCATTTGCTGTTTGCATTTGCATTTGCATTCTACCAAGAATGTTCTTTCCTCACATAATCTGCATAAACTGGTTCTTTCACCTCCTGCAGGCTTTGTTCAAATGTCAGCTTTGTAGTGAAGCCTTCCTTGACCACATTACCCACCCTTGCTGCGCACTTCCCATTCCCTTTCTCTGCTTAATTCTTCTACTTATTTTTTTTCTCTTAGCCCTGGAATCATCCAGAGAATTTAACAAAATGCCACTTCCCAACTTAGACTCCATGCATTTAGGTTGTTTATCTTGTTTATTTTCTATTTCTTTCACTGAAACGTGCTCCATGAAGGCTGAGATTTTCATGTTTTATTCACTACTGTAACTCCAGTGCTAAGACAGTGCCTGGCACACAGAAGGAATTTAATAAATATTTGCGAAAGAGTGGATGGATGAGTAAATGAATGGCCATGACTTGAAAAAAAGGAGGGCGAGGTTCAGCAATATCCTGGGTACCAAGACTCCTCAGCCTCAGTCCCTGCCTTGGAGGAAATGTGCAACCTGTTGTGAAGGAGGGGACCATGTCAGGGGCTTTAGCCAGAGTCCACTGTTTGTGTTTTGTGTTGAGACCATATACACCCTCATCCCCAGAAACCAATCCCTTGCCACTTACCATCTTCTACCCGAAAGAACCAAAGCATTTCTTCCAGCAGCTCCTGAGGCACCTCAGTGCCAGCTGGGGCATGGGTAACCCCCTCACCGTGGACCATGTCACGCTCCTAGTTAGGGTATGTTTATGATAACGAAGTCCTTTGGCCCCTTTGGCCCCTAGATACTCTCCTGCCTCCTAGGTTCTGGCCCCTGGGCAAAGCTCTGCAGACCCCTGGAAAGAAAGCAGAGAGCATGATTGGATATCTCAACCCAGTTTGACCTCTCCTCCCTGCCCAAACCCAGCTCTCCTCTGGCCCAAAGTTATAGGACCAGAACAGCCTGACTCTGGAGCGGGTCAGGCTGTTCTGGAGAAGCAGAGACCATAGAAGTGGGAGTCACTCAAATCTTTATTAAAACCCATCACATGTGAGGAGGAGCATTGACCTGGGAGTGAGGAGGACCAAGCCACTGACAGGCTGTTGGGGACAACTCCCATTTTTGCCTACACAGCATCTCCATCCAGCTTCTACAGCCCACAGCTCTCTTTTACCCCAGTTTCTTAGTAAATTGTCCCATTCCTTGCCATTGATTTTCATATGGTAACCAATCACAGGACCCTGTCTTCCCACATGACAAAGGTTGGGCTTATCATAGTCTTTCTCCTTGAGATTGATAATGCCTGCGACTCAGAGCTAAGAATGAGAGAAAGTACCAGAAAAAGGTAGCTGCCAGCTACTGCTGCTGAGAGCTGAGCACTCTTACAGCTGAGCTTTCCTCAGTTACTATCTCTATGCCTACTTGGTCAGGGCTGCCCTCAGTTTAGCAATCCTCTGAAAACTTTTTCTCCTTTTTCTTTTCTTTTTTTGGACATGTTATCAGAGTTGTTTTTTGGTGGTTTGCAGCGGAAGAACTTGAATCCATGCCTCCCGGCTAAATCCCTTCATGAATGAGCCTGTTTCCATCCCTACAAAATGAAGCGGGTTAAACTATCTGTGTTTAACATATCTGTCAGACATTGAGACCCAGTAATAAAAAATGATAACCAATTCCAATTTGGGATGTTGACAAGAGACTAAATCACTATACCAAGGGATCAGAACACAGATTTCAGAGAGCTCTATGTAGACATGAGAACTTGGTATATAATAAAGGTAGCTCTACTAACCAGAAAAAAGGAAGAATTTTAGTATAGACGGTGTTAGGAAAACTGACTCGCTGTATGGGAAAAGGAAGACTGGATACACATCTAACCAACAGCAGGTACAAAAACAGACTCCACAATTAAAGGCCTAAATGTAAGAGGAAAAATATAAAGTTAATAGAATTGGGGTAAGACTTCTTAAACAAATCATTCAAAAACAACAACAAACAAAACTGATGCATTTGATTATATCAAAAATAAAATTATTTGCTCAATGAAGAATACTATCAATAAAGTAACAAAAACTTTTCCGATTGTGATAAGACACTTATAATGCTTAAAACCAAGAGGAGACTGACATCTAGAATATACAAAGAATTCTTAAAATATTAACAAGAAAAAGACAGGAACCCTAATAAATGGGTAAAGGATCTAAACAGGCAGTTTATAAAACAGGAAATTCAAAAGGGTAGCAAGCATATGAAAAAATGCTCAAACTCTTTGGTAATCAGAAGAATAAAAATTAAAACAAAAATGAAATACCACTTGACATTTCTTAGACCGCCATAGTTTGAAAGGTGGATAATGCTGTGTGTTAGTGGGACTCTGGGCCATAGCCTCATGCACTGACAGGGGGAGTGTAGAGTGGGCTAGCCATCTAGAGAGCAAATTAGTACTAGTAAGTATACACACCCCAGGAACAGCTCTGCTCCTGAGTGTGTATATCTATAACCCAAAGAAATGATCCCCAGTGATCATAAGGAGGCATGCCATATCATTTATGAAAATGCAAAATATATGCACACTAAACAACAAATTTTACATAAACACATTTTTTTAAAAAAGACACACATTTAACACATTAGGGTAATTCTCTCTGGGGGAGGAGGAAAAAGGGACCAGGAATGGAGATAAAAGTAACTGAAGAAATAAAATAGGAGATGAGTTTTGAACAGACCAATCATGAAAACATGTCATGGGCTAACAACAAACAACAACAACAGCAACAAAGGCAAAAAGAAAACAGGACAGGCACCAGGCGATCTCAAGTCCCCCTGCTTTGACACTGCTTCTGAAATAGCTTTTGGAGGCTCAGCTGGGAACATTCAAAAACAACTGGATGACAAACAGCCAAAAAGGAAAACAGTAGTAAAAAAAGACTAGATTGACATCAGAGGTTTCTTCAGCTCTAAATGCTCTGAGAAAACTGAAGAAACATCTATAGATTTTGAGGGGCAATATTTTGACACAAATAAAATACTGAGCTAACTTTTTCGTATATAAATGATCATTCATGTATCAGGGTGGAGATGGAAGTCAGAGAAGAAAGAAAGGCCTTATTTGGACTTCCAAGGACTCAGAGGCATACTAACCACTTACTCACTTGAGGGATGTGTGTATAGAGACTGAATAATGGAAACAAACTTATGGGGATGGCTATGTAAATATGTGATCATATTTACAGCTCCAATAGTCTGTCCAGAGCCCTTACTAAGAAGAGTTGTGACTTTCTGTCCAATGTCAGACGCAGGAGTGCCTGGATTAATTAGTAACATTGGCCATAGGCCCCTTTTGCATAAGCAGACCCTCCACACGCACAGAGAAAAGAGTATGAGGGTCTAGAAACCAAGCACTGACTCCCTGTGGGGAGGTGGGATGGGGCCTGGACACAAGGGAACACCGAGCACTTCTGTATTGTGGACATGTCTCATGAGTACACACTACCTTCATGAAAACAATACATGTAATTACATTTTTTAATGTATGTATTTTTATATGTATATTTTAAAT
>NW_006442109.1:10354112-10363401 GCF_000325575.1 Pteropus alecto
AGTAACATTGGCCATAGGCCCCTTTTCCAGAAGCAGCCCCTCCACACGCACAGAGAAAAGAGTATGAGGGTCTAGAAACCAAGCACTGACTCCCTGTGGGGAGGTGGGATGGGGCCTGGACACAAGGGAACACCGAGCACTTCTGTATTGTGGACATGTCTCATGAGTACACACTACCTTCATGAAAACAATACATGTAATTACATTTTTTAATGTATGTATTTTTATATGTATATTTTAAATATATATATTTTGTATATATATGTATTTTTAAATGTGTGTATATATTGTATTTACACCTTTGAGACAATAATTCCAATTTTGGATGTTTAATTAAAAACTGATCACGATGTCAATTCTTCCCAACTTGATCTATAGATTCTGTGCAATCGCAATCAATATGCCAGCAAGTTATTTTATGGATATCAACAAAGTGATTCTAAAGTTTATGTGGAGCGGTAAAAGACCCAGAATAGTCAATACGATAGTGAAGGAGAACAAAGTCAGAGGACTGATGCTATCCAACATCAAGACTTACTGCAAACTGCAGTAATCAAGACAGTGTGGAATTGGAACTAATCAGATAAATGTACAAACTTGCAAGCGGGATGATTTCCACAGTGGACTGCGCATTTTAAACATGGATAATATAGTTATGATAAACATATACCAACAAACGAAAAAACAAAATGATTGGATGGATACATATGCAGAACTGAGAGTCAGCCCTCCCTGACTGTGTTAGATGCCACAAAGACAGACACATTTCCCTCAGAACACTTATCCAGTTTCCTTCTAGAGTAAGCATCATATTAATATCCTTGCTTTAAAAAAAATTAATTAAATTTTATGATTTATTTGGATTTCATTAATGCCTTTTTCCTATCCCAGGATCCCATCCAGAGTATATTGCATTTAGTTGTCCTGTTTCCTTAGGCCCCTTTCAGAGATTCCTGCATTATAAACAGGGCTTAACCATCTGCCATTGGACTGAGAATCCTACCAAAGACCCTGGGCCACCCATCCCCATGGAAGTTGAAGACACTCACCCTGGATCCTAGGTTCCTGGGGCCGACCTTGATCTGCTGTTGGGAGCAGCACTGATTTCTGTATCTTCTTCCTCCTAGTTTCACAGGAGCACCGGATGGTCTTTCACCTAAGATTACTGCAGGGCCGTCACCTGGGAGGCAATGCCGCAGAGCCTGTGGCAGCCCAGTCTGTCTGGTGGCTCTGCTCTTAGCACACACCCAGGCTTGGAGTCTTCTCTGCTACTCCGGGGTGACTGACCTCTTGAATAAGTGGCCTCAGAGGGCGAATAGGCTCCACCCGACTTTCACAATTTAAAAGAATCAAGAGCCCAATGTTTTCCTTTTTATATGTTGACCTCAAGTAAAGAGAAAACATCCAGATACTCTTGCTGGCCCAGGAGAATGGTCTTGGGAGGACCCTCAGTCTGGGGTTCCACTATTGTAGGGGGATACGTGATGTGTTCACTTCAGACCTCTGCCTCCAGGTATTATAAATATTTAACCGTGGAGCAGGGAGCCAAGCCTGGGCTTTTACAGCCTGTGATTTCTCACAGTGAAGGTCATGGCCTAATATGAATTCCTCACAAGAAACTATAAAATGAAACCTTGGAGGGCTAGGGGTGGGGGAAGACAAGACAGCTGAGGCTGCTCTGTGGCCCAGGAAGGAGGAAGTAGGCCAGGTCAAATTGCACTGAGTGGGAAGGGCTCAGTAGGGAAGCAGGATTGAGGTGCTCCTCCTACCTATTAGGCCAGACCCTTTCAATTGTGATCATCACTAGGCTCTGGGCTTTTCCACCCACTGGCTTCTTGCATGTCTAAGAACCACTGGAGTTGGCTCAGCAAGGAGTATGGTTTCCATTTCACAAATGAGGTAACAGAGGTTGTGTGAGGTCAAGTGACAGGTGCAAGCTCTTCTAGGAGTTAAGAACTGGTCAACAGTACGGACTATAGCATGGTGCAGAGGAAAGGAGACCCAGTAGGGAACCTAAGGACTTGCATGGAACTTCAGCAACTCATTATTTTGTAACTCACTCACTCATTCATTCATTCATTCAATATTACTTGAGCACCTACTACACAGATACATGGTAAACAAAATAGGCAAAGGCCCTGTTCTCCTGGAGCTCACGCTCTAGGGAGGACAGATAGGCAACAAAAAAGTAAACAAAAACATAAATAAGATCATTTTAGCTAGTGATAATTTCTGTGAATAACAACAAAACAACATAGAAAGAGGTGGATTAGGGGAGCTATGATTACTATATTCCTGTATTAAAAACTTCAGTATAAGGCGTTAACCATGGAAAGATCTGGTATAGCAGATGCAAAGGCACTGAAGAAATAATGAGCTTAATGAGTTTCAGAAACAAAAAGAAGACATCATAGCTAAAGCAGGATGGTGAGGGGATGTGGCGTAGAATACAGTTAGAGAGAGAAGCGGATCTTGCAGGGCCTTGTAAAACAGTGTAAGGAGTTTGGATGTAATGAGAAGCCACTGCGGAGTTTTAGGCAAGGAAGTGGCATGGTCTGATAGACATTTATCTATGATCACTTGCCTGCTGGGTGGAGATGACTGGGGAGGCCTGTTGGGAGGCTGTTGCATTCATCCAGGCAAGAGATAGTAGTGATTTGAACCAAGATGTGGCCATGGAGATGGTGAGAAGTAGTCTAATTTAGGGTGCATTTTGAAGAGAAAGGCAGCTTTCTCTCCAAGAGAGGAACTTAACACTAATTCTCTTAAGCACAAAAGGAATTCAAAAGGTATTTATTGGCTCATATAACTGGGAAGAACAGGGTAGAGCTGACCTTAGGGAGAGCTGGAACCAGAACCCCGAAGATCCTTAGCTCTTTCTCTCTCTAGCTCTCTCCCTGCTTTCCTCTGGGTGTCAGGCTCATTCCCACAGGCTGGCCATCTCCAGGTAGCTGGACCAGGCTGCAGGAAGTCCAAGCTCACATCTTTATAGTTAGAAGGAAGTGGATTCCTTTTATCATCTTCAGTTTGGCAGTTCTTGGGAAAGGACTTTAATTGTCCTGGCCTGGATCATGTATTCATGTTTTAGATCAGTTGTTATGGTCAAGGGTGAGGTACCATGGATTGGGCCAGCACAAATCTCATGCCCATCAGGCAGCCAGGTGAGAAAGGCTGTGAGCTAGATAACCACTCCAATGAGGGTCTCTGAAGTAACCCCTTGACCAGAATCCTCAGTCTGCCTTGGAAGAGAATCATAGGGCTCTTAAAGGGGATTGTGTCCCTTTTAAGAGGAGCCTGTCTCATTCCAGGATTTTCACTCTTCTGCCTGTTTCTTCCTTCTTCCTCTTCTTACCCTGGTTCTCTCTGCTATTGCTTATCCAATAACTATTATTCTGTGCCTGCTCTGTGCCAGGTGTTACTCTAATGATGAACGATCACAGGCATCATCTTTGACCTCATGAAGATCTCAGTCTGGTAGTCACACCAGGGATCACGTAACTATGACTGTCATGTGACAAGTGCTACAAAGGAAATGTACATGCAGTGATGAGAGCACATCACCAAGCCCTCCCTTCCTCATAGCTTCAGATATCACTTCTGGACAAACCAAATCTATCTTAGAATCTTCTTTTTTAATGTCTCCAGTCCCTTGTCTCCCTGCCTGGGAGATGGTAGGCAATTACCAGTGGAGTGGAAAAGACTTTTGGCTTTTCCCTGCTATTCTAATCTCTGCCATTTCATAATTCTTCTAGTTTCAGCTTAAAAGTCATCTTGTCAGAGAAGCCCTCCATATCTGTTAAGAATTGTATTTGGCTCTGGGTAACAAAGGCCCAACATGAATGGTTTAAAAATGTAAGGGTTTATTTTTTCATACATAAATTTAAGAAGTAGCCAGTTACTGATGTCAAAAAGCTCAAGGACATCAAGGCTGAGATTTCTGAATTTCCCTCGTGGTCCCAATATGGATGATGTAGCCCCTGACATTTTGTACAAGTTCCAAGCAGAAGAAAAAGGAAAAAGGACAAAAGCGTGTGGCCATAGGGTATAAAGGGCAAATAACCTCCCAGAGAGTAAATCCAGACACCAGGGATTACTATGGACAAGAACTGAGCCCCAAAGGCTTCAGAGTGGTATAGACTAATCTGTATTTCCAGTTCAGCCTGTCCTGCTCCTTGGGGTGAGCCATCCATCCCAGCTGATGCCAGGAGGGATAGACACACCCTTGGCTAGCTGATTTTCTTGCTTTCAGTTTTCACAAGCATCACTTACACTCAGAAGCCAATTTAATGATTCAGTTTGAACAATAATTATGTCAAGTCCCCAGTGACATACTTTCTTCTCAGTAAAGAAAACCATGGAAAATAAAATAAAATCTAAAAGTGGTGAAGTAAGGAAAGATAACACACAGGATCAGAGATGTATGTACAAGGATGTTCACTAAAACTTTAAGATGAGAAAAAAAAAAACCAAAAAAACCCCAAAACACTAAATGTCCAAGAACCAGGGAGGGATTAGGTTATGGTACCAATGGAACTGAATATTTCTTCTAGAGGCCAATTTTTATATTAAACCCAAAGGAGGGAAACATAACAGTAGAATTAGTGAGGGCATATTTGAAAAAAGGTAGGGCAATTAATTCCAAAATTATTGGAGCTTAAGTACTGACTCGATGCCTTCATCTGCAATAGGGTGGTTGAGAAGAAGGCTGGGTATCCAAAGGGAAGCCATCTTTATACTAAAGTAAAATGATGTCAACGATGAAATGCTTTTTCAACAGACAGATTTTGCTGGAGACATTTCAGGAACATTTGCATATTGGAAGTTTGGGCAGAAACTGGTGTGAAACAATGAACAAAGTATTAATTTCTCCATTCAGTTTATAACATGAGTTTTCTATGCCATTAGCCCTTCTTTAGAATCCTTAATCCTCTTTCTATGTCTTTGACCCCTTGCTCCTGGTTATAGTATAACCAAATATCTTCTTCGGTCCCTGAATAAATCAAAGTCCAAGAGCATAATAAAATCAAAGTCTATTAGCCTTTTGTTTTAATCATATGAGGTACTGGAAGCTTAATTATTCCCATACACAGCACTCTGAATAGCCTCTTCCTGAAAAGTAATTGCTCAATAATGTGTTTGGGGAATGTCAAACAATTTGGTAAGTCAGCACTGTATGTTAATTTTTCTGAATTTTGTTGCTCCCACCTTTCACAAGGAAGTAAGCTTCTTTGAGGGAAAGTAGGTGGCATACGGTTGGTCCCAGTGTTAAAACACTTCAGACAATTTAGGACTATTTTGTTAGTCAAAGTTTTATTACGATCTCACTGTGAGGGGAAAGACCTCTAGCAGTCCCAGTTTAGAAATTCACTTTTTGTGAATGGTTAAATAATCACTATTAGACTACATTTAAAAAAGTATGCTTTATATAAGTCACTAAAACTGTTGTCAGCTGGGTGGGTGGCTAATTAGCTTTTCAGACAAGTCTTAATCCTCTTAAAGTTTGTCAGAAAAATTTCTAAGCATTTTTACCAGGAATCAGTTCTTTCCAGAAGAAAGTTGTGGATTAAATCATTCAAAAAGAAAAAAGTTCTGTACTGGATCAGATTTGGGACAATTTATTTTAAAGCCTCTCCTTTTGGCTCAGATAATTTTTAAAGATCTGTCTTGGTCAAAAAAAAAAAAAAAAGACTTTACATTAATTAAATTTCTTGCTTAATTGATCACTTTTTCCATTTTTAAACAAATTGAGGCAAGTAGGCATACAAAATCACCATTGCCAGAAGTGTTTGTATCCACATTGATATTATTCCTTTGTTAAACAGAAACCTTAAGAAAGAAAGGTTTATTGGGCCATAAACTAACTAGAAAAAAGGACCAGATCCTGGGACATACAATCTAAACCACTAGCAGCAGGGCTGGATGAAGACAAACATGTTTGCCTTCCTGGAGCTGATGGGGCTCTTTATATAACAGGTTTTGGGAAGAAAGATGTAAGTCACTTGAAAGAGTTTACACTGGCTATAGATAAGGGGAAAGGTAAAAGGTGAAGTGGGAGCAGTTATATAATAGTAATGGCAAGGAGAATATTCTGAGATGTCCTACATTAAATTACAGCAGGCCAGAGGGTAGGAGGGAGAGAAAGACAAGAGTGGTTATCAGATAACAACTGCTGGCAAAACCAGCAAAAGACTTTGCATTCCTGAATGTTGAAACTTTGAACTAACTTCCACGTGGCTATTTCTGCAATTATTTAATGAGACTAGCCAGGAGTCACTGACCCCCAGGAGCCTCCACTTCTCCTTACACGTGAACTTTCCAGACTGTTACCCAGAAGAAGAAACACTTCTTTCTTGGGAACTCGGCACCCTCCCCTACCCGCTTTATCTATGGCAAATGTAAATTCTTTCAAAACGACTTACATCTTCCTTGATTAGTAAAAGAGCCCATCAACTCCAGGACAGCTGACGGGTTGTCTTCATCTAGCCCTGCTGCTGGTGGTTTAGACTTCATGCCTTGGGACCTGGTCCTTTTCTGGCTAGCATTTGGCTCAATAAATCCTTTTGATGCAGGACAGGGCAAATTTCCCCGAGTGGGGAGGGAGACCAAGCTCTGCACCAAGAAAAGAGGGTCCTTTGGTGAAGAATAAAAAAAGAATTTAACACACATGCCAAAGTGAGAGTCAAAAGGAAAGTTTGTTAAAAAAGGGATAACGCTCCACAGACATAGTATAGTCTCCTCTCAGAGGCAGAGAGTGAGAGGGGCCATGAGAGGGACTCAGAGGGACAGAGACTGTAGAGAGAGATGAGGGCAGTGAGAGAGACAGAGTAAAGGCACTGAGAGGAACCCTAAGTGTTCAGGGAATTCAGTTTATATGTCATTCTTTAGTTCCCATTTTCTTAGATATGGACATACAGCGAGGAAGGGGAAAAGTATATAGTGTGAAAAGGTAGAAATATGTAGAGTGAAAGGCCACCTGGCAGTTCCTAGCCTTGAATCCTTAGGTTCCCCATCGTTTTAGCCATAGGGAATGACTCTTGGTCCCTATTTTCCCTGAACAGGTGTGGAGAATGGGTTGTTAGTAATCCAGCAGAAATCTTCCTTTGTGCTGAAGGTGTCCTCCTGGGCTGGCTGCAGGGCCGATCAGCATATTGTAGTCTCTGAATGTAGCTTGATTTAACATTTTTAATTCTCTTGCTTCCTCTCTACATGACTTTCTTTTTAAAAAGCTTTCAGCTGTTAAAGTTTTTTGTTTAATGAGTGCATGGTCCATAAAGAAGAAATATTTCCTGCTTCTGGATTGGTTGTGGACAACAGTCTGGAAAGTTCATGCACAAGCAGGATACAGTGGCTTCTGGTGGTTAGCTATTTTTTCTTTCAGATAACTGCCTGGAAGTTGTTTCAAAGTTTTAATGCACATTCAGGAATGTCTTTTGTTGGTTGCAGCCACAGCTCTGTTAACTGATTAACCTCTTATCTATTCCTCCCACCTCAGGCCTACTGCAATTTAACTTAGGACATCTCAGAATTTTTCTCTTATCACCTTTAAACCAGCTTCCTATATTTGGGAAGAATTTCTAGATGAATATTGTATGTTGATTTAGTCTGGTGGTAACGATTTCATGCAGTTTATGAGCCTGAATTATGTAAATGCTATTCTATGTGTCGTTTCTTTTTTCCTCCCTTTATTTTCCAGGAGTTCTTGAGACCTTTATTCTAAATTTAAAAATTTGCTTACCAATCTCTGAGACTCGTCAAATTATAAACTCTGTTAGATGTGAGAGGCTTTACTATCTTGTCAATTTTCTTGTGAACATAGGCAAAGGAACTTTATAAAAAGAAATACTTCTTCCCTTTGTTAATATTGTACAGCTCTCCTGCCTGGGGGAAGTGGTTGGGGAAAAAGCCAAAGATTTTAAGATTTGATCTCTTTAAGTCTATTTTTATAGTTCCCGTGGTTTACTAGGTTGACTGTCAGCAACAAAGGGAAACTTCCTTGTCCCTAGGCTGTTTCTCCTTCCTGGAGTCCCACATCTGGCTTCCCCTTCCTGGGACTCTGACATCCCTCAGATATCATGTGTGACCTCTCCAAACTCTCACCTCAGGACACCCAGTCCACTTGGCACACTGCCTCTTTAGCTCTCCCCAGGGAGGGAAAGACATCCCAGTCTTTTGGTGGGTAGAGTCTGTGGTATAGTACAGCCTCCTTAGTATTTGTCTATCATCTGTTAAGACTTGTGTGAGGCTGGCGGGCTTGTCCAGCCTCTGGTCTCTGTGTGTCTGAGACCACAAAGGGCAGTAACAACACAGACGGTCTATTCCGAGTCCTAAATGCTGCAGCTTTACGAATTGTCCATCACGGTCAGTGACTGGAAATATTTGTTGAGCAGCGCCCTCTCACGGAATTCTGCTTCAATCACAGGCAGGAGATGGCAGTAGTACTTGTAAATGGAATTTCTAACTAAAGGCTGCATCCTTAAAGGATTTGCTGGGCTGCACCTCTTGGTTCAGTTTCTGTCCCTGGAACTGGCCCGAAGAATGTATATAGCAGACCTTCCCCTGGTCACATGTGGCTCTACTTCTCAAGCCACATTCAGGAGTTCTTGCGGACTCAGGCTTGAGCCACCTTACCCCCCAGAGCTCTGACCATTTTCCTTCTTGTTCTCCTGCTCCATCTTTCCTAGGGCTCTGGCTGCTCCTCCTATTTGACTCTCAAAGCCAAAGGGCTGTTCACACACACACCTACACACACGAAACATACTTAATCTGTGGCAGGTCTCACCATTCCTTAGAAATCATACACACATAGTTAGGGCCAGGATGGAACAATGGGAAACAGGGAGACATGTTTCCTGCTTCCTCCCACTCCGCATCAGCTCTCTCACCTCACAGTCGTGGAGGCCAACCCCATGTTCTAGATTTCTACCAAACATCTCTACCTGCTTGTCTTACCACTTCCATTTCAAAGTATACAAAGCTGAAACCGTCATGGTTACCACCAAGCAACTCTTCCTTTCTGTCAATGACATTGCTCTTGTCTTGTCACCTAGACTCAGAACCTGGAAATTTTATTGATTCAATGTGCACACATACTCCATTCATCAGGGGAGAGAAATTTCTGGAAACAGGAGCACCAGCAGAGTTATCTTGGATGTGCTTTCTGAACCTCTAAATTTATTACCTAAAACTCCTTGCCATCAGGAGCTGGCGTCCTCATCTTCTCTGTGTGCTTTCTAGTAACTTCAGCAGCGGATTTGTCTGGGCTTGGAAATGAGCACCACCACCCCTCCCC
>NW_006442109.1:10363667-10394390 GCF_000325575.1 Pteropus alecto
AAGGCAGCTCTAGGGAATAGGGCTACTTGCGAAGAATTTGGGCTGCTGAAAATTAAATGTAGTATAATTCAGGCTTTCTAACTCAAAGAGAGAAATGACATAAACAGAAATAAAGAGTCACACTTTAGACAACAGCCAGATTCTAAGGTAAAAACCTAAAGGACTATTTGGGTTGTATTTATAGATCATGTTGTATGGAAAAATACTGTTTTTAAAAATATTAGAATCATATTCCACTTACTCTCATAGAGGATATTGAAAGAGAATTTAGTTGAAGGATACAAGGTTTGGGGTCCCATCTCACGTTCCTTCTCATATATGATCAGATCAGCAGAATCATTGGAAATACAGTCTCTCTTTGCATCTCTCTTTCTACTCAACACACAGGTGAACTTGTCATTGACTAGACATACATGAGATGACTTCCTTCAATAACTCCCAACTGTGAGAAGCAGAAGTCCCCACAAGGCATTAAAGGGCACATGGATAAAGACAATAAATCCAGCTCAGGGTTTCAGAGAGGATGTCTGAACTTGGTATTGAAGAATGGATAGTATTTACAGAAGAAAAGACGTGGAGAGGTAGCCTAGGAAGAAGAGCATGAGCAAAGGCATAAAAGCAGGGATGTGCAGAGCTCGTAATTTAAGGGAAAGGACTGGTCAAATGTCACTGGGTCTAGGACTGTGTGATGGACAAAGGCGGTAAGAGTGAGATTAGAAAGGAATCTGGTCTCCTTTCTATAGCCAAGATGTGTGACCACATTCAAGGAGAAGGCCACTGCATGGGCTTTAGGAATAAAGAACCTAAGCACCAAAGGTCCTTAGAGATCTTCTAAGCACAGCTTCCCCTACCTATTTTCCCTAAGAATCTCCTCTATGGGATCCCTCTGTGCAAAAGAACCCACAAGGTAGGGGATAGAGTAGGGCCTTTGATTCACTTGAGTGATTACAAGCAAGTAATTGAGCCTCAGTTTCCTAAGGTGCAAAATGGGGACACTGACCTTTCCTAGTACGTAAGATTGCTGTGAAGGCCAAATGGTTAGGGTTGCGCTTTGGAGCTACGTGAGCTAGCTGTGAGGAACTTAGCTGGATAATTAACTTCGCTGAACTTCAGATTCTCTTCAGTAAAATGGTTGTAATAATATCCACCTGGTATGGTTGATATGAGATTTAACTGAACTAATCGATATAAAATGCTTAGCCAAAGCGCGGCATGTAGTAAATACGCAGTAAATATCAGTTACCATAATAGCTGAGAAAATGACACAGAATTATGTAAATGAATGGGAATTTATTTTCTGAAAACACGAAAGATTTGTTCCCAAAAGAGTTTTTGAGAGATTGACTAAATCGTGCAAATAAATGCAACAAAAATCACAGGCTCTTGTAGGCTCTTGAACCTACAAGTTCCTTTATCAGCTCCAACAAGACGGCCACGCCCCCAACCTGATAGGCCCGCTCCCAGTCGTTGACAGACCCCGCCCCTCCGGGGAGTTCCTCCTCGGCCCCGCCCCTCGGGCCTGGCTCGGGCACGCTCACCCCGACGCGCCTGCGCGAGGTAGGCCAGCGGGCAAAGGAGATGTGGGTGCTGGTGCGGCGCTGCTGGGGGCCCCTGCCAGCGGGTGGCGGCGCGGGCCGGAGACCAAGTCCCGGGTGGCGAGCGCTGGCCTGGTTCGGCGGGTCTCCTGGTGGGGAGGACGGCCGGGGCCCCCGAGTCCGCGAAAAGCCGCCGTGGCGGGTGCTCTTCTTTGGCACAGACCTTTTCGCCCGCGAGACGCTGCGGGCTCTGCACGCCGCCAGGTACCGAGGCCGGGGTTTGGGGGGCCCAGCTACTGAGGGCGCCGATGTCCAGCCTCTGAGGGCGGCCCCGACGGTTTGGACTCCCGTTGGGGAAAATAGCGGCGCCGGAGGGGTGCAGGCCCAGATCTCGGCGTCTCCGGGCGCCCGGAAGCTGCACGGCACCCACCTCCCTCCCCTGGTCCGTCCGGTCTACACCCTACACTCCAGGCCCTGTCTATGGGCTAGCGGGCATCCCAGGGTGCCAAGCCCGTGCTAGCCGTGTGTATACATCACCTCCGTCCAGTCCCCCCACCTCCCTACCGGTTTTGCGTGTAAGGTAAGGAGCCCAGAAAGGTTGAGCTATTTGCTCAAGGTTATCAGCTGAGCTAACTGGGATTGAAAAGGGGTCTGACTTCAAAGTCCTTCCCTTTCCACTTCCTCCTACTGCCTCTGATCCATCTAATATATACTCTTCGATCTTCTGGGCGTCTTCTTACCAGGCACATGCATCCTCCGACACATCAATGTCTTATTCCTTCACTCCTCGTCTCCTCCCTGTATACAGCCGGATCTAGTTTTCTGAGGCTGACATGAGGACATAATCAAAATACCAAGTATTCAAATGAATAAATTTATAAATCAGAACTCCTAGATATACATTTAGTATTTATAAAATTTAACAAATCTTGTATACTGGAAAAAAAATATTTGCGATCCAACCTGTCCTGAAGTCTATAGTATATGGTAGCTATACCCATATATACTGCTCTGCCCCATTTCCCTGCAACCTCCAGTTTTTTATTTCCCCATTCCGTTTTTTTCCTGATGCACGCCCCCCAACTCATTTCTGCCATCTCACTCCATCAAGTCTTTCCTACAAATACTTCACAGCAGCCCCTCATACTGACTCTCTCATCAATATTCTTGTTTCATATTCCTCCTTCTACACACTGCCCTCTGTACACACCCAGAAACAGTCCCTTCACACCTTTCCTTTGCACACCGTCCATAATGCTGCTTTCCCCATATTGCCTTCCATATCTCGCACTGCCTGTATCCTGCCCCTTCTGCTGTGTCTTCATTTGGCAGTTCCATTACTCATGCACGTATACTTTTTCTCATATCTCAATATGTGATGCAATGCCTGCTAAATATATAAATGAACAGTCTTCCTGTACACTGGAATACTATGCAGCAGATAAAAAGAATGAGGTAGTGCTATACATACTGTCATGGAGTGATTACCATGGAGTGTGTGTGTGCATTTAAGTATTGTTTGATTAACACATGGTTATGGTACAAAATTCAAGAGAATCAAAGGATATACAGAGTCAAAGGATATATAGAGTCAGTTCCTTCCACGTATCTTCCCAGTTCCTCTCTTCAAAGACAGCCACTGTTTTTAGTTTCTTATTCTAGAAATGTTCTATGCATATGTAAGCAAATGTATAATTAACCCATTTTTTAAAAAAGACTCACATAACAGCATATGTAGTGTTGTTAAGAAGAAAAAAAATGTAGAGCAGTGTATATAGTATCCCTAAATAATAAATAATAAAATGTCTGTTCTGTATATGTTTCTCTTTGCGCAAGAAAATTTTAGAACTATGCTGTCCAAACAGTAGCGACTAGCCATATGGGGCTCTTTAAATTTAAAATAATTAAAATTAAGTAAAAACCTAGTCTCTTCTATATACTAGTTTAAATCATTTACCCTTAAGAGCTTCATGAATTTAATCATAAAAATACCACAAAGATGTGTGAAGTAGTTTAGCTTTGACCCATTGTCTTAACACTGTCACATTTTCTTCCAATCTTTCCAACTTAGCGAAAACAAAGAGGAAGAGTTAATTGAAAAATTGGAAGTGGTCACAGTGCCCTCCCCATCACCAAAAGGACTGCCAGTGAAGCAATATGCTGTCCAGTCTCAGCTTCCAGTGTATGAGTGGCCAGATGTGGGATCTGGAGAATATGATGTTGGAGTGGTCGCTTCGTTTGGCCGACTTATGAGTGAGGCTCTTATTCTTAAATTTCCCTAGTAAGTTTTATTTATAAGGAAATATAAAGACCTTGGACTTGATATCTATAAAATGCAATAACATGAACTCTGATTATGCTTTCTTTAGTATTTTATCTTAGAATAAAAAATGTTAGTAGTGGCATGAATTGTTAAAATGTATGGTGCTCTTTATCACTATCTATGGGTTTTTCACCCACCCTCACTTAAGTTCCATGTATATGCTGACAACTCCCAAATTTGTCCCTCCAGTTCAGATTTCTCCCTGAACTCTAGGCCTCTGATACCCAGCGCCTCCTCCACAGCTTTGCTTGGATGTCTGATAGGTACTTTACATTTAAGATGTGCAAAATGACATTCCTGAAATTTCACCCAAAATCTGCTCCTTCCAAAATCTTTACCCCAGCAAATGGCACCTCTTGCTTTCTAGTTGCTCAGCCCCCAAACCTAAGAGTCTTCTTAATCCATTATCTCACACCATGCATCCAGTCCAACAGGAAATCTTATTGGCTCTGCCTTGAAATCTGTCTAGAATGTTCTTTCATCACTTTCACTGCTGCCACTCTCACCTGTAGTACTGCACTAGCTTCCTAACTGGTCTCTACTTTTGTCCTTGGCCCTCTCAGTCTTTTGCCAACCCAGCAGCCCAAGTGTTCCTTTTAAAGCATAAATCAGATCATGTCACTCTGCTCAAAATTCTATGGTGGTTTTCCATCTTTACTCAGAATAACAGTCAAAGTTCTTATATTGGCTTGTGAATACTTGCCTGCTTGGTTTGGTCTTCTGCTGGTTCTCTGGCCTCATCTTCTGGAACTATTCCTCAGGTTCGCTCCACTCTAGCCACACTGACCTCCCTGCCGTGCCTTGAACTTGACAGCATTGACCTTCCTCAAGACCTTTGTACTTACTGTTCCCTCTGCCTGGAAAGCTTTTCTCCCATATATCTACATGGCTATTTCTTTACCTCCTCATGTTTTTGCCCAAGTGTCTTCTTATTGGTAGAACCTTCTTTAACCACTATTAAAATTGTAATCCCAATACTCGCTTTCCCTTCTCTGCTTTATATTTCTGAGCACCTGAGCACCATCTGACAAACTTTTTACGCATTTTCTTTTTCATTGCTTATCTCCCACTCTTGGTTTATAAGCTCCCTGAGGGAACAATTTTTTTTTTCTGTTTAGTTCACCATTGCTTGTATCCCCAGTACTTAGAACATTACCAGCACGTGGATTGTGCTCAGTAAATATTTGTTGGATGAGTGAGACTGAGCTGAACAGTGGATCTTAGAATATAAGACACTCATATATACACACTCTAAAGTGAATAATCATGCTGATAGAGACATCATTAATGACAGATTAGTAAATTATTTAAATTGCTCATTAATGGATGATAGGTGTATTGGGGTAAACAGCAAAGGTGAATAGATCACTTGATGGGGATTCAGGAAGCTTGTTTTAGTCATTCTATATGTGAACTAAGTGAAATGAGGGTAATTATGTAACTAAACTATAAATATAACTCACATCATCCATGAAATGCACGATAGGGTCTGAGTGATTCTACTCATATAGTAAAAAATGCATTTTTTGTTTTTATTTAAAAATTCCTAGGCATAAGCTGTTGTGGAACACCTTTGGAACAACGCATATTCTTGCTCTGTTTTTAATTGTTTCATTGGTCGCTTATGGTAAGAGAGTGAACTTAACTCTGGCTCCCTTTTCAGGTGGTACAAGACTAGATTTAACTGTTAGTTTTTAAAAATTTCTGGGAAAGTTTAATGATGAAAAGTAGCATATTAGTTTAGGTAGCAGTAACTAAATGGAACAGCCCACTTGCATACTAATTTATGCCTTTTCTAACTCAGTGGCATATTGAATGTCCATCCCAGTTGCCTCCCAAGGTGGCGTGGTCCAGCTCCTATCATCCATACAGTGCTTCACGGAGACACAGTTACTGGTGTAACGGTTATGCAGATCAGACCTAAAAGGTAGAACTTATTTTCTTTTCTTGAAATCTCTTGTGATTTTTAATATCGATATCAGCCTCTCTGGGTGGGAAGGGAGGAAACAGGTAAATGGTTGGTGCTCACTAATTTCTCTAACTCCAAAGTCATCCCTTTGCTTTTGTATCCTTTCTGTTTTTAACTTGTTTCACATAATAAGCCTTCTATGTTTTGGTATTTATGCAGCATCTCTTTAAAGCCCTTGTGAAATTTTTAATATTTTAATTGAAATAAATTACATCATTAACAACTGGATTTCTATAGAAGACATTGTTTTAATGAGAGATGGATTTTTGCATATTAGTTGTTATATTAGTCTCGGTTCTGCTGGCCTTGGTCTCTGTGGTCAAACAATTTTTAGAACCCGATGTAAGAATATATTGTATACCAATAGTTGCTTAAACATTTAAATTTGTTACTATACCTACAGTCTAAGAAACAATTATTTTAAATTGCTTCAGGAATGTATTAAGCCTCTGCCTATTGTCACCTAATTGTCCCCATAGAAAAGATGATTCACAAGTTCACAAGAGCAATTCAGTGTCTGAGATTTGCTATAATTTACTTGAGAAAAAAAGAGGAAGGGGGTAGATGAAACAAGAGTGGCAAAACTTTGATAATTCTAAAATCTGGGTGATGTATATATGGTGATTCATTAGACTTCTCCATTTTTGTGAATGTTTGTAATTTCTCATAATAAACATTTTATTAAAGCTCAAGTTAAAAATAGGCCACAGAGTTAAATATTCAAAATAAATTATATTTCTAGTAAAAGTTAATGGCCAGTATTTACAGAGCTTGATATAAAATGTAAGACTCATGGGAATGCACACACTTGTGCCTACTTATAATCAACAGTGATTATAATCCAGGCAAAACTCTTGTTCTTTGAGAGAGGAAATATGAAAAGAAATAATTAGGAATTTCCTAATTGTACTTTCTTAGAAAAGAAATTCTTTGCTCTATGCTTTCATTATACAAATAGAGATTTTAAAAAATAATATTTATTACTAATGGTTGAATTATCTATAATTCCAATTAAATCCCTGATATGCAACTTTATAGTTTTTTCTTTGAGGAATAAATAAATTTAAAAACTAATTACAGGTCAGATTTTACTCTCCCTTCTTTCAAACTGACATTTCTCCCTTGCTAATGACTAAGTCAAATTCATAGCCAAGGTCAAACTGTTCTTGTGGTATGTAAACACTCATGTAGACAAACATTTTGATTGTAAGAAATCGTCAGAAATTATATTATTGTTTGTTTTTTATTTTTATTTTTGTAGATTTGATGTAGGTCCAATTGTCAAACAGGAAACCATTCCTGTGCCACCCAAAAGCACTGCAAAGGAATTGGAAGCAGTGCTGTCAAGACTGGGTGCCAACATGGTAAGTTCTCTGATATCCCACTGCTTTTTATTCACTTGCTAGATGAAAAGAACAATTACATGATTTTAAGTTGTCGTTTTTTTAGAGAGCAATTTCTGTCCATGGCTTCCTAAATATTAGCTTGGCATTTGTGATCTCGTGTAAGTCTTTGAGAATTTACACAGAGTGGGTACTTCATAAAGGCTTTCAAATGAAACATGTGATCTTATATGGGCCACTATATCACAGTGAGGCTTTTAGACTATTCTTCCCAATTTCACTCCCCTCAGTCTCATAGATGTACTTTTCTTTCATCTTTGTCATACTGAACCAGCAGCATTTCCTAGGTGACTCTTAACTTTCCTCTTACTTCTGTGCCTGTGTTCCAATCATTTGCATCCATATGCACTGGAATTCTACCGACCCCCTAGTTATAAATGATCTCCATGGCTTTGTATAGCTTGTTGTGTAGCTCATTTAATCTGCATACAGTAGGGTCTGAATAAATGCTTAATGACCAAATTAATGATTTTCGTATGAACTTATTAATTTTCTGTAAAGGAAAACACTCCCCCTAGCTATTTGGATGGTGCGTCCTATTCTAGGCACATGCCTCAGAAATGCTGTTATAATAGTGGCTGTCATTTATTGAGCACCGGCTTGTGTTCTAGATACTCTATAAACTTACTTTTTACCTTCTCAGCAAACCTTTGACGTAGCTGTTGCTGTCAACACTTATACAGATTATGACATTGAAGGCCACAGACAAGTAAAATAACTTTTCCACAATGACATGGCCAATAGGTGGTAGAACTGGGATTTGAACACAGAATATACTGTTTTTCTGTGAGGCTCAACTGGTGAGAGTGTGAATGACTGAGCGTAGTCTGTCCTGGTTCAGAAAGCTTGCACAGCCAGGCAAAGCTCAGTATTCTCTGGAAGCAAATCAGTGACCTGCACTCTACAGAGAGTGACATCTCTACTGAAACTCCACCGAGCAGATGTATATCCTCACAGCTTAAGCCAATTAACTACCTCGCCTGTCACCCAGCTTTCTGAAAGCTATAAATTACATGAATTGTAATGTATTTCTGCTTTTATTCTTTTCATCTTCGATATATTGTTCTCCTTTTTAAGCTTATTTCAGTTTTGAAAAAATTACCTGAAAGTTTGAACAATGGAAGGCAGCAGCCAACTGAGGGGGTGACACATGGTGAGTGAAGCCTGCAAAGACTCTTACCTCTTTCATAGGTTTTGTTTTTTGTTGATGGCATCTAAACATTCTGACTTCTTCACTTACACATTTCCCTTAATTTTGACTAAAGAGTAAGTGCACACTACTATGTCCTTTTCCAAAGAATGGTTGGTAAGGTTTCCCTCTCCCTCTTAATATATGCAGCCTCATGAAAGATTGGAAATTTTGTTCCTACTTTTTATATTGAAAAGTATCAAACAGATAAGTTGAAAGACAGTGAATACCTGTTTAACTCAGGGTCAACAATTATTGATGTTTGGCCAGATTTTCTTTCGTTCTCTAAATGTATGTTTATTTAGTATACATATTTTAATTTCTGTTTAACCATTTGGAAGTATGCATCATGACCTTTCATCCCTAAACACTTCATCATGCATCCCTAAGAAAAATGAACAGTTCCATAATAGCATCTAATATCCAGTCCGTATGTATTTTCTTAATTGTCTAAAAACGTATTTTATAGCTATATATTTATCAAACTAGGATCCAATTTTAATTAGTTGTTATGTTTCCTTAGTCTCTTTAATCTAGAGTGATTCTTCCACTATTTTTTTCTCCTCCATGTGATTGACTTTTTGAAGAAACTGGGCCAGTTGTCTGTTTCCTTCCAGTGTTATTTCCTATAAACTGAAAGTTCAAATGGCTTGGTTAGATTCAGGCTTAAAATTTTTGGAAACAGTATTTCATAGATGATATTATGTTCCAGTGATATTTTTTTCAATTTATTTTTAATTTTAAGGAGCTTGTTAAATGTATGATTTAATTTTATTTTAAAAACATTTACGTGATTCAAAAGTTAAAACTATTTAAAAGGATATGCTTGGAATAGTCTGGCCTGTCCCTCCAATCTTAGGATGCTCATATCAATAAGCCATAATATGAGGTTGCATTAAGGCTAGTAAAGCTAAGTTTGATCACTTGGTTGAAGAGGTGACTACCAGATCTATACAGTATGAAGATGTGTTTCTTCATTTGCAATCAGCTGGTAATTTGTGGGGTAAGACTTTGGCACCATGCAAAAATCCTGTTCTCTAACAACCTTTCATATAACAATTTTAGTGTGGATTGATGCTCCTACTTTGAATGAATTACTTAATTGGGGATTGCCAATAGTGATTTTCCAACTTCATTTACATTTAGTAATTGGCATTGTTCTGTAAGAAGAGCTTTTCCTCATTAATTGGGCCTGAATTTTAGTTCATTCTAAAATAACAGGGTAAATGCTTAATTTTTTCTCTAATTATCAAGTTTTAGAGTAAGGAGTTGGTACCATAATTGCCTTCAGTTATGATGGCCACTAAAGTTTTTTGAAATTATCATTTGACTCATGGATTTTCATTTATTGTGCTTTACAGTTAATTACAATCATAATTCTTTGTGCAACTCAAATTGTCCCAGATTGGCCAGTGGGAGCCCCTTAACATTGGCTCCTGTATCCTTTCGATATCCCCCCAATCCCCAACTAGTTTTTGAGTGCTTCCTGGCTGTCTGTCATAAGATGTCCCAGGCTCACCTTGTAAATTCTCTGTCCTACACTGGAATCAGCCATCTCTCCCTTATTCGTTTTAGTGGGGGAGGGGGGAATTTAGAAACCATCTGGTATAACAGTATGTTTCAGCATGAGGTGTCAGTGGACAAGGCTAGGATTATATTTTTAAAAAATGTTGGAGTTCATATTGTTTCTGATTCAAACTTTAAATTATGGGGTTTTAAAAAATATTTTCTCTTACACTGAATTTTTTTTTAAACAATACTAATGTTTATTTTTTCTACATAAAATAGTTTTGAAATTATAACACCAATATTACTACAAACAGTAAAAGTACTAAGTAGAACTTAAGATTTCTCTGCAGTTTTTTTTTCCTTTAAATATATCCTGCTAAGAGTATATAGTCATAGTACTTTGTTCAAAACTTCCTGAAGATAATTATATTTTCCATGTGATTTTGCTATCTAGTTTGATATATAGTTAGGTCTATTTGCTTCAGTTTGTTTTTAATTTTCAGGGTTGCTTTTTTCCCCTGATAATTAAATCTTATTTTTGAATATAGAAAATATTTACATGATCGAACAGTTAAAGCCATTTGAAAAGGAATACTCAGAAAAGTCTCATTTCTATCTCTAGCCCCTCCAATCCTGTTTCCCTCCTTCTATAGTAACTATTTTTATTAGTTTCTGATTTAGCTTTCCAGTTGTTTACTTTTATCAAAATAAACAAGAACATATATTTTAAAATCGATTTTTCCATTTTGCTTCCACTAAAGGTAGCATAAAATATACACTCTTCTGCACCTTTCATTTTTTACTTAACCCCGTATCCGGGAAATCATTTGCTATCAATAAGAAGAGATTTTCCTTGTTCTTTTTTGTGGTGGCATAATTCTCACTTGTGCAGATATAGCATAAGTTATTCAACAGATTTCCTATCGGTGGACATTTGGGTTGTTTCCAGTCTTCTGCTATTTCAGTGAATAACTTTTGCTAGGAATAACTTTATGCATGTGTTACTTCTTAATCTAATAGATAATAAATTGCATCTTGGAGTAATTTTAATTTACATTACTCCTTGAATGAATTTGAGGATCTTTTCAATATGTTTAAGGACTATTAGCATTTCTTTTTTCTAGGAAGAGTTTTTTGCCAATTTTTCTATCAGGTTTTAGTCTTTTTCTTCTTGGTTTTTAGGAATTCTTTAATCAATAGATATAAATCTATATAATAGATATAAAGTATTTCTAAATACAATATAAAGTATTTCTAAATACACTATACAATATATAATTATATTTATATTTGATATATAGCTATATGTCTTCTATATATCTATATAAATAGATATAAAGTATTGTAATATAAATTGCAAATACTTTTAGTTTGTCATTCGTTTTTTGACTTATGACATTTTTTTTTGTCTTGCAGAAGTTTATTTTTATTTAGTCACATTTATCATTGTTTTCTTTAATTGCTTCTGGAGTTTGAATTAGAAGGATTTTTTTCTGCACCTAGGTTATAAAGAAATTCACCAGTGTTTTCTTCTAGTACTTGTATGGTTTATTTAATTTTATTTTATGTTATGAAAAATTTCAAACATATACAAAAGTTTAGAAAATAATATAATGAATTCTCTTGTATCTATCATTCAGTTATCAATTCATGGACATGGAACCTGATATTCATTCTTTCTATTGGCTTTATCTTGTAGCCCCTAAGGTTTCTGTTGGTACCAGCTGTATAAAATGGGAGGAACAAACTTCAGAGGAAATATTCAGACTTTATCGTGCCATTGGAGATATAGTAAGTTAGAAGTCAGATTGCAGTTTTACTTAATTGTGTGTATGTATGTGTGTGTGCGTGCGTAATTCACTTTCAAATATTTTTAGGAATGAATCTAATGTAATCTAAAGATCTTGAAATTTGTTTTTTTAAATTATTTTCATTGTAGTAAAATATACATAACGTAAAATTTACTATTTTAACCATTTTTATTTTTACATGTATAGTTTAGTGGCATTAAGTAACCTCTGAGCTTTAGTTTGTTCATTGGAAAATTAGGGCCGATATAATGTATATAAAGCATCTAGTATACCATCTTGCACAGAGTAGGTACTCATTAAATGATCTCTTCTATTCATTCATTCATTAAAGAAAATATTTATTGAAGGCTTATTATGTGTCAGGCATTGTTCTAGGTACTAGAGATAAAGATAATGTGGGAAGGCAGACAATAAATAAGCAAATAAATAAAAATATCAGTGTGATAAGTTTCTTTCAGAAAATTAAAATAAGATAATGGGATAGACTAACTGGAGGTTATTTTAGATTGGATAGATGGGGAAGGCCTTCTGAAGTGACACTTAAGCTGAGATCTAAAAGACAATAAGGAGCCAGCCATGCCAAGATCAGTACAAGAGCATTCCAGACAGAGGGAGCAACTAGTACAAAACCCAAGGTAGGCTAAACCAGATAATTTCATTACAAGAAAAGAAAACTAAAAAATCAGTATTCCTTATGAATATAGAGGTAAAAACCCTCAACAAGATTAGCAAACTGAATCAAAGAACATGTAGAAAAGGATTATAACTATGACCAAGTGGGATTTATCTGAGAAATGCAAAGTTGGTTCAACATACAAAAATCAATCAACGCAATATACCATATTAGTAGAATAAAGGACAAGAGCCACATATTTGTCTCAGTAGATGCAGAAAAGAGATTTGACAAAATGCAACAGCTCTTCATGATAAAAATGCTCAACAAATTAAGAAGAGAAGAGAACTTCCTCAGCCTGATAAAGAACATCTACAAAAAACCCACAGTTAACATCATATTTAATGGCAAAAGACCGAAAGCTCTCTGCCTAAGAACAGGAGCGAGAGAAGGATGTCTGCTCTTACAACTTCTCTTCAACATTGTCCTGGAGGTAATAGCCAAGAGATAAACAAAGGTAACCAAATTGGAAAGGAGGAAGTTAAACTCTCTATATTTGTAGATGACATGATCTTATATTGATAAACTCATAAAGAATCGCCCTAAAAAACTACTAGAGCTAATAAATAGTAAAGCAGACCTAATAGTAAATAGAAAGACCTCTGTGTTCATGGACTGAAAGACTTAATATTGTTAAGATGGCACTACTCTCCAAATTGATCTACAGACTCAACACAATCCCTATAAAATTCCAGTTGACTTCTTTGCAGAGATCTTGAAATTCATATGGCATCCCAAGAGGCCCAAAATAGCCAAAAAATCTTGAAAAAAAAGAACAAAGTTGGAGAACTCACACTTCTTTTTTTCAAAACTTACTACAAAGCTACAGTAATCAAGAAATGTGATACTGACATTAAGATAGACATATAGCTCGATGAGACAGACCTTAGGGTCCAAAAATAAACCCATATATTTATGGTCAATTAATTTTTGATGAGCGCCAAGACAATTTGATGAGAAAAGAATGGTCCAAGCTTCACCACATGGAGCTTGGACAATTGGATATCCACAATCAAAAGAATGAATTTGTATCCCTACCTCACACCATATAAAAAAATAAATTCAAAATGAGACCTAAATGTAGAAGCTAAAACTATAGTACTCTTAGATGAAAATACAGGGGTATATCAAATTTAGAGGTATGACCTTAAATTTCACTTTTTAAAAAATATTAGAAGGTCAATAAAATTTAAAATTCTTTAAAAAATGTAAAAAAAGAAAACATAGGGCTAAATCTTAATGATCTTGAATTAGGCAGTGGTTCTTGGATATAATGCCTAAAGGATGAGCAACCAAACTAAAAATACAGAAATTGGACTTGAAAATTCAAAACTATTGGGCTTCAAAGAACACACTCAAGAAAATGAAAAGATAACCTACAGAATGGAAGAAAATATTTGCAAATCATATGTCTGATAAGCATCTAGTATCCAGAATATATAAAGAATTCTTAAAACTCTACAGCAAAAAAGACAACCTGATTAGGTAACGCACAAAAGATCTGAATAGACATTTTCCAAGAAGATACATAAACGGCCAATAAACACATGAAAAGATGATCAGTTTCTTTAGTCATTAGGAAAATGACAATCAAAACTACACTGAATATAGATGCTCTGAGTTGCAGATGTCAGGCTAGAAGCAGGCCTGTGTGCCACTGTAGACTCTCTCAGACTTCAAACTGGAGTAACGTAGAAAATGAACTCAGAAATCAATGCACATTTTGTCAGCAATAATGCCAGACCCAGTTTAACATACACACCATGGCCCAGCAGGTTTACCCAATGTTTCTAGTCCTAGATCCTGCCTATAATCCATTTTCTGTTCCTGGGGCAGGTTTCAGAAATGGAGTTCTGTATTTTCCACATTCTTAGTGCTCAGTATCCTGGCTTCTTCATACCTCAGTCCCCATTGCCCACAACACTTAACAGCATACCTGTATTCCCTACATGTTGTAATCCAGCACGGTTCTGGCACTATAGTGGCTATGGGGAAAAATGATAACAAAAGAGACTTCAACTGAACTTCAGCAGGTTGAGAACATGAGTGAAAAATAAGTCTTATCCTCATAAGGCAAAAGTCGTGACATAGATAGGGTGACCAGTATCTCTACTACTAATGTTGACATTGAAACTGACAACATTCCTGAAGAAACAAATAGGGCTTCATCTTCTATTGCCCAGAAGAGGGAGTTACGTGGTAAGAGCTCTTCTAATGACACTCTGTGGAAACACACCTCAGGGAAGCTGCATCTGAGAACAAGAAAATGAGGATGGAAGAGGGTAAAGGATCCCATGTAACGAAGTTCTGAAAGACTTTGAAAGAAACTATCCATTCGCATGACCTGGCTTATGGTAAAGCCATGCCAGAGAACATGGTGCAGCACAATGGGATTTCACAGAGTTCATGTGAAAGTCAGCGTGTGCTCAATAACCCTCATGAGGGTAAAGACCACATTATGTATAAAGGTAAACAAAGAGCTGTCTAGTCAGAGCAGTGTCATGATATTCTAAGATCTAATGATCTTAGAATTAACCATGATTAACCATGGAGATGAACTTGGGTAATGAAAAGAAGGGATACAAATCTTGCTGTTCTTCGAATCTTGCCCTTCCAGATGAAGTAAAAGACAGAAAACTCAGAACTCAGAATTGGAGATGTCAATAAGCTTCAGCAGCAAAGGCCACTGATGCCAGCATGAAAGCAGTCAAGGACCTGAACATACAATCTAAATCCCAGAAGCCCCTTAGCATTGTAGAAAGGAAGCCAGACAACAGCAGTGGGAGCCATGACTTCCCTGAGAAACTGGATGAAAAGGAAGCGGGAGATTGGAACAGCTACCTCCAGAGGGCTGCTTCCTCCGCTGCCTGGTCGGCCCACTTTAACAAAGTTGATAAAGGCATCCAGTGTGATATGAGCTGGTGGCAGGTTGCAGAGCAAGCGAGGTCTCCTGAGCCATCACCTGAAGAGAGTAGAATGGGAACAGGGAGAAAGTCGAGACCTTTAGCTTTATCCTAAAGATGGAAACTTAAAGATATTGGTAATGATCTCTGTATTCCATTTCATAGGAAATTATTTTCTGAGTTCCAGCTACAAAGAATAACTAAATATTGCAATGTCATGTTTACTTTAGAACATTGATCTCTTTTGATTTGAACTAATAAAGCTATTATACCAACAGCTAAGTTAAGAAAATGTGACATTATAAAGCTTTTGGAATTATAAGATATAAAGCAGTAAATAAATTGAATTGCATATAAAAAAAAAAACTACACCGAGATACTACTTCACACCTACTAGGATCACTATAATTAAAAAAAAAAGTGTTGATAAGGACGTGGAAAAATTTGGAACCCTAATACATTGTTGGTTAGAATGTACAGCTGCTATGGAAAACAGTTTGATATTTCCTCAAAAAGTTAAACACAGATATATTACTACATAATGATCCTTATCTTCTGCAATTCACCTTTCCTCTCCACTGAGAAAAGCTTGTGCTATAACAGAAGGAGTACTTATCTTGGAGCCAGAAGTGAGGTCTGATTCCTAGAGCTGCCATTTACTAACCAATAGCAAGACCCTTATCTTCTCTGAGCTTTTGTTTTTTTACCTCTAAAATGAGGTTAATGACTGGTCACAGCTGTCAAGATCAAAGGAGATAATCTCTGAATTTAAATCCATGCAAACGTGATTTTGACAGTAATGATGGTAAACGCTGAAATGACTGTATTCTTACCATCCCTTTCCTTTCTGCAATGCTCTGATCACAGGTGAAGGTGAGCTTTACCTCCTCAAGTATAAGAACTGTATATTCTGATTATATTCCTAGCGTATTTATAACTCAGCAAATGTAAATCTTTTTTTAGTCAGTAAGCATGTTTCAAAAGTATTTTGAGTTCTTCAAAAGTAAAAAGTTACATGAGAATTATTTCATAAAGCAAAATGAGTTAAAAGTTATAGAAGAGGATATTGTACCAAAATATATCATATGTAATGTTATAAACAATTATGAACTTCAAATTTACTTAATTTTAAAAAATTTAATGTTTAAATCTTGGCAACAGCCTAACTCTACTAAAAATTAAATGTCTTCTTTAAGAGATCTCATAAAAAGAGCACTGAGCTGAGAATGAAAAAAACATAGATTCTGATCATTGGCTCTGCTACTAACCAGCTCTGTGTCTAACCTTGGGAAAAATATTTGCATTTCTCTGGGCCTCACCTGCTTTATCTATGAAATAGAAGATTGAACTACAGTCTGAAAATAAATTTATTTAATTCAGATATTTGAAAAAAATTATTTCCTGGTGTGTATTAGTTTTTGTTAACATCTTTAAATCAAATTCTGAAGTGTCAGGTATATTGGAAATGTTATGTGATGAAGATGACATTTCACGTTGGGGGAAGGGTGAGATGGATTATCTACTAAACAGCACTGGGACAACTGGTAAGCCATTAGAGGGCTATCTTTTGAAATCAAAATAAAACCTAGATGGATTTAAATAAAAATACGAAACCACATTGTTTCTTGGTTAGTAAATGGCAGCTCTAAGAATCAGATTTCACTTCTGGCTCCAAGGTCTGGAAAAACACAATTGAATAATTTTATTATAATTATATTATATATTATATATATTATAATTATATATAATATAATTATAATAAAATTATTCAATTGTGTTTTTCCAGACCTTGGAGATTATATATTATAATATTTAATAATCTTGAAATGCGGAGTAGACCTTTTTAAGCATAACATGAACCACTGAAGTCATGAGAGAAAAGACTGATAAATATTACTCCATAAAAATAAAAAATAGTATACGTAAGACTAAAAATCAACAATAAAAATATTCATAATACATTCAAGAATTAAAAATCAACATTCAAGACTAAAAATCAACAACAATAAAAATATTCATAATACATTCAAGAGTTAAGGGGCTAATTTCCTAAAGGCTTTCACAAATTAATAGGCAAGAGATGAACAACTCAGTTTAAAAGGAGAGAGGCAGAGACCATAAACGGATAGTTTTCAGAGAAATAAATAAAATGTACACTTTAATATATGGAATGCTCCTCAGTCTCACTAATAATAAACAGCAATACATTGTCATTTTTTCTCTTATTAATACATTTTAACAACAAAATGTTGATGTTCTTTAATCTAGTGCATTAAAAAAAAAAACAATAACTATCCTCTAGAAATGTAAAAGTCCTCAAAAATATATCTACCAGGTTATTTATTATCACATTTTGTAATTTTATAACAGCAAAAAATTGAAAATAACAAATATTCCATCATAAAGGTATTGGTTGAGTAAATTATGGTACATTCATAAGATGGAATACTATGCAGCAGATAAAAGGAGTGAAATAGTTAAGTGCACTGATGATCATGGTTTATGGTTAAGTAAAAAAATCCCTTGAAAAACTGTATGTTCTAGATTTTTGCAATAGTATTTATAGAAAAATACAAAGTTATTTATTTAAAAAATATAAGGATATTTGATGTTAACATCAAACTGCTATAACGGTTACCTCTGGGGATGGGAGTACAAAATAATTTCACTTTCTAAATTTTTTAATGTAATTACTGTAATGCTTGCATTTTTCATAATGTGCATACATTTTTCATTAGAAATATTAATAAATATATACATTAATTTTAAAATATTGTTTAATGTTAGGATCTTTTAGAGTCTGGAGACTGATATAGGAGATCGTGTTTGTGTTCTATTCAGTAAGATTTGGAGACCGAGTAATTGGAGGAAAAGTCAGACCTGATTGAGACAAAATAATAGTTGAAAAGGATTTGAGAATTGAATATTTCTTTAATCATACTTTAATTTTATTTGCAGATTCCGTTGCAGACACTCTGGATGAATAATACCATTAAACTTCTGGATTTGGTTGAAGTTAATAGTTCAGTCCTCGCAGGTACTTTGAATAGCTGGCATGGAAAATGTTTTCACTCCAGTCTATTTGAAAATGTCCCTATTTTACCATAGGTCACGTTTACTAAAAAGAAGGATTTTTAGTTTGTTTCAGTTCAATAATGATAACACTTTACATTCATTCATTGCCTTACTCATTGCAGTGTCTTTTCACATGGGTTCCTCATTTAATAATCATAGGAACCTGGGAGGTAGATAGAACAGTGCTGCTATCACATTTTAAGCTCTGATTTCCTGCGCTAAGGTTTTCAGGGAATGTAAAATGACTTGGTTCATTTCATGCTGGTGAATATCATAATGAAAATCTATGGGCCCTTCAGTGAGACTCAGGCCATGGTATAGCATTTTACAACACAGGTCTGCTCTGAAGCCCATCAGTGCCCTCCCAACATGGTGGACTGAAGGAGTGTGAATCACAGGAGGAGCTGGTGTAGTTCAGAGGGAGTTGGAGTTCTCCAGGAATCTAGAATTGAGATTTGTTTGATCATGGATGAAAGGGCCAGCTTAGATCCTAAGCCTGCTGTATATTTCTCCACTGGTAGCTAATTATTTCCCCCAAATGGTCAAAACTAGATTTAACATTTTAGATTGATTTCTGGGAGACTGGGTAAAGGACTCATGTGTAGGGAGAGCTTCCCTTTGGGTTTGAGATATGCAGAGAGCACCATGGCTCCATTTTAAGTTTTGGATTGTAAAGTCAGGTCATCAGCCGATGGGCCCACTCTAATGTTTTTTGATCTTTAAGAAGCACAATTAAGTTGTATAATTATTCTCTCTCTCATATCCTCCCCCTCCCCTACTCTTTAGATCCAAAATTAACAGGACAGGCTGTTATTCCAGGATCCATAACATACCACAAACAGTCGCAAATACTGCTGGTTTGTTGCAAGGTACATTTCTTTGAGGTTTCAATTACTATACTTGTTTTAGTGAGTTTTTACAGCTTGTATCATTTATCATTTTTAATTAGCACTTCACTCAGTTGCTTATCCATCAGATTGAGCTAATGAACAGTTTAATTTTCTTAAAAAATAGTAGAATTTCAAATAATTTTGAAAAATAGTAGAATTTCAAATAATTTTAAAAAATAGTAGAATTTCAAATAATTTTTTGAAAGGGATTAAAGTTTGCCAAAGTTTTTTTTACTGAAACAATGAAAGAAGATTCAGTAACTTTAGTGCTTCCTTAAAAGAAACATATATTTTCATTAATCCAATTTAATTAACAAGCTCTTTTTAATAATTAACAAATCTTGTTTAATTAACAAGTCATCTTGTTAAAATGACTATCAGAAAAGATGGTATAATTTTTTGAAAGGGATTAAAGTTTGCCAAAGTTTTTTTTACTGAAACAATGAAAGAAGATTCAGTAACTTTAGTGCTTCCTTAAAAGAAACATATATTTTCATTAATCCAATTTAATTAACAAGCTCTTTTTAATAATTAACAAATCTTGTTTAATTAACAAGTCATCTTGTTAAAATGACTATCAGAAAAGAGTGATATTGAGGTAGCTAGCTGAACTACAGTGCATGTGTCCTACTTGCTTTTACTATCCAACAGTGGTTAGAGAGGAGATTTCTTAACTATTTTAAATGGCTTTGGAACCATTATTGTTTTATAAGACAATGGCGTTATCCTGAGAAGTGTTCCACATTCCTTCCATATCCTGAGTGTTTTCCTTCCATATCCCATGGTGTTTGTGTGAGATGTTTCATGCTCACCAACGGGTGTTTTAAAATTGTGATAGATTGATCTGACCCCTGCAGAATGCAGATACAGAGCTCCTACTTCAGCCTCTCTTCATCTTCAAGTTATTCTGGAATAACATTGATTGCATATGTCTTGTCCTTGTCTGGGTCTGTGAATATCTGTATTGCAAATCTGCAATTTGCTCTCATAGAAGAAGCTGGAGTTGTCTGTACATGTGAGTTTGAGTCCCACCAGTTTTGTCACCATGAACAAATCACTCACCCTCTCTGGGTATCAGTTTTCTCTTCTAAAATCACTTTTCTCTGGGGATGATACTGACTCTGTCTACCTTTTAGAGTGGTTATATAAATCACAATAAGATATATGGACACACTTCGAAAACTGTACAGCACCATGCAAATATAACATACCTTTTTATTCTGCTCCCTCTGTGTTTAAATAGGTTTATCAGGTCTATACATGTGTTATTGCTCCTTGGTAATAAACTTTTCAAGTCAAAGAAGTATGTTACATATGTATTATAGTGCTCTTTGCAACTAGACACTTAATAAGCTTTATTGGTTTATTTGTTTTTATGATAAAAGTTTTGTTATCACTGCCTATTCACTATTTGTCTTTTACCTTTTAGGATGGCTGGATTGGTGTACGATCAGTGATGCTCAAGAAAACACTAACAGCTACTGATTTCTACAATGGATATTTGCACTCCTGGCACCAGAAAAATGCCCAAGCTCATCCAAGCCAATGCAGATTTCAGACTCTCAGACTTCCAGCAAAGAAGAAGCAGAAAAAAGAATTTGTTGCTATGCAACAGTGCATTAAGTAGTTAGGAAGAAGATGGACAAGACCTATTACATATTTGTAATTTATTAAAAGCCTTATTTACAAGGAATTACCTTGACTTTCAAAAAGATGACACTGTTGGAGGAAGAGAAGATTATTGGGAAAAAGATGAATTACCTCACTTCCCACTTTTTATTTAACAGTAGTTAAAAACAACTTTTCTACTTGAATAACAAAAGAAGCTTTAAATAAAAATTTAATTTATAATATCGAACTCAAGGAGATTATATCTTAAGAGCTAGTGCAACTAACTGGTATGCATATGCATACGGAAAAGATGTTCTTTAAAAAGTGTATCTATCGAATGTTTAAAATCTATGTCCCCATTGACTATGTTATGATTTAGGAGTATTTAATCTGTATTTCTGATTTTCAGTAAGTAGTTAAGTCAGCTCTTTAAATTTTTCCACCATCTAGCTCCCATCAAGTAGAAAAGATAAATAATAATCTCTGTCACATTGATCTAAGGAAGTACCCACTCAGATACTGCCACAGGAGTGGGGAATCTTACAGCTCTCTGCTTATTGGTCCTGATCTCTTACTACCTAGTGGTTAATGGTCTCGGTCTGCCACTCCGATTTTAGTCTAGGGGACAAGATTTCATTGTAGAGATGATGAAACAAGGGTCTGGCAACAGCTAGCTAGTGACAACACTAAGATTAGAACTTGAAGACAACCGTAGATTTTTTTTTAAAAGGATTTTAGTCTAGGGTGGAGCCTACTGGTTATTTAGCCAATTACCATTGCCCTTACCAGGCAGAATCTCATATGTCAGACCACTCTAGTCCTTGGTCAAACTGTGCGTGAAGGCCCACCCCAGTCCAATGAGTTCACCTGCATAGAAAATAGCCTAATGCTGACTAGTGGATGAGGGCTGCGGGTGAGGAAGTGTGCTAAAAAGGGAAGTTGGTCATCATGATTGGTATGCTTAAGACTATATGAAATACCTTTTGTACATATGAAATCTTGAGGCAAGAGTACAAGACCCATCCCACAGGGAGCAATTTCCCATTCAAGGAGCCTTGAGCCCATCCTGGGACTGGAGGATAAATACCAGGTTTAGAAATTCCATCTTCCAGTTGGCGGCCCATTCTTTGAATAAGTAAATAAGTGCACATCTCAGGCCTCAGGAAACTATGTGACTCATTCTGTTTAGGCCCCTATAGAAACCACAGTCCAGTGTGACTGAGCAGGGCTTCTCATCTGGATGAGAATCACCTGTAGTACTTACTAAAAATGTAGATTCCTGGGCTCTACTCCAGACCTAGACTCAGAATCTCTGGATATGGGACTCTGCATTTTATCTTACTCAACAAATAATTTTTATGCTAGAGTAGTAACATCTTAACTAGTTTAAGAGGTACACGTGGATCTGAGCCATATATTGGCCCCTAGGTCCAGAGTCCTTTCAGGGAAGATAGACCACAATCTATTCTGTTCTCTGGCTAAAAGGATGGATTTGCAAACACATTCTCTCTATTGCAAGATGCTTCTATTTTAGTTCTTGTCACTGCTGAAAAACATTAGACCCCAAACAGAATTTACTCATTACTAGTTGGGTGACCCAGGACAAGTTGTTTAAATTTTTTAAACTCTGATTTCCCAATTTAAGAACATGGGTAATTATCTTGAAGAATAGAAATACATATGAATATGCCCAGGGAGGTGCCTGGCACATAGTAGACACTCAATAAATGATAGCTAGTATTGCCACCACTATCTAAAACTGCCATAATGCCTTCTTTGTGTCTGCAACAGTATTTCTCCTCTGGATGGCAGTAACAGCTTGTGGAGATAGATGCCTTTAAACCAACTGGAGGAAAAGAATTTTAGAGTGGGAAATGACCTATGATTTCATAACTCAAAATTTCATTGTAGAGATGATGAAACAAGGGTCTGGCAACAGCTAGCTAGTGACAACACTAAGATTAGAACCTGAAGACAACCGTAGATTTTGTTTAAAAGGATTTTAGTCTAGGGGACAAAAATGTTTCTGAGCATAAAAAGGTGCTCTTGAGAATGGCTGCCAAAAAGATGTTTATTGTTTTTATACTTTGTACTTAAGGCTGTATATACTTTGTATATGCAGGCTATTTTTATCATTTTTTTCTTTATATTCATCAAATAATTTCAAGGCAAAAATATACTATTTCTAGAGGCAGAGTCTTAGATTTAACGAACATGGTATGAGCCCCAGCCCTGTCACTGACCATAATAAGCCTAGGCTGGTTACTCACTCTCTCTGAATCTGTTTCCTTGTCTATGAAGTTAAAATTGTACCTACTTTGCAAAGGTTGTCATGAGGAATAAAAATAATACAGGTAACGAATCCAGCACAAGGCCTCAGTACCGTCATTATTAGCTAACATTTGTTGATTGCTGATTACATTTCTTGAGAACTTGACAGGAACTATCTCATTTTATCCTTACAATAACCCTCTGAGCCAGGTTTTGTAATTGATCCTCATTTTTCCAGAACGTTCAATAGCTCATAAGTGGTAGAGCTGGAGTTTGCACTCCAGTAGTCTGATACCAGTCTGTGGTCCTAACCCTGGACTGCCCCACCTCTATGACAAATGTTTTTATCCTTAATCAAGGAATTTAATGTGTTAGGCTTTCGTGCCCAGAAAGGCAAAAATGGGAGCACATTTTAATTGTGTACCCATTATATGCAGGCACTGTGCTAGACTATTTCAAAACAATTGTCTCGTTTTAGTTACTATTTAATCACTGTCTTTATTACCTCTACGAATTCATAAAGTTTTCTGGAACCATACAGATTTTTTTTTTTTTGCTTTATTTTTTAGTATATTAGTGCAGCTCTTATGTTACAGGATTCTTTATTCCTGCTCTTCTTCAAAAGTAGATTATTGCATTGTTGTTTATGGAAAAAACATTGAGATGCTAGGTTGGCAAATAGTACTTTTACTTAGAGATTTTTATTTTAAAAAGTTAAAAATGGACAAACATTAACATCCAAGAAGCTAAAATATAGTTTCCATCCAAGAGGCATTTTTGTGTGTATACTTTTTAAAGTTTCATTGGAAGAGAGAGGCAGTGGGGGGCTTCTCAGAAGCAGCTTTGAGTAAAGGCTATTATAAAGAGTCTATAATATATCTCATAAATATATAAAATCCAAGATATTAGAATTGTAAAGAATTTAGGGATCATTTAGTCCAACCTTGGACTCAATTTATAGAGAAAGAAACCATACCCAGAAAGAGGAAATGTCTTGCCCAAGGATAGAACTCAGGTTTCTTAACCCCCAGATGATAATAAATTATTAAATATATAATAAATAACTGTATATAAGTTGTTTGATAGGACCTTTAGGTAGCAGGCTATAGAAGAGTCATGTTAGTATCTTCATTGGGCAGTTCTAGAATCCCCACTCCGTGTCTGATCCCTATAATCTAGTGTGGTATGTATATGACACAGACTCAGTCTGGCAATGAGGAAACAACATTCATTTTCAATCTTGGGTCTTAGCATAATTTGATACATAACACTGCAGTCAAGTGTATCATGAGAAGCTTTAAAAGTATGGTATTACAAGAATTTGTTATTAGTATGAAAAACTAAATATTTTGTTCCTCTTTTACTTTTTCACAAATCCATGGTCTTTGGGGGTAAAATAGGGGTAATTCACTCTGGTGGGTCAAAGGAAGGAGGCATTTTAAATAGTGGGAAGAGCATATACAAACACCTAGAGGTTTGAGACCTCACAGAGTGTTCAGGGCCCCTTTGAGAGAGCCAGGCCTGCTCTAGCCTGTCCACCTTGGACTTTCACTTGAAGACAGTGGCGAGCTATTGAAGGATTTAGAGCAGGGTTTAGGGCTGGATTTAATGCATGAATACAGTTACTTTTAATTATTTTTAATCATATAATAACATATGACTACATTCTTATATAAATTCAGATCACTAACTCTAAAGCCAAAATTCTCCTCTACCACTCCTTCCATCCCCAGTTTCTCCTCAGAGGTAACCACTGTTCTGTTTGGTGTGTATACATGCATAAGAGATTTAGCTAGGATTATTTTGTACGTGTGTTTTATTTATTTATTTATTTTTAAGTTTATTAGGGTAACATTGGTTAATACAATTATATAATTATCAGGTGTACATTATAATTTGACATCTATATATTCTATTGTGTGATTACCACTCAGAGTCTAGTTTCCTTCAGCTACCATATATTTGATCCCTTTTACCCACTTCACCCTCCCCTGACTCCCCTATATTTGACCCCCTTTACCCTGTCTACCTCTTCCTTCCTCCCCCATTCCCTACCCTCTGATAAACACTAGTCCATTGTCCATGTCCCCAAGTCTCTGTTTGTCTTGTTCATTTGTTGCTTTTAGGTTTATATCCCACATATAAGTGATAGCATGTGATTTTCAACTTTTTCAGTCTGGCTTATTTCGCTTAGCACAATTATCTCAAGATCCATCCAGGTTGTCGCAAATGGCAGTATTTATGTATATGTGTTTTAAAAACAAATATTATTCTGTCAAGAGATTGATTTGAGGGATAGAATTTGGGTTTGGGCAATGCTGAGAGCCAGCTGGCCATCTGTTTACTTTGCTTGGTATTCATAGAATATTTTGTTAACATTCCAGTTTTTAAGTGAGATTCTCACACAGGGATTGGTGCTGTGGGAACCATTTGATAGACCCCAATCACGACAGCTGCAAACTCTCACGGCCATATCTCCCAGATCTGTCTGTACTGTGGCCTACCCTGAGTCAAAAGTTTGCTCCCTGCAGTTGTGCAATTACAGGACAGCTGGAATTCACAGATATTAAATGTTCCTTGTTTGGATTAGGGAATGGACAATGTGCTTGCCATGTGTTGTAGAACAACTGAGGATCCAAACATGACTATGGGGTCTTTTTCTAAGGGAAAGAAAACATTTTGGGTTTGACTTTTTTACATTTTAATTAAAGTATATATGTAACAAAACACATTGAAGTAGTTTTCCATTATCGATAGTCAAGTTAAAAATTATTACCAAACTAACATAAGGACTAATATATTTGGGCATATATATAGCTTACCTCACATTAGGGCTGTTACAAAAGTGAGGTCTAGGGGTATGGGATCTAAGGAATACAGTTTTTAGGAATATATGTGGATAAATTTATTTATTCTCTCATTAATTCATTCAATAGACATTTAGTATCTATTATGAGCCTTAGTATCTATTGTTAAGTCACTGGTTGAATCACTTTGTGCCCTTTTGCTCTAAATTAAAGCTCCCAGCCCACTTGGACAGATAACGATGAGGAGTATCCATAACGGGTTTTACATACGACCAGTGATTGGCCAGTTATTCCACTCATTAAACTATTCCAAAGTTTTAAGGAAAAGCCCAGAGGTTAAAACTCTTCCCTGGGAACATGCTCTGTAACCTATGTGGTGCTTATAATAAAAGACCACTTCCTGTGAGTGACTGTAAGTTCGAAAGAGGTGATGGTGGAGTGGGTAGGCGAATGTGTTACTGTGTTCTTGGAAAACTTGTTTGAGATTTGTCCAAGTTCTAGACTGGGACCCAGGGCTCCTGAACAGGGGGGCAGAGGTCATAACTAAGGATGCAATTTACTCGAATTCTCCTCTGATCTTAATCACATCAATAGTTACCTGGGTAAGGGCAAAATCCAAAGGCATTTATAGAGGGTACAAGCTTTTCCTAAAACAGATTAGGGAGAAGCACTTTCAACAGCACCTTGTGGCAGGGTCACTAAAAACTTAAAACAAGATTTAAATGTTATTCAATTTTATCATACATTCTTTCAGCAAATCTGCATATTTCTTACTGAATCGTGACATCTGCAACATCTTGCTTAAGAATAACGATTATCAATATATAAATATTCTCTATTCCTTTAAAGGAAATTGATGAACGAGCTGGAGCCTCCTTGGAAGCTGTTCCGAGAAAGGCCCCAGAACGTCAGCACAAGTCTGGAAAGGGAAGTGGAGATGTTACAGTGGAGGACTATGGAGGGCGTCTGTGGCTATGCCAAAGGAAAAAAATCTTGCCAAGAAAAGAGAGTATACAAAGCCCTGCTCACTGAAGCCTGGAATCCAAAGGGGTCCCTGCAAAGCTTTACACAGTAGAGAGGGAATGTGCTTCCTCCAAGAGAGCGCGAAGTAAAGGCAGAAGCAGGTCCCAAGGGGCCTGGCACCCCTTCCTCTCACTCCCGTAACCTCTTGCTCAGTGCCCACCTCGGACAGGTGACCCAGAGCTGACCTAGAGGCAACTCTGACCTCCTCCCCGCGCCCGCCAGCACCGCAGATGCAGACGCCAGCTTCCCCACCTGCAAGAAGGGGTGCGAACACTATCACCCTAGTCGCCCCCGTCGTCATGGTGACCGCCGTAGCCCCGCAGCCCTGCCCCTTCCTCACGACGTGGCCCCGCCCCCTCCAAACCCGGAAGCGGGAGAGTCGCGCGGAAGGTTCAGGGAGGAGGGAGTGCGGCGGCAGAGGCTCGCTCGGCTGCTCAGGCTCGCTCGGCTGCTCGCCCCGCCCCTCGGCGGCCGGCCCCTCTGCGCGCCCCCACTGCCTGCTTCTCCTGTGGGTCCTGGGCCCTCCGGCCTACGGCCCCGACTCGGGCTCAGCCGCACTCGTTCTGCAGGAAAGAGCCACCCTGGGGAGGAGGGACAGGGACGTGGGGGCGGCCTCGGCAGGTGAGGGGTGGGCAAGGCCCTGGGAAGCGGGGGTGTGGTGTGTAATGTGTATGGAATTGCAGGTGGGTGTGTATGTAGTGTACGCTGCTGAATGTGTCGGTTTGACTTTGTGAGTGGGCCAGTCCATGTGACCATGCACGTACGTGATCACATGTCCGTGTGTGTGTGTGTGTGTGTGTGTGTGTGTGTGTGTGTCTGAGCTTGAGTCAGTTCATGGGGGTAATCGATGTGCCTGTGACCCTGCCTTTGTGTGGCTGTCACTAGTGGGACTGGGATAGTATGGGGGTCTGTGTGAGGGTCGTCTGGGTAGGGGTGAGGGTTGCTTGATCAGGACATAGTCCTGTAATCCCATCCTGGGGCTACGCTGCTGCAGCCCAGAAACTGTTTCCCAGTAAACTTTTAAGAACTCTGAGCGGAAGCCAGTTACTTTGGAGATTGTGCCACAGCCTGTTTTTGTCATTGCTGAGTAGGGCTGGGTGTGAGACTTGTGACTAGGGGATGAGAAAGGTAGCTGGACTAGTGTGTCTCACTTTTCCTCTTTTCGTTTTCCTGGAGAGTGATGAGTTCTGCATTTATGCTGCTTCTCCACCTACGATGTTCCAGCTTCTGTTAGCACAAAGATTCAAGAGGTTGAGGAGTAATTTAATAATAGCTGTGTGCAGATTTCCAAAAGCTTTTATACCAAGACAACACAAAATGAGGTGTCATAAAAGAAATATGTCAAATAGCAGCTTTTTCTCTCATAAAGTTTAGAAGATAAAGAAAAGAGGATAAATCTTCCCCTAAAGAGATCTAAAAAGAGGATAGCTATGTACTGTTATAGTAAAGTATGGAGACTTGCATTAAAAAGTCAATTGCACCGCCTAGAGACTCTCAGGTTTTATATTTTGTGATTGCTGGTATTAATAATAATCACAGATTGTCCACATGTAGATCAACTACAGATTGAGGTAAAGGATCAGAAAACCTCTGACTAGTTAAGCTGGTTATGTGACAAACATTTGTAAAGTGATTTCATTGACTGTAAACTGGCAGCTTCTGTGGAAACTCGGATAAGTACTCATAATTCTTGCACACTCACAACTGGCAGTTTTATTGTCAAACAGCACAAGGGCCAGAGAGGACCTGGTGTCCAATGCACGTCCTGAGAAGGGGTTTCCTTAGTCAAGATTAAGGATAATCTCTCTAGCCCTTTCTCTACCAGCATGAACAGGTGCTTTTGTTTTTGTGAAGAATTGAATTGTGAGATCAAACCAGTGTTGAGCTCATGGCCCACATTCTTTCTTATTTTATACCGACCAGTTTGGTCACAATCTCAGTTAACCTTTTTTGCTGTATACAGAATGTTCCTCTTGTGACTTGGAAAAGTATACTTCTTTAGAGGATGAAAGAGCTCAGAGAACAAAATTCCTTTTCATACTGCACACAGCTGTTCTCCCTTTGCAGCAGTGAGCTTTTTTCATTTAGATGTCAGTTGGTCATATGCAACATTTGGTATCTAGCTTACCTTTCATGTACTGCCAAACTAGCACAAGTGTTAAAATCACTTGCCTCTACAAAAATGTAGTCACAGTTGGGTGGAATCTCTCCATCCAGCAAGATTAGTTATAAAATGTTATGATACTGGGGTAATTGTGAATAATATTGAGGACTGTGGTAAGGAACATCTTTCTATTGCTATGGGAAGAAGTGGATGACAGTGAATGTGTGTGCCTGTGTATGATGTGTATTTGTATAGTAGTTTGGTTTGTACATTGCAGTTGATTCCAAATTATGAATAACTTATTTTATGCATAGTTTGGTAAATCTAGAAGGAAACTTTCTGGCTTTAGCTAATTTAGTTATTGAGTAGATTTTTTTTTTTTTTTTTTGCCAAACATGTTTTTGATATTTCCTCCTGTAAAATATAATTGTTTATAGTAATGCAATACTAGAAAATATCTCCATTAGGAAGTATTTAGATGATATAGGAATATTTCAAGTGTATCCAGGTAGAAAATATCCAGAAAGTCTATAATTCAAATGGCTAGTTTTTTTAACATGTTAGTATTTGTTAAGAGAAAATAAGCAAAGAACGATTTTCTTTATTTCAGTATGAATAACAATTATATTTGTGCACACTGATTTTCAGCATAAGACTGGCTAATGGTTTTCTTGGAACTTTAGAGCAACTTATGATATTAACAAATTTTTATAAAAGTACCATACTAAAAATACAAGCCTTGAGAGAAGAGACCATTATTACAATGGCAAGTTTGTAAATCAAGTTTAACATTGGATATCTACTTTTGCTATCTCCTTGGAGTTCAATTTAGTAACCCCCACCCCTCCAAGGTTAGAGGTAACAGTTTAAGACTGCTCAGTGCTCTGTGTTTCTGAGGAGGGTCAAGATGTGGAGGGCCAAGGAGGAAGAGTTCCATTGGGTTTAGAATCCCCTGCCCCTGCCCAGTCCAGAGAAGTCCCTCTAAAATGACAGTTTAGAGTCAGCCCAGGAGTTAAATCCTAGGGTCTTGAACTCATCCTAGCCCTACTAGGAAATCTAGACTTGCCTTGGGGTAGAGGGCAGAGTAGAATGCAAATATTTGAATCCTTTCCTTCCACACAGATGGGTGGAAGTGCCTCACTTGACAATAAGAATCTACAACAAGGATCTATAATTTCAGGTTCCTGTTATCATATCACACAGATGCCTGAGCAAAGAGGGGCGACCTTTAAATTGAAGATGTTCAGCTAGTTCAATGCCCATAGTTAACTGGGTTAGAAGGAACTCTAGGATTGCTTAGTTCAGTCTCTTGAGGCCATAGTCAACAGATAATGCCAGTTGTGTGCCAAGCACTGTTCTAGGCTTTGGAGAGACAGCGGTGAAACAGTCATAGATGAAAAAAACCAAGCCTAAAGGGGATCAGTGACTATTCCAAGGTTACAGAACTACAAAAGCTAGAAATCACTAATCTCACAATAAAAGACCACACATTTTTTTCTAAAGGCACATATTTTGTTTTGTTGCTAGTTATAGTGCCTTCAAGTCTACCCTGGTATCATAGACCTTTCAGAGGACAATATGTCACTTTTAAGCAAATAAATATGAACAGCAAGTTTTCCTGTATTTT
>NW_006442109.1:10394404-10417582 GCF_000325575.1 Pteropus alecto
TTCCTGCTCTAGGATTGCAGCATTTCACTAAACTGTTTTCTGTGGTTTAAGTATATTCCAACAAGGTAAAATAGCTGTTTCCTCAGTTTTACCCTTTCAAGTATGTATTGTGGGTATAGCTAAACCAGACTCTACATTTAGTTCTGATGTAAATATGAATTCTTGACATGAAACATCACATGCTTTTATTTCAGGGATAACCTCCATTTCAGCTAATCATGGGAGAAATTAAAGTCTCTCCTGATTATAACTGGTTTAGAAGTACAGTTCCCCTTAAAAAGGTATGTATGGTTTTACTACACTTCTTATTTGCAAAGTCTTGTATTGTTTTTGTGTGTGATTTGGATGTTATGTCTTAGTAACGTTTGAGAGTAAAGGTTGCCAAGTATCATGACTCTGGGTTGCAGAGCATAAAGTTCACCCTTTCTCTGTCAAGTACAGTCAACTTTTGAGACTCATTCAAGAGCAAAAGTGAGTAGAACTATACTCATTTTATAATTGCTTTTACATATTCAAGCAAGCAAAAATATGTATATTCTTCTGTATGGTTTAGTGGAAAGCTTACAGTAACAGCAACTATACAATAAATGCAGTCATATTCTATTATAAAGCATTTTTCTGTTCCTTAGATTTAAGATTTACAATGGGTCACATTATAGATCCTCTGTTTTCAATGATACACTCACTCTTTAATAGTCCTCTTCCGGAAACTTTATTCGCCTAGGATGTCCAGAAACCCCAAACGCTTATATTGAAATTTGACTATTGACTCTAGGTCCCAAATTAATTTTAAATGTTTGGAGATCATACCAGACAAAGGCTGTTCAAGTCACAGCTTAAAATTTTTGCTGATCCCCTTGCAAAAGTATGATCTGGAGATCATCTGTGTCTCTGTTATTATTTCGTCAGGGTAGACAGCTGTGGAAGTACCATGCAAATTTGAATTAATAACAAAATTATTCTCCATTTAGGAATTTTGAGATACAGTTTTCCAAGTATAGACAGAATACCTGCTACATACTTGGCACTGTTGCAGGAAGGCCCTGGATATCTTACTTAAGCGTACAGCAGTTTAAGAAAGTGGGTAGCGATGTACCCATTTCACAGATGAGAAAGCAGATTCTCAGAGGTTAACGTGGTAAAGGTCACAGAGCCTGGTAGAGTGGGTAGAGTCTGGATTAAAATCAAATTAATCTAAGCAGCCAGAAGTACTGGCTGCTTATCAAAGGGATCCCTCTCCCTTCTTGCTACCTGAGAAGCTACTGCCCATACTAAGGGGAGAATTGGCCCCTGGAGTCCCTCTGCCTTGTTTCATCCCCTCAAGATAACTTGTGTGAGCTCATCTTGGTGGACTCACTCAGCAAGCTGATCACCAGACCCAGAACAGCACAAACTTATCTAAGTATTCTTATAAGCAGTTATAGGAAGTTCTTTTATTGATGTGATTTTCTCCAGTTGCCAGGTCAGTTGGTCCACAAGTCATAATAAGTTTGCTTTAAATTTCATGATACTAGATTTTAAATTATCAAACAGATATTGTGTCTTCTAAAGGGATTCTGACAAAATTCTCAAAGAACTCTGAGAAAGTTGAAGTGATAACTTTTAAGTATTTATGGCTTATATTTAGAATGTATTATGTCAATTATATCTTAATAAAACTGAGGGGATGGGGATAGAAAAAAATGCTAATTTTGTTACTTTTCTTCTAAAGTGGATTATCGTAATAATTTTCTAGAAAATTTTAGAGTGCTGAACATCTTTTCTCATATGGATTTTATTACTATAAGATTGAGATTTGCTGTGTATACTCTCAAAGGCCTTTGAGAGATTTTTACCACAATCACAGCAAAAAGAAATGTGAAAAGCAAAAATGTGAGTGGCAAAATACAAAGGGCAAAAAACATGAGCATGAAATATTATTGTGACCATCTGTAACCTGGGCCCTATGGGCTTTGCCTTGCCCTGTTTTCTGCTCCCACTGACACTAGTGATCCTGGTTAGGGTGTTGCCACCCAGAGTAACACCATGGGGCCCCACAGCACTGCCAACTAGGAGAGCTCAGAAAATAGAACCTGGAGGCCTTGAACTTTTTAATGTAAAATTAGGATAAATGTTGATTTACATTGGCAAAAGTTCAAGCAGTTAATGTACTTTTCCAAATACCACCAAAAGTCAGTGAAAGAAAAAAAAATGAACTACCACACAGAGAATAATACTAATAGCTAACACTTATTGAAAACTCAGTATCTGCCAAACTCTGTTCTGAGCATTTGACTTGTCTCAGCACATTTAATGTTCATTGTTTTCTCTGTTGTGTCAAGAACCATTAAATCAGGAGAGTTTCTGATGACCTTTCTTCTTTCTACCCACTTTTCCCCAAAAAGCCAGTTTTTCTTGTGCCCACTCCCCACACTGGACCAAATGATTTGAAACATTCTCCTAGGACAATAACACCTATACTTGCCTCATCCCTCCTCTCTAGCAAGTCTCCCTTTTGGAAGCTTGGTCTAGATCTGGTTCCTGAAGCATCTCCTGAGTGGTACCATCTCTACCCAGTTCCTCCCTAGAGCCTGGAGTTTTGCCTCCTCCTCCTGTTTGCACTTTGACCCTGCTGGGCCAGCACTGGAGAACGACTGCAAATTGCCCTCCTACATGCTTGCATGCGCACACACGGCCAAAGTATAGGGAAGAAATAAGATGCTCTGTACAGAGTTTACTGTTTAATGGTAAACAGAATAGGCTTCATATAATCATGGATGGAGAGGAAAATTAAAAACTGATAGAGAAAGCAGCTCTTTGGAAGAGTGTAAAGCAGTTCTGTGGAATTTTTCCTTAGCATTGAAGAAGGAAAAGGAGACCAAAGCAGTTTATTATACATGCTAGTCTGGTGTGATCCCCAGGTTACCTTTTAACAAACAAGCCAGTGGTATTAAAATTGTCAGCAAAATTATAGTGTCAAGTTAACAGTACAAAAAACAAATCCATAAAATTTTTTATATTTTTCTTATAACTTTCCTTCAGATTATCGTGGATGATGATGACAGTAAGATATGGTCACTCTATGATGCAGGTCCCAGAAATATCAGATGTCCTCTCATATTTCTTCCCCCTGTCAGCGGGACTGCAGATGTATTTTTCCGGCAGATTTTGGCTTTGACTGGATGGGGTTACCGAGTTATAGCTGTAAGTATTATTGATTCAGTATTACATTTCAGGTCCACATTTTGTGGTTTTTGTGCCTCTGTTTCTGATCAGCTGTAGTAATGGCCACTTTTTTTTTTGAGGTAAGATATTGTTTTCCTTTTTTAAAATGTGAACTGAAGCCTTTTGAAGGAAGGATGACACAGACATGGAGAGATGCAAAGAGGACACGCCTCTGTTAGAAGCCTTCTCTACTCCCAGCTTTTACGTACATTCTCTCCTATAACTCTTCTCACACATCTGATTGGTAAGAAGCATTGTCCTTGCTCATAGATGAGGAAACTGAGGTCCAGGCCATTTTAGAGATCACTGCAGGTCACACAGCCAATAAGGTGGTAGAGGGAGAACTAAGCTCAGCTTCAGAATCCATTTCCTCTCTTCATTTATTACACCATTGCTTCCAAATAGAGCTGAGCATGGAATATCAGATAGCGTAAGGATCTGCTGACATCCAGATGACTGAAAGCTTGCTTTAATGTAAATCTTTGGCAGTTGAAGTGAGATTCATTAATTAGCTCATATCCTTAGTATTTGGTTAAGAAATTTTTGGTTTCTAATTGTTATTTTATCACTGAGTTTGGTCTAAATCAAGTTTCCCATTGATCATTCTTGAATCTCCTCTGGGAGAAAGGTGTGGGTAGTGAAGGCACTGTTGCTTGTGACTGATTTTCTGGCACGCCTTGACTGTGTAATGACAATGAAGGTTGGTCTCCTAACTTCTGAGGAAGAAGAGACTTTTGCTTTGGAGCTGGCACTTGTTTCTGGGACCTGGAATATAAGCAGATAAATGGTATTTCCTGTGGGACTACTGCCATTATCACACATTTTATTTACTATCTGAAAGAGGGAGCATGTGGACCGTATCTCATCTCTTGGAAGGTAACCAAAAATTCTGCTGAGGTCACCACCAACTGGGGCCACACAAAACAAATCCAATTCCTCTTCCTCCTGACAGCCCTTTTCTTTCTTGAGAAAACTGATTATCAGCGCTGTCTGCTGTCTTCTCCCGGGTCATCTCTGGCTAAATTTCTTCAGATTTTTGAACTATTTCTCATATGACATGTTTGAGTCTCTGTGACACAGTCCTCACTTGTGTTTTCCATAGTCGCTCATTGTGGACAGCATTCCATGAGAACAGGGTAGTAACTACCCTCATCCCAGCCCTCTGCAGCCTAAGATGTGATAGTGCCTCTCCTGGTGGCCACTGTTGATCAGCAGCCCCCAGGTGTCTGGCCCACTTTAGAGTGCTGTTGAAAACCGACTGTTTATCATTCCAAACTGGCTGGTCACAATAGCCTTACCTTCTGGCTGGATATTTCTTCTTGCCCTTAAGCTTCTTGATGTGGGCTTTCCCTATTTCATTAGCTAGATAATGAATCAAGAAAAGGCCAAACAGTGTCTTTAAAATTACTTTGTCCTTAAGATTTGATCAGAATGTCTAACTTCATGAGGTTTTAAAACTTACTAGATATTAGTGTCAAGCAGTTAAAATACGCAGATCCTTTTTTCACTTAAATTTTTAAATGAAATCTATAATTCACATACAGTTGTAAGAAATAAGACAGAGAGATATCTCTTTTATACTTGGCCCATTTCTCCCAATGGTAACATTTTGTAAAACTATAGTACAATATCACAACCAGGGTATTGATATTGATGTAATCCATCCATCTTATTCAGATTTCCCAGTTTTACTTGTACTCAGTTGTGTGTGTGTGTGTGTGTGTGTGTAGTAAGTTATATACAATTTTATCGCCTGTCCCGGGCACAGATATTTTAAATAAAAAGTTTTATAAAAATAAAATCTCCCTTCTTTTAGGCTATCATCTGACTCAAATTCTCAAATTTTCTGTTAGGTAGAGTCTGTTCTCCATTCTGTCTCAAAGCAGAATCTTATCCACAAATAGAATTTTAATAGTAAAAGTAACACATTACATCAAATCTGAAATTATCTCATAATTTACATGGCAATATTTATTCTAATGATTAGTGACGAAATGGATCTAAGTACTTAAATCAACAAGCCTGTTAGGCAGGTTTTACATATCAAAGAGAGGGGAATTCTTAGGTGACTTGATGACTTGTATTTCTTTTTCTTCCTCATCATTCACATTAATAGACAAGCTCCTTAGGGTCAAGCACCATACTTTTTTGGTGCTTGACCAAAAGTTCAAGAAATCAGACAGACTGACTAAGTCAATTAAAAGAAAAGGAGCAATTTTATTGAATACGCCCTTAAAGAAATGCTACCAAAAAAAGACGGAACTCTCCTTTGAACAGATTTTATTTCTAGTTCTCTTGATCCATAGTTCAGAATGAAGTTGGATTTAAGGGAAAACAGTATTTCTTTACTTGGATGGATTCTGCTCTGTGCACTCTTGAACTCAGATTTTCTTAGCTATTTGGAAAAGAAATTGATGTGAATTGAAATTGTTATTCACATGATATCACTAGAGTGTGCTTACCTTTTATTCTCCATAAAATAGGTCTGTTAGGTAAAATGTAAATTTTGAAGTGTAGGAGAATGTCAGAGCTTATTTTCACATATTTTGAATAAGGAGCAGAGCTTGAGCAAATGAGAAATGCTATTATGGGAGTCCTAAATTTTTCAGATACACATTTTACCTTTAGAGCTTCTAAAATAAAATTTAAAATTTGTTATTTCAGTTGCAATATCCAGTTTATTGGGACCATCTTGAATTCTGTGATGGATTCAGAAAGCTTTTAGACCATTTACAATTGGATAAAGTGAGTACTCTGAAACTAATTACTGACATGTGATTTTAATGCAACATTTACATTGTAAAGCCTGTTGTTGTCTTTTTTATTTTTTAATAGAGCTCTTTTGAGCTATAATTCACATACCATACAATTTACCTTTTTAAAGTGTATGATAAAGAAACCCCATACTCAGCAGTCGCTCCTTACCCTTCCTCCCCACAGCCCTGGCAACCTACTCTACTTTCTGTCTCTATGCACCTGCCTACTCTGGATATTTTATATAAATGAAATCATACAATATGTGGACTTGTCTGACTGGCTTCTTTAATTCAGCATAAAATTTTCAAGGTTCATCTGTGTTGTAGCATTTGTTAGTACTTCATTCCTTTTACTTATCAAATAATATCCCATTGTATAGATATAGTACATTTTGTTTATCCATTCATCAGTTGGTGCAATTTAGGATTGTTCCCAGGATGTTTGGCTATTTTGAATATCACTACTATGAACGTTCATGTACAAGTTTTGATGTGGACATATGTTTTCACTTCTCTTGGGTATGGAGTAGAATTACTAGAATCATAGTTTCCTTAAACATAAACTGCTAAGTGGTTTCATTTTCTAATGTAATCTGTGAACAATATTTTGTATAATTTATATGCACAGTTGTATTGTTTTATTGATAAATGTATAAATTCCATTTAAATACAATACTTCCTAAATTTCTAACTTCTGTAGCTGTTTTAGTCTATTGACTAGTAGTGACTTTCTATTCTGTGGTTGATGACAAAACAGTTTTTTTTAATATTTATATTCAGGATTGATCATTGTTATAGAGTACTCCTTGTGTTTGTTTACAATTAGGTTCATCTTTTTGGGGCTTCTTTGGGAGGCTTTTTGGCCCAGAAATTTGCTGAATATACTCACAAATCTCCCAGGGTCCATTCCCTCATCCTCTGCAATTCCTTCAGTGACACCTCTATCTTTAATCAAACGTGGACTGCAAACAGGTAGGAACATAAACATTTGGCCCAAATTCTTACTATTTTTGTTCAGTGGAATTTTGGAAATGTTGGCTTCTGGGTTTTTTTGACATACCAGGAAGGAAGGTCATATCTACTTCTGTCTTCTGAAACTGCCCCGGCTTTTAAAATTAGAAATAATCACCTGTGCCAAAGAAAATAATCTAATGAACTCTGAATTCATCTATTCCTGTTACTCTAAATTATTGTTTAGATTTGTTTAATATACATTTATATGCTCTTATAGTTTCTTTTCTGTGCATGTGCATTCTTGTATTCTGCTTGTTGCATTTATAATTTTGTGTAAACAGTTCTGCATATCGACTGACAGTTTAGCTTCTCCCAATTTTTCATCGTTTTCTACTGTAAATCTTTGTACAAATTACTTCTTTTCCTTCTCTTTCTGGATTATTTCTTTGAGATTTGTTTCCCAAAATGGATTAGAGCATTTAGTCTGTCAGCAAATGTTCTGCACATCATGACACTTAATGTTAGCATGCTTTTCAGAAAGATGGAAATGGTGGAATGCTTTGTGGGGTAACCAGTGGGGTGCTTGCTTCCAAAGAGCTGTCCTTTCATTGTTTTTTTCATTTTAATTAGCCTGATAGGTATATCTAATGGTACTTAAAGCTGACTTAAATGTGTATTTCTTTCATTGCTAGCAAGCCTAGGCTCTACTCTAAAAAAATGTCCATTGACTAAACATACCTGTCTGATCAGGTTGGTTTTCACATGACATTATAAGTAAATGTTGTTTTCATGATTTTCACATCTACTTAAGATTGTAGTCTATTGTTTTTTAAAATTTTCCTGATGTTATCTTAGTAGTTCTCTCAGCATTCATGCAGCAATTTCTTGTATACGTTAGCTACAAAGTCTTCATGTCCAGATAATGCCTAAAACTCATTATTTTTTATGATTTTTAGTGTTTTAACCCATTTCCTGTTTGCCATGGGCTAACTCACAGATTATAGTTCTGACCTTGCCCCCAAAGTTTGCCATGAAATATCTCACTTTTATTATTTTTGCATCATTCTAGTGTATTGATAGTCTTTGGAAACAAATGACATCATTCTATTTATAGCATTCTGTTTTTAGTAGTGATATTTCCATTTATAAAATATAGTAATTCTCGATCACTGAAAATGTCAAATCCTAGAAAACATAGCATTCCTACGTGCGATGTTAACATCGTTCACGAAAAGTTATTAGCCAAAGATTCATTTGATGAGTCCAATTTATATATACATTTCTGTTATATTAGGATTAAAGACAAGTTCTGTTTAGAAATAACTCTAAGAACAGTTTTTATATTTTATTTTCACATTGCAAACCAATCAGATTTGCTTCAGCCTCAAAGAGAATGTTTATGTAAAATTAAAGTAATGCTGACAGTGAGCTGCACTTTTTTTTCTAAACAGGTAATGGGTCAGTTGTCAGAAGCTAAGACTGCCCTGCTTTGTGCTCATGTATATCAGCTACTTTTTATCAAATATCCTAGTGCTTACTAGGGGTAAGCATAGCCAGCAGGGTCTACCCCTAACAGAGCATACCTAGGCATCAGACCATTAGAAGATAAGAAAGCTGTGGGGGCAGGATAAAGAATTTAGAAAGGTAACTGAAAGATGACTGACTGCCTTTGTGAGGGAAGCTCAACTTCCAACAAGGCTGTTCTACTGAGAATATGTATCAGATGGTGGTCTGTACCTTTTATAAGTCATTTTCAGTATAGGCTTAGAGAAATTTGCGTTTACTCTTTATAATGGTTCTCATCATTTATAATTACTGGAATAAATATCAACCAAAAATCACATAGAAATTTATAAAGATTGAATTGCTTTGAATTAGTCCAGTTGAATCTAATAGCAGACCTTGGGAAGTACAGTTCCTCTTTTCATTTTACTATTTTGAAATATCAATCAGTCTACTTTGAAATATCAATCCAAAAGTGATATAAACCTGAAGGCTCACATCTTTAAGTTTTCAGTTTTCTAAAGGAAATAGTAGGCCAATTAGAGAAAAAAAACCTTGGAATCATCCGAATGCCTTGGTAAAGGTCTTTTGAAGTATCACTTATAATTATTTCAAATCCTCAAAAGTTTAATCATATTAAACCATAACTTTTTGGGAGCTTGAGAAAGTGTACATTAAAACAAGATACTGTGCTCTTTGAAAGAAGGGACTAGGTCTTTTTATATCCACATCCCAAGTACCTGACTAATAGAATGCTTTGGGGTGGAATGAATATTTGCCATTTATGTCTTGGAAGTTTATCAGGTCTTTGTTTTACAGCTTTTGGCTGATGCCATCATTTATGCTCAAAAAAATAGTTCTTGGAAACTTTTCATCTGGCCCAGTGGACCCTGTGATGGCTGATGCTATTGATTTCATGGTGGACAGGGTAAGGATCATGGCATTAGGGTGGGGACACTCGTACTTGGAATTTTCATATCTGCTTGGTTCCTGAAAACACATCTGTCTCATTGAGTATGTATTGGAGGTGCTTGTTAAGCAGTCCTCCAGATCAACTTTAATACATCCAGACAGATATTATTGCTGGTAACTCATCAGAATCCCTTGAGAGCTTTTGAAAATACAGATTCCAAGGCCTTACACCAGACCATTGAACTGGAATTCCTGAGCATGGGTTCTGGGATCACTGTATTTTCCTTCCGTGCCCCCTCTTTTACATCCCCCAAGTGAATCTGATGTAGCAGGTCTGTAGACTTGCATTTAGGAACTACTGGGCTAGATGACTTTTCTGAGTATATGTCTAGCTCTAAGATCTCTTAAAAGTTTATCTGCCATCTCTGAGCTTCAGGAATTGGTTTGCTGCCCACAGGCACCTGATTGAAGCAGCATTCAGGTTGAAAGCTACAGAAGGCCAGATTCCTGAAAGAGAAAAATGTCACCACCTGAGAGGCCCACTTCATAGTTGCTCAAATACATGTGTTTCCTCATCGGTGACCTTTCTGGCCCCACCACACATGATACCACCTTTATGAACACAAATATTATCTATGGATGTAGTAGAAATGTGAAAGACAAATTGATTCAGAAACTTTACCTGTTTTCTTTCTACAGCTAGAAAGTTTGGGTCAGAGTGAACTGGCTTCAAGGCTTACCCTGAATTGTCAAAATTCTTATGTGGAACCTCATAAAATTCGGGACATCCCTGTAACCATTATGGATGTAAGCTTTTTTTTTCCCCCAGTAAAAATAGATGCTTTATCTTTTTAAATGTATATGTCAAGATCTTCCTCATAATTATTTTATTATTTTTCAATGTTCTTTAACTGCTGCCCTGAATTTTTTTACCCCCTAGCTTTCTTAATCCCAAAATAATATGTTTATTGCTTATCCTATATTTTTCCTGGCAGGAATAGCACTATTGAAATCAGAATAAATTTAAACAAACATGGTTGTTCTCACCCATTTTGGTATATTTTTGCTATTCTCATCAACAGACATTGCACTTGAGTTATTACACATCTAGGCAGCAAAGAGAAGGTGCTTCAGGAGGGCAGGGAGTCAAGAATTCCATAACGTCTAATTAGTACAAAAGCTTGTTTCATGTATTTTTGAGTTGCAGTAAAATATACATAACAGAATTTACCATTTTAACAATTTTTAAGTGTACAGTTCAGTGGCATTAAGTACATTTACAGTGTCGTGCAACCATCACCATTGTCCATTTCCAGAATCATCCTAAACTGAAACTCTGTACCCATTAAACAATAACTCCCCATTACCCCCACCCCCAGCCTCTGGTAACCATGTTGTAGCATGTATTAGAGTGTCATTTCTTTTTAAGGCTGAATAATATTCCATTGTATGGATATACCACATTTTGTTTATCCATTCATCTGTTGATGGACATTTGAGTTGTTTACACCTTTTGGCTACTGTCAATAATGCTGCAGTTAGCAGTGATATAGAAATATCTGTTTGAGTCCCTACTTTTAATTCTTTTGGGTATTTACCTAGAAGGGAATTGCTGGGTCATATGATAATTCTGTGTTTAACTTTCTGAGCAACCACAATATCATCTTCTATAGCAACTGCACCATTTTACAACCCTACTAGCGATACACAAGGGTTCCAATTATTCCATATCCTCACCAAAACTTGTTATTTTCTATTTTTTGATAATAGCCATCCTAATGGATGTGAAGTGGTATTTCATTATGGTTTTGGCTTATTTTTTTAATCATATAACTACTTTATTTTGCCTCATAAAATAGATTTATTCCTAAATTCAAATATCATGGTATTTTTAAAAATTGATTTTTGTTGGGAAATTGATTTTTGTTATCCATTATGAGCATGTAAACAATAATTTACATTCTGCACTATAATCTCTACCTTATGATATTTACCATGTCACAGAGCAAGATTTTCAGTTAGCAAGTTGGAGATGCATTTTTTTTTTTTTTGCTTCTTTTAAATTACTTTTTGAAAAACTTTTTTTGCATATGTACATAAACATGTTTATATGGGCATTGAAAAATGTCTAGAATCAAACTGCTAGCAGTGGCTCCCCCAGGAAGGGTTCTGGACTTTTTCTTACACTCTTTAAATATTTGGGGGATTTTTTTTTTTTTACTGAGCATGTACTACTTATTAGCTGTTTTTAACTAACAGTAAAATTTAAAAGTTCTTTTGGGTTTCATGATATTTTTGAAATTAATTGGCATTTTCAAGAATGATTGTTCACTATTAATATTCTGCTAGTTTAGTTACCTATGTTTGAGGGAAAAGGAAATTCATAGTAGAATTTTCCTCCCAAAGAGATAGCAAGAGACGTTTGGCAGTAAAATGTGTAGCTAACATCTTAACGTTGGAGTTAAAGTCACCAGGGATCAGCAGGAGGAGGTGGCCCAGGCTGCACAGGGGTTTAGCAGTATCTCTTCATGAGAAAGAAATGCTCGGGGTGGCGCTTTCTATAATATGAAAAGGACATATTAAATACCAGTACGTTTCAGCTGTGTCTTTTTGTTCAAAGGTATTTGACCAGAGTGCACTTTCAACTGAAGCTAAAGAAGAAATGTACAAACTGTATCCTAATGCCCGGAGGGCTCACCTTAAAACTGGAGGCAATTTCCCCTACCTGTGCAGAAGTGCAGAGGTGAATCTTTATGTACAGGTAAGTCCCAGCTTGGAACCCAGAACACTTTGAACCCAAAATGTATGGTTTGAAACAAAGCTTTTTGTGTGTGTGGAGTAAAAGAGTAAGAGAACTACAGAATTCTCCGTAGGAATGAGGCATTGACTCAGTAAAGGTGGTTTGCATTAATAATTTATAGGAGAATTCGAGCAGGCATATTAGAGACACTGGGTGACTCTCTGCCCACCACCCATTTTCTAAGAATAGCAGGCCCGCTTTCACACACTGAAGTAGCCATTTGGTATGATGTAACTTTGCCTCCTGGACATAAGGAATTCAATTAGAGCAGGACATCAGACCTAAATGGTGGGGCCGGGGGGTTGGGGCCAATCTGAGTCCTGTGAAGTGACATCTTGATCTATTTTTAATGCATTAAAAAAGCACACACAAAAAAACTAACAAACACTACCACCTTTTCATCCTCTATCTAAATGAATATTAGAATAGAGTGAGAAATTATTGCTTTGGCAATTTGGCAAGAAGTATCAAGAGCCTTAAAAAAAGTCACCTGCTTTGATCTTGTCATCCACTTGTGGCAATAGATCCTAAGGAAAGGATCCTAAATACAGGAAAAACTCGATGCCCAGAGACATTCATCCTGGTGGCAGGAAGAACAGCAAAGGATGGAAAGGACCTGAGTGGCAGAGGGGGAGGGTAAACAGCTACTCGTGGAGCAGGATGCCACCATTTAAGATGTTTATGAAGACTTCGTAAGAACTTGGAGAGACTAATTACATATTAAATGAGGGACAAAGATCCCAATTGTGATTTTTTAAAAATATACTTTGACTTTTCTGTTTTCCAATATTTATCAAATTATTCTATATTAACGCTGTAATTTTAGAAGTATAAAACATATACTATGGTGACATTTAAAATAATGATTCTACATTTCTACAGATACATTTGCTGCAATTCCATGGAACCAAATACGCGGCCATTGACCCGTCGATGGTCAGTGCCGAGGAGCTCGAGGTGCAGAAAGGCAACCTCAGCATCAGTCAGGAGGAGCAATAGCTGGGGCTTTGGCTGGTAACAACGAGTGACCCCGTGTGTCCTTGTACAGTCAGTGACGCTAGTGCCCGCCAGTCGGCCTCTTTGCTCAGTTTGTCAGGCTCGCCGGTTGTCACTGTGTTTGGAAGTAGGACTGATTGCCGCCTTTGTGACAAGCGGCAGCTCTTCTAAGCCAGTGTAGTTGTTCCCTCTCGGTTTTTCTAGCTTTTGAATTTGAAGAAGTACTTTTGAAGACTCTCATTTTAAGAATTGTGAAAATTTTGCTACCAAAAGTCTTCACCTCTGTATTCTTATGTGAATGTTAATTTCCGAGGTTTGGGATTTTGTCATGTTTTTTTCCTTGCCTTTTTTTCTTTTCTTTTTGTTCTTCTTTTTTTAATTTTTACATTATTTGCTATAAATACTGCACATCCAGATTGTATATCAGAAGGACATTGGTTATTTTTATGCTTTCTTGGTTATAACAGTTACCAGAGTACCAAGGCTATCATACCACCATTTGCTCTCCTGCAAATCAACTACTAATTTCCATTTAAGCAAATTGTTTTGAGTTTTAGCTGTTGTCTTTCTAGCCATTACAGTCATTTGGAATAAAAATTCCATTTCAGTGAGTGGCTTTTGTGGTTATTATAGGTGTCCAACTGGGCTACACAGACATAGGACTTTCTGAAAAGCAGATCATGTCATTTGCCAATTTGGTATGACTTTAGGTAAGTTACTTAATCTCTCTAAAGTGCAATTTGCTCATTATTAAAAAACAGTAGCTATCTTTTATTGAGATACTATGTGCCAGGTACTTTTGATGTCTTCTTTTTTCCCCGTCAGTGCAAAATTCGAAACACACATAAAGCAGAGAAAACTACGTCCCCATCACCCAGCTTCAAAAATGATCAACTCATGGATAGTTTTATATCATCTCTTACCCCACCCTCACTTCTTCCACACATACTCATCTCATCACTGAATTACTTTAAAGCAATTTCTGATACCATATCTCATCTGTAAGTACTTCTGTATGTACCTTCAAGAGATAAAATAACCATAATGCCATGATCACACTTAAAAATTCCTTTATATTATCTAATATCTAGTCAATGTTCCCATTTGTCTTTTTATGATTGATGTTGTAATCGGCTCCCAAAGTTCACATTTTGCATGTGATTGAAATATCTCCTAAATCTCTTAAAGTACAAGTTCCTTCTCCCTCTTATTTTTTTCTTGCCATTTATTTGTTGAGGAAACAGGCTCATTTGTCCTATAGAATTCACTAGTCTGGATTTGGCCGATTGCAGCCATGTGGTGTGCTTTAACTGGTTTCTCTGTCCCTGGTATTTCCCATGAACTGGTAGTTACATCTAGAGGCTTGATCAGCTTTGGACTTAATCTTTTTGGCAGAAATGCTTCATAGGTAGAGCTGTGTGCATTCCATTGGGTAACTTTTGGAGACACATGATATCTATTTGTCTCTAAGTTGTTAAAACTGGTCAGTAGGTTGTGTTGTCAGTCTGATCTAGTCATTGGAAAATTCCCCTGATGGTTTTGCTGCCACTGCTGATCATTGCACAGAAGCATCGTTTCATTAGGGGTTACAGAACAGTGACAGTACTCTTAATTTTTATCATTCTGTATTTATTAACTGGAGTTAGCTGATTAAAACACACATACACACCCCACCCCCACCCCACCCCAACCCTTCTCTCATCAACTATTTGGTTTCTCTGAGGTACAATTTAGACAAAATCAGCGTCGATGCTTCATTCCCTCTAAGTTTTCAGAATATTGAGTTGGCCATACTTTTTCAGATTTCATCCCTACCACAACCCTGGTTAAACTGACTACAGGTGAGGTCACAGAGACGAGGAGAGATCGAGAGACTCACCACTTGGCATCACACAGTAAGGGGCAGAGATGGAATGCCAAGTTAGGTCTGACCATCCCTAAAGCCAGCGATCTGTCTCTGAAGATTACAGTGTCCTCTCTGACTGCCTGTGACTTGACAACTGTCGTGAGTCATGGAAGCATGTGATAAACCATGAAGGCAGGGCTTGCTGTTTTTAAATTAGCATTGAGGCTGCCATAGTTTCACTGTGTGTGTCTTGACTTCCTAACAATCAGGGAGCTCCTATGGGCAGGGCCTTGTCACACATGCCACATATGGTCAGAAGCCTTCACCTCAGCCGGTGCAGTAATGACTTATGGACTGCCCACACTTTTCAAAGCCTCCCTGTGTGAGCCATGACCTCTAACAGCGTTAACTATTCCCTGGCTCTATACCCCAAAGACTGCCATTTCCAGCCCTGACTGATTTTGAGTGCTGGCCAGTCTTCTACAGGCACCCCATACTCTACTGGCAAAAGCCATACCCATGTCCCCCCTGCCCAAATCTGCCCCTTCTCTCCTAAACGCTATCATCTCGGTTCTCAGCATCACTGTTCCTCAGATTCCCCAACTAGAAACACAGCCATCTTGGACCCCCATTCCTACTCCTCAACTCCCATGTCTCAGGCTGAAGCAGATGCTAAGATAAAACTTTGGGTGTAAGATGTTTATTAAGGATCAAAGGAAGAAAACTTGTAGAAGGGTAATGGATTGGGCAGAGGGAGATGTTGAGTTGTGATGCAGGCCCAACCAAGCACCAGCTGACTGGGTAGGGAGCTCTCTCGAGCTAGTAGTGCCCATTGGAATAGTCTCATAGAGAGCCGAGGTGGCCAGGCCCTCTGCACATCGGGCTCCTCACAGCCCGCCTGCCCCTCTAGCTCACTTCTCCTCCTTCCAGCTTCCTGTGTTCCAGCCACACCATTCCCCTAACAGAATGTACCACTGTATAGACTGCTTTTTGCTTGGAACATGCTTTGCCCATTTCTGTCTTCTAACCTTCCTCTCCTTTACCTTCTTCGAGGAAGAATAAATCTCATAGTTCTCTGCATACACCTGTTACAGCACCAACTGCATTATATTACATTATTGATATCCAGCCCCTACTCCCCCCACCACCCCAGACCACAAGCTTCCAGAGGACAAGAACTATGGGCTACTCAGCTCTCGTCCCTAGCTCCCGGCAGATTGCCTGGCATGAAGTAAATATTGACTACTGGTGGTGAATTTGAGCGGTTGTGGTTACATCGAACCAATCCACAACAGCTTGTCTGATTTGAAAGTTTGCCATAGAACACCCAAACGAAAGAAACGAGTACTGAATTTGCGAGACATATTTCAACATGTCGATTTTATTTAAGAACTTCCTTTTTTGTCTTGAAAAAAATACAAAATTCATTGTGCAAAATTCATCCAGATAAATGATCTAAGTCCCCTGTGGTACAAAATACCTTTCCCAAATGGAAGAGATGGAAGAGGAGGGTTTTCCACCTCAACACAGCACTTGCAGAGTAAGGGTGCCACATGGCCATGAGACTGCGTGCTATGTAGGGGTCTGAATCCTGTGAACTGTGAGACCTCAGGCAAGACACACCTCTCAGATCATCAAGTTACTGACTACAAAATGGGCTGATTTCAAAGCTTTTTCTTTCCATAAATTTTAGTTAGGTGTAGGTATTTTTTTATTAATAGAATTATTTTTTAAGTTAAAAAAATAGTAGATAGGACAGAATTCCCTTTCCACGGCAGTTTCCCTTATATTAACTTGCATTAGTGTTAGAATAATGTTTGCAGGTTTATCTGTTGGATAAACTCCTAGAGGTGGGATTGCTGGGTCAATGGGTAAATGTATTTGTAATTTTGGTAGATAATGCCAAATTCCCTTTAAGAGGATTGTACTATTGTGAATCCCACCAGCCATGTGTGATAGCTGAAGCCCCTTTCAGCTCAGTTTTTACTCTATCGCCTTCCCAGGACTCAGGCCCAATGGGTAACTTTGTGAAGTTTTTCTAAGATATGGGCTCCTTGGCTGGCTACAGCCAGCTTTGCCACATGCAAGAGAGCTCAAATTAGACAGAAACAGCTTTCAGGCAGAACTTTCAGGGTTCCTGAACAGACAGTTCTCCACATGCTGTGAAACTGTGAAGCTTCCTGAGTTACATTTCCCTGAAACCACACTCTCCTGCTGGTGTGGCTGAGCTGCGCAATAACCTGTGCTTGCCTGGCACCTAAAAGCAAAGCTTCAGACCAGCTGCACCATCCAATATGGTTGCCACTTGCCACAAGTGCCTATTTAAATTTCAAGTAATTAAAATTAAATAAAATTTAAAACTCAGTTCCTCAGTCACACTAGCCGCATTTCAAGTGCTCAACAGCCACAGGCTGGTGGCAAACATATTGCATAGCACAGATCCAGAATATTCCCATCATTGCAGAAAGTTCTGTTGGATAGTGCTGCTCCACAGATGTGAGCCTTTGTATGGAACTATTAAATATGAAGAAAATGACAGCTAAATGCAAGGTGTGACCCTGGACTGGATTCTGGTCCAGAAAAAGAACATGAATAGCTCAAATGAAAAAATTTGAATAAGGCCTGAAGATAAACTAATAGTATTGAATCAGTGTTTATTTCCTGGTCTTGGAAATTATACTGTGGTTATGTAAGATGTTAATATTTGGGGAAGCTGTATTGCGAAGAGTATTTGGAAATTACTATTTCTGCAACTTTTTTGTAAGTGAAATGATTTCAAAATAAGTTTTCAAGCTTAAAAAATTATAAAACAAGAGGGAAAAATGAGTGTGTGCCTCCTGGAACTGTCAAAGTATACAAATACACTTGGGAACAGAAACAGCTGTGGAGTAAGCACAGCATTCCAAAAGCCAGTGAATGAGTTAAGGGCCATCCATTTTGTAAGTGATGGATGGAGCCCTTCGCCAGGTAAGGGAGACAAGAATGCTGGATTTGACACCTGACCTCACCACCTAATTAGCTTCTTAGCCACTGTGAGCCCATGTTCTCTCCGAAAAGACACCCCTTGCATCTGGGGACTGCTGTGAGGCTCCGAGGAGATGATGGAGATGAAAGTAAGCTGAGAGATGTGAAGGAAAATACCTGTGGGAAAGGATTACCTGCAAAACTTGAGACAAGGCCCTGGACCGATCCTTGTGAAAAAGATTACAAACATTTGCCTGCTGGCCCTGCATGACTATGTGTTTCAGTAAGAAGCAGCTAGAGATCTGATAACAGTGATTTTTTTTTAAGCCCTTAAATGGTGGTCATCTGTTCAATGGTCCCCAGTCTGAGGTCCCATGCTCCTGAAGGTCCAGCCCCTCCAGTTACATGGCTGTGCACCTCCTGGGGGCACTCGGATCAGCATTTGCTTTCTTCCTGATGCTTTCTGCAAAAGACAAGATTCCTATTGCCTCATGCTGCCTAAGTTCTGCTGCATAAGTCTAGTTTTAGGTTTTAATAGGCTGCCATATTTGTGTTAAAAGCAGCAACAATAATATTTAAGAATATTTTGGAAAAAGAAAAAAGTCATACCTAATTCCTCCAGTCTGAAATGACTCTGTTTTCTTACTCTGCCTGTGGCAGCTGTGGAACAGCCACCATGCCAGGGGCTTTCCCTTTTGCCCTCAGTAACATGCTATCAATGTTTATTCTTGTTGCCACATGACCAGTATAGCCTTCACTACTATTGGTGACTGCCTAATACCTCATCCTGTGACATTTTATAAAGCTTCTTGCTAATGGACATTATGGTATTTAAGGCTTTGTCCATGAGCTGACCTTGTTTTTAATGAGGAATTAGTACTGGAACCTTTTATCCTGCCTGTCTGATGAGATGCCCTGAATTCCTAACCAAGCTTTGGGGATTGAAAAAAAAAAAATGTTTTTGCCCTTTTCCAAAATCTTCTTATTACATTCTGTTTGTTTAATAGCTAGGATCCAAAGGTTGTGATGGCTTCAAAAATTTTATTTGACCAGATCTGACTGGTTCAACTCATACCAAGCCATTCTGGCCCATATGTCTTAATGTTTATGAAAAAGACCTCTGCAGGCTGTTCCAGGCTTATTACAAACTAGAAAAAACAAAGTATAGAGGGCTGAAGAGGAAGAGACTGTAGCGTCGGTGGCTTTGGGGCTGTGAATGTCTTAAGGATCATCTGGGCCAACATCCTCATTACACAGAGGGGAAAACCAGGGCTGGGAGGCACCATGACTTGCCCAAGGCTCCACGTGAGCTCCATAAAAAGGCAGGGTGAGGACCAGGAATTTGGAAGGTTCAGGTCCAGCGCCACAGCCTGTGGTTTGAGTAGCCCTTGGAAAGCCCTGACACATTCCAGTGGGGCCATGCAGCTCTGACCCTGGGGCCCAGCGCTGCCCTGAGCAAGAGCTATGCAGGGGATGCTCTTACCAGCCAGGTCCCTCCTGCCAATGGCCACAAGGCCCTCGAAGAGCGCTTTGCTGGGGTTCTCACTGGTTGTAGCCATGCCATGCAGCCAGATGAGCAGCATCCGGTGGCCATGCTCCCGGTAGCTCTTGGTGCCTGAGGACCATGAAGGAAAAAGAGAGCGGGAGAAGAAGCCAACCTGGCCCACTTAGCATGAGCCAGGCCCAAGAACGTGTCTATTACACCCTGTACTGCCTCCTAAACACCAAGCCCTTCTCTGTGCTCTAGCAGAGCTCAGCACAGAGATGAGAGAGGAGGAGCAGACTCAGATGGGGGCAGGGTACAGATTTTGTATTGGGGACTCTTGAACTTCCCCCGCCCCAGGCTTTCTCCCGAGCATCTACCATGCATACTGTTAGTGTCACTCTTAAGAGAGAGAGATAACTGGCACTCATTCTTGTGATACCACAATGCACATGATTGTATGTTTTATCTCTGGCTGCTCACGATCTGTGCCTTGCATGTTAGTGGCCCTAGCCTACAGATGAGAAGACGGCTTAGTCAGAGACAGAGCTGGCCATGTCCTTTCTTCTGCACCAGTGTTTCTCAGCCATAAGTACTCATCGGGAACACCTAGGAAGCTTTAGAATATAAATGACACCTGAGTCCCCTCCACTCCCAGCGATTCCAAAGTACTTGGTTGGGTCTGGGTGCAGCCTAGGTACTGAGTGGCGTGAAAGCTTCCCAAGTGATTCCAATGAACAACCATGTTTGGAAAATAAGCGCCCACACCTCAGTGCCAGTGGTGGGGTTAACTTTTTATTAAACTCTGTGACTAGGCCTGCTGTCCCAGCTGGGGACACACACACACACACACACACACTCACACACACACGCATGCACATACACACACTCAGGCACTGATGGGCACAGCCATAGGATCCAAGTCAGTCTTTTCACTGTGTCCTCTGACTTTCTGGCCCTCAGCAGGCACTTTCTCATGGTGCTGTTCTCGGTGCGGCAGTTTCGTCTGACCCATTTATTCACTAGCCCTTGCCCCCAGCCCCGTAATTTATCAGTGCTCCTTTATTGTCTACGGAAGTTCTTATTTAAAATAGAGTTCACTTTTCACCCCCTGCTCTATTCCACTAATTGGTTTGCATATTTTGTATGTCTCTATTATTGTAGTTATATAAATAGTTGAGTCTGGTTGAGTTAGACTCTCTTCACTTCCCCCCCCACCCAGAATATTTATTTATATATTTCCTATTTATTCTTTCAGGTAAACTGTAGAATCTTTTAGTCAAGTTTCAAAAACCTCCTATATTCATTTGATTAAAATTGGATCAAAGTTTTAATCTAATTTGGGAAAAATCAATATCTACATGACACTTTTCTAGCTAAGAATACAAAATGTCATTCTGCTTACCCAAGTCTTATGGTTCACCTAATTTTTATTGTTTTACTCATGTTATTCATATCTTTTTAGAAACACACACTGTCATAAGTGGAATATCTTTTTAAAAAATATCTCTGTATATTCTGCCCACTTATTGATACATAGGAACGCTGTGTACGTATATTTGTATATTTTATCATATGTTTAGCCATTTTCTTGAATTATTTTAATCTAAGTTTTCTGTTGATTTTAGACTTCCTGTGTATATAATTATAGCATCTGAAATTAATAAATTTCTCTCTTCCTTTCCAATATTTATACTCCTTATTTCTATTTCTGTTTTGTGCCTTATTAGTACCAGGGCCAAATTTTCCAAATAGATGTTAAATTATAGTGACGACAGCGATTCCTTTCTTTTTACTGGGAATGCCTTAGTTTCATGTTTGAATGATGCATGCCGGCTCCAGATGATTCATGAAGAATATGAAGTTCACAGACCAATGGGGGAGGGAAAGGCAGAGGGCATAGCCGGTGCAAAGGCCTAGAGGAGTGAAAAAGCACTCTGTGTGTTGGAAATGGCATGTGCCTTTGTGTGGCTAGGCTGGGGTTGCACAGGCTTTTTCCCCAGAAGCACAGAAAACTGAATACATCTCAAGTGTCCCCACCCCTCTGCCCACTGGTTGCTCCGGGGTGCCAAGGCAAGGTGGTACCTGTCCACTGTTGCTCGATGGCGTAGACATGGGCCTCAGTGAACTCCCAGCAATACGCGAGCTTCTTCCATTCATGAGGCTGCAGGTACCTGGAGGCCAGTCGCCACAGCACAGAGCGGAACTGCTCTGTTTCCTGCCGATGGTCTTGCTTAAAGGTCAAGCTTTTCCTAGAGGGGTCACCAGGGTCCCTGCAGGAGAGGTGGTCCTGTGGGGCAGATCCCAAAAGTGCATCGGCCATCTGGGGGAAATCCCTGCCAGGTTCTCCCTTATGATCCTGGACTGGGAACTGGGACTGGCATCATTATGGATCTAGAGCTTACTGTCCACTACTCTGGACTCTATGCCTTGCCTTGACCTCTGGAACCTAAGCCATTCACACTGTTCCTCCATCCAGAATTTCTCTCACCTCCTTGTCCCTCAACCCCATTGCCATAGTCAAAAGACCACCCAAATGCCACCTCTTCCAGAAAGGCTTCCCAATTTCTCTTTTTTCCCTGTATTCTTACATTAAAGTTTTGGTCAACAGAATGACTCAGCAGCTGCGGCTAAAACCAAGCAAGCCAAGAACCAGGCACTGGACTTGCTGAGTCTCAATAAGGAGTGAAGGGTGCTATTATAGAATTCTTTCTATGCAAAACGGATGACAAAATGAGAGGTTACAAAAGCAATAGCATAAATTAAACCCACAAAAGCCTAAAGTAAGTGAATGAAGAGTTCTGATTGTTAAAAAGCTCACGGTGAGAAAAATCATCCTGGTGTCTGCATGTTACATCTTGGTCAACAGTGTCTGGCCAGTCACCTGTGAGGTGGTAACCTAGGAGCTTGGCTCTCACCTGGGGTGGTAAAAATCGTTTCCCTAGAGCAGTGTTCTCAGGTCCACTGGTACATTGGGGTCCTCTGAGAGCTTTAAGAACTACTGATGCTTGGTCTCCAGGCCAGAGATTCTGTTGAATTGGCCTGGGGGTAGGGAGGCAGAATTCATGATTCTAACTGTGCCTCTGCCTGACTGTTGAGAACTTTTAAAGAGTGAGGTGGCTTAGAATTAATCACAGAGATGAATCACTTCATCAAACCCTTGGTAGTAATATCTTGGGGTTACATTTAGGAGCCTCTGTTGCAAAGGAGTTGTAATGCTTATGAGAATCTAGCGTGTCAGTGAAAGAGAATATCTTATGATTCCTAGTGAAATTCATTATTCATCAATTGACTTTGGAATAGTGATTTTTTATTTGAGAGTTGTAAGTCAGTAAACATTAAAATGTCTAAGATATTTGAAGTTCACTTTATAGGTTTAATTTATTGGATTTACTAGGGTAATTTAAGCATTTAGGAAGCATTTGAAGTGCTTGAAAAGAAAATCTATTAAATGTATTCATTTACTTTAAAATGTTTACAGTAGTTTAATTAACTAAGTTTAAACATGAGACCAAACATTAATCAAAAGGCTTCCTTAAAAGTGACTGTTAAAATTTATTAGGTTGTATAATAGAATAATAAGATTTATAAAATGAATATAAAAGTTTAAGGAAAACTAGTTTCTAAATTTGTAGAAAATTGAGTATTAATTTTTAAAACTGAAGAAATGTAAAAATTATTTTCTGTGTATAAAAACAACCCACAAAGACACCAAAAAACTTCCCATCCCGTTCCCATTTGCTGATAACTGGAATAGCAA
>NW_006442109.1:10418482-10432823 GCF_000325575.1 Pteropus alecto
GCAGACATCACTAATCAATCCCAACACACTTTCCTACTGGGCTCAGAAAGTTGCCTGAATACAATACTCCAAGCAGCAATTCCAATCACCTGGAGATTGGCAGTGAGCTATAAGCACTGGCCATCTCTTTATCCACACATGCATGTGTTCATCCATCAACCAAGAGTGACAGCCATATCCAGTAGTCTTTCTACATTGGCATGGACCTCAGTCAGCCTTATTTCAGTGTGGTTTGGATAATCCCCCATCCCCAGACCCTCACAATCAACCCTAGTAGTAGGTAAGGCAGGGATTATTACCCCCTTGGAAACAGAATAAACAGTTTCACCTCGAGCAAGGCTGCTTCCTTTCCAACTTGGAGAGATCAAGCATAGGGTGTCAGTACCTTCTCCCATCTGTAGAAACGATCAGCTTTTATGATCATGTCTACCAGGCTGACATGGTTGCTGCGGGCGGCCACTGCCAGGGCGGTTTTTCCTTGCTGCAAGTAAGAAGCGAGGAGGGAAGCCACAGTTTCTACAGGAAGGATCTAGCACCGTCTACAAACCCTGCTGCCCAAAGAAAGCAGTTCCCAAAAGTCTACACTGGAGAGCAGAAGGGCTTTCTGAGCATGACAAGAGAGGTGGAAAAGTCATAGGTTGAATAAAGTAATAATAATAATTCCAGCTACCACCTCTTGTGTTTCTTTAGAATTTAGGAAGCCTTAGAACAATGAAACACAAGCCTGCATAACTCCAACATTACCTGTGAAATAGTTGTTACCAGCCCCATTTCTCGGATGAAACAAGAGCCCAGAGATGGGGCTTGGGCTTATTGTGTCCTATTTGCCCACCTCCCCTCAGTCTCCCAGCTCCATGCCTCCTGCACAGTGCTGGCCTCAGCCACTCCTAGGACCTGTGGGGAAATGGGAAGCTCCTCTTGGAGTGTGGTCAGTTGCCCTGGGGCCCAGCTGAAAGCAGGGAGCCCCTCCCAGGTCCAGCCTCAGGGCCTGGTCTGCCTCCTCGCCCCCGACCCTCCCCATCCCACCTGAAGGGCTGGCCTTGCTGGGCCACATATACAAATGCCATTCTTTTCATGAGCCTGTGACCTCCCAGATCTCCAGCCACCTGAGGAGGTAGCTACCTCAGAAGGGTTTGTGGAATGCTGATGTGCTGCTCCTCCACTCCCCAACCCCACTCCCCACCAGGTGATTTAAATGCTGAGGGATCTCAGAGAAGGCAAGGGAAGGTAATAAAGGGGCAGGAAGTCTTCCTAGAGGAGGTTGCATTTGTGCTAGTATATAGGGATGGGAGGCCTTGACACTCTGAGAGCAGGAGGCATTTCAGCAGGGTCTCTGGCAAACAGGGAGCCATGAAAGCATGAAAGGGAGGCTGGTTGTGAGCAGAGAAGTACCTTATCTCTCAAGTTTAAGTCAATCCCCGCAACCAGGAGCATCTCCGCTATGTCCTGCCAGGCGTGCTCCGCAGCAAGGTGGAGGGGCGTCTGCTGCCTCTGCGGAAGAAGCCAAGGGGATGGGAGGATCAGAAAGGCATACAGGGTGGGCCAGGCTCAAAGCCAAGACAGGACCAAAGTGGGTACACACCAAGCTGGAACTTAACAAAGGATTATAACTTCTCTAAGAAGTTATGGGAGGCAGGGAGTAAACTAGGTTTAATAATGAACATAATACTCAGCAGAGAACAAAAAGGTGGAAAGAATAAAGAAAAAATATTACTTGATAACCCACCTAAGTCCAGCTCTGTAATGATCCTGTATATTATATTTATAGTTTTACATATTTGAGATCATCCTATATATATACATTTTGCATTCATTTTTATACTTAACATAATACTTTCCACATATTATAAACTCTTATAAATGCTGTTTTTAATAGCTTTATAATAGTCTACATCCATACCATAATTTACCTAACACTTCTCAGTTTTTAAATTTTGGGGTCATTTTCAAATCAAGGACTGCTAAACAGTACTGCAATGAATATCTTTATGCATATTTCTCAAAGCTGAATTCTCAGTCCTGCAAAAACTGACCATTTTAACAGTCTACAATATATCCTGCCAAATTGCTTTTTACTCCTAGTGGTTCTGTGTGCCAGCACTGAGGACTATATGGTTGGGAGGTGGATTGTGGAGATAGGGATTTAAAAAGGCTCCTGACAGATCACAACTTCAGGACTCAGAGGCCTCTTGTCATTACACAAGACTGCTTCATCACCTCTTCCCTGGGAATTTTCCTTAAGGATAACAGACAGCAAAAGGAAAAGGTTGAATGTAGGGAGACGTTTACTGCAGTGTTATATATATCATGGCAAAAACTTGAAAACCACCAACATGTTCAAAATAGAAGAGTGGGTAATAAAACGAAGTTACCTTTAACAAATATTCGAATAGCTTTTTACAAGCTAAAAAAGCAATTCTTCAGCTCTGGTGCCATGCTGATACACCGCAGTCCAGCCCTGCCAGCCCAAGAGGGTGCCAGGCTCCATGGGGCCCAGATGGTTTCTGCAGCCACTTACGTTGTCAGTGGCATCCAGGTCACTGCCGGCATCAATGAAGAGCTGGACCAGGATGGGAAAGTTGTACCTCACAGCGAGATGCATTGGAGAGGCACCCTGCTGAGGAGGGAGACATGCGGATCAACTGACGTGTCCCTCCCAGGACTGCCAGGCTGCAGGCGGGTGCTGCAGGATGGGAGTATGGCGGGGTATGGATAGTGCTTCTGGGTTTGGCGGTGGCCTGAGGTATTTATAGCCCCAAAGCCTGAATCCCTAGGGTCCAAAACTTATCCTTAAGGTGGGCAGGGACCTGAAGACCCAAGTTTGAGATTTTGCTATGCCAAGAACTCACTAGGTGACTTTGGGCAAGTCATTTCCCTTTTCTGCTACTTTTCATCAGGAACAGAAAAAGAACATTAGGTAGAAACTAAGGAATCTGGAAAAAGTATGGATTTCAGTTAATAATAATGCATTGACAATGGTTCATTAATTGTGACAAATATACCATACTAATGTAAGATGGTATTAATAGGGGAACTGGATGTGGGGTATATGAGAACTGTTTGTACAACCTTTGCAAGTTTTATGTAAAATTATATATATTCTAAAACAAAAAGTTTATTAGAAACTGCAGGACACTGTGAATAGTATGCTTTAAAAGGGGGGCGAGGGTGGAGAGACCCACATGAATATGCCCAACCGATTTTTGACAAAGGTACAAAAGCAACTCAGTGGAGGAAGTTAGATAGCCTTTTCTATAAATGGTTCCAGAGCAATTGGACCTCCGTAGGCAAAACAAACAAACGACATAAGCCCTTTGACTGAAACCACACATCTTACACAAAATTAACTCAAAATGGATCATAGGAGGAAAACTTCAGGATCTAGGACTAGGCACAGTTCTTAAATTTGACACCAAAAATACGACCCAAAGAAGGAAAATATTGATAAATTGGATCTTGTCAAATTAAAAGTGTTTTGCTCTGCAAAGGATCCTGTTAAGAAGATGAAAAGACAGGCTACAGACCAAGAGAAAATATTTGCAAGTCACATATCTTACAAAGGCTAGTTCTAGAATATAAAAAGAACTCTCAAAACTCTACAGTTAAAAATAAACATTTAGAAAATGAGCATAAGACATGACTAGACAGTTTACTGAAGAGGATATACAGATGGCAAAAAAGCACATGAAAAGATGTTCAACATCATTAGCCATCAGGGAAATACAAGTTAAAACCATGATGAGATATCACTACACACATATCAGAATGGAAAAAATTTTAAAAAGCGACACCACCAAATATTGACAAAGATATGGAGAAACTGGATTACAAGTACATTGCTGCTGGGAATGTAAAATGGTACAGCCACTCTGGAAAACAGTTTTGGAATTGTTTATAAAACTAAATATGCAATTACCATAGGACCTAGCAATTGCATTCTTGGCATTTATCCCAGAGAAATGAAAATGTGTGTTTATACAAAAATCTATACATGAATGTTCATAGCAGCTTTATTCATATTAGCCCCTAACCGGAAACAACCAGATGTCCTTCAACAGGTTCCTGTAAATCATTACAAAATAAAAAATAACCCAAGAGAAAAATGGTCAAAGGCTATGAACAGACATTTGATTAAAAAGGGAATACAGAAGACTCTTAAAAGGAATATAAATTAATACCGCATGGAGATAAAATTCTTCACTCATCAGATTGGCACAAATCCAAAAGCTTTGCCAAATGTGTTGACAAAGCTGTGGGGAAATGGGCACCATTTTATATTACTGAGTGAGTATAAATTGATACAGTCCATAGAGACAGCAATTTGACAGTATGTATAAAAAGTACAAGTGCAAGTGCCCTTTGACCCAACAAATCTATGTCTAGACATTTATTCTACAGATATAATTCCACAAATATGGAATGATATATGTGTAGATTTTTGTTGCAGTATTGCTTGTAATAGCAGAAGATTAGAACCACACTTATATAGAAGACAATTTAATAAATTATGGTCCAACCATGGAGTGGAATACTATGCAGCTATAAGAAAGAATGAGGAGGTTTTTAAATATATATACTTATATGGAAAGATCTTAAAGATATAGTTATGTGATAAAAGCAAGATGCACATTCTCCAATAAAAGGTACTGGTGCTTCTTGGAGAAATTGATTCTAGGACTAGGGCAGGAAATATATAGGATGAGTCAGGAGCATCTTGTGATAGAAAGTAAAGAAGTGCTCAAAAAAACACAGTGATGTACATACACACTTACTAGAATGACTAAAAACCAGGACACTGACAGTACCAAATGCTGGCAAGGATGTGGAGCAACAGGAGCTCTCATCCAAGGCGGTGCCCCCTTGGGAAACAGTTTGACAGTCTCTTACAAAACTAAAGATGCTATTACCATATGATCCAGCAGTCATGTTCCTTGGTATTTACCCAAAGGAGTTGAAAAGTTATGGCTCATAAAAACCTATATATAGATGTTTATTGCAGCTTTATTCATAATTGCCAAAACTTGGAAGCAACCAAGATGTCCTTCAGTAAACAAATGGATAAATAAACTGTGGTGTATCTAAACAATGGAATATTACTCAGCACTAAAAAGAAATGAGCTATCATAGCATCAAGCCATGAAAGGACATGGAGGAGCCGTAATGCATATTACTAAGTAAAATAAGCCAATCTGAAAGCTAAAAAGAAACGAGCTATCATAGCATCAAGCCATGAAAGGACACGGAGGAGCCGTAATACATATTACTAAGTAAAATAAGCCAATCTGAAAAGGCTATATAATGTATGATTCCAACTATATGACATTCTGGAAAAGGCAGTACTATGAAGACAGTGAAAAGATTATGGTTGCCAGAGGCTGGGTGGGTGTGGGTAGGGGTTGAATAGTCAAACAGAGGATTTTTATGGCAGTGAAAACATTCTCTGTGTTACTATAATGGTGGATACATATCATTATATATTTATCCAAACCCATAGAATGTACAACACTAAGAGTGAACCTAATGTAAACTATAGACCTTTTTTTTTTTTCAATTGGAAGAAAAATGTAAAACCTAATATACAATATTGGTGAGAGGAGTAAGAAATGTGTGGCCCACACACTGCTGTGGCTCTGCACATTGGCACAAGATTTTTAGGAAGTGATTAGGTTTATATATCAAGAACTAGAAAGATGTTCACAACCTCAAATGCCCACTTTTGGGAATCTTTCCAAAAGAAAATTTACATGCACGAATAAAGCTGTACCACTGGTATTGACAAGTAAACTCGATGTCATACCTTGTTAAAGAGGCTATTAAATCATGACCCCTCTAATATCAGACCAAATGTCATCATCAAAAGCTATGCAGCAATACAGAAATGCTGTATTGCTGGGCACAAAATTATATATATATATATATTATAATTCTAACTATACTAAAATAGGTAATTTTTTAAAAATTGTTATAGAGTAAATAAAAAAGCATATCTGTGGGTAGTAGATAATGGATGATTTTATTACATTTTCTAAACTTCTTTTAATGAATTTTAAAGTGTAATTTTGTTGGCAGATTTAAATTAATATTTGAACATATAGAGAGACATATTGTGTTCTATATAGGAAGACTAATTATTAAAATCATTTAAATGATCTCCAATTAGTTTACAGTAGTACAGTGATTAATCTAAATCTTTAATTTTTTGACAAAATTACCTTAAATTTCAATTGGAAGAATAAACAGGTGAGAATATAAAGGGATAAAAAAATTATACTAACAAGAATAATTAAGGGAGACTATTATATATGACTTTAAAACAAATTATAAGGCAACAATAAAATAGTATGGTACTGGCTCAAGATTAGAAATACAACTCATTAAAAAAGAATCTTTCACCCAGAAATAGAACCCATCATATATCAAAATGTAAATATGTGATGATGGAAGGAATGAAAAAGCACTAAAATATGTTAGAATTATTTAATAAATACACTTGAGATAGAGACATAAAAAATTGTGGGAGGAACATCTGTTATTAATATATCACACCATATGTAAAAGTACATTTTAGGAAGATTAAAAAGAAACATCAAACAACTAGAATATTACTAAATTAAAATTCAAAGCTTGTGTCAAGAATAATTTTGATTTCATAAAAACTTACACCTTCAGTATGTCAAAAAATTATAAGAGCAAACAACATACATGATGGTCCAAAAATTAGTTTAAAAAAAAACACAAAGGAAAAACTCACCATTAGGGCAAAGGATCTGAAGAAATAACTCACAACAGAAGAACAAACTAGAAAAATGAGTTAATGGGAAAAGTTCAATATAATCTAAGAGATTTAAAATAAAACAATAACAAAGAATCATTTAACTACAAAATTGATTAATATCTAATATTGGTGAAAGGTCACTCAAAAATGACTAGGAGCTACATGCTGTGAACTTTCTGGAAAGCAATTTAACAACTTATATCAAAAATCATAAAAATGTTTTTATTAGTTGTCCTAGAAATCCAGTTTGGAAAATTCACATATAATACAAAAGAAATAAAAAATTATACGCCATAAAGATGTTCATGAAATCAATATTTATAGTGGCACAATCAGAGCCAACTTAAATATCCAACAGTTGAGGAACTGTTAAGTAAAATGTGATGTGAACACTGGACCACATCTGGCATGGTCAGCCCCTAAAAACAGCTACTAGGAAAACTGCAGCAACTCTGGATACCTGGGCTGGGTAGACTCCACTGGACTAGAGTCAAGATTCTTGCGTCTTGATGCGGAAAAACAAATAAGCATCCCCCTTTCCAGAATTCTGCCTTAGCTTAGATTCATTCTAGTTGGAGGTGCTGAGGAGAAACTGAGAGGGAATAAAGTATTGCTTTACTAGAGCTTTGGGATTAAGGATGCCTTTTTTCCTCTATATTCCAATAAACTGTGTTACACTGTCTTTACAATAATTTTAAATAGAGTATTTATTTCAGCTATATGAAATGACCTCTTTCTAATTTAAATAATAGATAGTTCCTCATTTATGTAATGAGAATAATAATAGGACCTATAGATAAGGAAATAGAGGCCCAGGGAGGTCAAAGCTGCTCGCTGAAGGTCATTTAGTTTTTGAGTGGCAGACCCAGGCCGCAAAGCCGAGTTGTCTGACACCGAAGTCCACGTCTTAACCACAAGGTTCCCTGTCATCTATGGTATACTATGTGTACCACAACATAACAGGAAAAAAAATGAACAACCAAGAGGCTAGATGTATAATAAAAAGATCATTACTAAGACCCAATGGATAAATGAGTGGAAAACAGGAGCAAATTCACTCGGGAAGAAGTGCAACCTTGGTTTCTAATCCTGTTCCACTAGAACCTTATTTGATTTTCCTACCTGCGGCCAGCTTCCCTGGTCCTGGGCCCCACCCCCACCTCCCACCCCAATCAATGAGGTCGTGGAAGACTTTGCAGAGGACACTCCCTTCAGCCCAGGCCCCACACTTACATAATCAGCTACATTGGTGCAGCCTCCTGCATGGATGAGGGCCCGGGCCACATCCTCAGAGCCTCCAAGGGCTGCGTAGTGCAGGCCGCTCTGTTCCTTCTAGAGGAAAACAGGAATCATTGCAATGTCCCCTCACAGTGAGTTTACGAAGCACTTTGGGATTCATTATTCCATTTTTGTCTCATACTCTCGTTCTCCCGGACTACTATCCCCCTTAAACCGTGAGGCTGGAGAAATCAATGACTTGCTGAGGCCTGGTGTCTAGTAAAAGGAGCTCATTATGGTCTCAACTTTTTCTCACTTCCTCTCACAAACTCTGACACATAAGTCATGTGTATCTCCGACACATGCAGAGTATAGACTCTGAGGACATGTTTTCAAAGAAGGGGACAGTAAGATTTGCCAGTACAGGGCAAACCCTACCTGGCATGCACTGCCCAGCTGGAGCTGGTCTCAGGGTGTCCCAGCAGGACTTGCCAGGGCCAAAGCAAGGGCTTCCTCCCGGAAGGGCCTTCTAAGTGCTCTTCTTCAGTCAGAGCCAACCCCTGGCCCAACAGCGACCTCACATGAGATACCTCCCCACTCTGCCAGGCCAGCCTCACTAGGTGACCAACTATCTCAGATTGCCTGGGACTGAGGGTTCCCTGGGATACAAGACTTTCTATTTTAAAACCAAGACATCGTGGAGCAAACTGGAACAAGTTGGTCACCCTCTCAAAGACTGTCTGAGTGAGTGCACAGAGTGGGTGGGAACCAGGCCATCTCTCATTGATAAATGCATTCACTTTGGGTTTGCTCCCTTCACAGAGACCCTGATGCATGACACGGAGGGGTAGGAGTGTCCATACAGAACGGGGCCTCTGCCAGAAACCAAGACTAGAGCACAAGGCCCAATGCAGTGGGCAGCTCCAACCCCACCAATGGCCACCAGCTGGACACCAGCTGGATACAACCTCCCCAGTCTCGAAACTCCTATGCTGTTACTGTTAGGAAGCCCTCCCAGTGCTGGGCACAGAGAAAGGGCCTCATTGACCAAAGAGCAACACCAGAAGGACACATTTGGGTGCCCTAAAGCAGCTACTTTCCTTCTCTGGGCCTTGGAGTCCCTCATACCCTCCACTCCCATACTCCTAGGCTAGTAGCTCCAATGCCTTCTAAGGGAGTTCTGTAAGTGTTTTGTAGCTTATAAAGCATGATTCACAATTAGGAAAGTTTAACATTGATATTATTAAATTTACATTTGCCATTTTGCTATTTATTTTCTATGTCTCCTATCTTTTTTGTTCTTATTTTCTCCTTTACTTTGTGTCAAATATTTTAGCATACCATTTCAATTCCTGTTTTCAAACTAGTTTTGCTATCATTTATATTTTATTATGTATTATCAATATTATTTTTGCCTTATTTTTGAAATTTGGAACAAATAGCGAACAGATACTGAAGCCATTCAACCAGCCAAGAAAGACTATTTGTCATTGATCTAAAAGTAAAAAGCAAAACAAAACAAAAACACAAATACCAACTCCTTACTTAAAGAAAGACCACAACCCACCTTTCCAGGGGAGAATTTCTAGTGACTGACTTAAGGAAATACGATGAGGAGGAAGAGAAGAAGCCTGTCCCAGAGTAACACCCAGGCCCCGGTTTGAGGGCTGGTGTAGCCCTTCACAGGTGGGCCTCATAATGGGGAACCACCCCACACTGGGTGGGGCAAATCTTCATGACCGAGTCAGGAGATTGGCTTCTCAAACTCAGTTTTGCTTCTTACCAGCTTGTGACCAGGAAAAGTCACTGAACCTCTCTAAACTTCACTTTCCTCATCTGTAAAATGCAGGGGACATTTTTCTGAAGTGATAGTTATAAAGGTGTTTTGTGAACTATCAAATGCCTAATGATAAAAAGACACAAACAGATGTTGAGTTTCTATTCTGTCCTGGGCACTGTGTTCATATTCGAGCTTCACAGAAATGTAAAAAAGTAAGTATATATCATCCCCATTTTATAGTTGGGAAATGAGGCTCATAGAAAATAACTTTCCCATATCACACAGCTCAGAAGTGAAGAAGCCAAGACCAGAACCTGGGCCTGCTGCCTCACAGCCTCTGCTCACGATGTTCAGAAATCATTATGGCTGCTACTGTTACCACGGTTTAGCTCAGCAGCCAAGGGCAGACATCAGTCATGAGGAGGCCTGGCTACCTGGGTGAGGGCGTTCACGCTGCTCCCAGCCTCCAGAAGGAGCCGCACACAGTCGGGGTGGATCCCTTCAGCAGCTGCGTGCAGAGCCGTCAGACCTTCCTGAAACACACAGGAGAGGTATGAGGATGGCAGGAGCCTAGAACGCCCATATGCCAGGCTCCGGGGCTCTCTGAGCTCTCCACTGTCCTGTTACTGAGGACAGTGAACTGGTTTTTGTGGTTCCCTGAGCCTCACACCTGATTTTCTCACTGTGAGGGGCATGTGGTACATTCACCCCTCCTCCATACCCGTGTTCACATGCTCCTCACCCTCCAAGCTGCCTCACTCCTGCTTTCTGTCCATTCCCTCCTACTCCAGGAAGCCATCCCTGATCGTCCTGGCCACTGAGACTTCTCGCATCTTTTGAGCACACAGCCTGTGTATGACTTCTTGGTAATCCCTCATGCCTCGGGCCCTACAAAGCCTGGATTTTTGTGCTGCTGCTTAGCTTTTCCTGGTGGGCTAGTAGTCCAAGAACATGTCCCTAGCTCCTGGCTTCAGGGCCTCTACGACAGAAAACTAGGCTGCATCACTGGTGGGAGTTCCTTAAAGGCAGGGAGTGAGTGTCATGCATCTCTGCGTCCTCCAGGGGGCAACTCACCACATTCCTCTCCTCCAAGTCCAGCCTGATGTCCAGGAGTCGCTGTAACACAGCCAGATGGCCCCGGCCAGCAGCCAGGTGCAGGGCTGTGTTCCCCTCCTACAGGGAGAAGGGGCTGGGAGAATCATAGATCCTCTCAGGCTCTGGGGACCCGCTGGAGCCATCCCCTTATTTCACAGACATGGAAATTGAGGTCCAGAGAAGGCAAGTAACATCTTCGGGGTTGCAGAGCAAATCATGAGTTGCTGCAACACAACCAGGTGGACTCTACAAACTGTAGCCTTGCGTACTAAGCCAGTGCCACCCTGCCCCCTGAGAACTGTGCGAAAAACTACAACTCAGGGCACTTTCAAGGGCCAAGTCCTGGTCTCTCTTATACTACAAGGCAGACACATTACTTTTTAAAAAAATCCCTACCTTCCATGTTCCTGTCTAAAGTTAATCCCTTGCTGGGGACCCCAGATCACCATCCCCATCCTCTGCTTAAGGCCACAGCTCCAGGGACTCTCCCTGTGCTCAGGCTGTACCCAGCCAGCCACATGGCCCAGTCACTTGCCTCCTTGTCTTTGTTCAAGATGTTAGCTTTTCATTGACTAGTGTGGCCCGCCCTGACATAATTTAAAACTGGAACTCCCACCCCTGTCCTCCTGATCTCCTTATCCTGCTCAGCTTTTCCTTTTTCCCATAGCACTGATAACCTCTAACAGTTTATAATTTACTTGTAACTACGCTTATTATTTATTGTCTGACTCTGCAGTTAGAACTTAAGCACCACAGGGCGGAGATTTCTTTTTTGTTCTCTAAAGTGCCTAGAATAGAGCCTGCAGCACATGGCAGACACTCAAAGGTATTTGTTCAGTGAGTAAATAATGTGATGGAGAGCTTAACCTGTGTCTTTTGGAAATTGAAAGCCAAAGGACTGAGAAGTCCAAAGGTGACTGTGACAGAGCCGAGAGAGTGGAGCGGGTGGGGTAGGGCAAAAGGCACAATATTTTTGTATTAAAAGTGGCCCCTGCTGAGGGGTTGTCCTCAAAGGGATCTTACTAGGACACCTAGAGGGGAAAGGACAGCTGGAAGTGGCCAGCCGGAGAAACAGTATGTCCCTAAAGAACCACAGAAGGCAAGGATACCTGAGGAACCCACGGAAACATACAGAAGGGAAGATCCAGCTTTGGCCATTCATCACATCCAGAAGGCCCCTTGGACACATCTAGCTGAACCAGTCATGGGAGCCTCCTAGCTCAAGCTCTTTCCTCATCCTGGCCTGTCGCAGTACCTTCCTGAGGTAAGAATCAGCACATTCACATTTAGGCATAGATCTTTAAAGGGCCCGATGAGGATGTGAACATATACCAAAGCCAAAGCAGTACTTAAAAGAGTTAAAAACATACCCACCCCATGATAGATCCCACACATACATAAAACAGCTATAACTATCTTATGGGATCAAAGATGAAACATTTAAGTTTCCCTTATGATCATCATCATATTATATTAATAAATAAACTTAAGTTTAAAAATTCCCCTCAGCGGCTTTGTTCCGCTGCTCTCCCACCCTCTCCACTCACTGCAGCAAGCAAGGATCAGGCTGTGGGGCTGTGGCCACAGTGTGAAGTCTCTGTGTTCAAAGAGACACAGAGAACGTGAGTGAACGGAGGCGAGCCCGACACGTGCCCCCAGCGAACAGGGCTGTGGAGACAGGGCAGGGCTTTCTCTTTCCTTCTGGGTTATTAATATCCACATCTTGTCCTTTGAAGATGCAGGTGGCACGAACCCCCTACTAGGGCTGGGCAGGGCAGGGCACTCAGAGGCAGGAGAGGCTGACAGTAGGAGGGCTTGGCCTTGGGCCCAGTGCCTTCTGCCCTCCACCTGTGGGGGCGCCCAGCCTCTTTACATCTGTGAGGTCCTGTCAGCATCTCCCTAATGTTCCCAGTGGAATTAATCACTTTCTCTGGGCTCTCAAAGCCTCCCTACCGTTACAGCACCTGAGGCACGACATGCGTTGTCATTGATTCTGACAAGTCTATCCCCCTATGCAGCCATGGGGTCCTAGCAAGAGTTAGACCTTAAGTGGCCCAGAACCTTGTAAAGCTTACTTACTGTGGCCCCTCCCCAGATGAAATACTCCTCATCTGAAAATATAAAACTCAACAGGGCCATGCAATTTCAAATGCTTCTTTCTAGAATTTCCAATTGCAAGGGTTCTGGGTAAGTTCATCAAAGCTGGACTTTCTTGTTTTTCTTTTGGTTTTGGTGCTCCTGCTCTCTCGGGGCCCTAAGTAGAATCATTGTTTTGCCTCCTGGGTAGATGTGTCCTGGTAAGGGCTGTCATCGATCCCTCTTTGTATTCTCAGTTCCCAGCACAGAACATGGCCATTTCCAGAGACAGCCATGTTTCCGAAATGAAGGAAATCAGCCTAATTCAAGTCTCAGGATCCGACTCGGTCTTACTCAGTCTTCATCCCTAAAGGATGAGTGTGGACAGACAGATTTGTCGTAAACCCAAGGGCTCAGTGCCCCAGGAGGCAGCTTGGTGAGAGCGAGGAGCACAGGGCTAAGGCATCAGTGGAATCAGTGGAATCATTGTCTGCTCAAACCCACTCTAGGCAGCACTACAAACGATGCTGGTTCCAAACCCAATTGACATTTGTCTTGCTGTATGATCTTGGCTAAAGTATCCTCTTCTCGGAGGGGGGAGTGGGAAAAATAAATAAATAAAATGTTTAAAATAAACAAGTAAATAAAAAATAAAGTATCCCCCTCTCTGGGCCTCAGTTTCCACATCTGTAAAGTGAAAAGGTTGAAGTAGCCTTTGATATAGATGCCTTCCGATTCTAAGATTCTACAGTGCATTCGTCTGTGAACTCTGTCACTAGCTTAGAAACAGGACTTCTTCTATTCTGGCCAAAGACATTAATCAGAAAATTAAAAATGGAGTTTGTCCCTTTGATGAAATCATTGTTTAGAATTTGCTGCAACATCTTTGCCTAAGGATTCACGAAGGTCCATTGCCACGAGTCATTTGTAGGGTAGTCCCTTGAGGCCCCTTCTCAGATAGGTGAAATCTACTCTGAAAGAAATGCTCCCTTGTCAGTGTTCTTATTCTACTTTTGCCATTACCATAGTAAATTACTAAATCATAAAGAAAACAAATAACCACAGATGTATGGCTACCAACCCCCTAACTCTTCCCATGCCCCCTAACAACAGACGTCCTCAGTGGAATCACTGTCTGCTCAAACCCACTCTAGGCAGCACTACAAACCAATTCGATTTGCCATCCTGACTGCCTGCATTAGCTCATAGCTCTTTACTAGGATTGTGGCATTGAGTTCCTTGAGTAAGAAAGGAACTCAATGGGCATCTCTGTGCTCCTCCCTGTAGCACAGGGCAGGCCCATAGAGTGTGCTCAAAAAAGGCCTACTGTCATGGGCATCTCTGTGCTCCTCCCTGTAGGATAGGGCAGGCCCATAGAGTGTGCTCAAAAAAGGCCT
>NW_006442109.1:10433196-10443595 GCF_000325575.1 Pteropus alecto
GGCTAAGGCATCAGTGGAATCAGTGGAATCATTGTCTGCTCAAACCCACTCTAGGCAGCACTACAACCCAATTCGATTTGCCATCCTGACTGCCTGCATTAGCTCATAGCTCTTTACTAGGATTGTGGCATTGAGTTCCTTGAGTAAGAAACTGTCATGGGCATCTCTGTGCTCCTCCCTGTAGGATAGGGCAGGCCCATAGAGTGTGCTCAAAAAAGGCCTGTTTAAAGAACTTTGGACACACTCTCGCCTTTGGCCGCCTGCTTCTCTAGCATGTTGGAGTCAGAAGTAGGCACAGGAGAGCTGTCAGCACCCATCCCTGTCAGGATCCCAGAGCCTGGCCCTCCCCTGGGGCCCACGGTCACAGTACCTTGTCTTTGACACTGTGGTCACAGCCAGAGCCCACAAGGAAGTCCAGAGCATCCAGCTGCCCGTGTTCAGCTGCCCGGTGAAACGCCGTCCTTCCCAACTGACCGGTGAAAAGATAGTGAACCTTCCGTGCCCTGCCCACCTGGCCTTCGTTTCCCCAACCACTCTGGGCTTGCAGTGGCCTCTCCTGCCCCAGACACTCTCCCCTCCCCTTACCCAACACATCCTGCCTAAAAAGCCCAGATCAAACTTCCCAATAAAACCTCTTGGGTGGGTCTCTCCCCAACTGAAATCCTCCTGCAGTCCCTGCTGCCTACTGAATAAGGGCCAGATTCCTATGGCTGGGGGTTGAGGTCTCCATGAGAGACCCCAACAATCCCTATGGCCCTAACTCCCAAGATTCTGATCAAACTGAACTCACACACAAAGGGTCTTTTCCATCTCTAAAGCTCTAGCGATGCTCTCTCCTCCATCTGGAATGCCCCCCTACTTTCTAATCTTAGCAACAAAATCCATTTCATTTACCAAATGCCACCTCCCCCAGGAAGCAAAAGGAGTTATTCCCTTCTCTAACCTGTCTAGTCCTTATCAGAGCCTCTCTGAGGGAACTAGCCATGTTCTGCTTGTGTCTTGCTCATTTGTGCCCTAATATCCTTTTTAGACCAATAGCTCCCTGAGGCAGGGTTCAGTCTGCACTTACCATAACTCACAGGATGTGCTCAAGGAATGGGTAGGAGTGGCCCCAGGAGCCCCGATCCAAATGAAAAGGACAAACAGCCTTGATGCCACTCTCACCTTGTCAGCATGGTCCAGGGCCACGTCCTCCAGGTCTTCCATTATGAACGCCAGCACTGGCACATGGCCTTTTTGGGCTGCACAGTGCAGTAAGGTAAGGCCATCCTGGAAACAAACCCAGGGTGGTCCCTGCAGTCTGCGAAGGGAAGCCCTTCTCACTGGTTGTCTCCCAAAAGCAACATCTTAGTTGCAAATCCTATTTTTACAGCCCAGAGCCTCTACCCTGGCCTTGCGTTACAACTAGATTGTTTGAAGCACTGTTTTTCAAATAGATTGCCATCAGTGGTCATAAAAATCAACAGAACAATGTTTTACATCATGACAGTGGTTTTTGTTACACAGGAGTAGGTAGCATTTGTCAAATCTCAGAGATCATAAATTTAAGATTTGTGTACTTCACTATATGTAAAGAAATTGAACCCTAGTTAATAATATGCATGCTGATGTATTTAGAGGGAAGTACACTGATGTCTCTAATTTATTTTTAAATGCATCCAACATTTATAAAGAGCTCTAAAACTCATCAATGAGGAATTAAACAATTGCGGACAAAAAGGGCCCACACACTAAACCTGACAATCTCAGGGGAGGCCAGTATGGAGGGCCCTACAAACTCAAAGACCGAAATTAACCACACGGAATGGTCTGAACATGTAAATTCCTAACTAAAAGCGGGTCATGGTGGGTAGTCACATTCTGGGCCTGTAGCTTTCTTCACAAAGGTCAGTATTTACATCAAGTAAGCCCTTCTATAGTCTTTTTGCTTCTAAGATAACATATACTTGGAATGTCAGAGTAATCCCTTTATCCGGGCCCCTCAGGGCACAGCCTACCGCACCAGACAACAGAACCTCTTGTAGGGGTTTTGTAGAATACTGTCCCTGTGTTAAAAGTTGTAAAATGTTAATAATTAACTATCATGTACTCACTAATAAAAGAAGTACGTGTCTCTCTGTTTTACTTTTTATCCAATTCGAGAGACTTCCCTGCTTTGCTTTCTCCCTCTCCCTTAATCTATCACCAATGGATTTCATGTAACCTTCCTTTTGTCTCCTCTTTTGATTCTAATGCATAAAATAAGCTGCAAAACTGCCATTCTCCGGAGCATTTTCTTAATCTGATGAGATTTTGTTTCCCGGCAGTTTAGCTCAAAGAAACTCATTAAAATTCTCTACAGGTTTGGATGTTTCTTATGTCAACACTTACTTGGTACATTAGGCAGGATTCCAAAGAAGCCCACCCAGGACCACCCTGAGGACCGGGACCATGTGCTAGGTACCAGCAGGGGTCCGTTGTGCCCCCACTGACTCCCCACTTTGCATCGGGTGAACTTGGGTGAGTTTTTCTTGGAATTCCGGACCTCTCTGTTTTAAGGTAGGAGGCCCTAACTTTATTTAAGCTGATTTAAAAAATCTTCCAGGTGGTATTAAAAGTTAAAAGTTGAGGTAACTCATGCTAAGGACAAGTGTTGAGATAACTCAGAAATAGGGGATAAAAATGGGTGGCTGGTTTTTAATTTTAGCTTTTCAATTGGAATTACTTACTGTGAATATGACCAAACCTTTTGCTGGATAAATGAGATTCTGAACTTGTTCACCTCTGGAGATAAGGGTCATTTGCTCCCTCCAGCTCGATTCTTAGTTGACTAAGAATCTATGTGGAGGTTTTTGATGGTATCCCTCAAAACAAGCAGGGCCCCATAGGGAATTCCAACACAACTGTAATTAAATAATGGACTCGTCTGGGGACTCACACATAAAGACTGGTTACCTAGTGCTCTGAGTCCTCACGGTTATATTGGACAGCAGTGGGGAGAAACCTAGATGTGTAAGAGGGTTGAAGCAACTTGGGAGGTGACAGGCCCTTGGAGCTCAACCCATAAGCAGCACACTTCAACCCACTACACAGTATCCCTGGACTCTGCAGATCTCAAAAGAAAACTAGAATTAACCTGGGAAATCATGCCTCCAAGGCCGGCAATTTCCCAGCCCCCAGTCTCCATTAATACTCCTGCAGATACACAATTCCTAGGGAAACTGCACTTGCAAGTACGTACAGAAATGGGAAGATTAAACTAGAAGTGATATCAACTTAAGATGGTCAAAATGGAACTCTTTTGACACCTAAATTATTTTTTTGTGTGTGCACAATAGGAAAAGAAAGCTGGCTCAAAATCAAACTGAGTGAATAGGGTAGGAGACTTACCTCAAACGGCAAATAGAAACCTCTAAAAGGGAGAACAGGGCGGTGAACACACAATTCAGTGTATATATATGCCTTACTGTTGAATTGTACATCTGAAACCTACTGGATTTCATTAACCAATGTCACCATAATAAAAAAAAAAAAAAAAATGGAAAGAAAGAAAGAAAAAAGAAAACAATAGGGGAAATCAGATGAGGGTTATTCAGGTACTTTGTGTACTCTAACTTTTCTGTAAATCTAAAATCATTCCAAAATAAAAGTTTATTAAAAAAATAAAAATAAAACAGAGAACAGAGAGGCCTTCTCTTCAGGAAGTTAATAGGAAAATTTCAGACTGTCTCTGAACCTAAGCAACTTTCCGAGGCTGCTCAATGCCAATGCCCAGCTTTTACCTCTTCCCTAACTGCCACGTGGTACCCTTTAATTCATTGTCCAGACTTACTCTCCTTTCCTCCTCCTCCTTCTCTCTCTTCTACACCATCTCCACTGCAGTTCCCTACTGACTGAGGGTCCACTCAGAATAGAAAACCAGATGAGGATAGACCAGAAAAAAACAAACAAATACAGAAATTCCAGCAGCTCCCTTTGGAGAAAGCTGGTCTCAGGCAGAGGGGAACCAGTGATTACATATGTTCCTTGGATTAGAACAGAATTAAAGAATCTACCTAAGGATTTCTCCAACCCTCTCCAGGACTCTGATGGGTTCACAAAGGAATTTGATTTAACTGTTAGAACATGTGATCCTGGCTATTCTGACCTATTCCAATTAATACACCTACTAGTTTCTGAGAGCAAAGCTACAGAATTACTGAATATGGTTTGCTGGGAAACTCCTGTAGAGGAGTCTTTTGTTGTAGAAAGTCAGGTCACCTTAAGAAGGACTGTAGAAACCTGAAATGAGATTTAGAAAAAGAAGAAAAAAAAAAAAACAGAAGCTAGTATAGGGCTGCTCTGAGGGTTATGAGAAGGCATTTCCTCTTCTCCTTACTAAGACTTTAGGAGAAACTGAAATTATCTTAAAGGGAAAACTACTAAGTCTCTTTAGATATCAGGGTTACTTTATCTGTTCTTAATCTACACAACTAAGGTGCTCTCTTCCTCAAAGTAAAGTGTCTGTGCAAATGGTAGGGACATCTAATTAACTAATGTCTGTTTTTAATTCAGAGCCTGTTCCCTTCCAGCTAAGAAATGTTAGGGGGAAACTTGCATTTTAATAGTCAAATCTGCCCCAATTCACCTAATAGAGTAAAACTTTCTTGAAACCAATGATGCCCACACATCCTTCTCCCAGAAGGGTGAAATATATTTAGAACTAAATAAATCAGATACTGAACCAATTGGGAAAATAACAACTTTAAAGTAACCTCCTCAAGAAAAAATTAATCTTGAGACTGATATTCCAATGCAACTTTGGGCCTTTTCCAGTACAGATATTGGCAAAATTAAGTAAAGCCACTAGTATTAAAATAAATATTGACAACACTTTATCTCTACCTAATATTCACCAGTGTCCTATAAGACCTGATGCACTAGCTGGAATTAGCCCATTATACAAGATTACTTTTTTAAAAGGGGGGGAGCTTATAATTCCATGTACGAGCCCCTGTAATTCTTCTATTTTTCCAGTAAAGAAACCCAATGGGAAAGGATAGAGGTTTGCACGGGATCTCATAGCTATAAATAAAGACATCCTGTGGTCCCAAATCCACATTTTCTAATAAGCTATTCCTGTGGACTGTCGATATTTTCCAATGATATAGATTTATGTACTGTCTTTTTCAGCATTTCTGTAAAAAAAAAAAAAAAAAAGACAGGAAATACCTCTTTGCTTTCCATCTGGGAAGATCACGAGTTTCTTGCACAGTAATACCCCAGGGATATACATAAAGTCCCACCTATTTCTTATAGACATTAAAAGCTGATTTGAATGATATTGAGTTTCCCAGAAATTCCACTCTAATTCAATATGTGAATGATTTATTTTTATGCTCTAGGTCATATTAGGCTCCCAAGAGGACACAGTTTACCTATTACAATAGCTGGCCACAAAGGGATGTAGTGTCTCAAAGGACAAGCTTTGAATCTGTTTACCTCAAGTAAAATACCTTGGTTATCTAAAATCTAAATATGGGCTACAAATTAACCCTGAAAGATTCATAGAAATAATATCCTTTCCTCTTCTAAAAACAAAAACAAAAAACAAAAAAAAACAGCTTAGAAGATTTCTGGGTCTGACTAGATACTGTCACAATTGGGTTCCAAATTTTTCATTAATAGGCCCAGCCTCTCTATATATGTCTTATTAAAATCAGGTCAACCTGATCCAATTCAATGGAACACTGAAGGGAAACAAGCTGAAGAAGTTCTAGAGGAAATATTATTATCTAAAGCTCCTGCTCTGGAACACCTTAATTATAAACTTTCTTCCTTTTTATTCATGAAAATAAAAGAAATGCTTTATAGGAGATTTAACTCAAAAACAGCGATCATCGTAGATTTACAGGATATTATAGTTAGCAATTAAACTCAGTAGCCAAAGGGCTCTCCCTGCATGACAGCGGTCTCTGCTGCCGCCATGTTATGCAAACAATAGAAGAAATAGTTATAGGCGATCCTATATTTATGTTCTGCATTCTGCTGAATCTTTACTGAACCCTCATCACATCCATCTGTCAGTCAATTGGCTTCTTACGAAGTATTCTTTCTGTATCTAATATTGCTTTAACTAGATTTAACAGTTGTGACCTGGCAATTTTGCTACCTTCTTTGCAAGATGAGACATCCACGATTGGGTTTTGCTTAGTGACTACCTTTTTGTTCCTAGGAACAGTTTACAGGAAACTCCTATTGATAATGCTAACTTAATTTGGTTTACAGATGGATCTTATCTAAAAGATGAACAGGGATATTATCAAGCTAGATATGTAATAACTTCCAATATAAACATAATTGAAGGTTCTGATTTACCTGATCTGCCCAACAAGCTGAATTAATTGCTCTAACTGGAGCTTGTCAATCAGCCAAAAATCAAATAGCCAACAATTACACTGATAGTCACTGTGCTTTTGGTGCCACTCACAACTTTGTCGTGTTGAGGAAACAGCGAGGCTTCTTCCTCAGGGCAGACCATAAAGAATGCAAAATAGGGTTGCAGAATTATTAAATGACATAGAGGAACCGAACCAATTGGTAATTATCAAAATTCCAGGATGCTCTAAAGCTGCCACCATCAAAGCAAGAGGAAATAATTTAGCTGACACTGCAGCTAGACAAACAGTAATAAGCAGCCAGACCTGACAATGTTTCTTCTTCCTATTAAATCAGTTTAAGACTGTCTTTCACAGTTCCAATGGACGACTGTGGAAGAAGAAAAGAAGTTATGGCAACAAAACTGGGAACACTTTGACCCAGACAAACAGATATGGCTTGGACCCAATCAGAAACCAATCTTACCTATAGGGGCTCAATTATGTATACTTTGACATATACATGAGCTTACACATTGGGGTCTTGAAAAGATGATTTCATGGAATAAACAATATTAGTGGAAACCTCTGACTGTAGCTCATTAAGTGTATGGCAGATGTTCTATCTGTCTAAAATATAACCCTGGGTCCCAATGACATTTCTCACTTCCTTTAGGTCTGTTTGAGGTACGGTAATTGGATTTCATCCAAGTGCCACCATCTCAAGGATACAAATGTGTTAGTTATGATTTGTACATTCTCTCACTGGGTTGAGGCATTCCCTTGCAGGCAAGCAACAGCCTAACAGTAGGTAAATTATTATTGGGGGAAAAAAATTCCCAATTGGGGAATTTCCTCTGAGTTACATAATGACCGAGGGACTCATTTCACTAAGCAAATAATGCAATCCATTTGTAATATTTGGCCTATTCTATAGCATTTTCATTGTGCTTATCACTCCAGTCCTCTGGATTGGTGGAACGTACAAATGGTACAATTAAAATTCAACTAGGTGAATTTTCAGAGGCTTTTAATCTCCCTTGCCCAAAAGCTCTTCCTATAGTGCTTCTCAAACTGAGATCTATCCCTTTGGTAAACATAGCCTTTCTCCTCCTAACTAGTCACTGGTCACCCTATGCATCTGTCTACTAATAATATTAGTCAGAATAATAGTTGTGCTTGTTCTTTGAGTTTTTCTCAAACCTTGTTCTTATATAGCCCAACCATTAACAATTGCTGAAGATGTAAAACTTTTATATTATCAACAATACTTGTTTTACAGTTTCTCTTTTGAAATTTAGAAGGAATATTATTGTAGAAGGAAGAAAAGAAATGTGTGTGTGTTTGAGAGAAGTTAAAAAGAAGTAGTTTGTCCTAATAAGCTGGTTATTTCTGAAGAAAAAGAGACAAACTGAGGACAAGGGAAGTTGTAGAAAGTTAGTGGGAAAGGAATATTGAAAAAGGAATTTTATGTATAAACACTAGAACCTAATTATGGGAGCATACTTACCCCCTAAACCAACAAAGACTATATTAATTCAGATGGAAGCTGAAATGGCTACCAAAAAAATTGGCCGGCTATAACAGCTGCTGAGGCACAGGAAATTTATTTATAAAACTCTTAACTGTCCTGGCCTCTGAAAATATTTAGATGGTAATGGTAATTTATACTGTTATGTTCTTACAGCCTTGGCCCCTGATTGCACAACTAGCAGGAATCAGATTTATAATGAATGACACTTAAGTGCTTCCAATGAGAAGTAGATCATCCATATTAAAATAATAATAATTCTAATAACACCTGTAAATGGGAACCCATCTCATGGTCAGATTGTGAAAACTGAAGAGGTACAGGTTAGATTCAGTGTGTTTTTTTCTTAATGAAGGCCCATAAGACCTGACTGCCTCCCATTTACTGGCCTTTCTTTTTGAAAAAATATTTGCCCTTGACTGCCATCCAAGATTACAATCTGGCTCCATCCCCACTGGTCCACCATTTTGGTAAGACAATGACAACACAAAAACTTCCTAGGAATGAGCCTTCCTAGTACTGTGGGACCACATTATCCAACCAAAAGATTGGTCATTAGTGCATTCCTTGGATTGATTTATGTCCAAAGAAGGGAAGTGTGGATGAAAAGGGGGCCACACACTAAATCTGACAAGCTCAGGGGAGACCAGCAGGGCGGGCCCTACATACTCAGAGACTGAAATTAACCACATGGAATGGTCTGAACATAACAAATTCCTAACTAAAAGCGGGTCATGGTGGGTAGTCACATTCTGGGCCTGTAGCTTTCTTCGCAAAGGTCAGTATTTACATCAAGTAAGCCCTTCTGTAGTCTTTTTGCTTCTAAGATAACATATACTTGGAATGTCAGAGCAATCCCTTTATCCGGGTCCCTCAGGGCACAGCCTACCACACCAGACTTCATTGCTATCTTGTTCACAGAATACTGTCCCTGTATTAAAAGCTGTAAAAGGTTAATAATTAACTGTCATGTACTCACTAATAAAAGAAGTATGTGTCTCTCTATTTTACTTTTTATCCAATCCCAGAGACTTCCCCGCTTTGCTTTCTCCCTCCCCCTTAATCTATCACCAATGGATTTCATGTAACCCTCTTCCTGTCTTCTCCTTTGATTCTAATGTATAAAATAAGTTGCGAAAATGCCATTCTCTGGAGCATTTTCCTAATCTGTTGAGATTTTGTTTTCCTGCAGCTGACGGCAGTTTAGCTCAAAGACACTCATTAAAATTCTCTACAGGTTTGGATGTTTCTTATGGCAACACAACCCAATTAAAAAATAACTTGGACACCAAAAAAGATATACGGTAGGCAAATAAGCACAGGAAAAGATATCTCACAACATTAATTATTATTAAAATGCAAATTAAAACCACAAAGAATTTCTAACAATGGAGCATAGTAAGGAAAAATGCTAACATTACAGTAGAGAAATCTGGCTGATGCCATTTTATTTTACTTATTTATTTTTATTTTTTAATTTTTTTTTTAGGTTAGGCAACCCTTGGTTGACCTCACAGATTGCAAGGACCTTGTCAGCTTACAATCTCTTATTTATTTTTTTATTTTTTATGCCTACAGCACCTGGTCTTCCTAGGTGGTCCAAGTACTAACCAGGCCTGACCCTGCTTAGCTTCTGAGATCAGATGGGATTGGGCTTGTTCAGGGTAGCATGGCCATAGACCTGACACCATTTTAAACAAGTAATCAAGTGTGATATTGTGATTTATAATAAAAAATATATATTCGGTCTTTGTCCCCTTTCCTGGAACAGAGCTTATAAAATCCTTGGAATTTCCTAAATTGTGAAAGCAACGTTTGCTTTCAAGGTGTCTTTTGTTATGTTAATAAGGTAACTGGGAAAGCCCCTAAGTAACCTAAGTGGGGGCTGGTTACCTAGGGAATCAATTGCGATTAGAAGGTTAGAAATTTCAGTCCCATCCATTAATTTCTAGGGAGAGGAGACAGCTGGAGGTTGAATCTAGTGCCATTGGCCAAGGATGGAATGAAGCTGCCATAAAAACCCAAAGGAGGACATTCAGAGAGCTTTCAGGTTGGCATGTGAATTGGGGGCAGTCTTATAGGCCTGATCCCTTAACCTGTGGAATCTGATGCTGACTCCAATTCTATGTGTGTTTTTTTTTTTTTTACATCACCAAGCAATTGGTGTCAGAATGGGATCAAAGTAACATCACCAGTGACAAATCTTTTTGGTGTCATATGCCATCTGATAGGAGACAATGAGAAGGGCATTTGACCTCTATGGTTTTCTTCCCAAAATTCTGTAACTCCAATCTAATCATGAGAAAAACATCAGACAAACCCAACCTGAAGGACATTCTACAAAACATTTGACTAGTACTCATCAAAAGTGTCAAAGTCATGAAAAACAAGACTGAGAAATTATCACATGATTGGAGGAGACAAGATGACTAAATGTACTGTAGAATATTAATAGAAAAACTGGTAAAATTATAATGCAGTCCATAGTTTAGTAAAACCTTAAAATATCACCAGTGCCTGGCAAGGTGGAGCC
>NW_006442109.1:10443627-10449157 GCF_000325575.1 Pteropus alecto
GCTTTGAGCTGAAGCAGACAGGGTAACGGGCTGGCTCAAGGCTTGTCTAAAGGTGAGATGAATACCTTTGGGGAGGACCTTGAACAAAAGGTCAAAAGGAAGACCAGGTGGATTGTCTGCAAAGATGGCAGAAACTATTCCTTCCACTCTTGGAAACACCCTAAGTGACGGGATTGTGCTACTCTTCTCATCGAGAGGGGGAATCCAATATTTTCCACCCGCTGAATCTAAAGCTGGCCCTGTGATGGGCTTTGAGCAACAGGATGTAGTGAACATAGTACCATGTGACTTTCCAGCCTTGGCCTCAAGAGACCATCCAACTTCCATCCCAGCATTCATTCATCATTGAAAGAAATGCTTAGTTTTCAAGCAGAAGTTAATGAAAAAAAAAATGTCTTTTTTTTTTTCCCCCCCGGCCAAGTCCCTGGATCCCTGAATTCTAAGGACCCAGGTTGAGAAACCCTGGCTGACAGCATTTGGCCTGGAAATGTCTGCATTTTATTAAGGACCACTGTGCAGGGATTCCAGGCACTCTGACTGGCTGGGCCCTCCTAGCTCAAACCGCAGTGCAGACCAGTGAGCAGCGAGGGACTGACTGCCAGGCTCCCTAATGTGCCAGGTACCTCACACTCAGCACTGCACTTGCTTCTCCTACTAGCATCCTCATTTCCACAGGGGAAAACTGAGGCTCCGGCTGATAAAGTGACTTACCTAAGGTCCCAGAGTTTGGTGCTTTCCTCCTATCCCATCACCCACAGCACGAAAAGGCAGGGCCCATTGGTTGGGGGAAGGAGGCCCCCACATCGCTCATGTAACCTTCCTAACCACCTATGAGGGTGTTACTTCTATTCTTCTTATGTAAATAAGGAGGCTGGTCAGAGGACTGGGGACTGTCCTAACATCCAGAGTGGTAAAGGGTTGGGGGATCAGAAGAAAGGTGTTCAATGTTGATGGAAGAGGCACTCCAGGCCCTCCTCCTAGCCCCAGTGGGAGCAGCGAGGGGCCCAGTTTCAAACAGTTGAGCTCAGCTAGGGTTTCGGGAGGGTTCTCAGAGGGCAAGCTGGAGCAAGCAGAGGCATATTGGGGACAGCAGGAAGCAGTGATGGGGGCAAGAGGCAGAGGTGGGACCAGACCTGTACAGTTGAGGGCAGGGGCAGTGGAGGCAAGGGGGCTGCCCGCAAGGCCTTACCTTGTTCTCACAGTGGATCTTGGCCCCAGAGTTAACCAGGATCTGAAGAATCCGTAAGTGGCCGAACCAGGCAGACAGGAGAAGCGCGTTCATTCCAAACTAGGGGAGAGGACATAGGGGAGGACGTGAGGAGGCCTCGCTGTGCCACCTGGGCCCATGTCTATATTGCAAAATCATACAATCATAAGGGATCATAAAAGCCACCCAGGCCCGGAAGCTCCAAGCTTTTAGAATTTAAAGCCGAGGAATTTTTTTTTAAATAGAGGCTAATATATTATTAAAAACTTTAGGAGGGAAGGTGCTAAATAAAACTTAAAAATAAAACAGCTGCCATCTGCTCACACCATCATTTCATAAAGATGGACCATTTTAACACAAAAAAATTGGAAGGAGCCAATCTCAGAATATACTCTTTCCAAATAGGACTTCACAAGAAACACACTACATTTTTCTTATTTTCTGATTTGCTGTAACTGGTGAAGAAGACCTCCTCCTAGACTAGTGTTTGAGAATCAGCAGTTTGAATCTCCAACAGAACATCCTCCAGGCTGGTGGCTTAAGTCTGTAATGTGTAGGGATGGCACCTGACCACTGCATGAGACATCCACTGCACTGTCAAACACTGTTCACCATGGGAAGGTCCCTCCCTATGCTGTACCCAAGATCTGCATCCCTGTACTTTCCACCCTCCTGGCCCTTGGGAGCATCTAAAAGGGCCTTCTTCTGATGGTGGCCTGTTTGTAGGATGCTCTTCTTCAATATCCGTAAAGTGCTCCAGGATCACTAGAGCCCCTTCACTGATCTCAATTCTCATGGAGTTCTGCATCTGAGAGAGTTCCCCATCTTCCCTGAGTCTTCCTTTCTCTGTGAAGAGCACCCCCAGGCCTCCAAACTCACCCCCCAGGATACACCAACAGCTAGCCAACCTACCCCACGCCCAGCAATGGTTTTTTGCTCTCTCCTTGGCTGGTGGTAGTATCAGGCCAGGTCTGAGCAGCATGGCCTGGAAGACCATCACCATCTTTGGCTTAGAGACTATGCTGTCATCCTTCAGTTCTGGGCACCCCCAAAGTGTGTCTGTAAGTCAGATAAGACCAGAATATATTTTTCCATAGAAACAGGGTCATGTGTGGCTCTAGGTCCTCCAGTGAGGCCAGAGGTCTGTCATACATAAAATGAGCCCACAGTGTGGTCTTGTTTTGATGGGCCAAGGCATCTGCCCACAAGCATAAGGAGTAGGCCTATAGTGGGCAAGAGCTCCCCAGTCTAGCTGGGAGCAAAACTGCAGGGCCCTTCTCAAGAAGAGCTAAGGGGCAGTGTCCTCCTAATCTGCCCTACCCTGGACGCTCCGAGCTCCCCAGGGCCTAGGGCAGGGGCCAGAGGATGGGGCTGGCCATCTCTTAGCCCTATATCAGCCTCAATTTCAGTTTGGAGCTCTGGCAGGGAAGCCCATCCCAGTATCCTGGTCACAGCTGCCTCCCCACTGGCTCCACAAGGAGGCTTTGTGAGGGGTGGCAGGAGGGTCTTAGCAGCTGGCAGCAGAATTCCTCTTAGGGACTGTGCTTGGGTAAAAGTTTTGACAAGTAGTTGGGGTGAACAGGTAGAAATTTGGAGGTGAAGGCTGGGGCTGGGAAAACAAGATCAGTATTGAAGAGAGGCTTGAGGACAGAGGCTGTGCCCAAGACAAGGAAAGTGCCACAGGACTTTAAAGAACAGGAATGTCAAAGATAGAATTTTAGGATTTTTACATTGTTTTCATGTGTGATGTAAATCCCCTCTATCTATTATTTTGGATAGCCTGTTTCCCACAAAAAGCCATGTGTATAGGGTTTCTATGGAAATCAGAGAAAAGGACTGAGATTCATTGTTGGGGTGATGCCAGAGTAGAGACAATAGGTTATTCCTCTTAAAATTTAAGAAGGTGGCAAAAATTGAGCAGAAGTTTAAAGTAAGAGCCAGCAGTGACCAGAATTTGACCCCTTCCTCCTGAAATCTTGGGGAAGGTGCTGGACCTGCCATAGCACCTCAGATGGGTGTCAGCTAAAGCCAAAGAGGCCAACAGACCCAGCACTGGCTCAGAGCTCAGCCCCAGGTAGTAATTGTGGGCTGGCTGGATGCGGGAGGGAATGAGTAAGCACAGGGCAGAGTAAAGGGGAGAAGCCCACAGGAGCTTGGGAATTGAAAGGTCCAAGGCTCAAGATTGGGGGAGGAGAGTCATGGAGGCCACAGCCTCCAGTGGGAACCCCATGGATACCTCACAGTTGTAGTTCCAGGAATTGCTCAGGACAGAGCCTGGTGGCATATCACTAGAAACCTTCCCCCAACCATAAGATTTCCCTTCTCCAGTGTCTCCTTCACCCTCTTGTTACTAAAGTAGACATGCCCACCAGCCTTCTTATTTTTCAGAATATATTAAATGCTATTTGCAAAGGAAATTGAGATTTGTAAAAACACTCTCTTACTAGTCTCCTTCATATCTTCTTTTTTCACTCTATCCCTCAGGGAAGAAATCACAGAGCACAGGGGCAATATTGGGGGTCTTTGTAGGCAAAGGGCTAACGAAAGAATTTTCAGTGTGTTATTGGGAAAAGCAGACTAAGGATCCCAGACATTCGCCTTCCAGAGTCACTTAACGAGGCCTAAGCAGGTGCAGGAAGGAGTGGGGAGGTGCTGCCCCACCCCCAGCCCCAGCCCGTAATCAAGCCCCAAGCCCCACTCAAGCCCCGCTAGTGGTGGGGCCTGGGAGCAGAGAGAAGCCAGGACAAAGAAAAGTATTTCCATGGAAGCTGTTTCTGCCAGGAAGGTTATAATTTTTAAAATTTAAATTTAGACTCTTAAATGTATCCCTGTCAAATGTCATTGTCAGATTCAGCCCTTTCCCCAAACCTGTACAGCTAATTTTATAGATCCTGTTATTCTTCACTGCTCTCTTACCAATGTGCTGCCTGCCAATTTGTTACATAAGACTGTTAGTCTTTATGCAAGTTGTTGGTTAAAAGGTTAGCTAGGACAGAGCCCTGTGGCACATCATGGGAGACCTACCTCCTAATGACTTTACTAATAAGGCCTTTATTAATCCACCCAATTATCTGTTCTACATCCCGTATCTCTTCCTGTTCACATGGTATAAGAAACTGAAAAGGCTGAGAACTGAAAGGCCCTCAAAAATGGAGAGATCTGTATGACTCTGCAAGGGAAAAATGGGATCAGTTCAGTGTCACTGGCCTCTGAACACTTTGATTTCCTGCCCACCCTGTACCTGGACATCTGCGTATCAGCGGCAACCTCGGCAACGACAGCCGGCTTATAGCCCCAGAGTGAGCCCTGGTGCCCGCCCCTGCCCTGAGACAGACAGACAGACAGACAGACATGCACACACAGCCATGCCTCCTTAGAGTCCCGTACCGCATCCTCATCATCCACAGCAGCCTCGTGCTCCAAGAGCAGCCGCACAGCCTGCTCGTGCCCCGCACCTGCAGCCCAGTGCAGGGCCACCCTGCCCACCTGCCAGGAGTAAGAGGAAACTTGTGAGGCACCGGCTGGCTGCCTGACCCACCTCCCACGCCTTCCTCACGACCCCGCCAGGAAGCTGATTTGCAGAGCGGAAGGGCTTTTGCTGGCTCTGGTGACCAGCTGGCTGGGGTCCCAGCCCCACTCTGTTCCCCTCCTCTTCCTTCACACAGCAGCAGCTGAAAAGAATGTAGTAAAACACAATAACTAGATCCACGTGTCTCCCACCTAAAACTCTTCATAGCCCCTACTGCTCTTAGGCAAACTTGCAACCCTGAGACTCACCACTACTTCTCAGAAATGCCAGCTTCCCCCCTCGAAGTCTGTTCCTGCTACTCCCTCTGCTGGGCAGCCACCTGGGGCCTGTGATTATTCTCCAAGAACCCTGAAAATCTGGGTTCTGTCCCCTCTTGCCCACAGAACAGGGGTGAAGGGCCCTGACCCCCCACCTCATTCTCAGACCACCCTGGCAGTTCATCGTGGCCTTTGGCCCTTAACACATCCGAGCAGGCCTAAGGGAAGCCAGGGTCCCTCGGGAGTTTTCTGCTTGTGAAAAGACAACGAAAGAAAACTAATTTTCTGTATGGTCTGTCTCTCCGGAGACTAGCTGCTCCTTCCTCAAGGCTTCTGCCCATGCTGTCTCCTCTGCCTTGGAACTCGCCCTTCTTCACTGGCTCCTGTAAAAACACCACTTCCTTGAGAAGCCTTCCCTGACCCCTGCAGGAGAGGCGGGCCCCCTCCAACCCACACATGCTCTCAACTTACCACAGTGGGAACGAATTGTTTGTGATATACTTTGTTTAATGTCAGTCCTCTCCACCAGATTATCAG
>NW_006442109.1:10449179-10477695 GCF_000325575.1 Pteropus alecto
CTTGTCTGCCACAGATTCTGCTGTCCCTAGCACCTAGCCCTTAACAAATGCTTACTGATTGAATGAATGAATGAATGAATGAATGAATAAGTCTGGCATTAGCATCCTATCATCCTACAAGTCCATGCTTCTTTGCTAGTGCTTGTACAGGAGTTGAGAATCAAGGTTCCAGTCGCCAATAGCATGCTGGGTGACCTAAGGGGACTTGCTGCCCCCGCTGTGCCTGCCCTCCTCACCTCTCCATGGGTGAGTGTGGACCACCAGAAAACAAGTGGATGAGTATTCTGAAAATCAAAACACACCAGATGCACTCCAGAATTCCTGTTACTATTGATGAGCCCCAGGGCTCTGAAGACCCAGATTATATCCCTGTCGTGTCACCCCAGACAGAGCAGCCTCTACTGTAGTCAGGAATCTTGCATCCAACCCTTTCAGCCTCCACTGACCTGGCACTAAGGCCGGCATCTCCTCTAAGGTCCTCCTGACAGCCAGAGCCCCAAGGCGGGGAGAGGCTACCTTGGGTGGTACCTAGGCCTGTCCTCAATGTCTGCCACCACAAGGAATGGCTTTTCCCTCTGTCCCCTTCCCCAGCAGGGCTGTAGAGTACCCCATTTGCAGCCTTCCCTAAAGTTTCATCAGTGGAATTGATCTTCCTGCCTTCGAGGCCCCAGTGGCAGGCGGAGGCCCACAGCAGCTTTACACACTCAGTGGGTACAGCTGGCCCTCAGAGAACTGAGCTAAACTGCTGCCTCATTTCTGCTCAGCCTCTCTTGGTCTGGTCTCTCTTGGTCTCAAACCCCTGGACTTCTGACCACAGGCACCACCCCATCTTTGCCCCTCCAGGTGTCTGCCCCATCTGCCTGTCTGCTAACCTCTGAGTTCTGACCTTTGACCTCTGCCCTCCTGACTCTAATCTTTGTTCCTGGGTATGCCTTTCAGATGGGTCACAGGGGGTTAAGACTATGAGCTATGGAATTGCCCAAGCCTGGCCAGAATCCTGACCCTGACCTTGGCCAAGACCTCAGAGACCTCGAGACAATGTGAACAACCTGAGTTTTCCCCCATTTAATATATGCAAATGCGGGCTCCAAGAACTGTCCCTCTTGGGTAGAGGTGTCCCCAGTGCTCTGTCTCTATCCCAGACGATTTGGAGGAGCCCGTTTACACACGTGGTTTCTGGCCCTGATATTGACTCTCCTGCCGATCAGCTCCTTCATCCTTCTGATGTCATTCCGGCGGGTGGCCTCATGGAGCTGCCTCTCCAGAGGAAGCACTGAGGGGAGAAAAAAGGATGTGGGATGAGAGGGAGGGTCCCACGCAGTGCATAACGAGGAACAGTGAACGGTCTCTCCCTGGTCCTGAATGTTTCCTGGGTCGGGATATTCTAGAGGAATGCCTCTCCCCACTCTCAGTGTCAAAACTTCCCCAGACAGGCTGCTTTTCCTTCTAACTCACCCCACGTCCACACGGCCAGGACTCAGCAAAACCCTGAAGATGGGATAGCATGAGCAAGTCCGTCCATGGAGCCAGGTGTGTGCCCCCCATCTCTCAGAGGCGCCCCATCATCCAGATTTCATGCCTGCTTCCCAAGAACTGCTCTTGGGAAGGGAATGGAATTCATTCCCACTGGAGTCGATAACTACCTTTTTTTGTGGTGCTGTGTAGAAAGCAGCCAGGATCTCCTGAGCCACCTACTCCCATCCGACCCTGGGAGAGGCCAGCGGCATGTTCACCCAGCTTCTTTGTCTTCATCCCTCCACCTCTTCTCCTCTCCTCTCCCAGCTACGGGGCCTGCTCTGCTCTGCCTTCTCTGTGGTCTTTCTGCCTTCCTCTCACCCTCATCACTACACCTTTATCTCCAACAGCCTCACGCTAAAGAGACTCTCAGAACTCCCCTGCCAGCCGGCCCTCTGCCATGAGTGGTGGTGGGCTCAGAGGGCTAGTGGCCAAGTCAAGAGGACTCAGGCCTGGTGACCCCCATGCCGCCATCATCCTGAATGCTCTTAGCTTGAGAGGATGTCTGGTTTCCTTGGCTGGACCTCAAGTCCAGCCCTGGGGGCCTTCACCACACCTCACCCTTCCCGATCCACACATGCAGCTCGCACAGCAGACCCAAAGCTAGGCACAGGTACCACATCTCATCCTTCCCAATCCACACTGCTGTGCAGCTCGCACAGCAGACCCAAAGCTAGGCACAGGGAGAAATCCACAAAACTCTCCTTCTATGAGTGACACTAACGATCCCCAGATTAATAGATGCCTGTCCCTCTTCCAAAAAGACTTAGACACAGTAGCACAAGGGATAAATATTTCCTGGCCCTTTGCACAGTCATTACAGGACAAGTAATCTTGTGGTTTTCTTGCTGCTAAACCACATCCTGCATGTTTGGTCCAGCGTGAATGCCCAGATGCAGCCCCTCTGTGTATCCTGGGACAGGTGGCCAGTGTCTGGGCAGGGAAGGCTGGGATGTATTGAGGTGACAGACAGGCCTGCTATCACTTTGTTTTCCTGATAAGTTCCACATCGCTTTCCAGATGTGGGAGAGGGTCTTGGACTTTCTGGGGCCTCACAGATACAACCTGGGAACCTCAGAGCTGCTGCCCCAGGGCAATCAGCTCTGGCTGAGCCACCTCCTGGCCATATGACTTAATTATCATGTGCCTCAGTTTCCTTATCTGCCAAATAGGGATGTGAGCTGCCCTGCAAGGTTATTGTAATGATTAAATATAAGATACAAAAAGCCCCTAGCATGTTGTCTGGCAAGTAATGCCATCATCATCATCACTATTATTCCTCCAAGACAAAGGGTCACAGAATAAATTCTGGTGGCCAAAGACCTGGAAGTGGTGGGGCCTCTTTTATTCAGGGCCCACTGAGCCAGTGGAGCCCCAACCAAGGAAGGCACCCTTCCTACCTGCCTCCCTGCATTGTTTTTCTCCAGAGCATCTCTCACCATCGGCATGTGCTATATTCACATATTTATTAGGTTTATAGTTTGCTTCCCCCATGAACTTATAATACAAGTTCATGAAGGGAGAGATATTTGTCTGATTTGTTAACTGCTGTATCCTCAAATTCAGGCACTGGCATATATTTGTTAAATGAACGAGTGACACACAAATCTCTAAAACTCTTCAGGGGCCTTTGAACTAAAAGATGCTGCCCAGATTAAGACTCATTAGCCCCATGGAAAACCAAGCCACAAGCTCAGGTAAATGGCAGAAAAGAGGCCCTCAGGGGAAGGCAGCTTCATATCAACGCTTCAGGGAAAAGGAAAATATCACCCTCCAGCTGTGGTCCTCACTGATAGCTCCATCCTTCCCCACCCCCAAAGGGGTCTGCTTTTCCTGTAGGTGAGGAGAGGGCCCTTCTAGAAGAGTTCCTCTCAGATCTCTGGAAAGCACTGTGTCCTGAGCTTTTCTTTCCTTAGCTCTTGGCTGAAAACCACCATGATCCAAGTCTGCATAAAGAGCTGGCACTTCAGGTACGAGCTTAAAGAAGCTGGGGTTCGAGTACCCACTCTGCCACTTTCTAGCAGCAGGATACTGGGCTAGTCATGTCCCCTTTGGGGGGTCTCGGATTCTTCAGTTGTAAAACTGAAGAAAGTGACCTGAAGATATCCCTTCCAGCTCTGACTCCCGTCTCTTAGCCGAAGCCCAGGGGGAATGATCTGTTTTGTGATGGCAAACTGCCAGGAGTCCGAATGGAGGGAAGCAGACACTGCATGGTGCCAATAAAATCAAGTCCAGTCTCATCTCTTCCACCCACCTCAACTCATATATCCTCTTTCTGGTCACATCAAATACACACTGCACTCCGGCCTCTGAGCCTTTGCCAAGGCTAGATCCTCTGCCCAGAATTCTCTCCCACACACCACAAGGCTCCTTGCTGCACATTCCTTAAGGGCCTGATCACAGGGATCCTCTGCCCTAGGCAGAACCCTGTACCCTTTGAAAGAGCACCTTGACAGAGACCGCCGCCCCCCCCAACCCAACTCCCATTCCAGTGAGGTCACTGGTGCCATTCTCTCTCTCCTCTTCCTGCCAAAGCCCCCAAGGTCAGCTGAAGTCCACATGGATGCTGCCGCCCAGCCTGGAGGCTCTGGCACTGGGCACATTCCTTGAGAGAAGCTCTGAAGATCCCTCATCCCATCTGCAGCACACAATAACTCCTCTCCTCTGGGTTTCAGTTTCCCAAATGATATGGTCTCCACTCTCCATCCACCACCGACATGCTGGGAACTGGGGCCTTCAGCAGTTCTACCACTTAATGGCTGTGTGACTTAATTAACCACCCTGTGCCTCAGCTTTCTGTTCTGCAAAAATGAAGATAGCAATAGGTTCTACTCATAGGGCCGCCGGGAAGATCAAATAACGTACCTGTCCTGGCTCGGCCTGGCACACAAAGTACTCAGTAAAGGACTGCATTAAATACCATCTTATTTCTAGCTAATGTCTCCGCCGCAGCAGCTCCCTGCTCTCCCAGGCAGCTGGCGCGCCCGAGTCCCAGGCGCGCCGGCAATGTCCCACCGGCCCGGCCCGTGTTCCTTTCAGCACCACAAAGAAGCCCAAGACGGAGGTGGCCACGCGGATCTCGCCAATCGTAGCCTTGGTTGCCCCCGCAGTGGCATGGGGGTTGTTCTCGGCCTTTGCCCGCACCCACACCCGCACCCGCACCCGCACCCGGACCCCGCGGCACCGCGGACTCACGGTGGTTGGCTTCGCCCTGCAGCTGCTGCTCCATGCCTCAGCTCCGCAGCCTCCGCGCGCGCTCTGCCCGGGCGCCAGCCGGCCAGCTGCGCGTCCGCCGGGGCGAGGCCAGGGAAGCGAAGGGGAGGGGGCGCGGGGCTGCGTCGGGGGAGTGTCAAGGTGCGGGCGGCAGCCGTCCTCCAGATCCCTTGCGCCCGCCTCCGCACTTGGGTATGATGCGGGCGCAGCTCAGCGGCCTCCTCCTCCGATCGCGGACCAGACTGCAGGGCCCTCCTCAGCCTCCCTCGACCTGGCCACCACTCGGCGCCTTTCACACCCGAGTCTAGCGTGTCGAGGCCACTCTGGGCTCCGTAGGTCCCCCTGAACTTGTCTTAACCTCCCCACCCCACCAGCTGTCGCAACTACTAGCGCCCAGAAGTGCGTTCAAGGCCTCTGGCAGGCCCCATCCTTGGAACTCGGAGAGCCTGTCCCCAGGCTCCAATAGTCAGACCCCAAGGACTTGGGCTGGTTCTTAAGGAGCAGAAACCCCAGCAAGCCTGTAACCATATGAAGAAATGGTCATATTTATTCATGATCAGAAAAATACAAATTAAAATGAGAACGAGCTACAATACCAACTAGACTGCCAGAAATTAGGAAGCTGGATGTTGGTGGGAAATGAGGAGCTGTCACAGCCAGGTAACTGCTGGTGGGAGTAGCCTGGATCAGCCATTCTGGAAAACAGTCTGGCAGTAATGAGGGGAATTACACACAGCGAATTGTCACCCATAAATCCAGCTCCTTCTCTTCCTCCTCATCTGTAAAACTGATGGGTTGGCGGTAGGGTCTGTGAGTGATCCGGCCCTGATGGACACAGCAGTGATCCTTCTTGAAGTCATTCAGGAGGAGTTCAAGGCTCCCAGCACTGGTGGCGAGGTTCAGCAAAGTAGGAGAGTACCAGTTTCCCCAGTCTTCTCAACAGAACATGCTGTCAAAGGTGGATTTTCGCCGATCTGATAGGTAAGAAATGGTAACTCCATGTAATTTTAATTAGCATTTCTATCATTACAAGCAAAGTTAGTTATCTTTTTTAATGTTTAAAACTATTTTCATTTTTTTCTGAGAAAAATATGTTCTCATCTCTAGCTCGTTTTCCTTTACGATTGTTGGCCTTTTTCTTGAGAATTTTAAAACAACTTTTATTTCTTGTCTTATTAATAATGTCTGTTCATTACAAAGAAAATTTTAAATAAAGACAAGGGGTAAAATAGCTACAATTCATCTACCCAAAGATGCCAAATCATTTGCTATGTATTATGCTAGTCCCTTTCTAACAAAAGATACACACACAAACACATAGTATTTCAAATCCACTCATTTATGAGTTAAATGAAGTTGTTTTAAGCCACTTGTTTATGACAAAGAGGGAAAAAAAAGTTGCTTTGATATAAATATGAAGTAAGTCTTGCCAGGATGTCATTATTCTACACCTGTTATTGATAAGCAGTCAGCAGCCCAGTAGGTGAGGGGGCCCCCCGAGGGCTCATCATTAAGAGCATGTGTAAAAGCAGTTATGGCAAGGGGACATTTACACTATAAATACAGATCATGAGGGCTATTTGAGAGTAGTCTTGGATGAGGCTGCTCTTGCTAACCTAAAAACTCTGGGAATACCCTTGGGGCATTTGCTCCTGTCCTGGCGAGGCAATCCTTATAGACAGTAATGGTAAACTGCACAGCTGCCCAGTGAAAGAGATCAGCCCGCAGACCAACACTGGCAACTTCGTTCCCTAGCAACATGCTCTAGCAAGAGAACTTTAACTTTTTGTGCCAGGCATCTGGAAATCAGTCCTTTGGTTGGTCTATCCAGTGCCTTCTCATGTAAAAAGGTACACTTCATATTAAATTTAGGCTTTATTCCTTTATCTTCCCTTGCCTGGAACAACCAAGTGATTAATGTGTCATTTGTTTGGAGTATAGTATTTCTGTATTTGGCTTATTAAGAGATATTATCCTGTATGCTATTGGCTTATGAAATGATAATTCCCACAGCAAACTTGTGCTAAATAAATCGCTAGCAAAGACAACTCAGTCTCTGAGCACCTCCCCACCACACACACACACACGTACACAGTGGTAAAATATTTGTTGGTCTTGTGCCAGCATTTGGGAACCAGAGGCTGTACTGGTCTTCTCTCTGCTTAGAGCATCAGCACTGTGAGGGGAGAGAAGCCTGGTGTGCCTGGAGGAAATGGTGGGGGAGAAGGCGGGGGGCAGGGCAGGTGGCAGAAGTTTCTGGCCAAGTGGGGTCAGGAGTAGCAGGTGGACAGCCCCTGGAGAGGTGCCTGTACTAAGTAGGTAGTTTGATTGTTAATAGGACGGAGCATCACCCTGCAGAGTTGCCCACCCAAAGAGGGGAGGTGGGAGTGGGGGGAGCAGCAGGACTAAAACTAAGGCTCCAGTCCACTTCTGAGCTGCCCAGCTGTGCGACCCTGGACTAGTCTCTCCCTCTCTTCACAGCAAAATAGCCCCGGAGGGTCTTTTGGGTCTCTGCCCATGTACACACTAGAGGGTGTAAATAATTAGAGGGAGAAAGCATTGATTAATGACCCAAAGGGAGACAGGGCTGGCTGGATCATTTTTCAGGCCTCTGGGCACCCCTTAAACTCTCAAACCTTGGACCCCCACCCACACTTCCCAGCACTTGTGTACCCATGTCTTCCTGAGTCCAAGCCCAGCTCTGCTACTCTCTAGCTGTGTGACTATGGGCAAATCACTAAATCTCAATTTCTTTCCTCAATTTCTTCATCTGTGGATGATATTTTTATAGAGTCATTTCAAAATACCTAAGGCATTCCCAGGCACACAATGAGTGCCCCATTACGGTGGTGATTATTATCCTTCTCCAGTATACCTGCCACCTGTATTACCCTGTTTAATCATTTTGACAACCCTGTGAGGCAAGTGCCAATAAATCTAAGCTCCATTTTACAGAGAAGGCAAGCGAAGTTCAGAGAGGTCAATGACTCGCCCTGGGGCACATTGCTGCAAGCAGGTGAGAGTTGAGAGTGGAATCCAGATGTGCCTCTCTCCAAAGCGAACTCAGTGGTCCCCCAGCACTGCTGCGTCCTGGGCCCTTGGGCGGGGCTGTGCCAGCAGAGGGGGCTAAGGACGTCTCTCGGACCAGTGTCCGCTGGGGCACCCGATTCTAGGGGGCAACTCTCTCGCCCGGAAGGAAAGCGATTTGGGGGAAAGCCTCAAAAACAGCCCAAGCAGGTCCCGAGTGTATAGGAGCCAGACGAGAGGGTCATAGAGTGCGTGGGTGGGCGCTCAGCTTCTCCAGGCTGAGCCTTCTCTCGGAACTCTGCCGGGAGTGGGAGGAGCCGGCTTGGCCCGACTGCAGTTCCCGTTATCGACACGTGGGGGAGTCGGAGCCGGCGAAGAGCTACCCCCTAAATACCATAATTTCCGCGGGTGTGCGTACACGTAATATGTCCCCATGGCCGACATGAGCGTGACCTAGGCCAGAGGGCGCGAGAAAAGAGAGGCTGGGGAGAGCTGGCTGTAGTCTGATCTGAAGTTGGCTAAGTCCGCGGGTGAAGAAGGAGGCCCCCCAGGGAGAAGCGGGGTGCCCGCCCGCTCTGACTCTCTCCCGCTGGGCCCTCCACCCGGCTTCTGTTTTCTGAGGCTTTCCTGCGTCTGTTTACTGAGGCATTTCCCAAAATTGCCGGGGGAGATCCTTGAATACCAGGCTAAGGACTCGGCCCATGAGGGCGGGGTGAGGGAGGAAGAGTTGTCGCGGGAATGTAAGTAAATATGAGGTTAACTGCCAGTTTAATTCCCACACTCCTTACTTTCCCCTTCACTAAGGAACTCTGAGAGAGCCTCAGGCCTTTTAAAACCAGAGGGAAAAGGCAGAATAACTCTTCACACTGAAAGTTTAGCAATTGGTTATGGGTTCCTGTTAGAGAAATGTACATTTTTTTAAACTTCAGAACGGGTAAATGCTTAACCCAAAAGAACTTCTAAAAGTCTAATTTCCGAGAGAGGTGTTTGCGGGGAGAAGGGATGGCATGACCTGGCATTCATGGGTTGGGAAGTGAAGCAACTTTGTGTGGTCTGGGACCGGGAGCAGAGGCAGGGTCCAGTTCACCTGGGCACATGGGGTCTGGGTTCCAGACCTCTGTAAGCAGGTTGCCCAGCAGGTACCCGAGTGTATAGGAGCCCAGGGTTACTGCCCAGGGTTCTGCCAACCTAGCAGGAGGTGTGGGGCGGAGGCAGAGGGGTGAATGATAAAGGAAGCATAACAAAGAGAAAGAGAAAGAGAAAGGGGAAGTTAAAACTGAGAGGTTGGAGCTGGGCAAGACCTTCATTCTTCATGCCTGTTTCCTCATCTGAAAGGTGGAGAAAATAACACTACCTAATGCAAAGGGCTATTGTGAGAATTCAATGAGCTGGTGTCCTAAAGAGGGCTCTGTAACTAGTGCAAAGGCTAGGCAGGAAACCTCTGTGGAGGCCTCCCTGATTGCCCCAGACCCCAAATGTTACTCTTACCTTGGGGCTCCCAGAGCCCATGATCCAGCCTTCAGTGCCAGCCCCGGCCTGGATGGGTTTGTTTTGCATTTGTCACCACCCCGCTCCCACTACACCATTATCCCCACTCCAATCTCTGCCAGACTGTGAACATTTCAGGGCAGGTATGGTGGCTGATTCATCCTTGTAGTCATTCAAAACAAGGCCTGATAATACTTGGCAAAATGATAGTGAAGTTCACCTTAAAAAAAAATGTGAAAATAGACAGCAAAGTTATAAAAACAAAAGCAGTAGAGAAGAAAATGGGACTATATGTTGAAACATCAAACGTTTAAAAAATTATACATATACTTTATGCTCAACAACTCCATTCCTAAGAATCTACACCACAGAAATAATAGCAGTGATGAGGCAAAGATAAATGTGCAAGGATGTTTACTGCAGTATTGTTTGTAACTATGGCAAAGAACTGAAACCAACCCAAGAGTCTACCAAGAGAGGATGGTGAAATCAACTGAGGTGCAGCCATACAATGCGATGACCAGCAATTGTTAAAAAGAACTGAATGGGTCTAAGTGCTGAGGTAGGAAGAATCTCTAAAAGATAGCAAGATGCAGAACAGGATGTACGGTTTAAGTCCTTTTCTTTAAAAACATTCTCTCACCAGTGCTTTCAAAACTTTATTTGTCAAAGTTCTCTTCCTTCTCCCACCCAGGAAGTCAATCTGGCAGATCCTCTGCTATGAAATCCCTTTCCGATATTAAAAGTCTGGTCCAACCCAATTTAAATTTCAAGCTCTTTGCATCTTCAAAATATATATAGCATAAATACATGCCAGGCTTGTCACTTTAATTAGTTTATTTCTCACCACAGCCATCTGAAGTAGGTACTGTGATTATCACCTCCATTTTTCAGATGAGGATATTGTGGTAGAAAGGTTAAACAATTTTTCCAAAGTCACACAGATCAGAAATGGCAGAGCCGGTCTATGGCTCCAGAATCTATACTCTTTAGTCTGTTTTGTTGCCCTAGGCTCACAGGACCACAAATGGGACTTTTTCTTGTCTCGGGCTTTCAGCAGGTGCAGTATATCAGTATATATCATTAACTGGATATATTAGAATTAATTTAGCCATTCCCCTAATGATGGACAGATAGATTGTTTCCAGTCTTGTACTCTTACAAACAATGCTGCAATGAATGTCTTTGTTCAGATGTTTTTGTACACTTGTACAAATATTTCTGCGGGTTAGATTCATAGAATCTATGCAACTGCTGGGTCAAAGGGTAAATCTAAATTTGAATTGCTATTTAGGATACCTATGGCTGTTTAATCAATTACCCCAAAACTCAGTGCTTAAAATTACCATTTTATTTTATTTATTTTATTTATGATTTTGTGAGCCAGGAATTCAGGAAGGGCTCAGCTGATTCTCTTCCAGGCTGGCTTCATCATTCATATGACTGGGCTTCAGTGCTCTGTGACCTCTCTCTCTCTCTTTGTGGTATCATATTCTGCAGGGCTTCCCCACCTGGTTTGGTGATGTCAGGTAATCACAGTTCAGGTAAACTGCCACTCGGCTTGTAAGAGGTAGGAAGTAGAACCCACTGGGAAAGATAAGGGATACATTTGGAACTAGGACATTATCATTTTTGCTGTATTTTATTGGTCAGAGAACTCGCAGGCCAACCCAAATTCAAGGGAAGGGTTCATAGACCCCTACCTCCCCGTGGGAGGACTGTCAAAGAATGTGTGGCCACCTTTACTCTGACACACTAACCATTTCCAAATTGTCTTGCAAAATGTTGGTCAATTTATATTCCCACCAACAAAATAAGAGTTTGTATTTCCCTAGGCTTTCACCAGCACTATACATTGTAAAACATTTTAATAGGTAATAATTTGGCAATTGGAAATGTTATTTCATTGTTATTTTGTTATGCATTTCTTTAATTATGAGTGAAGTTGATCATCTTTTCATGTGATTTCTATTCATTTAAAATTTTTCTTTCCTTGTAATTGTCTGTTTATATACTTTGCCTATTTTTAAATTTGGTTGCTTTTTTTATATTGATTTCTAAAATGTGTATATTAAGGAGATTAGCCCCTTATCTGACATTATGTTACAAAGCATTTTTCCAGTGTGTGATCTTTTGTTCTTTGATAATTTTCTTCATTCAGGTTTTCACTTTTACAGGTTCAAATTATCAACCTTTTACTTTAAGACCTCTGGGTTTTGTGTGGGATGTTCTTTTTCTTTTTCAGAATTTTCCTGTTGTTTTCAAATGTTTATTTTTCCAGAGGAAGATTAATCTCATTTTCTGAGGCTCCCTCCCCAATCCTATTGGTATTTGGATTGAAATAGCTTCCAGCTGATAAACCCCTTAGAGAAAATACACAATTTTGCAATTGGAGGGCTGGACTGAACATCACCTTGTTCTGAGTCTTCTCTTCTGTATGCCATCGAGGCTTATTGAGGGGTGGCATGCCATCTCAGGGAGGCCCCAGCACCCTGGGCATCTGTTGGGGAGGGAGCCTAAGAGCCTAGCGAGGGCAGCCCTGTGATCAGGTAGGCCCCGCACAACCCTGTCCCCTGGGAACCCAAGACCTGGCCGAGGGAGGCTTAGAACATAGCCCCTAGCCTATAACTCTTAGACCTTCACTGCAGGGTAAGTTCAGGCCTCCTTGAAGGAAACATTCCTTGGAGGACCAGGAAAGGAGCCAGATGTGCCCTCAAAGAGCTGATTCATGAGGTAGGAGACTTCACAGAGCAGCACCTTGTTTAGAAGACCAAACGTAGTTAAGGCCAAGGACAATCCTCTGGTCTCAACATCACAACCTAGGGGCGAGGCAGGGATCTGCTCCAGGAGCCTCAGGTTTGGGGTGCTGCTATGGGCACAGCCTTGCCTTCCCTCCTCAGCTGGGTCCTGCTGGCTTCTCTTCAGTCCTGGAGCCTCAGACAGCAGCATCCACCCATTCCTCCCCCAGGCGGGGGCCTAGAAGTGCCCATGGAGAATGAGTGGGCACTCATTTATTCAAGGATTATTTACTGAGTGTCTGCTACATGCCAGTCAGTGTTCTTGGGATGTAATAGAGAATAAAAGAAACCAAAATCCATGCTTCCTGGAGTTTACAGACGATAAACAAAAACAAAAACAAAAACAAAAACAAAACCCCACATAGTGAATAGGTAAATATGTTACGAGATAAGTGCCATGGGAAAATACGCTTAGGGAAAGCGTGGGAGTTGAGGGTGGGAGTGGCTAATGGTAAGGATACTTCTATGGGCCTTCCAGCCTGGTTCACCAATGTGGAACCCACTCCGGAGAACCAGGAAGGCAAGGAAGGTGTTTATGCCCCTGGCTCCCTCCCTGCTGGTCCCTGCTCCTGTCAAGTGGCCTCTCCCACAGTTCTCTCCTTCCTGGCTCCAGCAGCCACTTCTTTCCCTTCCCCTCAGGCCTAGTAGTAGCAAAGGTACCTGTGCTCCTGGGCAGGCACTGCACTGTCCTAACATCCTATTTACACCTTTGCAAAAAGTTCTCAAATAATCCTAATTTGAGTGCCGTTTTCTGCAGAATGCTGAGAAATACAGTAACATCTGAGCAGGCTGATGATCAGGCCATGTGGCTATCCAAGGAATAGTATTCTAGTTCTGGGCAGAAGGAACCAACAGTGCAAAGGCCTGGAGATGGGAGAGTAGGCCTGCCTTGTTTGAAGAAAAGCAAACAAGCCCAGTGGCTAGAGCAGAGTGAGGGACTGGGAGAGGGGTAGGAAACGGTATCAAAGAGGGGTGTGCTGAGAGGTGGGGCATGGCTTTTGCTCTGAGTGAAGTGGGGGCTGCTGGAGGGCTTCTATTAAGGAGTAACATGATACTTAACAGGACCATTCTGGCTACTGTGTTAAGAATGGACTATGGGGGCCAGCAAAGGGGCTACTGCAGTATCGCAGGTGACAGTGAAGTGATGGCTCAGCGGGCAGTGGGAAAGGAATGAGCCTACAGGACTTGCTGATGGATTGGATGTAGGGTATGAGGGAAAGAAGGCAAGAGTGTCTCCAGGACTCTGGCCTGTTGGATTTGGCAGGGATACTAGGTTTCTATTGGCTTCCCTGCACCCACCCAGTCTGGCCCTCAGATTCTGTCCCTCTGGTGCTGCATGTGTATGTGTGTGTGTCCAGCCTCTGGGACTGTGCTCTGCAGACCTGTCTCTTCTCTGGCTGGCCTAGAGGTCTGCCAGCCTCTGCCAGGAGGTTCCTCAAATAAGTCACATTCCCCTCTGCTTGGACCATCTATCTGCTGGTCCCTGGTCCAGGGTCAGGAGTGAATTCAGCCCTGGGGCACTGGGAAGGGAGGCTAAGCCAGCTTCCCCAGAAGCAGCCCCAGTGAGTTGACCGCTACCATATCAGTGACCTGTTTTCTGGGGCACTCCCAGACCCACACTGTCTTCAGCCTGGTTCTTTGGGTCAGACAGACCTGAATATGACCTGCTTTCTCTTCTGTTACCCTCTCAGCCTCTGTGGGCATCTGAGGCCACAAGTGAGGAGCCTGCTCAGGGGCAGCCCAGCACCCTTCCTCAGGGCCCTAGACAGCCTTTGCCTTTTCTGCTGGATATGGTCTTTCAGAATCCCAGTTTGGAGGGCCTCCTTCCACAGCACCCTGTGGGGTCACCTGGCTGGATTCTCACTGCCCTAGACCCTGAATTCAGGCTACAAGCTCCTTCTGGGCCAGCCAGACCTGGCCATTGATAACAGCATCACCATAGAGCACTTATCCCCATCCCTCACCCCAAGTCGGCTCCATGCTGACCTCTCCACAGGCCTGCTAGGGTCCATCCAGTACCAAGGGCTGGTCATAGGGTGGGGTTCTGGAGTACAAACTCTGCCACTCACCTGCATGTGACCTTGGGCAGTCACCTAAATTCTCCAAGCTTCCATTTCCTCAGCAGACCTCATAGTATCCCTTGCACATTGGAGGCCCTTGGAAGTACTTTCTGAATAAGTTACGACATGCAATACACGTAGCACAGTGCTTGACCCATAGTTACCGCTCAATAAAAATCAGCTATTTAAATCATCCTCATCTCCATACAGAGAAACTGAGGCTCAGAGAGGAATGGAACTTGTTCAAGGCCACAGAGCAGAGAATGGTGAAACCAGGTTCCCCTGTGCCCTGACCCATCAGTCTACCCTCCCTCTTCTTCCCAGACTGTGGGAGGCCAGCACAGAGTAGATGTCAGCACACAAATGGAAAAGCCAGGAGCTTACACTCTTAGAATCCCTAAGGGGAGGGAAGCTCCTGCATCATGGGAGATACAAAGATGATTTAAACACAGAATGAGCCCTCAAGGGGCTGCCCATTCTGGAGCTGGGAGCCGTGCAGCTCAGCATCCCTCCCTATATAGAGGATCCAGGAAACCTGCATGGACAGGGTGACACCAGAGTTCCTTGTCTATGACTGGTTCATTGAATCATACAGGTCACAAGAAATGGTGACAACACAATCTGAATTTTTAAAGACAGTCCAAGTTTCAAACACGGTTCCATTGTTAGAATAAAGCATCAAGAGCCCCTAAAGAATCCAGTATTGTGGCACCTAAATGAACTTCAGAGCCAGATGGGTCACAAAAATCCACATTATTTTACATATCTTGAGCTCAGCGTGGAGAAATAATGTTCCCATTATGCCAGGCACATAGATGCCAGCTGCCCCATTTCATGGGCATGTGCGTGTCCACATAGACATTAACACCAGTCCAGGCTTAGGTCACCCTCTCTTGGACCATTAGGTGACTCTGTAGCTTGAGCGAGCACCCCCATCCCTTCCAGCAATGATCCTAACCCCAGTGCTGGGTACCATAATGTCTAGAAAGGCTTTTTGAATCCTCAGAAAACAGTCTCTCACCTTGCGCACTTCCTGTCAGCATGAAGGGCAAGTCCTGGTCTAGGTAACACCAGGGTTGCAGCTAGGGTGTCTCTGACCAGGGCTGCTACCCTCGCCTCAGATACAGAGGCTTTGCTCCTTCAGTACAGCTTTACAACCTTAGTGTCTTGCCACAAACCTGATTTCACATCGACTTCTGCCGCGACTTTTGGTTTCAGTTTCTAAGAGCAGAAATGAACCTACTCTTATTGCCCTCCACACTCTCCTTCCTCCTTCTTTGTCTTTACCCTTCTTTTCCTCTCCCACCCTGGTAGGAAATGCCCTCTGATCCCTGGCTCTGTAGGAAGGGGTTAGGGGAAGAAGAAGGGGATAGAGAAGTGGGGAGAGTTGCCAGAGACCTCCCTCCATTTTCAGGGCTGGGTGGCCAGCCACTCACAGTTGTGCAAACTGTGCACTGCACAACCCTAGGGGATGTAGTCACCTTGATGTCAGCAAAATTTGCATAGTTTTTTTTGTTTGTTCGTTTTTTTATGCCTACAGCACCTGGTCTTCCTAGGTGGTCTGCCATCCAAGTACTAACTAGGCTCGACCCTGCTTAGCTTCCAAGATCAGACATCGAGCTTGTTCAGAGTGGCATGGCCGTAGACCATGGACCATGGCTCCATTGGGGCGCAAACCCAGGACCTTCTGCATGTAAAGCAGATGTGCTAACCGCTATACTATAGAACCACGTCCAAAATTTGCATAGTTAATAGCATACTTTTCAGGCAGATGGCATAAAGTGTCCTGTGAGTGGACATCTTTTCCTAAATTGTCTGAAGTCCTCTGAGTGGGATGAAGCAGCTGAGTACATTTTGGCTATGATCCCATAGAAGCCCCACACCAGCCTGTATCACACAAGCCACCTTCCCCTCAGGCCTTGCACCCTAACTGATTTATCCCTCATCACTCAACTTCTTAGCTGGGCTAGAACCAGTGAGAGACTCTAGTTCAAAAAAGGCTGGGCTCTCGCCTCTAGGGCCACTTGCGGGTCTCATTTTCTCCATCTGTAATATATGAGGACTAAATGGAATGGACAAAATGACCTCTAAGGGGCTCTCCAGAGTTATATCCGAGTCTGTGCTGACGGTGCAGAGACAGACAAGTTGGGGTCAGCCTCAGAGTCCTCTTTATTCTGAAGGAAGGAGGTTACCAGTCCTCTGACTAACAGTAGGGCTCACAGAGGATTCTTTTGTTGAAAGATGATGATGGGGATCCCATGAGTTCACCCAGAGGGGCTGTGCAAACTAGGGCAGATCCCCCAACCTCTCTAAACCTCAGTTTCCTCCCCCATAAAATGGGGTAATAATACTTACCTGGCAAGTGTCGGTGAGGATTAAAGGGAATACTGTATGCAAAGTCTGGCACACAGGATGAGCTCAGAAAAGAACAGAGGAAAGGGGACTTGCAGAACTCGGGCAACCTGGGACCTAAAGCTCTGATGAAGGCTGGGCCTGTGCAGCACAGCAGCACTGTGAGGCCGCCACTGCCTGAGCTCAGGTTCCAGGGCAGGAAACCTACCTCACTTCCTCTGGGCCTGACATGCCACCCCCTGTCCTTCCTGCCACTGTGGGCTCCCCTCCCCTCTCTCTGTGAGACTGCACTTCCAGGAGGATGCCTAGGGCCTGCCTGCATAGCTCTACAAGAACCCCAAGGAACCCAAACCCCTTAACATGGCATATAAGGCCCTCCTCTAAAGCCCCCATCACCCCTGCCACTCCCCAGCCACCTCGAGTTACCCGATACCCCCAAACAAGTCATACACAGTCACACCTCCATGCCTTTGCCCATGCTATATCCCTTCTGATCACATGCCCTTCCTTCTCTCCTCTCCCTGCCCCGCAAGACAGCTAAATCCTGCTTATTGTTTAGGGCCCAGCTCAAATGTCACCTTCTCTGGGAAAGCTTTCTCTGTCCTTCCAGTAAAGAAAATAATCACCCTTCCTGTTGGCGCCCTCGGCCCAGGACTCATAGTCAGGAGTCTTTAGAGCTGAGTCAGTCACATCCCCAAGGAGCCTCAGTGCCCTTATCTATAAAATGGAGGCAGATCACCTCTACCTAAGGAGGAGGGTGTTGGAAGAATTCAATAAAAGGGGACACATATAAAGCCCCTAAACACAGTGTGGGCACACGTCCATGCCTGATAATCCCTGGTGGAAACTTCAATTCCAGCCAGCCAACCTTGCAAGGAGCAGGAAGGGCGTGTCCGGCACCCTTTTCATCCCTGTATTCCAGCTCTTTTCAGTGGATTCTCAGATTTCTTCACAGGGACACTACCAGCCCACAGCTAATTGGAAGATCAATGATGATTGACAGGCCCCAAGACCAATGACTGACCTATTTCTTTCTGGAGCAGGTTGTCTGCCCCACTGCCCATTTTGGGCCCTCTATTGGAGGAAGGCAAGACCTGGAGTCATTTGGGGGAATAGGTCTGATATCCATGGGCAGCCTTATCTCAGCTTGGGCGGCTCAGGTCTACTCCTCGCCCTTCCCCTTCAGAATGAGGCCCTGTCATAATCGCAGTTATGCTACATAAAAATAGCTTCATTTCACAGATACATGAACAGCAGTCCTTTCCACTGTGGGAAGAGGAAGGCTATTTCCCCACACAGTTCCCCCAGAGGCCCCTCTTCAAAAGCAAATTCTCTGCGGAGTCTAACACTTCTCAGTGGATGGCTTCAACAGCTGCTTCCTCCCAGACTTTGGTGCAGAAGGCTTTTTGCTACTTTGCAATCAGCGTCTCACATTTTCTCATTTGGGTTGTGGGGCAGGGATGTGAGGCAGAGCAACTGAGGTTATTGTACCCACTTTGCAGGAAGGGGAGGTGACTTGCCCGAGATCACACGGTGAGCTGGTGGTAAAGCTGAGTTATGGGCACCCGACTCCTGCTACAGAGTTTGGTCTGCTCCAGCATATGTCTCTTCCTTGGAAAATACTGTGGCAACAGCTAAGGCAAAGAGAAAAAGGAAATGAGAAAAGGCTAGACAGAGCACAGATTTGAGAAACAAGACATTTATGCCACAAACATTTGCCAAGTTACACTAGGGATGCAGCAGGGAGCAAAAAAGAGGTCTGCTTCCTGCCTGCAGGGAGCTTACAGTTTAATGGAATGAAAGCTACATTTATTGAGCATATTCTTTATATCAGATGCTTTGCTAAGCATTTTTACATGGAATTTATCATTTAATTCTCGATAGATAACATTCCTTTGAGGTAGCATATTAGACATTTGTCATTTCTGTTGGCCATCCAGCATCTGAAACCCCTTTCTATGTGTGGGGTATTCTCCACTCATGAGGAAGAGTCCAGCTTCCATTACTGAGGCTAAGAATGCCAGATACTCCCTTTCCAGGCCTTCCTTGCAGCCAAGGCTGGGCATGTGACCAGTCTTAACCAATCAGCATGACCACCCCAGACCTGGTATTGAAGCAGCAACTGTACAGATCCATTATGGTGGTAACAGGAGCCCCATCTAATTTCCAGAGGCACCAGCAGCCCTTCGTAAGGGCAGGGTCCCTCATCCGCTACTGGTGAAACCAGTCAGTGTCTGCTCAGCAGTGGCAGCTAGTGTTGTCCTTCAGCTCTGCAGAGATTGCTCTTTACCTAGTTAAAAAAGAAAAAATCCTGCCCTGCCTGCAGGGAGTGGGGAGTAGTCCCTGCTGCTTCCCCCCAGGGGAAGTGGGTGGGGTGGGCAGCTCCTGGAAATAGCAGTGAGTCTGGGGCTAGGGCCAGGTTTCTCTGAGGCCTTTTGACCTGAACCCAGTGGCCTGAGCTGGGGTGGAAGTGGGTACTGGTTGGTGTCAGAAGCCTTCACCTAGTGGCAGCGTAATCATCTCTGCCCAGATCTATCCTCAGGCTGTCTGTCTTCTCCCACCCACCCTCCTCTCCATCCCACTGCTCCAGGCCTGGTTCTAGCTCCGTGACCCCTACCTGGACACCTGTAACAGCTCTTCTTTGGTCCCCTGACTCAGCCTCGTGTCCTCGCATCCACTCACTACCATCCTTCATCCTAGAGTCAGAGTGAGTCTCTGGAGCACAGGACTGATGGAGTCTCACCCTTTCTTCAGTACCTTACCAGGACATCCTGGCACCCAAATGCCTTTGCCTGACAAGGCCCTTCCAACCCCTCTAACCTGCATGTCAGTCCTCCAGCCCCATCCCAGAGCTCTGACCACAAACCTAGCTGACCAGTTACCCCCTGCTCCATTGCCACCATGCCTTTCCTTGCCCCTTGCACCTTTCCGCACTGCCTTTGCTCACACTGTTCCGTCTGCTAGGAATGCCCTTCCCTGTCTCCTCCACTCTTCTTTCTAATAAACTCTCATTCATTTTTAAAGCAGCCAACTTGTCCATGAAGTTTCCTTCAATCGCACGTAGACTCCCAGTAATATTACTGGGTTTCCTTTGTTTCGTGCATGAGAAATTCTGTGGCATTTTATAGATGTGGGAGCTGCTGCTACCTGGCTCAGCTACTTTGGCTTGAAAAGAGGTGTGCCTGTGGGACCAGGAACCTGGGCTCTTGGTCAAACAGACCCGAGTTCAAATCTAGACTTTGCCATTTACATGCTGGGCCATTGTGGGCAAGTTGGTTAACCTCTCCAAGGCCCCATATCTTTGGCCTCACTGGGCCCCCGTGAAAAATTGGTGGTTTCTCTGTTATCTGCCCTGTGAACTATAAGCAGCCTATTCAGGCTAGGACTGATGCGCACTGGCCATGGGGCCCAGCCTGGGGTATGAGCCTTTGTTACCCACTGAAGCCCTGCTTGATCTCCTTGTCTGAGCTCCTCCCCTTCAAATCCACTCTTCACTATGGAAACTGGCACTCAAAGCCCTCCCAACCAGGTTAGAGGGTACAAGGTTGGAGCCTCTGATTGGGCATCTCCTAGCATTGGAAGAAGTACACAGATATGTCCCATCTGTATGCCTAGATGCCATGGAATATGAGCAAGTGTCTCTATGTGTGTGCAAACTTGGGGGACGGTGAGTGTGGGAGGGGGCACAAGTGCTTATCTGTGTATGTGTGTAGCTGCTGTGGTTGTGCGTAGCTGCTGTGGTTGTGTGTAGCTGCTGTGGTTGTCAACTCAGAGCAAAAAAGCCCACACTTCCTGTTAAGAATCAATTAGAGCATTTTTTATAGATGCCCCAAATCTCCCTGAGGGTGTCACCAGAGCTATGGGAGGAGAGGTGGGAGCGGGGCGGAACGATGGGAGCAGAGGGCAGGACTCCTAGATTCTTGTCTCAGTTGGCTGCCAAGTCACTGCATAACCCTAAACCAGTCACTGCACGTCTCTGGGCCTCAGTTTCCCTTTCTGTAAAAGCAGCATGGAGGATTAGACTAGGTGATCCCTGAACCCTCCCACCTCTCATTTTCGGAGACCCAGATTAGCATCCGCAATACACTCTTCAGAGGGAAACACCATGCACACAGTCTGGATATCCCACTAGACATGCACCCACCCCCACGTTAATCTAACCCTCCTCAGACCATCCTAGAAAATACCTACACCCTTCCTTGTAGTTGTATGGGGGAAGGGACAAAGAGGAAGTGTCTATTGGAGAAGGCCTTAATGGCAGCCAGTCTCCCACCCTCATCAACAACTTCCTCTCCACCCCCATCCGCACCCTGCCCTGCTCCCTCCCAGTTCCCACATCCTCAACCAGAAGAGAAACGAATTACTCAATAGGAAAAGGCAGGAGTCTCTGCCCCTTCCACCCACCCCATCTGCAGTGGGGGAGAGGAAGTGGGAGAGAATCTGGGTTCACAGTCAAAGCTGGCCCTTCATTGTACAGACGAGAAAACCCACGTGCAGAGAGGACCAGTGACTTGCTCAAGGCACACAGTGAGACAGTGGCATGCCAGGTTTGAACCCAGCTTCCCACAAGCCTTTCCACATCTTCAAGCTGCCTCCCACCCCTGTGAAGGAGCATCGCTAATTCTCATTTTCACGGAGGGTGGAACATAAGAACAGGAGCTGACATTGCAGCACGGTGTCCTGGGGTGGATGCCAGGAAGCAGTTCCCTGGGATTCGTAGACTCCAGGACAGATGTCAGAGGAACACTCACCTCTTCCTAGGCATGCCTTTAGTGTAGGATACCCTGGAATGCAGTAGAATGCGGTTAGGAAGACAGCTAGAGACCAGACTTCCTGCCTATGTTAATTTGCAGGGAAGCCAGCAGGATTCCAGGAGGAGAAGGAAAGCTACCATGGCTGTGCTCCATGCCCACGACAGCTGTGGGAGGGAGGATCACCATTTTACAAATGAGGAAACTGAAGCCCAGAGAGGTTAAGTGACTTCCTCAAGGTTACACAGCTAGGAAATGGTAGAACCTGTGTCGTATGATCCCAAAATCTTTGTCTTTCCACTAAATAGTTTCCCAAAACATGGGCCACAGGACGAATTTAAATACATGGTTTATAAGGTGAGTTTAGATGATATGTGGGTAAACTGTTTTTTTAAATAACATATCGATACAAATGTAAATCAGGAAAAAAATAGATCAGCTCATCAAACTCGTGATTTCACAGATATTATTGCTTGGGACTAGGCTGTTTTGAAAGGTGCTGATTTAAAGATATATATTAAATGGATAATAGTTTAGGCAGTAAAGTCTGGAATGCGATTTATGAGTGGTCGCAGCTTTAAAAACAATGCTTGAAACCTCCTGGTCAGAGGCAGTGAATACGGCCCTCTGTTAGCAAATACAAGGGTGACTCCTGAGTGTCCATCCAACTTGCCACTACCCCCCACCACTCTTACCACCACCCCCATCCCCCAGTCCAGTCCAGTCCTTCTGGTGTGCAGCTCCAGTTCTGGTGGTGTGTGGAGGGGAAGTTCATTCTGGGTAGCACCAGCCGCATGTGGATATGAGATGGGGGAGAGCTGCAGGCTTCTGCGAGGGTGGAGGGCAGAAGAAAGGACAGGCCTGCAGGGGCTCAAAAGTGTGAGACGCAGCCCCTGGGGACCTGGAGTCAGCTCTGAGGAGAGCTGAAGCTCTCCACTTTGCCTGCCCTGCGTGAGTGCCCCTTCCCCTCTCAGTTTTAGCTTCTCATTTTGGGTCCTGGTTCCTACTCTCCTCCATCTCTATCAGTTTCAGCCTTGCTTATTTTCTGAAGAGCCATCTGGGCAGGAGGGAGACACTGGGCTGAGCCCTCCCTCATAGGTCTCCAGGCCTGGCCTAGAGAGCCAGCTCCAGACAGCTGAGCATCGGGCCTAGCGGCCTGCCGGCCTCCTAAACCCAGGGGACCTAGGGAGGATGCAGAACCCAAGAGGGCTTGGCCTGGCCGACTGACCCTGCAGTCTGGAGTCAGGCCCACAGGGGCAGGCCATCAGGAGATCAAGTGCTCTCGCTCCTTCGCTCCTAGGAATAACACAGAGGAACCTCCTCCCTGTCAGTAGGAAGCCCTGTGGTGGTGGTGGTGGTGGTGGTGGTTGGTGAGGGGTGGGGGGCTCCGGTATCCTTCAGTCCCCTTATCATGCTAGCCCCTGGATCTGCCCAGCCTGCCCTAATTACTCATGGCCTATTCATGCACTCAGAATTTGAATCCTAAATGATTGTGATCATATTCATCAATAAACATTTTTAGAGTATTTCTCCCCAAAGCTCTGGGCTGAGTGCTCTTCACACAGGATTTTATTGAATCTTCACAACGGCACTGGGAATATACGTGTTATTATCCCCACTTAACAGATGATAAACTGAGTCTCAGAGAATTGAACTGTCTTGCCCAAGGCCCGACATAAGGCAGGGAAGAGTTGGATTCAGTCTGTCTGACTCTGACCCTGTGTTGTTTCTCCTCTCCTGGTGAAAGAGAGCTCACCACTGGAAAAGAAGCTAGACTCAATCCCCAATTTAAATACAAAGTCTGCTGGGAAAAGCCACCTTGAAGCTTTATCTGTTGCCTATACCTTATAGTAAGTAGGTTGATAATCATTGTGACCTTGAACCATAAATGTTTTCTCACTACCATCTCATTTAGTCCATGCTAACGAGAGCAGATAGCATTATGCTCATTCTACAGCTGAGGAAACAGACTTGGGGAAGTACAGGGTTGGGTCCTGCAATGCCCTAGTCAGCACTACTTAACCAGCCCCTCTGTTGTGTCTGCCAGTCCATCCACACCACAATCCTCTCTCTGTCAGAGCACACTTTGATAGTGGGGAGGGGAACCAGCATGAAGAACCAGGACCACAAGAGGAAAGGTGATGAGGGGGAGAAGTGGGCTGCAAAAATTGAACAGAGTCTATCTGGTCATTCCCTGGCCATCCTGATTTTGAGCCTTGTGTCCTTGTTGGGCTTCCAGAGCTGCATGCAGGAATGTAAGGGCCACCCTTCATGAAAGCAAGACAGTGGTCCTGTATCCTCTCCCCCACAGCCCTCCAGCCCTCCACTGCCAGCCTCTTTTCTAGCCAAAATACCTTTATTCCTTAACCATTGCTCTTAGAACATTGCCTGATTGTGGAGCGTATACATGAGTATGAAGAAAAACATGCAGAGGACTCAAGGCTGTTTTTCAGTTAAGTTAAACAATGTAGATACCTGTTGGGGGAAAGATTTTTCTGCTAATAGACTGTTAGAAGTGTTCAACTGGAGAGTGGTAGATTGTTCACCATCCAATGATGGTGGGAAATCGAATTTCACTTAAGTTAAATAACCAGGTCAGCATTCAACTTTCTGATGTAACTAGAAAATAGTCCTTAAAAAAAGAAGTATCCATTTAAAAAATATGAGTATCTCCCAAAATACTGCAGGGTGGGCCCACATCAGGGGCTTTTAACTTTTATGTGAGTATATACCATAGCCCACTTTGTCTTCTGGTGAAGCCTATGGACCCTTTCTCAGAATAATATTCTTAAATGCACAAAATAAAATAACATAGGCTTTCAAAGGAAACCAACTTTATTAAAATGTAGTTATCAAATATTTTTTTAAAACAAATTTTTGATGTAGTAATAGTGCTTTCTTATTAACGAATTAAATATCAAGATCTGGCAATAGGCCTAATAGCAACTATAATTTTGAAATAGTGATGAGTATAAACCATATTTTGAAATATATGAAAAAACTGTAATTCGATTTGAAAATATCTATAATTTTATCAATGACACCATCACAAGGTCCTGCTAATACGGCTGTGATTTGTGACCCCATCGTTGAAGAAAAAAATATTCACACAGAGGTCAGTGAAAATAAAGATGTATTTTTTCTCTTCCAAATTTTTTGACCCTTCGAATTCTATCTTTGAGGGTCCCATGAACCCCAGATTAAGAACTCCTGGTCTAGTTCTATCTTTTATTTTATAGCACGTATATGTAATTGTATCAAATGTAGTTTTCAAAATCTGATTCAATTTACAAATAACTAAAACGTCTGGCAGATAGTAGGTCTCAGTAAATGGAGGGCTCTTGGGGATCCTTCTGTAGTTACTTCTCTAAGTGTTCTTCTAGGAGAAATGGAGCCTCTGTTTACTCATCCAGAAAGTGGATCTCCCAGGGCTTCATAGGGACACTGTGCCCCAGATGCCTGCAGAATGCTTGGCACTGAGCCAGGCCTTTGCCCACCAGAGTGGTCTCGGTGCTTGTCCTTACCGGGTGCCTTTTGGCAGGAGAGGAATCTAGTTAGGTCTGGGGATATTTTGACTGGCTCTCAAATTCTGGGAAGAGGGTGACTCTACAGCTCAGTGTTGGGAAGCCTCAGCCTCTGAGGTACCCCAAGACCTCCCTCACCCAGGGCCCTAAGCGGCCTGCATCCTGGGAATCCCCCGGAAATCCTTGGGTGCCTGCTTCCTCTCTTGACTCATTCGTGGTCACACGAAGAGCACAGTCACGAGCCAGCATGACTAGGTCAGTGTTGACAGGCTCACAAGACACTTGGCCAGGGGTCAGGCAGCAGACATTGGCAGGGAGCTGGAAAGCCCTCAGAGCCCAGAGAGCAGACGGAAGCCTAAAGGAAAGGTCCACTCCAGCTCCTCAAGCTTTAGTACAGGCCCAACCAGAACTCCCCAGAGCTCACTCCCCACTCCTCCTTCGCGGCCTCCTCCCCACGGCCGGGCCACCCTTCTTCCTGCTCAAACTGTCAATGCCCAGGGGACTCATGCCCTCTCCTCTAGCCAAGGTCTGCCATCCAACTCCCCCTGCTCCAGACCCTTTCCCCCTCATCCTTCCACTTTGCTATCAAAACCTACCTGTTCTGTGTCCCATCAGCCTTTGTTCTCTAAGGCAACTGCCCATTATCTGAGGTACATGGAATTTGGAGGTAAAGACCTGTGTTCAGGTATTGGCTCTGATTAGCTATGAAATCCTCTGCCTCTCTGAGCCTCATTCAATGTCCTTATCTCTTGCATGGACAGGTTTAAATTGCTGCCCTACTTTTCATAGTTGTTATAAGAATCAAAAACATGTTTAGATGTTCAATCAGTTTATAAACTTTAAAGTACTCTCATAGCTATAATATGGGACTCGTGGCTGACAAGTTGTTTGATGTGTTTCGATTATCAGCGTCCTTCTGGAGAAATGACACAAAGGAATGGCTTTAGTAGCGGCGTTCCAGGCAAGGGGGAGATCCATATAACCAGGAATCCCCGACATATATTCCCACTCACCCTCTCAAAATTATATCCCAAGAAGACATGCCCTTGTAGGCAGTGTAATCTTGAATCTGGGTGAGAATTTGAAAACTCTGGAGGAATGACCTTTCTGAACTCAACGCAAGGAATTAACCAAGTAGGTATTGGGGTTGATGTAGATTTTCTGCTGCTTTAGATGTAATTCACCGAGTTTGTCTCAACCACTGTTGAGCCAAGAGGGAGGTGGAAGGATGGAATGTCTGTTTTTGAGAAGGAAAGCCAGGAGAGGTACTCCACTCCAGGAACAGGGCCTGTGGCTCACAAGAGGGCGTGTTCAAACCATTTGTTGACTTGAGGGCCTGGAATTTGACCTTCTAGGAATCATGCAGGGTTTCCACCAGAAGTCCTGGATACCAGACCCTTTCTGCCACGCCCAAGCTATGCGCCTGTGGGCAGGTCATTGTTCATCTCCAGGCCTAAATTTCCTGTCTGTAAATTGCTCAGAACAGCAGGGTCTTCTGAGATTTCATGTGTTCACAAGACATAGAAATGCCCGCAGTTGGGTTTCAGCGTGAGGTGCCCACTCACCTCACCTCCCAATGTCCCCAAACCTTGTGCTGCCACCCAACACAGCACTTGTCTAGGCCTTCTATGTGTCTGTCTGATTCCTGCAAAGGGCAGCCTTGTGCTGCCACCCAACGCAGCACTTGTCTAGGCCTCCTTGGACTGATTCCTGCAAAGGGGAGCATTGCCTTCCCATCTTATACTTACAACAAGGCACACCTGGTGAGCACTCACTGTGCACACTGGCTGAATGGAGGGAGGAGAGTGGTACCCCTGAAATTATCCCAGAACTCACATTGTGGCAGGGCCAGAAGCCCAGGAAGGGCCCTCCTCTTAGTGAAGCTATGATCACATGTCTACATTTGTGTTGTTTTCAGATATTTCATTTAACGTTTTCCTCTGGGATGACAGAAAACATCATCCTCAAGAGTTAGTTGCCTTAATGTCTGCAAGAGTTTTATAAATGCCCTCTCTCCTTCTTCGGAGCTCGACAGTTTGGTTCAAATCCCAGCTTGGAGACTTACTAGCTATAACCTCGGGCAAGTCACTTAATATTCTGTGCCTCAGTTTCCTCATCTATAAAATGGGAATAATAATTCAACTTCTAGGTAAACGTATATTCAGCTTGACAAGAAAAAGTCAAATTGTTTTCTAAAGTAGTTGTGGGAATATATAATTTTATATCCCCAATAGCTGTACTTAAGAGATTTCATGGTCTACATCCTCTTCTATCTTTGTATTGTCCAATTTTTGCCAGCCAAACGGGTATAAAATGGTACATTATTGTGTTTATTTGCATTTCTCTGAATACTAATAAGGTCTTCATATGTTTATCAGCCATACATATTTTCCCTTCAATGAAATGCCATTTATCTTTTGTTCATTTTTCTATTATATTGTCTATCTTTTTGCTAATTGATTTGTAACAGTTCTCTATTTTTTCCTATATATTCTTAACACTAATCTTTTGTTGGTTATATTAAAAAATTATCTTCTCCCAGTTTGTAGCCTTGACTTTTAACTTTATTTATCAAGGTGTCTTTTGATAAGCAGAAGCTCTGAATTTTAATAAAGTAGGATATCAAAAGACAGTCACCAGATAGTTTACCTAAAGTTTTTAATGTTTAACTTTTAAGTTCTCGATCCATCTAGAGTTGATATTTTGTGTATGGTGTGAAGCGGGGGTTTTTTTTTTCTTTGTCTTTTCCATGTGGATAACTACATTTTTTAGCTCTATTTGTTGAATAGTCCTAGAGTTGATCTTTTTTTTTTCCTCTTGGAGCCAATCTTAACTGGTGTTAAGGGGACAGGGAGGGAGGGCCCAGCTGAAGTCTGACTGACAGAATTCCCTCTATTCCTGACCAATGACTTCCTGAGGGGGCTGCATCTAAGGAGGCTAGAGATGAAAGAATCCACATAGCAGCTTTGCCTGAACAGCCTCTGCCTGCATCTCAGCATTAACTATTTTATTAATAGATCTAACATACATGTATGACAAATAATAATTCAAATAGTACTAAAAAGTATCAAATGAAATGTTAAATTCTCCTACTTCCAGGCCCAGAGGTAACCACTTTAGTAGTGAATGATTTTTAGCTCTTATGAATGCTCTCCCTGACTACGAATAATATGCTTAATGCCTCTATTTCTTGATTTATCAACCCTAGAATGACTGGTTATTCTCTGCTGGAAATATTTGTTCCCTCATATCTGCTCCATCTCTTCTCCTTTCTTACCCCATTTCCAATATTTGATTTTTAAAAAACAAACGCTAAATGTTATGCCAACTCACGCAGCTGCTGCCACAGCTGTATTCAGGAAGCCCAGCCCTGTGAGGTTGCCGCGCCCCCAGCAGGAAGACGTCAGGACACTTCCCATCACCCCGTCCTGATTCCAGGCACCAGCGCTGAGCTGGACAGGACAGAAGGAAACAGCCTTTTGGTGTCTGGGGCTCTTTCCAACAATAGTGTAAATGAAAGGCCTGGGCCCATTTCCCAAGTAGGGGTGGTGAGCCCTGGGACAGGGTGGAAGGAGCATGCTGCACGTGGATTCCACCTTGTCGATGACCTGCCACACATGCTCCTGTGTGACCTTGGGCAAATTCCTCCCCTGGCCTCTTCATCTGTAAAATGCAGGTTTCTGAGGTTCCTCTCACCAAAGACTTTTGTGATAAGATTTAGAGTGGCAGCTCTGGGGATGACTTTCTGATAAGAGTAGAAAAGGCTCTCCTGAAAGAAAAAAAAGACA
>NW_006442109.1:10477753-10504210 GCF_000325575.1 Pteropus alecto
GAAAGAAAGAAAGAAAGAAAGAAAGAAAGAAAGAAAGAAAGAAAGAAAGAAAGAAAGAAAGAAAGAAAGAAAGAAAGAGAAAGAGAAAGGAAAAAAAAGGCTTTCCTGAAAAACAAGATGCTAATACAATGACAATGACAGCTGCGGTGTCCTGGGTACCTCCCATGGGCCAGGCAGGCACTGTCCAGACGTTTCACATGCATGACTCTCTTTAGTGCTCATAACTCTTTGGTGGGCATTATTCTCCTCACTGAACAGGTAAAGAAACTGAGGATCAGAGAAGTTAGGCAATTTGTCAGAGGTCACAGGGCCAGAAGGTCTGTGCCACCAACCCAATCCACTGCCTAGTCCTGTTGAAGAACTTGGATATTTGAAAATGCTGAACAATTCCAGGGTCCCTCTGGGCCTCCAGAAACGGGTTAGAAGACAGGAGTTAACCTTTCCTGAACTCACTGATACCATTCCTCCCAGACTCACTGCAGGGACTGACTCTGGCCCAGGCCCTGGCCCAATGGGTGATTCTGAGGCCAGTACCTTTCGGAGGGCCTTTTAACCGCCTGAGAAAAGTAAGTGGGGAATCTATTTGGCCTGGGAAGACCTTTACTCACCCACGGCAGGGACCCCAGACAGTTCAAAAGGGTTGGGGGGGCTATTCCTCTCCTCAGCCCTTCCCAGAGGCAGAGTTGTTCACAAACTCCCCATCCTACTGACAGGCACATTCTTGGCCACATCACATCCTGGGGACTCTGGGGACCCACAGGCCTTAGCCTCAGCATGGCCTGGCACTAGCCCCAGCTGGGGCAGGCCCGCTTCTCTTCAGAACTAAGGCCACAGGCCTGGAAGGAAATGAAGGTGGGAGGGGCTCAGAAACGCTGACTTGGCTGGAAGGCTGCCTGGGAGGGAGGAAGTGCAGAAAGACCTGGTTCAGGGCTGTGGGCGAAGCCAGCAAAGCCAAACTGACATCTCTGAGGGTTCAGGGCCACCTTGGGCACCCAGCCTGGTTTATGGCCAGGAGGCTTGAGGCGAGGGTCCTGGTTGGGTCATACTGTGAGGGACTGAACCAGAGACTGGCCCTGGCTGCCCAGACTATGCGGCTTCTTCCCCCACAAGAGGCAAGGAGGTGGTTGGTAGGCAAAGAAATGCCCACATCTTAATCAAGCCCCTTCTCTGAGTGTCCAGCCTGGGAATCTGTGCTTCGGAGACCAACATCAAGAAATGAATAAAACAAAAAGACATAAACAAAGCCCGTTTGCTTTTGTATGAGGGCAGGAGCCCCTCCAAGCTGGGGCAAATCTAACAAAACTCCAGTGCCTCGGTCTGAGCTGGTAAACTCCCTTGACATTGTGGCCTGCTAGGGACAGGTGTCTTACATGCCCACAAGTGACTTGTTCACTTACTCTGCATGTTCTCCTGGTTACAGCGATGGGACTCTAAATTGTCCATCTAGGTCAGGGTTTCTCAATCTCAGCACCACTGACATTTTGGGCAAGTTGTGTGGGGTGCCGTCCTGTGCACTGTATGATATTTAGCAGTGTCTCTGGCCTCCACCCACTAGATGCCTGTGGCACTCCTCCCAGTTGTGACAAATGAAAATATTTCCAGACATTGCCACATGTCCCCTGGAGGGCAATACGGCCCCCTGTTGAAAAACACTGTTCTAGATCCATTCTTCCCTTCTTCTTAGGTAATAAGACTTTAGATTTTCATCTGGAACATAGTCACCAGGATAAGAGATCGAGGAGCTGCAAGATCACCCTTGCAGCCAGGCGTGGCCCTGTGTGTGTCCTTATGATCCCTTCTCCCTTCCCATTGGTTAGAATACAAGCGTGGTGACTGGAACCAAGCTGCTCATGGGTCATGAAGTGAGTGTCAAGAGCTAAGACGACAGAGTAGTAAGAGAGAAAGAGGCTGGGTCTGAGATGACCAGGGAGCTGCCATGGTAGAAATGGCTCCACCGTCGGACTTAACATATATGAGAGAGAAATGAACTTGTGTCATTGTTCTCTTGGCCTATCTCCCCCAGAGCCCAGATTTTAGCCTTTGACGAAGTCCCCTGACCTCATGGCCTTTTGTCAATCACAGTAAATCTAATCCTAAGTAACACGTAAGATACAACTCTGCCATGCTTGTAGCTGCAATCACCCACCATCTAGATGCCGATGACCTTCAGATTTTCCCCAACCTAATTCTGACAGTTCACCAGAACCCTCCATAGAGTTGCCGATGTCTCCCCAACCTGCCTCTTCCGAAGTGCTTCTCATCTCAAGAAAGGACACCTCCACACCTCCAGCATCCTGTAAGTTACTTTTGATTTCCTTTCCTCTCACGCTATCTCTCTCACTTCCATAAAACCCCAAATCTCCCATTCTGCCTCCTAAAAAGAATCTACTCCTCCACTCCGCCTCCAAAGTTACTGTCCCAGCTCAGGCCCTCACTACTCCACACCTGGTCCATTACAACCACCTCCTAACTGGTGTCACTGCCTCCAGTCTTCACCCCATGGCCTGCCCTGTCCACTTTAAAACTCTTCCATGACTCCCCTTGGTCTCAAGGATAAAATGCGAGCTTTCTAGGTAAACATCACGACCTCCTGCCTTCTGCCACCTCATCTCCTAGGCCCTCACCCCTCCCTCGGCACCTCCTCCTACAGGATATGACACAAAGAATTTGCCACAGCTCTAACACACGGTGATTCTGTTTTTGTACATGCTGTTCCCTCTGTCTCAAATGCCCTTCCCAACTCCTCTGCTTGGTAAACTCTTACTCCTCCTTCAAGGCCCAGGCAAAGATTCCCTTCTCCACAAGGCCTTGCCTTGTTTTCCCAGGAAAAGCAGCTTGTTGATCCCTGTTCTGTGCTGCTGCTGAACTTGCACATCTAACTCAGGGCTCATCTCACCACATTCACGGTGGGGCAAGTTCAGGTCCTCTGAGCTGTTATGTTCCAGATGAAGTCAGGGAGGCTGTCTCCCTGACTGGCACTGGGCAACCTGGGGAGGGATCCCATTGTATTATATTTGGAATCCATGGGAAGGTCAGGTTGACACAGAATAGGTGCCCAGAACACAACATTGTTACCCATTTACTAAGCCCCTACTATTGTGCCAATTTCTGAGCTAGATGTTTTATCCTAATGATCTCATTTTATCCTCAAAATCACCTTGCCTGGAGACCTGAGACAGAGATTCAGAGAGTCTGAGCAGCTGTTTCAGGTCACGCAGCTTGAGCAGAGCAGTACTGGAGCCTGACTGTCCATCTGCCACATTTGGTTCTCCCTTGGGAAATGGCCCTACCCTAGACTCCCCAGACATGGTCTCCAGGGAACACCCAGAGCTAACTGGGTGTGGAAAACCTCTTTGTCCTTTTATTCAGCTAACAAGTTAGGATTTCTTAAAAAGGAACTTTTAATAAGAAACCAAGGAAAAGCCCCAAAATTTATTTATTTATATGTATAATTTATTTTATATATAAATTATATATAGATATAATGATTACATATAATTTATTATGTATAACATATAATTTATGTATGATTTACATATATAGTTATATATATGTATAGGGTTTATATATATAGTTTTATTTTGGGGCAAGTTCAGGTCCTCTGAGCTGTTACTTCCTCCTCTCTAAAACCAGCAGGAGGGACTAGATGGTCTTAAAGATTCTTATCAGTGCTGATATCCTGTGATTCCGTGATTAGTTTCTCAGATGGATAGTGGGCTGGTGACTATTGTTGGGGAGGGCAGTATACTAGAGACACAGGAATGGGAGTATAGGGTAATACACCAGCCCACCAGCCCCATCCACACCCCCATTTCTTTATGACTTGATCCTAGAAGTCCAAAGGGAGAGAAAGAGAGGACTTGTCCAAGAGCCTCCTCTTGCTTCCTCACCAGGCCCTTGGATGACCCTAACTAGTCTGAGGGCGGGAGCTGGGGCTAGATAGGCCTACACTGGGAGTCCAGACTGCCCTTCCATGGGCCACCTCCCAGGCTTTGGTTCCTCCTCTCTCTCCTGTCAGTGAGACCCTCTGGAAAACCCCGCTCGGTGCTCAGCGCAGCACAGTACAGGAAGAGGAGAGGGGAGGTTTGTGGGTGAGTTCCTGTGGAGGTTCAAGCTCTTAGCTGTAGCTGTTGGAGCCTGTCATTTCCCTTCCTCCGCCCACCCAGCTGGGCAGCAGAGAAGTTTCATCACAGTTGAGTTGTTGTCCTTATAAGGGAAGGGCCTGCCCTTGGGCCACAGCTGGCTGGTAGAGAGCCAGACAAGCTTCCTGGTATCCTCCAGGCACCAGGAAAGGTGGGGATACCCCAAGCTTGCCAGAAGTCCCCAGGGCTGAGCTTCCATCTGAGGTCACAGACTCTCCAGAGAAAAAGCAGGAAACAGTTGATCGTGGCCCCAGGCCAGGACCCTAGAGGGTCAGATCCTAGGTCCTGATACCAACTTGTGGTCTCCTAGGCAAATTGTTTAAGCCTCAGTTTTCTAATCTGCAAATGGAGTGTAAGTAAATACATCTTCCTCCCGAGGCCACTGCGGTGACAATGAGACACAAATTTAGGCCTGCCAAATAGTAGATGCTCTGTGAGGCTGGGGTATATTAAACGTTTTCTATGAGGCAGTCCATGGGCTAAGTGTTCCACAACAATCCTGTGAAGAAAAGAATTAGCCCATTTTACAGATGGGAAAAACTGAGGCACGGTTTGCCTAAGGTCACTCATTCAGGGCTGAAGTTTGAATCTAGATGTGGCTGCCTCTAAATCTAAAGTCGTGGTTTTTCTACTTATAACCCTGCTACTTCCTCTAGGAACTTTGCTCCTTTAATAAAATTATGAGAATAGGGAAGAATCCCCACCATCATCTTTCTACCCTCCATGCTCCCCCACAGAGCCTCCCTCATAACATCAGAGAAACCTCCACTCGAGTGAGTTTACATAGCCTTTTCATGACATGTCTCATGGAGCGAGGAGGGAGGCAGGAAGACAGGACTTGAAAGAGGGCACAAAACATGGTGACTCCAGAAAGACATGGGGAGTCGCAGGTCCCAGGCTCAGGTGAGGCAGAGAGAGAGGCAATCTAGATGCCCCTTCCCTGCTCCATCCTAGGTCCGTCCACTGTAACTACCCACAGAACTTCAGGCCACTGAGAGATTGCAGCATGTATTCAAAAGCAAGACTCCTTTTTCTATACAGGCCTCCAGCCCCCAGGACCAGAGAGAAAGAAAGTTCTCACCACATCCTTCCTCAGCCTTGTGGCTGGCCACTGACACCTTCCCAGTAGCTGCACCCATTAATGCAGCCCTCCAGAGAGGACCTGGTTTCTGGGCCAGGGTGGCGGGGACACTCTTATAAGTAAAGAGACTTCTCTCCCTTACCTTGGTTCTTCCTCAAAGATAAGGGGCCTGTGAAGGTGAAGTGATTTGCCTGGGGACCCCAGCTTCTGCAGGCCACTCACTCAGTATGGTTGTCACATGTCAAGCCAGTGGAAGGGGAATTCAGGAGGGACACAAGGGTCATGGGCCTGATGACCCTCAGTTGATAGGCCCTGGGTCAGGTGCTTCCTGTTATGTTGGCCACCAGGCCTGTCCAGCAGCCCTCAGAGGATGGGATCCAGGCTTTGGGGAGCCTTTGTGGTGCTTTTGCACATTGGGGGAGTGGAGAGGACTGCAATTCCCCTTTCATGGGTGAGGAAACTGAGGCCCACTGATGCCAAGACTCACCGAGGTCCCTGGGTGGGACTCGAACATTGGCAGCTTGACTTGGATCTCTGTCTACTGGCCTGGGGGCTGCCAAAGAATGCTCAGTGAAGCCCTGGGGTTCTGCCGAGATATAGTAGGGGTGCCATGGGCATAAGGTAGGTTGCAGGCTCATCCCTAATCAGGACCAGGTGCTGAGGTTGAAATAACAGCTGGAATCACTTTGAACCATCATAAGAAACACGTGTGCAGGCAAGAATCATCAATGGAGACTAAATCTAGGGAGAAATTTTGATGAGGAGCAACATATTTGTGCATGGCGTTAAAATATCTTCCAGATTGTTTATTAGTTACAAGAGAAAAGTCATAACTCTACGGTAGAGAAATCAGACACCTTGACCAGGTAGCAACATCATCAATGACAGGCAAATGGAGGCATGTGTCTCCAGATGTGGTGCCCTGAGAAGGCCCTAGTAGCACCTATGCAGTTTTCTGGCTGAGAATCCATAACCTCAATCTAATTATGAGGAAACTTCAGACAAACCCAAGTGAGGAATGTTCTATTTAAAGGGGGGGAGGGGAAGGAGAGACCGTATTCTTCAAAAATGTTCATATCATGAAAGATAAATGCAGGCTGCAGAAACATTTTAGATTAAGAGACAAAAGAGACATGTAATATCTGACCCTACACTGAAGGAGAAATATAAATAATATCATTAGGTCAAATGACAAAATTGGAATATGAACAATAACTATCATATCAGTGTTAAAAAATACTGAAATTGACAACTGTACTATGGTTACATAAGAGAACATACTTATTTTTAGGAACTATACAGTGAAGTATTCAGGGGTAAGGAGCCATGACAACTAACTCTCCAATGATTCAGAAAAAAACTTGTGTTTATGTTGGAGAGAAAAAGCACTCAAAAGATAAACCAATAGAGTGTTCTCTGTGCTATTCTAATTCTCACAACTCTTCTGTTTGAAATTACTTCCAAATAAAGCTTTTAAAAATTGAAAAGCATTGTTCTTTATGACACGTAGCTGCCAGCCTATAAAAATGCATGTGTGGATGAAATTGGGGGCCTGGTTGAGTTTAGCAAAGATGGAGCATTGAGGGAGGGCCATGCCTCAGCCCAGCCCATGGGAAGGATGCCCTAGAACGGGGTTTGGCGGGCCAGTGAGGCCACTGATTATCCGCCCACCTTCTGCTTCCCTAAGGTCAGCCCTGGAGCTGGTCCCACACCAACAAACAGGCTTGCAGCAGAAAAGTTCCATAAAAAGGGATTTATTGCCAAACTTCAAGAAAGGCGCTTCATAAGCAGAAGACATGGAATGCCATCTTCCTCCAGGAGACAGGCAAGGTAGCACCATCCTCTTCTCCCTCCCCTGAAAGCTGGCTTCCCCCAGGGACCCAGGCTGCCAAGGCATGGTGACCCCATAGGAACCAATGGCATTAGGCCACTGAGGTGGCCCCAGAGCTACCCGCTCAGCCTGGTAACACTTAGAGGAAAAGGAGGCTCTAGTCCCTGGAAGCAGGTGACTTGGCTAAAGCTCCAGACAGCCCAGGCTGCTGGTGGGGGAAAGCTGTTCCCCAAAGGAAGATGGCAGGGGGCCACGTGACTATGGGCACCCGATGACATCCTTGCTCTCATACTGGACACAGATGAACAGGCAGACTGTGGTATGGGAGCCTAGTTTATCCAAGGAGTGTGGTTTGGGGAAGCCCATGGGGGCTCACGAGCCATGACATTGCTGCTCATCCCCACCCCGGCCCCTCCTGATCCCTAGCTATTACTCTCAAGAACAAAGCAGAAGTACAGTAAAGAAGGCATTGGCCTGCGCTGGCAGGCCTCAGTGGGCACGACTGGTGGCTGGATGTGGGGCAGTGGGGCAAAAAGACCAGGGCACACGGCTGTGACCCACCCTCTCCTCTTTCAGTAAACAAAAGTGCACATGCAGAAACCCCCTGAACAGGCCTTTCAGGAGCTTCTCCCCCTCCCATAGGTCCCAGGAAGAGTGGCTGCAACCCGCAGGGCCTCTGCACCTACAGGCACCACCCTCAGTCCAGTTGCTGCAGCAGGATGAAGACCGGATGTGCTCCCAGAGCCAGGGATGATGGGGGTGGGGGTGGAGGGAGGTGCCCTAGGGAGAGGCTCAGGGTGCAGGCACGGGCCAGGAGAAAATGCACCTTCCACTAGGAAGTTCAGGAGGAGCGGTCCTTCTAGGGCCTGAGCCAAAGGGGTGCGGGGAAGACAGGAGAGGGAAGTGGTTTCAGGCCCCAACATACCCTTCAGCATTAGAAGAAATGACTGGGATATTGGACCTGTTTGGGTTGAGGAGGAACCGCAGAGACCCAGATATAAATTCCATCTGGGGAGGCACGGAAGTTGGGGCGGCTTCTCTTCTGAATGTTGATTTATAATGAATTACATGCAGGATTTTCTGATGTTGATGTCGGGGCTATTCTGGGGTTCACCTCTATAAGAATGTGCAAGGCTGGTCACAAGCTGGTTCAGAGGCAGGACTAGAGTAGGAGACACTGCGAGTTCCTCTTCCACCCCGGAGTCCTCTGGTCACAATTCACCAGAGGGGAAGGCCTGCAGAATAGGACAGGCCCAGAGAAGGAGCACACAGCAAATGGCTTTCTGACAAATGTCTCCCACTTGCCTTCAGAGGCCCTAGCTGGCTTCCAGGTCTCCCTTGCTGAAGGATGAACCCACAGCCTGGACCCATAGTCTCAGCAGCTACTCGGAATAGATGGGTGGTAGGGCTGGTTACAGCTTGAAGTTGCCTTTGCCATGAGGCTCTCTGCCTGGGGAGGTCTGGACATGGAGGCTGTGGGGAACTCAGCTGTGCTCTATTTAGAAGTCAGGAATGTAAACTACTAGGGTGAGAAGCAGAGGTGATGCTACCCCAGAACTCCTAGGACTGTGCCAAAGCCCTGGGGCAGTTTGGAACAACTGTGTAAACACAGAGGTTCTGAGTAGGTGCTCCCAGCCCAAGCCAGAGCCTGGAGGCCAGCCCAGATAGCCAGATAGTAACCCTGGATGGCACCTGGCATCACTGGCCAAGGCAGGGCAAGAAGGATACCAGGAGTCTCTATAGGTCCTGGCCAAACCCTGACATGCCCAATGGCTCTTTGACAGACTGAGCAGAAGTATATTTCTCGGCAAAGTTTTGATGAAACTGGGCCAGCTAGGAGGGACAGTGCCCTGGCCCAGCAGGCCCTAGGGTGCACTTCTCCTATAGAGGGTCACCAGTTCCTTCTGCTTCTCTTGTAGCCCAGGTGCTTCCTGGCTCAGCTCTCCCAGATCTCGGATTTCCTGTAGGACCTGGGTGGCCTGCCTCAGCTGCTCCACAGCCTGGCTGAGCAATGTCTCAGCATTCACAGGGGCCGGCTCATTGCCCAGCACCTTGTTCAACAGTTTCTCCGTCTGCTGTGAGGCCACCTTCACCTCCAGATGGGCCCGGTACAGCCGTTCCCCAGGCTTCCATGGACGCCGGGGGCCTTCCCCAAGCAGGTCCCCCATGGAAGAGCAGCGGGGATGGAACTGAGGTGGCTGGTCCCTGGGGGGCAATGCTGTGGACGTTGTTGCATTCTTTGGGGGAGTTCCTGGGGTGCCCAAGGCTTCAGATGGCTTGACAGGCTCAGGACTGTCATCCACACCATTCACTGAGACCTGTGCTGGGCCTGGGGCAGAGGTCTCAGAGGCCCCAGGACTCTGGACTGGCCCCAAAGCCTCCATCTCACCCATGGAGGCTCTCAGTTTCTCCGATAAGATCTTAGGCGGGGGTGTAGGGGGTTTCCTATCCTCCTTGGGTGCAGCCTCAGAAGTCTCAGAAGAGGGTACCTGGGGTGGTTCTGCACTTTCAGGGTCAGGGGGCTCCTCAGGGCTGGGGTTCTCCCAGCTCACCTTCAGTTTGTCAGGCAGGACTCTGTTAGGGGGCTGCTCAGAGCCACTGTCCTTCTTCACTGCAGTCTCTGAGTCCTCTTGGCTCTCAGGGTGGGCCTCAGAGCTTGCTGAGATAGGGGTTGGGGCTCTCTCCCCTGCCGGGGTTTCCGCTTTGTCACCAAGGCTGGTCATCTCAGGTGCTGGGGAAGTCTTGGTAGGAGGCATGGGGGGCCGGAGTGCCTCCCGGGGTTGGGCTGCATTGACATCATTGCTGGGAGCAAAAACTGGAGGCCCACTGTCCAGAACATCAAGGTCCAGGCGCGAAAGCCCGTCAGAAGCTGCGTTGGCTACCTGGTGGGGGGCAGCATATGGGTGTCACCTTGGATGACTGGCCTTTGGGTCTGACGTGCCCACCGACAAGGGTACTAAAGCCCTCCCATCCAGGCTGCCCAGGTCCCCAGTCCCCCACTCTCCACACCCTCTGATGAATCCTCTCCTCTCCCTCACTCCTATGATCGTAGGCCAGGAAATCTGAGCCAGGGTGTCTTCTTGGTGCCCCAGTCTGCTTCTTCTGCTCTTTTTAATGACAACTGTACTGGCTTGGGCAGCAGGCCCTGTTCCTGACCCCTTCCTGGCTGTGTGGCCTTGCTAGTGTCCTTTCTCTGCAACCACCCACCCAGAGTTTCCACAGCCAATAGGCAACAGGACTAGGACTCAAATATAGGTCTCCAGAGTTGTCTTGCACTCACTTCTGCTTCCCCTCCCTAGAGACCTATCCGGTCCGCCAGCCTCACACCTAGCCCTCTGGCCTAGACCTCTCCAGTCCTTGCCTGCCCAGCTGCTCAGCAGCCTGTGCCCACTCTCCTCGCACCGTCAGATGTGGCCCCAGACCACAGCTGACTGCCAGAGGGGAACAGCTGCGCCAAGCTGACAGCTGATACCAACCTAGCCCCAGGGACTCATAGGGACACCCTGCAGCTACATAGTCATGGAGACCCTCCCAGGGAGCCTCGGAGACCCTGGAGCAGGGCTGGGCAGTAGGCCTCTCCCAAGATCCCTTTGATGGTGGGAGTCCTGGCTAGGACCCTCACTCCCTTTTACATGTGCACAGGTGGACACATGGGATGAGAGGGCCTCCCAGAATTCTTCTCCAAGGGTCTCCCCTCAAAGGCTGGCCCGCCCCCAGCATCTCCTTGACCTCTCACCGCAGGCATTCCTTTTCTCTCTAGCTGTTTCAGTCGCTCCCTCTACAGGCTTTCTTCCTTCAGCTGAGACGTGAACAGGCTGCCTCACCTCAAAACAAAGTCTCTAATAACCTTGTCCCCCTCCCTTCCTTTTCTTCCCTCCCATGGTACCCCCAGCCCAGCATCCCTAGCTTTGTATTCCCATGTCAACCCTTAACTGACTCCTCTGAGAAAATATGCTGTAAATGTCACCACCTGCCTTTTTCTCAGTCCTGCCCTTGTGACTGGCTGCCAACCTGGCTGACGACCCTCAAGTCCTGTACCCTTCTCTCCCCAGATGTGCCACTCATCTCTCTGGCCTCCTCTTCTTTAGCTTCCTACTGCCACCCCGGTCCCCAAATGTTAGCATTTGCTGAGGTTCTTTCCTGGCCTCCAAGACCTCTTTCCACTCACCGTCTGCCCCCATCAGCAACACCAGTCTGAAAGGAAGCTCCTCCTTTACCCCTCCCCTTGCCCATACCTTCTCCTAAATCCCCTGTGCCCAGGGCCTCTATTTGCTCAGCCTCCAGTCTTGGGGGCATTTCTGACAACCGTCCCTCTGTTCAGTCCACCTCTCCCAGACCCATATTCAGTCACAAGCCCAGGTGACTCTTGTTTCCCAGTCTCTCTCCTACTGGCCTCTCCCTTTACAACCCCTCTGGGAGTATGGAGGCCCTGCTTCTTCCTCTTTTTCTTGGTCCCCGGCTTTTTCCTCCCTCTAACCAAACCACTCTTCCCTGGACCTCAAACTGATCTCTGGAACACACCCTCCTCCACTCCATCCTGTCCCCAGTTCTGGCATTCAAGGCCTCCACAATTTCCTTCGCCCAACCCCACCTTCCCTGACACATCTCTCAGTCAAAGGGACTCGGCATACCTTGAACTCTCCTGCCTCATGCCTCAGCTCACATCATTACCTCTACCAGGCATCTCCTTCACATCACATCTGCCAGTTGAAACCGTTCACTTCCTTCAAGGGTCAGCTCAAGCACCAGTGGGTCTTCTGGGGTCCCTCTTGCCCTGGCCTCCCAGATCCCGCAGTACAAAACTTAGACATAGCTCTACTTGGAGCACGTCTTTTCTCCAGCTGGAAGCTGAGCTCTGAGAGGCAAGGAGTAATCTCAGGGTCTCAGTTTCCTTCAAGCACCAATTCTGGCTAAGGCCAGTGTGTGGACTCAACAAGCACAGCAGGTGCATCTATACCCTGAACACATCTAACACGTGTGCCTTTACACACAGCTCCCCGCAAAACACTTGAGAAGCCCCAGCTCCAGAAGTCCTCCAGGAAAAGGGGTCTCTAAGCCTGGTTACCATCCTAAAGTGCTGGGTCCCAGGTTCAACTGACCTCCCACCTGTACTAGCTGGGGTAAAGTCTTACCTCCTTCAGATGGACTCTTGTAGGTGGCCGGCGCCGCTGGCCCCCACGCACCCGGTCCCGTGTCACATGCTCCAGGGCACAGCTCTTGTCCACCTTTACCTGGGAAGGAGAAGGAACCAGGTCAGTCCCCATCAGGCTTTGGGGGGAAGAAGAAATGCTCAGGCGTTAGCTCAAAGTCAGGGTCTGCACCCGCATACTCACTTCACAGGGTCGAGCACCCTGTCGCTACCTCTCTCTTTGAAGCATCTCCCCATGTCCAGACCTGTTCTTCTCATGACCTCTACACTGCCTTTGTCATCTGCCTGCAGTCTGAGGCTCTCCCTTTTTCTGCAGCTGCCCTCTTTGCCTCAGTCTTCATGCCTGAATATAGGCTATCAGCCCTTTGCTCCTCAGCCTACTGTGACTTAGTTGGGCTTAGTTGGAGGCGGGGGAGAAGATGGCCCATAATCTCCTGGTACCTGCTTCCAGAACGGGCCTTGTCCTAACCCCTGTCACTCTCCCAGGACCCCTGGGGATATGCCTGGAAAGAGCAAGGCCTCTGCCCCTTTGGGTCAGGGGATCTGGAGAGTAGTATCTCTGTTCTCAGGATAAGGAAAGGAGGGAGATGAGGGTAAGGGTGAGTAATAGCCCAAGAAACCACAAAGCAAAGATTCACAATACCCATAATATGTCTCATCACTGCTGTCCCACAAAATGGGGGCACTTTCCCCAGCTAGTGAAGGGTCAAACATGACTGTCACCTAAGACACAACATAGGAGCCATGGCTTTGAGTCAGGGGCCTTGGGAAGATTCGCTCCCCTTGGGTCTCAGACTTCTGCAATCCAAAGGCCATCCCAGGTGGCCCCTAGGTCCATTTTAGCCCAATTAGTTTTGAGTCAAAGACAATCTTCTATAGGAGATTTGCCACAGGGGACATCCTGATTGCCTCAAGCCTGATCATGGCTGCTGTTGCCACCATCACCACTACAGTACTGGCAACTGAGTGGCCATTGCAGACAGATAGGGAGGCCCAGGTTAGAGCCAGACTGGCCTGGACTTCATAGCCAAACTGAAAAATGAGCTTTCTGACTCTCAACTCACCCCCCAGACCTCTCTGATCTAGGCCTACCTGCTGTTTCCAGTTGGAAAGGATGCATGGCTGCAATCAGTTAAATTCTCTACTCTACCGCTTTATGCATGTTTTTATCTAAAGTAAATTCACTTAATTTCCTTATACCTCAGTTTCTTCATCTGTAAAATGGGAACACTACTACCTAGTTGTGAGGATTTAATGAGGCGACAGCAGATGACCCAAAGTTTGTAGCAGTGACATAATCAAGGGCTTATCTGGGGTGTGGTGGGGCAGGGTCTTCTCTGAGATCACACACACAGTGAGAAAGAGACACAGAGCCATCTGCAGGACTGCATCGCACCTCATCAAATGCCTTGTTCTTGCCTCGGTTGATCCCTTCATTGAGGGCTTTGATCCAGGATTCCTTCTCCTCCCCGCTGGGTGCTTGGAATTTGATGTTACTGACCTGCAGGGAGCATGGATAGGGTGGATGGCAGATGTTTAAACGGGTTTGCATTTGGGGTCTTAAGGAAGCTTCCCACCCAGATCCCAAAGTTGAAAATCAAAACGACCCCCACAAGAGGTCTGACACCAGGCAGGGAGGGGAAGGTCCAGAAGGAAGGTGCTCCTCCCCTATGTGCCGTTGCCAGAGATTTGGATTAGAATCAGCCTTGCCCCATGGAAAGAGCCCAGATCTGGTCTTGCCCCATGTGACTGACTGCCCTAGGCCAGCTGCCTGATCTTTGGGCTCCAGTTTTCTCTGTAAAGTAGGAGTAATCTCAGTCTCCTAAGACCTCTGATCTGGACAGAGGTTATATAATGAGGATGCTGAGGGGCAACTAACTGCCTCTTAGCCCAGCCATCAGGGCTGCCAGGGGCTCAGGAAGGGACAGCGTTGTATCCAGGCTCTTCCACTTACAGCTGGAAGACCTTGAGCCTCAGTTTCCTCATCTGTAAAAGGAAAACACCACATAACCTGCCTCATGGAGCTGTGAAGATCACTGATGGATCTAAAGTGTTGAATTAAGCTAGGCACAGAGTGAGTGCTCAGTAGTGGGAATTATCACCCTGGCCTTTCTTCTGGACGAAAGAGCCCCAGTTTCCTCATCTGGAAAAAGGGATAACACTGCCTACCACAAAGCAATGCTGAGGGAATTCAACCTGACTAAAGCCAGGGCATGCCATATAGTAGGTATTCGATAAATGGTAACTGAATGAATGAGCCAATAAATGAATGAACTGGCCCGAAGTTCCTTCCTTTGCCCTGTATTTGGGCTGCTGCCCACTCTCTGACCTCAAGATGCCCTAGTTCTTTGTCCAGCAGGTCGCCAGCCTGCCCATCCCCCGCCCCGGTGTTAGATAGCACCTTCCCTCCCGCCCCTCTCAGTTATGTAACACCGCAGTCCGCCTGGCCCCCTCAGCATCCTCATTATATAACTTCCTCCTGGCTGCCTCCCTCCTGCTTCTCCCCACACAGGGCCCTGGGTCCCACCCACCTCCTCATGCCAGGCACAACCAAATGCTCATTTGCATGACCGGGGTAAATTCGATCCTGGCAGCAGATCTGCAGTTAAGTCAGAAACCCCAGGGCACCTTGGCAACTGCCTCTTAGCCCAGCCATCAGGGCTGCCAGGGGCTCAGGAAGGGACAGCGTTGTATCCAGGCTCTTCAAGGGCCCACCCAACCCTGTGACAGGGCTGTGAGAAAGGCGGACCAGGGCCAGCCCCTCTGAGTTCAGCTGCTACTCCTACTCATAGGCCTGGAGTTGGCGGGGCCCCTGCCTGGTGTAGGATTTAGCATCCCAGAGAGCTTGAGAAGCATACACTTGAACTTAGCAGTAGATGCAGCAAGAACGGAGCAGAGAAAGGACACTGGCCCGGTGTCAAGATCACAGGTTTCTATTCTAGTCCCACCAACCCTCAGTGGCACCCTGCATAGGTCTCTTCACTACTTGGGGCCTCAGTGGGACAAGAACAGACCACTGGACCCAATTCAAACTGTGGCCTTTCCCATTGGTCGGCCCACGTAAGGCAGACTGAAGGGAGTGTGTTGGCCAAAGGGCTCCCCTACGAGAAGGAATACAAAGTTAAATGGGACCCAGCCTCACCCTTAGTAACCCTGTGACCTCTCCTGAATGAGCCAGGCATCCTACGAGGGTGCTCAGAACAGGGACCAGCTGAATACCAAGAAGTTGCTCCTCCTGACTCACCCCCACCCCATGTCCCAAAGAGCCACAGGCTGCACAGGTCCCTCCCCAAGTCCTTCCAAGAAGTCCCAGGGGCATAGGCCCTGTGAGGACCTTAGGAACGAACAGGACTGACCACAGGATAGGGCCACATGGACTGGGAAAGGGGGGAGGACAAAAAGACAGGGAAAAAGTGAGAGGGGGAGAGGAGGGAGGAAAGAGGAAAGGGCCAAGCTGTCTGAGACCAGCAGGGCAGCAAGGCCCAGCAGAGGCCACCCTGCTTCCTGGCAGAGTCTGCCTGTGACCTCATGGTAGGGATGAGGAGGCAGGGGGAGAGGGGCATGCAAGACACTGGAGTCTTTGTTTATTTGATTAGAAGAAAAAAACAGGCGGCTTCAGGACCAGACAGCCAGGGTCATGTGACCTCTTGGCCAGTGGGCAGCCTCACTGAGGATGGGGAACACCCAGGGCGACAGGAAAGGAGGGTGAGAGAATATAGGGGATGTTGTGCTCTGGGAAGTCCCCCACATTTGCCCTCTGGAGAGCCCCGACTCTCTGTGTGAGTTCCTGGGGTGGCAAAGATCAGAGGGCCCTTGAGCTGGAGTCAGGATGTGCTATCTTTTCACTGCCCTGTACTCTCCACCAACTGCTCCGCAGCCCATTTCCCTAACTGATCATCCTGTTCCCAGAGTCACCCAAAGCCAAACTGAACTCTCAGCAGAATTAGGGGATAGAAAAGAGGGTGTTGGCCAAAGTGGCTGAGAATATAGCTGCACAAACAGGTCTCTCCAAAAGTGATGTCTCACCTTGCGCTGGGCCCAACCCACCTAGCCTATCACCAGCTGATCCTCGGAGCTGGGGAAAGGAGGTGGCCCACAGAACAGCATGGACAAAGGACAGAGAAGCAAGGCCCCCTCCAACCCATGACCACATAAACTCACTAAGAGACACACAGAAACCCAGACAGACCATGGCCAGGTGAACACGTACCTGCACATAAAGAGATATACACATGCACACTGGACATATAGGAGCAGACCTTCATGCATAACAAACTCTGCACGTCTCAAACACACAAACACAAATACATCACCCTAGAGAGGAAGCAGTGTTCCAGGACAGAGTAGGGCTCTAATGCCTAAAAGACCAAAACATGGCACTCTTCCTCAAAGAGCCCTAAGCAGCAGATGTCAAGTGAAACCTTGTCCCAGCCTCATGAACACTACAAACCTGCCCCCACCCTGGGCATACCCCCAATCCCAGGGTCAGAGCCTTGCAGTTGATTCTTTGTTCCCACCCAGTGCAGAGCAGGACAAAAGGTTAGTGAGTAAAGCAGCATGGTCTCCTCCAGGGTCCAGAGCCACAGAGGACTGGGCTCCTGGCCCTGAAAGCTGAGGAAGAAACAGAATGGCCTCCAGCAAGCCCAGACCAGACCCACTCCCCAACCCCCAGGCTCTCTGACTCAGCGCCACTCCAGGAGGCTCCACATGACATGCAGAGGTCGGGATGAGGCGTGACCCAGCTGCAGATGGGCGTGAGCTGGCAAGATGTGCTGTACACGCCAGCCTAGAATCTGACTCCCTCTCGATATCTATGCCATGTGTCAACACCCACCCAGACTCCCTGCCAGAGATACGCGGTACAAACAGCAAACTTCATCTGCACACACAGCATGTCTCAGGAAAAGAACTTCTCAGGCAAGAGACTTTTTCCAGCATCAGCCAAGAAAGGAAAGTACAAGGGGAGGAGAGCTGGGGGGCTGCACATCTCTGAGCACTGAGTCCAGGATGGAGAGTAGAGGGGTGGCCCACCCAGGAAGGCCTGGGATGAAGGGGAGGCCACACCTTCCCCTCTGGCCCAGACTATATCACAGTGTCAGAGGCCTGGTAGGATGAAGGCCTCATCCCTGGGCCTCCTGTGTCCAGGGTGTGGGAGAAGGCCAAGGGCCCCACCTCCCAAAGGCTACTTTCCAACTATAGCCTGGGAAGGAGGCTCCAGAGCCTGGAAGGGGAGAGGGGAGCAGAGTTCTCACCAGAGCTCTAAATACATCTCCTATCAACCAGGGGCTGGGGAGACAAAACGAGCAAAAGGTTCGACCTGCAGCAGCTCCGGGTTTGAGCCTCAGGGAACACTCCACAGAGAATGTGTAGGCTGCATCTAGAAGCTCAGCCTATCTTAGAGAGCCCCCAGGGGTGATCCTCCAAAGCAGACCCCAGCCTGGAGGGAGGTCAGGCCACAGTAGGCACAGCCCTACCTTGTTCCCTGGGGATCGCAGCAAGATAAAACGATGTTTCCGCTTAAGGAGGGCACGAAGGTCCTGGCACTTCTCATAGCTGCCCAGCTCCACTGTCTCCACGCACTTCTGCTCATCCTGGGGAGGGAGAGAGAAAGGATATGAAGTGGTGAGAATGAGATGCACCCAGACACTTGAATACGCAGACCCCACCTCAGACCCTGATCCCACTCAAGTGAGGGCATCACTTGGTCAGGCTGCCAATAAATCACCAAGATGAGGTATAGCAAGTCCACGCTATCTGGAGGGACACCCTCAAGGCTCACCGTGCACATGAGAAATGGGGCTCATAGCCCAAAGGTGGGGAGCAGGGCTGACTCAAATATGCCTAAGGTCAAAAGAGGCAACAGAGGAAGCTGGAGAGGCTTAGAAAAGGGTGCCTGAGGGTCCATGCAGTCCTAGAGGCCAGGCAGAGATCTGTGGAAGAGGTATCTGGAAGAAGGAGCAAGTTGTCACAAAATGAGAAAAGGCTTTCCAGGCAGAACCACAGAGGGAAGCATGAACGAGGCACGCTTGCGGCTACATGCCCTGCCTTTACCACAGTGATCCTGAGTTGACTTCTCCACCTGTATCTTCCTCTGCTGACCCTTGTCTTGGGGTGAGAGGCCACTCTCCATGGCCTGCACAATGAAGAGGACAAGGGTTCCTTTAAGAGCACCCCACACACACAAGGCTGTCATCCTGAGGCCTTATCACTAGAAAGGCCAGTGGCCAGGACAGTGGGCAGCCTCTTCTAGGCCACCCCTGAATGCTGACTGGTCTGCCTTCCTGCTCATCAACCCTGGCACCTGAGTGCTCTCCAACAAGCTGCCTAGGACAAGCTCTTCCATCAATGGTGGTCAATTGCTTCCTCTTCCAGGAAGACCCAGCTGGAACAACTTCCTAGATGTGGTACAGTCTCACCCTAGAGACTTTAGGCAAGTAGCAGCAGGTGCTGGGGTGGGGTGGGGGGTGGGGGGCATTGCCCTGGAGACTGGCCAACAAGTGAAGGCAACTCTTGCTGTTGTAAGTCATGCAGCCAGCCAGCAAGAGCACCCACCCAGGGATCTCCTCAGTGCTCTGCAGTTTTGGTGAAATATCTAGGAGGTAGTGACTCAATTATTTGCAGAAGAAATGCCCCAATTTCCCTCCATGATAATCTGCATATACAGTTGGCGCTCCATATCCAAGGATTCCTCATACACAGATTCAACCAACCTTGAATCAAAAATATTTGGAAAAAAAGTTACCTTGTTGCTGACCTAGATTATTTATTTCGGGTTTTTCCCATACTAAACATGTACAGACATTTCTTTCCTGTCATCATTCCCTAAACAATACAGTTTAACAACTATTTACATAGCATTTACATTGTATAAGGTATTATAAGTAAGCTAGAGATAATTTAAAGTATATAAGAGGATGTGTGTAGGTTATATCCAAATACTATGTCACTTTACATAAGATGCTTGAGCATCTGTGAATTTTGGTATCCACAGGTATCCTGGAACCAATCCCCTGTGGATAATGAGGGACTACTGTACTGAGAAACACTGACACTCAACAAGCACTCAGGTACCTTCCTGATTCTCCTGAGCCTCTCAATCGCCCTAAGAAAGCTAGTATTTGCCTCATTTTACAGAGGAAGAGAATGAGGCCTGGAGGTGAAGTGATTTGCCCTAGGGTCACAGACCCAAGTATAAGGGGTAGGGCCAAACTCAAACCCACATCCTCTGACTCCCAGGCCAGAGCTCTTCCCATCACAGCGCATTCCTCCCAGCCAGAGGCAGAGGCTTGGTAAGTGCCTTAGCAACAGGGTGCTCTACACTAGTGGTTCTCTAAGCATGGTACCTGGTCCAGCAGCAGCAGCAGCATCACCTGAGAACTTGTTAAAAATGCAAATTCTCAAGCTCCATTCCTCCTTAATCATAAGCTTAGGGGAATGGGGTTGGCAATCTGAGTTTTAACAGCCCTCCAGGTGATTCGGAGATATACAAAAGTTTGAGAACCTCTGTTCTACACCAGAGGTTCTCAACTTTGGTGGCACATGGAATCCTTCAAAACTCCAATGCCCAGGCAACATCCCAGACTAATCAGGATCCCTGGGGGGATGAGAGGGTGGAGTCTGGACACCAGTATTTTCCAAAGCAGATGACTATACAGCTAAAGTGGATTACCACTGATCTACCCTCTCTTCAGCACCTCAAGGAAAAGGGAACAGATGGCCAGGGTGACCTGAGCTTTCCCATCCAAATTCAATCAGGTGTCTTTTCCACTTTTGCCTCCACACATCTCTTTCCACCCCCTAGTCTCCAATTCCTTCCCGGTTCCTCCACTCAACACAAGAGATAGTAAAATCCATCTGGTCCAGGAAGCTCTGCTGCCCACTCCTATGAGCCCAAGCCATGGTGCTCCCTCCCTCCTTTGAGGTTGCTAATCCGCAAAGCACCTGCCAGGTGCAGGCACTGGACTAGGCACTAAGGACACCCTGCCATGGGGAAAAACAGTCCTAATCCCTGCTAGGCCATCTCTCTCTATCCTATGCTGCAAGTGTCTGCTCTCCTTTCTGTTCCGCCTACTGTGCCCTAGTAGCCCTCAAGAGGGATACATATAGGACCAGTTTGCTGGACTGAATGCCTGGCCCAGAGTGAGACCCAGGAAGTCCTCTCCTCCTGGGCATCCAGAGGAAGGAAGCTGCCTGGGAAAGGACACCCCATTGCAGAGAGCACAGTGCACCTGTCCCATGTGCACAGGCCTCCCCCAGCTGGACAACTACTGGCCCAGACGAAAAGTCAGCCCGTCTCTACCACCCAGTTCCCCACGGCTGCCTGACCTGGGTCTCCTCTTGACCTGAAATGCTGAATCATCTGGCCCTTCTGCAGCTCAGAAAAACGGATAAACCAGCAGACACTAGGCGGGGGCAGCATTTTTGGAACATCAGCCTCACTGACAGCAAGGAAACAGCCAAGAGCATTCGCACTCGCCTAGTTTCTTACATCAAGAAAGAGGAATTGAACTAATAAGCATTTCTCAATTCCTACTCCTGGGCCAAGCTCCCCACCCTTGAGGGCTAAGTTCTTGAGGCTGCACTGGGGTTTTTAATACTGATTTTGTTTTTAAAAGCACAATTTAGATTTTTCGTGTTTAGAGGATGTGAAATCCTCCCTGCTTCCCAGCTGTGGCCAGATGTGGAGAGGCGGCCCGGGGCAAGTCTGGCAGCGCCTGACAGGCTAACAGCTGAGGGCCTGTCATTCAACTAACTCTTAGGCAGCTGGGACTGGAGGAAGCTGCAACAACGCCTTTTATTTATAAAAATATCCCCCTGCTGCCACCACAGCACATCCTCATTTGGGGACAGCAGTGGTGTAGAACATCTGGAGGGCTGTCTGCGCAATTCATCTCCTTGCCCTCCTCCAGCTGCCTCTCTGACACCTCAATTCAATGAGCCTGGGCCTCCGGCAGGAGAAACAAGGTACTTCTCAAGGGCAAATCCTTTAAACACATAGATCTGTGTGCCCAATCTTTCTTGGCCTAGGACAATTATAAATTTGCCAAGGTACCAGGAGGAATGCTGAGAGAGGCTGATGGGGAACAGGCAGGATGTCCCTTCCACTGCCAGGCCAGTTCTTCCCCATGTATTCCATCTGTCAAAGGCATACAGTGATAGCCCATTTTCAGTGGAGGGACCCTCTGATAGCCTCAACCCCAGAACACAAACATCATTTACAAGTAAAAGGCACCTTTCCTTCTCAGGTTTTCACCCAGAGCTTTGTCAACTCTTACTTAACACACAATTTTAGTTTCCTCAGTTATCCAAGTTCCAAGCCTGCTTAAATGAGAAGGGGCACAAGTTTGGAGTGGGAAGATGTGAGGACTGTGAGAGGCACAAGGACAGCAGCAGTGGCAACTGGCAGCTTCATATTAAAAGAGAAAGAAAAGCTGAAAAGTACAGTCTGGCATTACAAAACAGTCTGATGATAAGTGCCTCTGAGCCACCAAGGAAAGACTCAATTTAGGCCAGTGTCTTCTGTTGAAGAAGGTAGAGAATATTCTACATATTTTAGAGGACTTCCACCAAAAGTAACTTTTAGAGTTTACTTGCTAGCACTGATGGGTGGAAAGAGCACTAGATTTGGTTCTAGACCTGGCTCCGTCATTCACTGAAAGGTGAATGTTGAACAGTCATTTGGCCATCCTGAGCCTCAGCATCCATCCCTGTAAAACATGACATGATGATCACCCTCATGGGACTGTCATGAGCATCATATGAGAGGTATGTAAGAACTCCAAAAACACATGAGCAATATAAGTATTATTTCTACATTCACTGCTAAATAGAGCAAGCTTCAGTTTTCTGGAACATTCACATATGTGGAACCTAGCCCAGGGACAGGAAGTTGCAGTGTAGGTGTACAGCTGAGGAGACACACATCCCCCTGTGCACATACGCTTCAAAGAGCCCCTTATCCAGGAGCCATAGACTTGCATCTGGAGGTATTATCCTTATGCCGCAGAGACACAGAGACGATCAGGCACTCACCCAAGTTTACACAGCATGGCAAAAGTAGAACACGTCTTCCAGTCCTGGTTCTGGGATCCTCCTGCTGGTTTGGGCTGCCCTCACTTTGCCTCCTGCACTAGCACCCCAACCTTCAGGGCCAGGCAAGTTCTTACCTCATTCTCATAGACCAGTAGCTGAGCCTGGCAGAGGAGCAGATAGCGATCTTTCCAAAGCCCCAAGAAGCCCCCGCTGCTCTTCTTGATCCAGCCAGCCTTGTCTGCCGTCCGTGCTTCCCGAGGCTTCTCACCCCCGTCCTTCATACCCTGTAAGATAGCACCAGGACATGCCATGAGAGTTGCCACCATGGGGCCACCTAGTCCATAAGCCATTCTAGGGATGTGTCCCTCTTCTGGGTACCTACTGATAGCATCCCATGTGAGCTTCCCCACAACCCCCAAGGCAGATATTCTTAATCCAGTATTAGAAATAAGGATAATAATAGCAGCAACAATAATAGCAGCAGCCACTTTGTATTGAGCCATCGTGTTACATTTTATACACATTTAACCCATGTGACTACCCTCCGAGGCAATGGCATCATTATCCACATGTCACAGCAAACTGAAGCTCAGAGAGGGATGACATGCCATACTCACACAGCTGGAGGGGCAGAGCCAGAATTCAAACTGGGTCTCTGACCCCAAGTTCTTCCTGCTCCTCCATTCTGCCTTCAAGGTGTTCATTCAACAAACCAACAAATGTTCTGAGCACCTATGATGTCACAGGTGGTAGTACAGACAAAAAGGAATAAAAATAATGGATCTCTGCCCTCATAGAGTGGGAAATATGGGAAGGAGTTGCTGGACAAATAAACACCAGACACAAACACATTAAGAAGTGCGAAATGCTATGAAGGAAACAGTGAAGGGGTTGGTGAGAGAGTACAGTGCAGGACCTGGTCCAGGCAAGAAGCCCAGGAAGGCTGCCCAGGGGAAAGGACATTTAAGTAGGATCAGAAGGATAAGAGGAGGCAGGCAGGCAGAGTGGTAATCTGCCTCTCTACCCCAACCCTTCTAAAGAAGCCCCTCTGTAGCCCCTGCATCTGCCTCAAAATAGGAGGCTTCTCTGCCCTCCTCCCAACCTCAGGCCAGGACTTTGGGGCAGCCATCCTATCTGATAAGGACTACAAGGACTATGCCTTCAACCAAAGGCTAGAATGGGAGGCAAACTCAGCCTTTCTCTTATACAGCTGCCCTCCAGGCACTGACATCTTGTGCCTCTTTATTACCTGCTTGGGTAGCTGGGTGCCAGGTGTATGCCTACCAAATGGGGTCAGATTCACTTCTGGTTCCCAGCACCTAGCACTGTTCCTTTACACATAATGAGTATGCAAGAAATTCTGTGAAATGAAAATAAAAATATACCCGATTTGCTACCACTTTGCTTCAGTGACTGGTACCCACAGTAGTGAGTGTGAAGGGGAAGGTAGAGGAGAGGGGGTCAAGAGCGTGTCAGAATCTAGAGGATGCTAGAAGGAAATTAGCACTAATTTTGACTACTTTGTAATTTACATAAAGCTCAAAAAGGGGCCCCAGTTAGAAGGAGCACACCTCTCCCCAGGGGATACTCTGTGGCCACAGCTGCCTTTGGAAGGACAAGCCCAGGCAGATGGAAGTGTAATGAGTTGTCAGGGGCTAGGTAGGGCCCAGCCTTCCTGCTCTCTATTATGGCAGGGGAGCCCTAATTTGGTTCTCACTGTGCCCCTCCACCCCTGTGAACAGCACACTCTGTGGCAGTTGGGAGTCTAAGCTTTGAAACTCAAGTCATGCTGACCACAGGCAAGTCATCTGATCTCTCTAAGCCTCAGTTTCTTCAGCTATGAAATGGAGATATTAATAGAAGTTGCAAAGTTTATATATAACTACATTCGGGCACGGGTTTTTGTTTTGTTTGCTGCTACATCCTCAGTGCCTACACAGTATCTGGCGCATAGTAGCTGCTCAATAAATGTTGCTGAATAAAAATATGGCATATAAAGCAGTGCCTAGGATATCCTAAAGCAGCAGTCCCCAACCACTGGGCTGCAGACCAGTACCGGTCCGTGGACTGTAAAGAACCGGGCCGCGCAGCAGGAAGTGAGCGGCTGATGAGGGAGCCAAGCTTCATCTTTATGTGCAGCCGCTCCCAGCACTAGCATCACCGCCTCAGCTCCACTCAGATCATCAGGCATTAGATTCTCATAGGAGCACTGGTTCTTGGTGCCAAAAAAGTTGGGGACCGCTGCCCTAAAGTTAGTAAAGGGTAGCTGTCTTTATTGTTACCGTCGTCACTGCCATCCCCTCTGACTCTCAGGACCCTCTCTCCCTAGGCCTGGTTCAGAATTTAGAACGAGACCTTTCCAGGCTTAGCTGCTGGGCATCAATGTTCTAGGAGCTCTTTGGAATGTGAGGTGCCCCCTTCAGGTTCTCTCCCTAACTTGTAGATGACAAGAAAAATGGGGAAGTGGGATGGTCCCAAATGGTCTTCCCGGATGGAGGGTGAGGAAGTGGGAGACTTGCCTACAGGCCAGTTATGAGCCACCCTGACCAGAAGAGGAGACTTCAGGGCCCTTTACAAGAAGAGGGAGGCTCTCGTATCCTATCATGCATCCAACCCCCACTCCCTAAAGCACCAGATCCTCCCCCATGGGCTGTGTGAACCACAGGGGCCTCATCACCTCAGTGACCTTTGCAAGCTGGCCCAGGCCCAGGGCTGGAAGGGAAGAAGTGGGCAATGGGAAACCCCATCCCTACATTTCACACATCACACCCCTCCGTCAGCAACTGCAGCACCGTTGGCCACTTCCTAGGCCTACTGACTCTTGGCGTCTCTTAAACAAGGCAGCTAGGTAGGCATGGTACAGCTTGAAGCTGCTGCCTAGGTCTTCCACTTCTGAGCTCCAAGCTCACCTTCTCTTTTCAGGGGCCCACCTACCATCCCATGGGATCTCATACCCCTTTCTAAACCTCCTCCACTGTGACTCCCCCTGCCTGCCTCACCCACTGACACGTGAAAACTTCCTGCCAGCTGGAAGCTCCCAGTGATCAAAACTGAAACCTTGTGCTTTGACCGCTGTCCTCTCAGGGTATACAGCAGAGCAGTATCCAGTGAATAGCATTGCTGGATTAGCTAGAGAAGAAAGTCCAGGGCCTTAGGGAAGGATGGGGCTGGGATGAAACTGAGGCAAGAAGGCACTTTGGGATGGCGGAGTGACAAGTGAGGGGCTGGAGGCATGAACCAAAGCCCAAGAAACGGTCTCCATATCAGGAATCAGCCATAGCAATAGTAACATGAAGGGAGACCAGGCTGCAGGTCCCACTTGCCTGCCACCCTTCGCCCAGGCCCAATCCCTCCTCAGATACTCTCTCACCAAGGGGCCTGGCTTTGCCCCAGTATATTTTAATAAGTGGCCCCTCCCCCTTGGCAGGACTCACAGGGGAGGTTTTGTCCAGCTCAGCCCAGTTTCTCAGCATCCTCTCCTCTTGTTGACCAGCTGACCACTGTTTTTCCTGTTTCACCCCCTCCTCTCCCATCCATCCTCACTCAGGCCCTCCCCTGACCACTGTAGGACAATCCTGAGGCACCCTTTGGCACCAGGTCACCTTCACCCTGCGCCCAGAAGGGAACAGGTGGAAAGCCACAACATAGGCCATAACAGAAGACAGAGGCCAGCAAAAGAAAACTTGTTGGCACCTCGCATCACAGGGAGTTTATGACAACCTTTGCACTTTGACTAAACCTAGTGATGCTCTGACCAAACTCTGCTACGAACCCACCATGTCAGAGACATGAGACGGGGCAATCAGAGACTGGAAGCACTGGCGGAACTTCCAGTCTGATAGGGACAACAAAGATCCTGAATAAGGGAAGTCCCAGGTTTGGGAGTTAGGTGGGCATCCCCTGCTTGAGAAGACCCCAGCCGGTTGGGAGATACATAGCACCAACCCAGAGATTAGCTCAAGGTCACAAAACCAGTCCTCGGACAGGATACTCACTGCCCTGCCTCTCTCTAGATATGAAAGGGTAACTGAGCGGCCTGGAACCACTGGAGGCCAAGCCAGGAAAAAGCATGACTGAGAGAACAGGGCAAAGATGGGAAAGCCTGGGTCCAGGGTTTTCAACCTTACTCCAGCGGCAATACCTCGCATTGATATTTGCAGTTTTCAAATCTTCTGCACATATATCATCGCATTTCTGGATCACCCACCTTCCTCATTTTATA
>NW_006442109.1:10504260-10505544 GCF_000325575.1 Pteropus alecto
TGCACTTCTTCACTTAACCTCAGCCTGACAGGAACTACCAATCCATTGCACAGAGGGGGCTTGGCATCAGGGTGGCCGGAGCATGGGAAGGAAGTTCAAAGCTGGGGGAAGATCTGAAAGCAGCCATGTGGGAATGAAGTGATGAGGCCAGCCTAGGGTCATGGGGGAAAGCAGGTGACTATGATCTAAGAGGGGTTTTAGAGAAACAAAGATGGACACTGAGGCCTAAAGAAACAAGGGGATGTGACTGGGAGAAGAAATGGGAGGAAAAGAGATAGGGATGCCAAAGGTGAGGTAGGGGATAGGGAGCTCTCGGCTGTGCGGGGAAGAGGTGGACAAGACCTTAGATGGCTCAATTATCTGGGGAGCTTTCAGCACCTGAGAATCATAACTGGCAATATTAGAAACTCAAGACCAGAGAGAGTGCAGGGCTGGGCTGGGCTGGACAGGAGACAAACCATGGGCCCAGGAAACCCCAGGAGAACTTCTCTTAATTGGGGGCCAGAGCAGATCAGGAGATGGAGTAACCTTGTCCCACATCCTCTGGGAGAAGGGGAGGGGCAACAGCCAGACAGCCCAGCCCTTACAACAGAGGCCTGGGGCAAGGAAGGGCAGCCCCACCTCTGTCAGCAAGAAAACACAGCAAATCATAGTGGCCTGACTTTGCCCCCTACTTCCACCCACTCCGAAAGAAGGGGCCACAATCATACTGTCAGGATCCAGAGAGGAGGCCCTCAGGCCCTATATTTTATAGAAGAGGAAACACAGGCTGAGAGGGGAAGTGACTTATCTACCATCCCACAGAAACACAGGGCCTGGCCTGGACAGAACCCTAACAGCTCAGCTGTCCCTGGGCAGTGGCCCCAGGAAGTAGGGAGATGAGTACTGATGGGGACACAAGCAGCCTGGTCCACCCAGGACTCCCCAGTTGGCCAGGGTTACCCCAAAAGTGAAGGCTTCATCTTTTCTTTCCAGTCATCCAGGCACAGACATATCCTCTTCCCTTTGGCTTGGAGAGATAGAAGCTGAGAACCCCTCAGAGGACAAGAAGCAAAGTCTTCTAGACTCAGCAGATCCCTCCTCTAATTTATCCATTCCACAGGCATACATTAAGTGTTTGCTGTGTGCTTGGATCATGGGAGAACTGAGTTTGCAAGTAAAGGGGTCACAGAGTGCCTGACCCCAACCCAGACCAAGAGGGTCCTGAGGGAGAAGAGGGAGGCTCAAGGGGCGCTGTTGGTCCAGGTGCCCAGCTCCTCCAGGGAGTCAGCCCTGCCAGGGGTG
>NW_006442109.1:10505577-10506185 GCF_000325575.1 Pteropus alecto
TGGGGCAGGTGAGAGGGTAGGAGGAAGGGGACTCACAGGGACTTATAAAAGAGGCCAGTCCTCCTGCCACCAGATAGGGTCACTGCCTCAAGATTCCTTGAGACAAGGATTCCAGGACTCACAGACACCCCCCGCCCCCCAAACACACATCCAACACAACACGCATACAATCTGCCCCTCAGGATGTGATCTGGTTGGCACGGGGAGTCAACGGTAACCGGAGTTCTAGACCAGCACACCAAGCCACTTTCGGCCAGAGCCTCAGTCTCCCTGTCAACCCAATGGGAACAATAACATGCCCACAGTTGGAGAAAGAAGCTAAAGAGATAATGAAGCTGGACGGGTCTTTGAAGTGCCGGACGCGATCCCTACCCCGCCCAGCCTAGGCTCTGTCCGGGGGTTGGGGTCGGGGTGATGTGCTGGTGTCTAGAGACCCGCAAGAGAGGGTCCGGCTGGAACAAGGGCCTGAGTCAGGAACCCTAACCGCCGTGAGCCGCTCGAAGACCCCAGCTCAGGCCCCGCGCCTGGCCATCCCTCACCTCCTCCATGGCGAGTCCGCTGAGCTCCGACCGATCCGCCGCTCCGCCGCTCACTCCCGGGGCCGCGCG
>NW_006442109.1:10506296-10510502 GCF_000325575.1 Pteropus alecto
GAATAGCAGGGCCTGGAGGCCCCGGTTGGGGCGGGAAACTGGAGGGCGGATCAAGGGCTGAGGGAGGAGCCTGGGCGGGGCCGGTTGGGGGCCTGGAGTCTGGACCCGGGAGCGCGAGCGGGAGGAAGAAGGAGGGACAGGGCGGGGTGAAGCTTCCCCTACCAACGGAGGGAGAGGGACTGGAAGGGGATAAAGGATGAGAGGACCAGGCGAGGGCAGGGGGAGGGGTTTCCGGCCAGAGGCGGAGGCGAGGGATGCGGGCGGGGTCCGAGGGCGGGGCCGGGTGGGGCGGGACCCTGCCAGCGCCCGAAGCGCTGGCGGTTTGTGCCTTTGAGGTCTCCTGACTGGACTGTGCTGGGGTTGCCCGACTGGGCGGCCTAGAGATGAGGCCACCAAAAGGCTCCTATTCTTTCCTGCCAGGCGCCAGGGCAGTGGCGATGACCTGGTCCTCTTCTCTCAGGAACCTCCTGGCAGGGCCGGGCCTGGAGCTTGAGTCTTGACCGGAGAGTAACGGGAAGACCTGAGGCTGGGGGACTGGGCTACAGAGTGCCTTTGGTGGAGGTTTCTGCCCTTGGCTCTCGGGGGTCCCCAAATGCAGAGTTCTCCAGCTTTCGTTGGGCATTGCTCTGAACTGTCCTCCTCACTAGTTCCAATGTCTCCCACCTCCATCCAGTGGTGATTTTACAGCCTTGACAACCCTTTCTGGGGAGTTCAATGTCAAGACCAGCAGAGAATGATGTTAGTTATACCTTGAGCCCTCATTTTACACTTAGAGAAACAGACCCAGAGAGTGAAAATGACTGACTACATCCCAGCCTCCAGCACTACCATCCCCATTCTCTTCTCCCTTAGCTCTAAGGTGAACCCTGCCCCCAAGTCTTAGCAGGAAGAATTAAGTGCCTTTGGGACCAATGGTGGCCTCCTTTGCCTTAGCTGCCATAGCAGCTACACCAGTTGACTGAGTTTCACTGCTTCTGCTAGTCCACAGGCTTCCAGCCATTTCCAACCCTATATGGAAAAATGGCACCACATGATTTTATTGTCTCAATTTGCAGAGCCCTGCAGCTAACCCCATGGCTGAGGACTCAGAAGATCCTATATCTAGAAACTCAGATTCCACCTGCAAAGAGACCAGGGCCCCTGGGGAGTTCATGTCGCACAGAAGCAACATGGTGGAGGTAACCCAGGGAAGAGATGACAGGCTGCTAGCTCTAGGATGTGGGGTGGGGATGGAGGGATATGAATAGATTCAAAATACATTTTAGGGGCAGAACAGGTTTGTTTGTTTGTTTGTTTTTGTTTTTGTTTTCAGATGGTGGATTGGATGTTGTAGGTAAAGAAAGAATCAAGGATATGACATGGGTTTTTAACTTGAGCCCAAATTGGTGGTGCTATTTACAAAGATGATGAAGATAGGCGAAAAACAGTTTTATTTGGTATTGGGGATTAGAAACTCTGTTCTGGAGAAAGTGAGTTTGACATATCTGTTAGGCATCTGTGTGGAGATATGAGGAGGACGAATGGAGATAAAATCTAGAGTTCAGGAGAGAAGGGCAAGCTGGAGATACAATATTGGGATTCAGTATGTAGCTGATAATTAAACCATGGTATTGAAAAGGGTAGGGGCAAAAAAAAATCTCCTTCCACATTGAGAGGTCTGGTCGAAGAAAAGGGGTTAGCAAAGGAGACCTATAAGAAGCAGCCAATGTGTAGGAAGAAATAAGGAGAATGTGTTGTGGAAGTTAAGATTTCAAAGAGGGTAGATCAACAAGAGTCCGCTGACCAGTGATGAAGTCGTGCCCTGGAAGCCGGAAGACTGAAAAACCCTTCCACCGCCCCTTCCCCACCCCCCGCGCCCCCCACAAGACTGTCCTGTAAGCTTAGGGGCTGTAAAGGCAGGAGGGCAAAACTTAGAGAGAAAGGACTATAAAATAGAGGTGAGGGGCCCTTTTAAGTATCAAGAGATAACGCTGAAAATGCATTTTGTAAACCGCCCAGTCCTGCGCTAATATCATTGTTGTTTTTATTAATGAGCAGGAGACTGGACTGAGACAACCCGTGAGAAAGAGCTGACAAGACATGAGAGTTCTCAAGGAGGAAATTTTGTAATGAAGAAAATCCCGCTCCTTCTGAGAGCTTGAGTCAAAACCAAGCTTCGGGTTGGGCGAGAAGAGCCAGCAGTATTGCGCTTCGCTGGGAACTGATCTCACGGAAGCAGAAGCGAGCAGAGTTACAGAGTGGTGCTAACCAAGGCTGCCCCAAGCGAAAGATGAGGAAGTGCGGCCTTAGATGTAAATAGTCTCTCTGGCTCCGCCTCCTTCCTCCATCGGCCAATCAGTATCCAAGTGACAGGAGAGCTGCGCTGGGGAGAGGAAGCGAGCGGAGCCTGAGGACCGTTAATCCACCCGGAGGCGGTGTCCAGTTATTCAGTCTATTACTACAAGGACTCACTGTTGCTGCTCTTACAAAAATCAGGGTGGGCATATAATCACTTTGGAAAAAGCTCTGGCAATTTCATATGAAACTAAATACACATCTATTCTATGACCCACTAATCTCTTTAGAACAGGCATTTGTTCAAAATAAAGCATAAATCCACAGAAAGCCCAGATAGTCATCAGCTTGAAAATGGATAAACTGGTATCCCCATACAACGGAATACTATTCAGAAATAAAAAAGAACCACCAACTGATACACATAGCAACGTGGAGGAATCTCAAAACCATTATGCTGAGTGAAAGAAGCCTGTACACACAAGAATACATATCGTATGATTCCATTTATAGGAAGTTCTAGAACAAGCTAAAATCTATGATGAAAACAAAATCAGAACAGGGGGTGCCTAAGGACTGAGGGCAGGGATTGACTGCGAAGGGGCATGAGGAAACTTTCTAGATGATGGTAATGTTCTTAGAACTTTGTACAATGAAGGAAATGCCCCTGTCTATGCTGTCCACATGTGGCTATGAGCACTTGAAGTGTGACCAGTACAAATGAAAAACTTAATTTCATTTAATTTTCATGACTTTAAATTTAAAAGTAGCCACATGTGGCTGGTTGCTACCCTATTGGATAGCACAGTTCTATATCCTGATAAGGGCTTGAGCCTCACAGGTATATGCATCTGTCAAAACTTCTGTCACAATAAGCCCAAGATTTGTGCATTTTACTGTATGTAGAGTTTACATGCAAAAGGTAAGCATAAACTCCAGTTAATGCAATGTATGTTGAAGTGGTTAGATGTGAAATGTGCTGTCGTCTGCTACTTTGAAATGCATAACAAAAAATGGATGAATGAATAAAGGGATGGCTAAATTGTGAGATATGAAATATGACAAAATATTAATTATAGAATCTTGGTGACAGGTATGTGGATGTTCATTATAAAAGTCTTTCAACCTTTCTGTATATGTTGGAATATTTTCAGAATAAAATGTTGGTACCAGGGCTGAAAGGAGAGAGGAATGGGAAGTTATTGCCTAATGGGTACATAGTTTCTATTTGGTATGATGAAAATTTTCTGAAAATAGATAGTGGTGATGGATTTACAACACTTAAATGTAGTTAATGGCAATTAATTGTACACTTAAAATAGTCAAAGTGGTAAATTTTATATTGTCTATTTTACAATTAAAAAAATTAAAAGCCAAAAGAAAAATAAATGTTGGGGGAAAATCCATGTAAAAATCCATATGTCTTCTCTAGAGGTAGTCTGGGGTACTGCGCAGAGAGAAAGGGGAAAGGAGCAAGCTGTGTGAGTGTATGCTAGGCCTGCTAGAAGTAAAAGATAGTGAGAAGAGAACACAGGATTTGGAAACAGACAGACCTGGGGCTATAATCCCAGCTCTTTCACTTTCTAGTTGTATAACTGTGTTTGTTTCTTATTGCTATTGCTGCTGTAACAAATTACCAGACATTTAGGAGCTTAAAACAACACAGATTAATTATGTTGCCATTCTGGAGATCTGAAATGTGTCTTACTGGGCTAACACCAAAAACTGTGTTCCTTCTTGATATTCTAGGGAGGAATCCACTTCCTTACCTTTTCCAGCTTCTAGAAACCTCCTGTATTCTTTGGCTTGGCTCACGGTCTTTCCCTCCATCTTCAACACCAGCAGTAACGTCTTCAAATCGCTGTCTCTCTCTCTTACACTTACACACACACACACACACACACACACACACGCACACACGCCCTCTGCTTC
>NW_006442109.1:10510573-10517707 GCF_000325575.1 Pteropus alecto
GAACCCTTCTGATTCCCTTGGGCCCACCCAGACAATCCAGGATAATCTCCCCATCTCAAGATCCTTTATTTATTACATCTGCAGAGTCTCTGTTGCCATGTAAGGTAACATATTCACAAGTTATGGGGAATCGGAAGTGGTCATCTTAGGGGGGCATTTTTCTGTCTACCACAGTGACTTTGAAAATTTATGCTACTGGTACTTATATGTCAAGACTACACTGAAGAGGAAAAATATATTTCTCGTGATTTTTTTCCTAACAGTTTTATTGAGATATAATCCACATACTACTCATTTAAAGTGAACAATTCACAATGATTTTTAGTATAGTCACAGAGTTGTGCAATCATCACATTTTCATCTTCCATTTTTACATGAGGAAACAAAGGCTTGATACAGTAAGGAAACTTGCTTAGGGCGACACCTAACGACAGTGCTGAGGCATTGCAGTCAGTAGCTGTCAGCACCTGAGATTCCCTTTGTAAAGACCAATCACCTGAGAGCAGTGTGGTGTAGTAGTGAAACACGGAGGTGCTTAGGCCAGGTTAGACTTAAGTTCAAGGCTTTGTTTTTGCTATGTACAAGCGATGTGACCTTTGGTGAAACCTCTTGGGGCCGTGATTTCCTTATTTGCAAAATGAAAACAAACAAATAGAGAGGCTGGAGTCACCTGTAAGATCTCTCCCACCTATGTAATTCCAAGCTTCACAAGGGGGGAAAAAAGATAATTAAAAATAAATTCCCCAAACACTGATGGCAACAAGAGGGTAAGTATTCCCCGAAGACAGAGGATCACACACTTCCCTTGTACTCTGAGCATCTGACACGGGTTTCAGGGGCCCTCACTGATGGGCCTCAGGTGGGTGAGAAAGACAATATGTAAAACGACCCTTATAAAGGCAGAGAAGGGTGGGAAGAGTTGAGGGGCAGGGGCAGCGGCTGCGCAGATTTTAGGGTGGTCTGCCCAGGAGTGGGCGACCATCCCGTGAGGGGGCCCAGTTCATCTACTAAGTGAAAGATAGATGGAAAGTGGAATGTGTTGGAGGGACGGTTATGAAAGTAAATCTTCAGACCCCGATTGGGTGACACCACACCACGTGTCACACAGCTGTAAACCGCACCCCTACCCCGGCTTCTTCCGCCACATCCACTAGTCCACGCAACTTGGTACGCTCGGCCCCTACAATAAGCCTCCTTCCTCCGGTGTGCGATTGGTACCGCCCAAGCTCGAGGAGTTGGAACCCAACCAATGACACACCCTTTGCCACGCCCCTGTCTCTGATTGGCTGAAGAATTTAAAGATCCGGCCGGTGATAGGGTGATTCTCTACTGCCAGTATTTGAAAGTTTCTAGTGCCGGAGCTTCGCCGGCAGGCAAGCTCTGTTCGGCTTGTTAGTCCGGTGCATGTGAGTGTCTACCCGATCTCAGAGATGGGGGGCAAAGAGACTGCTTCTTCAAGGGGTGCATGCTGGAAGGGTGCAAACGAGAGGGTCAGACGGAGGGAGCAAGGATTCCCGGGTCCCACTGCGATTTCTCCGACCAAATATTCTACCCTTTCCCCACGTTGGAGATGGGATGCAACAGGGCTTCGGAATCACACTATCCCAGACCAGCTGTGTGACCTCTCCCAACCTGTTTCCACTTCTGTACACGCGGAAACAGTGAGAGCTGCCCGTCCGCGTATAAACCAGTGAAAATACCTGGAGATAGGAGGAGCATATTACATGTCAGCCCCCTTGATCGTCTCCCCACGTGAGAGTCCCCAGTTTCCCAGGGAGAGGACTCAGTGCCTGCCTTGGGTCTTTTCTAAGCTGCCTTCTTTTCTGTTCAAGGTCTCCCTTTTTCTGCAGCTCTCGCTGGACAGCCGAGGCTCCCCAAACCGGGGTGCATTTGACGCTGCCCATCCACCACTCTGGAAATTATTGTGTAGGAGAGTAATTTCTAATTGAATTTTCGGTTGGTCCCAGTGTCCTTTTACTATCTCTGTGGCCTTTTTGTATTGCTAGTGACAGCCTCTGTGACCCTACGTGGCCTTAACCTCTCTCCTCGTCAAGGCCTCTATACCACCTGTTATGTCCCTGGGTACTCGTGACCCTTATGTTCTGGTCCTTTTGCAGACTTGCAGAAGCGGTGACGATGCTGTCGGGAACCCCGGCAGCGGCAGTGGAATGCGAGGACGCGGAGTTGCGGTGCCGCGTGGCTGTAGAGGAGCTGAGCCCCGGCGGGCAGCCGCGAAGGCGCCAGGCTCTACGCACCGCAGAGCTGAGCCTGGGTCGTAACGAGCGCCGCGAGTTGATGCTGCGGCTGCAGGCGCCTGGGCCAGCTGGGCGGCCGCGCTGCTATCCCCTGCGCGCTGCGCGTCTCTTCACGCGCTTCGCCGCCACTGGGCGGAGCACATTGCGGCTCCCCGCCGAGGGCGCTCCTCGGACAGGCGCTGTGCAGCTGCTGCTCTCCGACGCACCTCCGGATCGCCTGCGCCGCTTCCTGCGCATGCTGCGCGTCAAGCTGGTTGCGGCCCCGGGTCCCCCGCCGACCTCTGCCCGCACGCAGCTGCTAGGCCCGAGGCCCCGCGACTTCGTCACCATCAGTCCAGTGCAGGCGGAGGAGCTGCGGCGCGCAGCTCCCACCCGAGTCCTAGACACCACGCTGGTGAAGCAGTCCATGGAGCCCCGTGCGGGGGCAGAGCCCAGCACTGTGAGGACAAGAAAGGGGGGGACGCCTTGGGGACTGGGTCATGCTACTGAGATGAAAAAGACATTGGAGACTCAAGTTGGGGGAAGGTGGTGGTGTATTTGAGGGAGCTGCTGGTTATCCCAGAGGAGATGCCCATCGGACGTCTGAGTATGACAGAAATGTGGGAGTTGTGTGCTTGTTCCTCATAATGCAATCCCTGAGACTGGGTAAGAGAGAATAGGAAAAGGGGGCCCAGACCTCATTAAAAGAGAAAGCAGAGGAGGCCTAGAAAGGAGACTTCAGAGGAAAAAGAAGAATGTAGTGGCACTGGAGAAGGGAAGCTTTTGGAGAAAACGAAGTGGTCAGCAGTGTCAGGAACCGATCAGATACGGGTGTGACATAGTCTGGTGGGTTTGACAGTGTTTGTGAACTGGGACATATGTAGATCACAGGTTTGAGACTCAGCAGGTGAGAAGATGGAGATGGGGCAAGAAGGGGCCCTGGCTAGGAAGGGTTTTGCTTGGGTATTTTGAGGTGAGAGACAGGTTTGCGATAGGAAGAGAAGTGAGAAGGAAGGATGGGTAAGAGGACCAGGAGAGTTAGAGAACCCAGAGGAGGGAGCTTAGGGAGAATCCAGACCCATGCAGTAGGGTCTTCAGGGCACCAGGAGTCAGTGGAGACCCAGCCTTGGTCCCTTCCTCAAGGAGAGACCTGGATCCCTATAGTTACTGGCAAGATCTCCAGGTGAACCAAGGCTGCCCAAAGGCTCCAATGAATGAAGCCAGCAGAGACATAAGGGCTACCAGGCCTACCATTGCATTGGGCCAAGAAGGCATTGCCCAAGTGGGGAGCGATACTTATGGAGTAAGAGGAGGCCCTGAGATAGCCCTATCCCCCCAGGAAACCCCAAGGTGGCCCCTGCCTGTGAAGAGGCTGAATTTACCCTCCACCAAACCACAGCTTTCTGAAGAACAGGCTGCAGTGCTAAGGGTCATCCTGAAAGGACAGAGCATTTTCTTCACTGGGAGTGCAGGTAGTAGGGAGCAGAGTTGGAGGTGGGAGGGAGGATGGTAGTGGGGTAGGATGGAGGAAAGGTGGCCCTGACTTTGCCCTCTTCCCAGGGACAGGGAAGTCTTATCTGCTGAAGCGTATCCTGGGCTCACTGCCTCCCACAGGCACTGTGGCCACTGCCAGCACTGGTGTGGCAGCCTGCCACATTGGGGGTACCACCCTCCATGCTTTTGCAGGTAAGTGAGAGCCCCTGGGGCTAGAGCTGGGAGCAAGCCATGCTCCTGGGAGGGAGGGAGGGAAGTTCAGGTTTGAGACAGGGCTGGGGTCTCAGCCCAGGCTGAATAGTGTCACTCTCAGGCATTGGCTCAGGTCAAGCTCCACTGGCCCAGTGTGTGGCCCTGGCCCAGCGGCCAAGCGTGCGGCAGGGCTGGCTAAGCTGCCAGCGGCTGGTCATTGACGAGATCTCCATGGTGGAAGCAGCCCTATTTGACAAGCTGGAGGCTGTGGCCAGGTCAGTATGTGCAGTGAAGTCTGGGTTCTGGTGGTTTTCCATGTGGAACCCATCCATCCCAGCCCTTAAAGCATTCTTGCTCCTCTCTAGAGCTGTTCGGCAGCAGAATAAGCCATTCGGAGGGATCCAGCTCATCATCTGTGGAGACTTCCTGCAGCTGCCGCCTGTAACCAAGGGTTCACAGCCCCCACAGTTCTGCTTTCAGGTACCACTTGCCCTCCTTCTCTGCCCTCCCATCCCCCGAGGGTCTGCTTTACTCCCTGACACCTCACCTTACTCCTACCAGGCCAAGAGCTGGAGGAAGTGTGTCCCAGTGACCCTGGAGCTGACCAAGGTGTGGAGGCAGGCAGACCAGACCTTCATCTCTTTGCTACAGGCCGTCAGGCTGGGCAGGTGGGCCCTGTGAATAGTGAAGGGGCCACAAAATAAGGATCCGTGTGTGGGGCAATGAGGAGCATAGGGACCCAGAGCAGGGGGAGATATGCCTCCTGGGCCCATAGATGGTTGTTCTGGGCACTGGGACCCTGCCTCTCCCAGGAGTGGGATCCCCAACACCCACTGCAGGGCCTGGCACAGAGTAGGAGTCAGGGAAGTATGGGCAGATGGACACATGAAAAAAATTCAGAGATGTCAACACTCCTATTTCACAGATGCAGAAACTAAGGTTCAGAGAGGTAAAGTGACTAGACCAAAGTCACAGCTATTAAGTGACTAAGTTGGGACTTGAACCCAGGTCTGACTCTAAAACCCAAGTTCCTTCCACTTTTAGAGCTCGTGGAGTCACTTGGTTGAGGAGGGAAGGATGCAGACATAATTCCAGCCCAGCAAGGACAAAAGATTGAAATGCTACAACTACTCTAACGTGGGTGTAGACAGGCTGGGAGGGCAGAGGACATGAGCCAGAGATGGGTCTTGAAGTCCAGGTCAGATTGGGATGAGCTAGGAGGAGGATGGTAGTCATGAGTTGTACCTCCTGCCTGGGGACAGGAGGTAGGTACGGAGATGCACAGCACACACCAGCATGCATGGGGGACAAGAGTAAAGAGAAATGGCAGAGCAAGGAGAGATGAAGCCAAGTTGTTTCCTCTCCTCCCACAGGGGTTGATGCTGCACCCAGGCCTCCCCATGTGGAAGAAGGCCAGAGATGGAGGGAAATAGAAACATAGGCTCCATTTTTCTCCCAAGACAGCAGGCCAGGGGCTAGAAGATTGTCTCCTGGATAGCAATCTAATTATAGGTTACCAGTATTATAGGTGTCAACATCAGCACCTGGTCTAGGTCCTCTAAACCTCTGGCCCGTGCTCACTCAGCATATCCAACTTCCTGAGGGGCCTTAGGGGTGGGACACAGGAAAGGGTGCCCTCTATGATCACCCCCACACACACCATTCTCAATCTCCATGTATGGGGTCCAATTCAAGAAAGAACAAGTTGGCCAGCCTGGGAGCCAGCAAATCTTGCCCTGATGCCCCTTTCCAGTCTCTAGGCCTAACTCATGGCCTGCTGCTTGGGCCATACCACCCACATGCCCCACCTTCCCTGGTGTTCAGGTGGGCTCTGCCCTGACAGCCCAGCTCCCACAGGTGCTCAGATGAGGTAACTCGCCAGCTCCAGGCCACAGCTACCCATGAGGTGGGGCGAGACGGGATTGTGGCCACAAGACTCTGTACCCACCAGGATGACGTGGCTCTTACCAATGAGAGGCGGCTGCAGGAGCTGCCAGGTGAGCAGGGAGCTGGAACTGGGCTAGACCAGCTGGGAAGGGCCTTCAGGCAGGTGTGGCCTCCCAGGCAGCCTGGGCCCTTGGGATCATTTAGTTATCCAGGCCCCAACCTCTGTGACCATAAAGGCTCTTACATTTGCAGATATAACTATGATTTTGAGAGATGTGGCCTTGAATGGGTCAAGGTCACTCAGCCAGTAAATGCTGGAAGTGAGACTTGAACTCAGGTATCTGATTATAAAGCCCCAGCTGGGCCTGAGCTGTCCCCACTACCTCCCTGCCATGCCCTGGTCTGATATGTGTTTTGAGAACCTAAGCCATGAGTCAGTGACTTGTAATCTGTTTGCCCAACTCTCTTTTCCCAGGTGAGGTACATAGCTTTGAAGCCATGGACAGTGATCCTGAGCAAGCCCGGATCCTGGATGTCCAGTGTCCTGTTAGCCGTCTCCTTCAGCTAAAGCTAGGAGCCCAGGTAAGTAGGAAGCAGAGCCTGGACCCTGGGATCTTGGGCCTCTCCAATCCTCGCCCCTCTGCCCAGGCTGCTCCATAGCCCAGGCCCAGCTGCGATTACAGCCAACTTCCTTCCTCCTATTCCCACCCACCTTCCTGTCTTCAACTTTCCACTGCCCTCCCATTCCTATGCCTGGAGCTCCAGGCAGTGTGGCTTTGGATGAGTCCCTTGCCCTTACTGAAGTTTGGTTTCCTCATCTCTAAAACGAGGAGTAAAATATCTACCTCACAAAGCTATCTTCTGTAGTTTACCCTATACTTTGAGAGAGTCCCCCTTCCTTCTACCATATTGGGAGTGGCCCAAATGGGAGCCTTTTCTCAGTTCTGAAAGGCACCCAAAGGAAAAATGCAGGTACTGTATGGTTGGAAGAAAGGTGGCAGGACCTGGAAGCTATCACTCAAGATTGTGGCCCACAGACATACCCCATAACAGACCTGGAAATTTTCAAAGCCCTGTTACCTTATTGCTCTTTATGCCCTCCTGAGGCAAGCTGAGCAAATGTCATTCCCCTTTGACACAAAGAGAAATTGAGACCCAGGAAAATAAAGCAGCTTGCCACAGGGGTCAGAGTCAGCCGGTGGCCCAGTTAAGGATTAGGACTCAGTGCCCCTCCATGATGGCCCCAAACTTCTCAGAACCACTGCAGTGTCTGTGGGACCTGAGACCAGGTGTAGGAATGGGACAGCTCTCCATGCCTCCTGTTCTC
>NW_006442109.1:10518040-10545355 GCF_000325575.1 Pteropus alecto
CTTTCCCTTGTAGGTGATGCTGGTGAAGAACTTAGCGGTCACCCGGGGCCTGGTGAATGGTGCCCGAGGGGTGGTAGTCGGGTTCGAGACTGAGGGGAGAGGTAGGTGGTGGGGGTGTGGTCCTACTGCTTGAGTTTGCAGCAGGGGCCTGGGGTAAATACAGGAGGAGGAGGCTGGGATGGAGAGGCGAGGTCTGCTCTGCATTTCTAAGCCCTGAAGCTGGACTAAAAGGTTGGGCTTCTTCCTCAGGGCTTCCCCAGGTGCGGTTCCTTTGTGGAGTCACTGAGGTCATCCGTGCTGACCGCTGGACGGTGCAGGCCACTGGAGGCCAATTCCTTAGCCGGCAGCAGCTGCCCCTCCAGCTGGCTTGGGCAATATCCATCCACAAGAGCCAGGTGAGCAGCCAGTATGGGACATGGGGCCAGGGCAGAGCAGAGGGAGAATGGGACAGGCCTGAAGGGGACTCTTAAAGGTTTTATGGAAGTTGAGCTAGACCTGGATGGAAAGTTCCAATTGTAAAATAAACCTTGCTTTAGTGCATTTCCCACTCTGCCTCCTTCTCTTCCTTTCTCAGACATTTGTCATTTCCCCTTTGTCATTTCCTGCCCCGCTATCTTCTGAGATACTACCAGATATGTTAAACTTAATCCTTACAACTGTATAATAATCATTCCAGGGCTCAGAGAGGTTGAGTAACTTGTGTACGGGCATACAAATAGTGAGAGGCAGAGCTAGGATTCATTTTCATGCCTGTCTAACCCAGGCCTGAGCTCTTTCCTTTTGCCTCTATCCCCCTACTCTTATCCTGGATCATCTCCTGGACCCCCTCCTATTCAGACACCCACATAGGGTCAACCCATTCCTCTGCCTTGAGAATCCCTGGACTGGGCAAGGAGATCCAGGGGCTGTAGCTGAGCTGGTGAGGTGGGGCCAGGCTCTTGGGTACAAGGGAATTTAGGCAGAGCTGGCTCTATCTCTGTCCTTCTATCCCCCAGGGAATGTCCCTGGACTGTGTGGAGATGTCTCTGGGACGTGTATTTGCCAGCGGCCAGGCCTACGTGGCCCTTTCCCGGGCACGCAGCCTGCAGGGCCTGCGTGTCCTAGACTTTGACCCCATGGTGGTTCGCTGTGACTCCCGTGTGCTGCGCTTCTATGCCAGCCTGCGGCAAGGCAGGGGCCTCGGTCCGGTAAGAGAGAGTCACCCAATGGTGGGCCATGTGGCTGTGGGCAGTCTGAGAGCTAGGATGGAGGAAAGGCCAAGGGACCCTGGGTGGGGGTGGCAGAGCCTTCCCTGGCTCCACTGGGGACAGGGGCAAAAGGAAGAAGATGTTGGTCCCCAGGCTGTGGTTCTGGGGTACAGCAGAAGCCCATTACTTGGGTTCTCTGGCTTTGATCTAGGAGTCTCCAAATGATGATGAGACAGCCTCAGACCAGGAGAATGTGGACCCAAACCTTTGAGCCGCCATGAGAAGACAAAGGATGGTTTCCCCCTCCTCCCTAGTAGGCCAGGACCCTGGGGAATAACAGGGGGAGAGTGGTCAGTGCCTCTTTCTCCCTTCATTAGGGGCTCTCAGCCTCCTGGCAGGCGTTAAGGGAGAGTGCTTCCCACCCATTTGCCAGCTGTCCCTCAGTTTCTCCCCTTGTTCTGGGTGAGCTGCTTCCCAGGTCAGTAGTAACCCTTCCTGAGCCAGTGGGAATGGGCCTGTGCTGGGTATCTGGTGTTAGAGGACAGAGCTCTGCAAGGGCTGACCACAGGGCCACATGGTCATGAACGCCACCCCATTTGGGCTATGGAGGGAGGAGGCAGATGCTCCAGGAGCAGGAATAGGCTATAGGGGTCCTGGAGGACTCAGGCCTAGTTCCGGCCCTAAACAGAGAAGGGAACCTGGAGAACCTTCACAGCTAGGCCCAGTCTAGCATAGCCAGGAAAACCCCTTCTTGAGCCTGACATAAGAGCACACACTGCAAACTGTGTGCACGTATCTTAAACTGTTTTTTGGTGGGGGAAGAAATAGTGTGGGGGGATTGAAATGGATGTTCTTAGATTGTATTTATTTAGGACAAATAAACTTGTGAATTGTGTAAGGCCTGGGAGTTGAGTCTTCTGCTGCCTTTAAGAGGGCACCCTTGCCTGGGGCACTGGCTACTCTTGTCCCAGGGAGGCTAATCCTGTGCCCCCTGCCCCAGCCTGCATGTGCAGAGGTGTTTACTGAGCTCGCAGCACCCTTGTGAGAGGTTTTGTTAGTATCACTGGTTATTTGGAAAGCTGTGTTACCTGAAGTTGATGACTCACAACGAAATGACAAAGCAAATCACCGTCACCCAATAGTCAGACAAGGACACACTAGAGAACTCACATGGTGAGAGGTGGGCCTGCTGCAACATCTGACAAATGCTGGGGCTCTTACTTTGGGCCTTCCTGCAGCCCTCGATGGGGAAGGGTCATCAACAGACTAGCTTCAGTTGATGAAAAAGCTTGATGGAAATGGCTCAGAGGCCCTCATAGGCTGGTTAAAACTGTTATGGTCCCCAGCTTATGAGTGAAAGGTATCAATTCTGGCTGGTAAATACAGTTACAGTGGAAGCATGCATTGGCAGCTACAGGGAGCAATGGCTAATAAATATAAAATTGCCAATGATGGGAAGGGTAGAGAATAATAAAACCATGCTGGTGGCTGGAGGGCATGAAATCTGGGTGCTTGAAGGCATTTATCCTTGTCATCCAACAGCCAGCAGAGGCCCTAATGCAGAGTAGGTCCTCAGGGAGTGTCTGGTTAAATGGTGGAGGCCACTGACATGGGGGCTCAGTGCTGTGGTGGTTCAGAGGGGCGAGAGGGCCTCATACCTTCACTGCGGGCTTCGTGAAGGAGGAAGTGCTACAGCCTGGAGAATTTTACTGATGGTTACAGCTCAGGGGCTAGACCTGGCTTTCCATCCTAATTTTGCCACTTGCCAGCTGTCTGACTTTAGGCATGTTACACAACCTCTCTGAGAGGGTTTCTTCACCTATAACGTGCAGGTGGTAACTTCCTTTTGCACAGGGTTGTTGAGAAAAAGGCCAGCCACATGACAGGAACCTGATCAGTAGCTATTATTAACATTTATGATTACTAATGATTATCACCACAATGTCTGTAGAGCAGATCTGTCTGGTTCCTACACTGGCTCCTTTGGCAGACAAGATCTGGGCTCAGAGGCGTGCCAGTGCAGCCCCTGGGTGATCTCTGACTATCTGACCTTGAGGAGCCGATTATTTTTCTGTGGCATGAACCCTTCTCCCTGCCCCAAATAGAAGACACTCTTAGGAGGAGCCAAGCCCACCAGGGTGACCCCCTCCACAAGTAGGCAACATGGGGGCTTTTAAATATGGTGCTGAGGGCCAGGGTGTTCCCACATGACGGTCCTCCTCCCAGGTCCGGCTGTTAGCAGGTCACACTGGGACCCTGCCCTCGGGAAGCTTATGATCTGGTTGCACCTTGCATTTTTTATTCCTTCCACTTAACACACAGTTTGGGGACCATCTAGTTTAGCACGGATATCATCGTCTCGTGCTTTCTGGCAATTCATCACCCTCTGGAGTTCTTAGATGGAAACAGGAGAAACTGACTCAGGATAACTTAATCAGGGAAAAGAAGGTAATGGAACAGAAGGCTAGCTCAAAGAAGTGATATGAAGGCCAGAAACCCAGGCTTGGAAACAAGTGGGCACCAGGGAGGCTAGAAAAGGAGTGGAGCTAGGAACAGCGGGCCAAGAGGAACTCTGCAGCCACCCCTGGGTACGGAGCACAGCCACCACGAGGAAGGAATCCTGCACTCTTCTGTCTCCTCACATCACTCAGTCCTGACCTAAAGGCAGGTATGCGTCTGGTTGGGCTTGGTCTCCTATGCAGGTCATGCAGCCACTGGCAAGAGGCTGAATATGCCATGAAGGAGCAAGAGAGACCAGAGCTCCTGCCAGGAGATGAATCTTACATCATCCCCCAGAGCGAGGCTGTTGAAGATACCTGAGGGTCCTCTCCTGGGACCCTCTTCTCTGACTCCGCCCTCAAACTCACACTGCTGAGGCACCTTCAGCCTCCAGCACTTTGCCCTCATCCAGGTACTGATTTCAGCTTCCCCTAGTCTCATATGGACTTGCTCTGCTGAAAGAAGTCTTCCTCATAAGACTGCCCGGGCACCAGAAAGTCCTGTCCTTAGCAATCCCCTCTCATTGTGAACGTACTCTCCAGGAGGCCCAGGAGGAAGGCAAACACGTTCCCTATGGGAGGGGGTCTAGACATCCCTACTTCTCAGGCCAGATCACAATAGTAGATCGTCTTGTGAGGGAGGTATGCAAAAAACTTCAGTTTTTCACTTCCTTAAGATCTAATTCAATCTGATTTCTAACCTGTGTCCCTGGGAGAGTAAGGAATCCCCATCTCAGTCAGTATTGAGGTCTCCCCACCCCCAGGGTCTTAACAGGCAGGAGGTGGGCCCTGTAGGAACAGGCCTTTCACCTCCAGGGCCTCATGTAGCTGCTGATACCCGCACTGACCAGCATCCACAGGACATAACTCTGCTGGGCCGAGGGCAGAGTCGGGTGAGAGACTTTCCAAGAGCCACTCTCTCCAGGGCATAGTGGGAGGACCTCATACTCTGCCCTCTGGAACCCTGCCACCTCCCTGTGGTTTCCCCAGGAGACCCTCTAATCCTTTTCCCCTCTCTAGTCTTGGGGACCCTCCTCTCTCTGACTCTTCCTTCCCCCAACATAATCCCCTCAAGAAATTGAACCTGGGAAGCAAAAGTCAGAAGAGTATATCTTCAGGTAGCTTCTGGATTTGAGGCAAAGAAACAGAAAAGCCTGGTGACCCCCTCAGAGTATAAGGGCAGGAATGGGTGGATAAATATGGGCAGAACAAAGGAGGAAATTTCCTCGGTAATCCTGTCATACTGAGATAAGGAGACTTTCTGTTCATCCTGTGTGTTCATTTAGTCATTCATTCTACAAACCTTTATCCAGTGCCTCTACTAGGCCAGGTGCTGGGCTAGACACTGGAGACCCCACAGTAAACCAAAGATGTGGTCCTGCCTTGGGATACTGTATTGAAGGGAGAGAGACTGATTCTAAATAACAAGCAATTATTTAGAATAAAGAAGGTAACAAGATAATCTCAAATTGTGACAAATATTAAAGAATCAAATAATAGAAAGTACCTGTGGGGTGGTGAGAGCTGACTTAGAAGACAGTCAAAGAAAGGGACTCTGAAGTGGATGCCTTCCCCCGTCACACCTCCCCAATGTGGCTACATGTTTCTAGCAAATCCGAAATGGCCAGAATAACCTTTTATGACTCATCTGAGACATCACCTCCTCTGTGTTCCTAGCTCAGCCCCTTTCTAGGCAGAACGGTAAGGTCCAGCCTCTGAGCACATCTATCATGCTATTCTTGGCCGTGGGCCTGTCTCCTGCACCACAAAGCTCCTGAGAACTAGACCGAGTCAGTTCCCCACCTTTTGAAGCCCCAGCACCCAGCCCAGCACATGGAATGGGGCAGACCAAGAGCAGGGAATGAATAAAGTAATGAGAGAATGCAGAGAGCCTGCATTTAGGCAACCACAGGGCTTGCCACTTGCCTGAGCATGCTGCTGTGACGAAGGGGGTATCTGCTTCATCACACTGCTGTGGGGGGCGGGGGAGGGGGACCTTTGACTCCTGTTTCCTCCCTACTTGCCTAGTCATAGGGATTTCCCACTCTGTCTTCCACTCTTCAGAGAAAGGCTGGAGATGAGTTTGTCAGGTGAACAAATTGGAGAAAGGCATTTGGGAAAAGGGAACTACATAGTAGTACCAAGGCTCAGAAGTGTGAAAGATGAAGCTCAGTGGTCCATTTTATTAAAGACTTTAAAGCAAGAGAAGATGGGAGCTGGGGGACACAGGCCTATCCCTGAGGGGGCCCAGCACTGGGTGAGAGCCCCTCTGGGGGTCTAGAGGGGCTTCTGTGTGTCCCCTACCTACAGGCCCCCACAGGTCTGTCTTGACTCAATGCTCCCTCCTCAGCACCGATTGTGATCTGCCTTGAGAGTAATTAGAAATTTACAAGGCTGTCTCCCCTAGAATAAGGCGAGACTTGTTAGCAAGAACTTGGCTTAAAGGTCTTTGTGCCCCTAGAGCACTCGGCATGATGACTTTAGAAAGGAATGTTTGATAAATAAAAGAACACAGGACAGTGCCAGATCCCCTGAGAGGCAGGGATGTTTACTCCGATTTTGAAGAGGAGGTGGCTGAAGCCTGGGGAGCTAGGCGGTGGCAGAGCTGGAACTAGAACCTGGTGGCCTCCCCTTGGTTGTCCCAGAGCTGTCCAAAGGGATTAAGAAGTGAGGATTAGATGGCAGAATGGGGGAGTGCCCACCTAAACCCTACCCTCAGCGGGGCGGACAGGAGAGGCTTAACTAGGCATGCTTTCTGAGGTCCTGGCATATTTTGCCCACTCCCACCAGGCCAATGGTCATGGTCATGGTTCAAAAACCCAATCCCAGAGCAGCCAGGCAGGCCCTCTGGCTCCCCAAGAACCGCACAAATGTGGACCACTAGGTGGCGCCAAGTGGTCATTCAGTCCCTTCCCAGAGACCTGGCAGGTCCTTTGTCTCCCAGTCTGAGGGCCTGGGTAGGGTACATGGACACTTCAGGACCTGAATGCCCAGTAACCATAAGGAGGGGGAGGTCCCTTTGTTGAGACGCTTGCAGTGGGCATTTATTGAGTGCCTGCTTCATGGTTTGTATTCATTAGCACTTTTGTTTTTCACAATAATCTTGAGGACAGTGGGACATTATACCCACCTTATGGGAAGAGAAAACTAATATCTAGGGAGGTTAGGTGACTTGGCCAAGGCCACACTGCAAGCTGGGTCTGGAACCCAAGTCTCAGGGTCCTGGGATTTTTGCAAAGTCAGTAGAGGGCCCTGAAGTCAGATATTGGCTCCATTGCTTCCGATGTGACCTTGGACATGCTGCCTAAATCCTCAGCCCTAGTTTCATCATTAGTGAAATGGGGCTAACAGCCGATCAATGGAGTCAGGACAAGTAAAGAGCTGGGGTGGGGTCAGGCATGAGGTAGACGCTCACAGTTAGCTCCTATTATTCTTACTTGAAGTGGCCACCTTGCAACCCCTCCCCCACCCTCCCTTCTCCCTCTCTCTTAAGTGGCTTGGAGAATAACAAAGAAAATTAACAGGAGCCCAGAGTAAGTGAATGCTTTCTTCCACAGTGTTCTGTCCTGATGGAGTAAGCTGTGCCCATCCACTAAGGGGAAGAAGAGAATGAAGTTTTTTCCCTCTCCTTCTCTCAAAAAATGTGAGGTCTCAGCCCTGGTCTTTGAGTTCACTTGTCATAACTGCCCCTCTTCTTATCTCCATCCATCTTCATCTTTTCATCAGAGCTTCTTCAACAGCTCTATGAGAGGGATCTTTAGACTTAGTTTACAGAGGAGACCAAAGCTCACAGGTGGGCAGCTCAACGTCTCACGGCTGTAAACGGTGAAGCCAGGATGATCACCCAGGTGTGTGAGGCCTCATGTCGGTATTCAGGGCCCTCGCAAAATGGAACAAGCATGGGGTACCTCCTGGCCCCTAACTTTGTCCTAGAAATCTCATACTCAAGACTCCATTTCTTTAGGATTCCAAGAGCATCACCTGCTGAGACATAAATGGCTGGGAGGGGCCAAGATGGAAGAGGAGAGACTTGAAAGGAGACCCTGATTAGGGAAGTGAACCCCATGTGCCAGACAAGCTCTGCAGGGAGGGCAATGACTGTGCTGCCTTCCAGTCCTCAGCCTGGCAGTCTACTGGCAGATGCTAACCCCCCACCGCCACAAAGGGCTGCCCCTCACTTCCCTCCCCCAGTTGGTGTTGGGTTCCGTAAGCAGAGACCCAGCTCACCTGGGAAGGTGCAGAGTGAGAAGGGCGTCCAGTTACAAGTTGGGGCTTGGAGGGCCAGCAGGGGTGACCTGGGGCAGGTGTCCCAGGAGGCTCCAAGATACCCCCACCCTGCAGGAGCTCCCATGCTTACCGCAGGAGGTCCTATCTTCTGGGTTCCTTGCCTCCCTGAACCCCTCCCAGCTCCTGGGGGCTGTAGTGGAAAGACCATGGCATCCAGCCTCAGATGCCACTTGGTAGCTAGCGCATGTCAGTTCCCTGAGCTGGGCCTCAGCTTCCTCATCCTCATAATGGGGGTAGGGTGGGAATAAGCCCTTCTTGACCAACTGCCCCAGTCAATATCAGGACGGATCCTTGGACTCTGCTTGGTAAACTGTGAAAGGCTGTGCACATCCCTGGGGAGGCTGTTTTTCAGCCTCACTCCTTTCTTGCCAACACCCAGGGTGGCCTCCTCCCCCGCCCCTCATCTTGGGCCCTGGCACAGCACTTCATGCCTATTTAAGGCAAATCTCCTGATCTCCTTTTAAATAACATTCTCTCCTTGTTGTGGAGAAGACAAGCTGAGCTTAGGGAAAGGGGAGGGGAGCCCCAAGTATCCCATCAGAGGGTGGAGGGGGAAGGAAAGATATAGGGGTAAAGCAGGCATGTGGAAGGCCCTTGCCCTCCCCACCCCCCAGCTACCCATTTTGGTCCCCTCACTGCACAGGCCCTGGATTGGTTCGAACCCCTTTAGAGGGGCTGGGGCACTCCCATAATGCTTCATGCAGCCCCTTTCAGGCTCTGGGGGTAGGAGGATGGAAAATAATGCAGTCCTGGGGCACTGGGGTTTATGCTTTGGAGAAGTGGCACAACCAGGGTGACCAGGGGGGAGAGGAAGGGTCTGGGGCAGGATTGAAACCTGATCTCATAGCCGACCAGTGTGAAGGATAAAACACAACTGCTCTTTGGCTCAGAGAGGCCAAGAAACCTGCCCAAGACCACAGAGCTAGTGAAGGGTCAAAAATCCAGGCCCGGCTGGCTCCAAATTGAATGCTTTCTCCCTTTCTCTGCCAGGTCTCCTTGTGCTGGGGTTGTATGTGACACCTGGCAGTGACTCTTATCAGGAACCAGGCATCACTGAAAGCCCCCTGCACATACCTTCCCTTTGCCTGCCTCCAGGCTGGGCACTGACTTCTTCCCTTCTGCCTCCCTCCTCTTTTCTCCAGGCCCACTGCACTTCTCCTTTTCCTGGGTTTCTGGCCCACCCACCCCAACAGCTCACCTTGACTTCGTTCATGCACTCAGAAACTTAGAGCTGGAAGGTGGCCTGTCCCACACCCCGCCAAAGGACCCAGGCTGGGGATACCTTCTCACTGTAGGATCCCAGCAAGGCCCTTCCCAGCGGCTTAGTTCTTTCCCCTTGAGGTCCAAGGCCCTCCCTCTCCTGCTTCCTTCTCTCCCCTCTTCCCAGTCTTTTCCCAGGTGGCTGCCTCCCCAGCCTCCCATGTCAGCCCACTAATCCCCCTGTGGTCCTCACATGACTAAGAAGCCCTCTCCAGGGTTCAAAAGGAGAGGGTCAGGGATCCTTTACAGATCATATTGCCTCCTCGGGACCAGGCACTCACTCCTCAGGCATGTGAGCCCCAGCAGGCTGGCGCCACCCCCGCATCAGTGTCAGACTGGCCTGGGGGTGGAGGACAGAGTGAGGAAGAAGGCCCAGCCTTGTCTTCCTCTAGGCACTCAGCACAGAGAGGACCACAGCGGTAAGCTGGTCCAGTGGCCTCCTTTCACAGATGAGCAAACTGTGGCCCAGGGTAAGGGAGGACAGGCTGGGGGTCCCACTGTGAGGCAGAAGCCAAGCTGGGTCTTTCTGGGACCCGTGATAACCTTAGGTGGGGACTTGATCCCTGGGGGTGGGGGGTCTATTACAGGAGGAGATTAAGCTCCTTGTTTAACAGGGTTGTCCTTGACCTTCCCAGGGTCTTTTGAGCTCGGCTCTACCATTAACCCTTTGTGTGCCCTTGGGCAAGTCCCTTTCCCTTTTTGGGCCTCAGTTTCCTTTTGTAAAACAGGCGGGTTGGGTAGATGATCTTTGAGACCCCCTCCTGGAACAGACCTCCTGCACTTCGCATCAGTCCAGGCCCAACCCCCGAGGCCTCTGTTTCCAGGCTCCTGCCCTGGCCCAGGCCTGCCTCACAGCTCGCGAAGTTTGCTCCAACTGCTTCTGAACCATCTCTGGCCTCCATTCTCTTACCTTCTGATAAACCACCCCAGACACTGCCCAGGTAACCTCCTGAGGCTTGGGCACCTCCCATGCCATCCCCCCCGCCCCCATGGCCTCCCTCAGAAGGATCTTCCTCATCATCTGACATTCAGCATAACCCATCTGCAGTCTTGGATGCTGGGCTCAGCTTCCTCATCTGCCAAAGGCACTAACAACCCCTCATGTGGGCGTGCTGTGGTGTGGACACACAGCGGGGTACACGTATGGAACCTGGGAAAGGCTGGATAGCCTAACTGGCACTTCCCCTCCATGGCCTCCCTCAGAAGGATCTTCCTCATCATCTGACATTCAGCATAACCCATCTGCAGTCTTGGATGCTGGGCTCAGCTTCCTCATCTGCCAAAGGCACTAACAACCCCTCATGTGGGGGTGCTGTGGTGTGGACACACAGCGGGGTACACGTATGGAACCTGGGAAAGGCTGGATAGCCTAACTGGCACTCCTGGGTTCTCTGTGCTGCAAAGGCTGTCCAACCACCCCTACTCTCCTTCATCCAAACTGGCGATGTCCTCCAGGTCTTGTTCACCCCCTCCTAGAGAGGCAGGCCCCTCTTTGGCCCCATCAGAGGTGACCTAGCCCTTATAAAGCTCACGCAGGGCTGGACTCCACTCGCCTGCCTGCACCTGCAGCTCCCACCATCTTGTGGGGAATGTATAACTGGGGGCTTCTAGAGCACCAGCTGGCAGGACACTTGCTGAGGGAACAGCTGGGTCTGTGGGCTTCTGCCTGCTCCCCTTTCCTTCCCCCAGGACTGTGTTTTTGACATAGATTATCTTTGACCCTCAGAGAAATCCTCACTACCAACTTCAAAAAAGCTCATAGTTGGGCTTCAGGGGAGACTCTAAGGAGGTTTTAGACCCTGTCTGGCCCTGTTCTGAAGACTGACCAAATGACTCTCAGAAACCTTCCCAAAGACTCAGAAAGGGGTAGCTGGCAGGAAATACAAGTTATTAGAAAAGACTGGTGACTGAAGCCAGAGGTGATGTACTTTCACCCTTAGCTTAATTTTAACTTAACATCACTGGTTTCCTTTCTTGCAGTCAGCTTCATGTCATTTTTAAAGTCAGTGCAGTGGAAATCAATAAATCTGAATTCTGAGGGGGAAAAAAAAGAAGAGACTGCGAAGGGAAGAGAAACCAGAACCTAGAAGCTTGGAGACCTCCCAGCCTGGTGTCTAAATATTGCTTCAGCCACTTACTACTTGTAGGGCCTAATGTCTACATTAGGTTACCTAATGTCTCCGAGCCTGTTTCCTCATCAGCAATGTGGGGATAATAATACCTATCTCATCTTATGACAAGAGAATTAGATGATACATACAAAGTGCTTAGCTCATGGCCTGGTATCTCAAAAATGCTCAAAAAGTCCTTGCTTATTATCCTTACTGTAGACAGATGGATCAAGGCCCCCACCTGACAGGAGGAGAGCTGTTGGAAAGTAGGGAGGCCCCACGGCATAGGTTGCTTAGCCAAAGGTAGGCAGCTGGTTAGTAGCTAGAGTAAAACACAAAGTCCCGGGCCTGGTGCTATGCAGTCTACATACAGATCTCATTCAAACCTCAGTCTCTTTCTGTCAAAACTAGGGGTTTGGAACAGAAGCTTCCTAAGGCCTTTCCAGTTCAGTGAATACTTGTAGGTTTTCAGTTTACAAAGTACTTTTCACTTTATAGAGCCAATCTATAATTCTGTGAGTGTTCCATTAGTTGTAATGGTCACACAACTAGAGCTTGGACTAGAAGCAAGGGTATGGCTCTATCTTTCCCCAGATCCCGGTGGCAGATAGCTCTGAGAGGGATGGGTGAGACTTGAACCCCCACCATGGCCCAGGATATCATGGAAGCTTGGCTCTGGCTCCTGCCCAGCGTCCGGTTCTGTCGGGCTGTGCCGAGGCCCAGAGGCCTGGGTCTGGAACTCATCAACCCCACCTGTCAGCCCTCCCCTGGCTGGCTCACAGGGGCCTTTGGTTATCACTAAGGGGAGTGCAGCCAAGAGTGAGCTGAGTGTGGCCCCAGTCCAGGGGCCCAGCATCCCTTCCCTGTTTGTTGGGCACTTTAGGGCAGAGAGCCGTGTTCTCATCAGCCAAGCACTCCCAGTTTGACTGAGTTGTTATATGACAGACACTGTGAAAAATGTGAAGACCTCACTTATTCATAAATATTTATTGAACACCTACAGTGTGCCTGGCCCTGAGCTGGCTTCAGGAAATCAGACAAAAATTCCTGCCTACATTCTAATAAAAGAAGCTATAAAGGAAAGCAGAAGTGTGATGGGAAATAAAAGAGAGCAATTCACTTTACACAAGGGAATCAGAAAAGGCCTTTGAGCTGAGACAGAGTACAGCTAGAAAGAGCATTTAGACAGAGGAAAGGACCTACGAAAGGCCCCGAGATAGGAAAATGTGGAGTGTTTGGAGATCCACAGGACTCGTGCGAGGTGGGCACATAACAAGCTCTCCCTCAATAAATGCCAGCTGAACAAATTAACAATCATTAAGGATTTCTGCTTCGAGCCAAAATGAAGTAACAGGGATTGGATTTACATTCCTACCTAAAACAGCTAAAATGCCCAACAAAACATATGAAACAAGTGTTCTCAAGACATTGGATGCCAGACAATGAAAAGTAGTGACTCCTGAGAGTCGGGAAACAAATGAGGTGAGCCCTAAGAATGCCCCATCTGACTGCCTGACGACTTTTCAGAAGCACAGCAGAGCAAGAGGAAGGCAGCTGGAGTCTGGCGGTGTCCCTGCACTGGAAAGATGAAGCCAGAAGTCGGGGACACAAGACAGAGAACTGAAAAGGCGAGAGCAGCACACACAACTCTGGAGCTCTATAGAGGGTAACTCTACAGTACTTCCATCCAGTGCCTGCGTGTGAGGAAACTACCGGAAATCATCGTAAGAGCCATTCAAAAGGACTAGAGAGAACAGTCCTGGGAGCTCGCACAGGGCTGGGCACTGTGCTGGCTCCCACAAATCAGAGTGGGAACCTCACACTGGGGCATTGAGTAGAGTGCTCTGAAGAGATTTGGGCTCAGAGGTGGGTAAAAACTAAATGCTGCTCTGGCCTCATCTAATAAAAGCAAGACCTGAAAGACCAAACTATTTCCAAATAACTTTTGCACCCTGGAATAAAGCTCAAGAGTATTTATAAAAATACAAAAATATCTAGTGCAGAACAAAAATTCACAATGTCGAGCAGCCAATAAAAATTAGCATGTATACAAAGAAATGGGAAAATATGACCCATGATGGAAAAAAAATCAATCAATTGAAATCTACTCAGAAATTACGCAGATGATAGAATTAGGAGACGCAAACATTAAAACCGTTATTATAACTCTTCCATATGTACGAGAAGGTAAAGGAAAGACTGACCGTGTTAAGGAGAGACATAGAAGATATTTTTTAAAGACCCAAATTGAAATTCTAAAGATGAAAACCATAACGTCTGAGATAAAAATACACTATATAGATTAATGGAACATTAGACATGGCAGAAGATTAGTGACTAATTTGGTCATATTAGGTGCCTGGTCATCAGGGCTACTTTTAACTCTGGCAAAGTGGATATTGTTGCCATCGATGACCCCTTCATTGAATTCAACTGCATGGTCTACATGTTCCAGTATGATTCCACCTGTGGCAAATATCAAGGCTGAGAACAGACATCTTTTCATCAACAGAAGGTTTATATTCATCTTTTAGGAGTGAGATCTCATCAACATCAAATGAGGTGATGCTGCTGCCAAATATGTTGTGGAGTCCACTGGTGTCTGCACCACCTTGGGGTAGGCTGGGGCTCACTTAAAGGGCGGAGCCCAAAGGGTCATCGCCTCTGGTCCTTCTGCTGATGCCCCCACATTTGTGATGGGCGTGAACCATGAGAAGTATGACAACTCCCTCAAGATTATCAGCAATGCCTCTTGCACCACAAATTGCTTGTTCGCACCCCCAACCCCCAGCCGAAGCCATCCATGACAACTTTGGCATTGCGGAGGGACTCATGACCGCCATCCATGCCATCACTGCACCCAGACTATAGGTGGCCCCTCTGGCATGATGGCCAAGGGGCTACCCAGAATATCATCCCTGTTTCTATTGGTGCTGCTAAGGCTGTGGGCAAAGTCATCCCTGAGCTGAATGGGAAGTTCACTGGATGGCCTTCCGTGTCCCCACCCCTTAATGTATTGGTCATGGATCTGACCTGCCATTTGGAGGAAGCTTCCAAATATGATGACATCAAGAAGCTGGCATCAGAGGGCCCCCTAAAAGGTATCCTGGGCTACAATGAGGACTAGGTTGTCTCCTGCGACTTTAACAGTAACACCTACCCTTCCACCTTCAATGGTGGGGCTTGTGTTACCTTCAAGGACCACTTTGTCAAGCACATTTTCTGATATGACAATGAATCTGACTACAGCAACAGAGTGATGGACCTTATGGCCTCTATAGGGCCTCCAAGGAGTAAGAGTTCTCTGGATCACCAGCCCTACTGACAGCATGAAAGGAAAAGAGGCCCTTAGCTGCTGGGGAGTCCTTGTCACAATTTAATCTCCCAATATACCAAGAATCTCCCATCCTTGATACAGTTTCCATCCCAGACCCCCTGAAGAAGGGGAGGGGTTTAGCATGTACTATCAATAAAGTACACTGCACCCAACCAAAAAAAGACAGATTATACTAAGGTATCATAAATTGCTTTTAAAAAGTGATAAAGACTTAAAAGCAGCCAGAGAAAAAAGACATAATACATACGAACGAAAATAAAAAGAGATTTTTTTTTTTTGTCAGAAACAATGCAAGTGAGAAATGGAGCCACATCTTTAAAAAACAGAAATAAAAACATAAAGACCAGCCTTACCCAAGAAAAACATCTTTCAAAATGAAAGCGAGACAACGTGGGATGAAATTAGAAATTAAAGACAAAGGAAATTTGGGAAATTCACAGATAAGTGGAAACTAAGCAAAACTCCAAAATAAGCAATGGTCCAAAGAAGAAATAACAGGGGAAGTTAGAAAACACTTTGAAATAAATGAAAATAGACATATAGATCAATGGAATAGAATTAAGAGTCAGAAATAAACCCATGTGTCTATGGTCAATTGATTTTCAACAAGGGTGCAAAGAGTATTCAATTGTGAAAGAATAGTCTTTTCATCAAATAGTGCAGGGACAATAGGATTTTCACATGCCCTTACCTTATATCATATACAAAAAGCCCAAACAGATCACATACCTAAATGTAAGAACTAAAATTATAAGACTTCTGGACAGACCACAAGAAGGGTATCAGGAGATATTGGTCAGAATCAAGAGACCTGTCCTGTCCTGATAATCGAGGATGTGTACATATGGCTGAAGCAGGCATATATATAAGGTTCAAATGAGCAGCAGGTCAGTGGGGAAAGCAATCAAGTCCATTTGGGCAGTCTGGGAAGGTTTCATGGAAGAGGTGCCACTGGCATCAGGTGTTTAAGAAAAGTTATGTCCTGCATTTGTGCGGACTTTAAAGTTTACTAAGTGCTTTCATGCCCTCTCTTTAGAGTCTAGACCCATCTTCTAGCCTCTCTTTTAGGTTATTATTATACACCCCTCTGCACAGATGAGGAAACTGCCTACTAGAGACATTGTGTGACTTGATCAAGCTCACACAGCTTGGCAGGACAAGATGCAACCCCCAGTGTTTTAACTCGAGCCCTGACTTGTTCTCTATTTGGGGTCAGGAAAAAGGGGGAGGAAAGTGGTTGGTGGGTGGCAGGGATAGAAAAGGGAGAGAAGCTCCTCTGAACACTGTGTCCTCCAGAAGGTGCCCCACCCACTACCCTGGCTTGACACCTGAACTCCACCTTTGAGCTGCGCTGCAGGACTGTCAGATCAGAGTTTCCACTCCACACCTTTCTCCTGACCTCCAGTTCCAACAGCTTGTGGAATCTCAAGACTCAAAATGTGAACTCATAGAGTCTTGCAGTGTTAAAGAAACCTCAGGACCCATCCCAACCACCAGAGGATAACGATGCTAATAATCAAAGCCATATCTATGGCTGCTACCACATACACACACAGGCCTTGAGCTTTGTGTGTTCTACACAGCACTGCATTTTATCTCCACACACACTGTGAGGTAGGTACTATTAGCATCCCCATTTTACAATTTGGGGAAACCGAGGTTCGGACAGTGTATTTATTGTCTAAGCTTACATAGCTAATAAGCTGTGGATCTAAGCCCATCTGATGATAAATGAACAATGATTATCCTACAAAATTACTTCCTCCTCTCAACCTGCCCATTTCTACAAGCAGCACCACCAAGTCCCCAGGTCTGAGACTCTGCCCTTTCTCCAGGCTTCAGTGCCTCATGACAACCAGCAACTCTGAAAGAGCTGGAGACTGGAGAAGGGTTGCAAGCAGGCTGTGGGAGGGAACGGGGGACTTGACTGCTTCATCTACCAAGCGTGGATTTAATGTTGCTTTAACTTTTAATCCCGATTTTGCAAGAGTTAAGTTTAATTGCCAGGTTGCATGCCCTCCAGGTTAAAAGCAAGGAGTTTGAAAGCAGAGACACTCGGGTTCCAGTCTAGTCCTGGCTTTCCTACTTTCCTCCTCTGTGATCTTGCGGCAGCTTCTAAACCTCTGGGGTTAAAATGTTGTGAGGGGAGATGGGTGCCGCCAGAGATGGACAAGGCTCGGGCTGCCTTCAACATAGCCACTCCTGCCCCACCACCCTTACTTCATCAACCCTCTGAGGCTAGTTTACTTCAAAACATTTAAAATATATACTCAACTTTGTCAGATGGCTACACCTTTTAGATGCCTGCTTCAGTTTATTTATCTGAAATGTTCTTCCAGGAAGTCCTCCCGTGAGCCACAGTGAGCCCCCCTGCCCACAGCAGCTAAACTGCTCTCTTCTCTCCCACCTCTCTTCTTTCTGAGCCTTTCACGTGCTAATGTGCATTGCGGACCTCCCAGAGCACTGTTGGGGGTTAGAAGGGCAATGGAGCCTCCCAAACTTACTTGCTGCAGCACCTACCAATATCTCCCCTGAGAAAGTGGCCGCTGCCAGCTGTTCATTCGCCTTGGGCAGTCTTTTGCCTAATCTCTCAGCTCTAGCCTCCCATTTCCAACCGCCTGAGGCAGATTTCCTACCAAAACCGCTTTCCTCTCTGTCCTTTCCTGGCACTCTCCGTCCAGGCCCCAAGATCCACTGTCCCTCCAGAATCCCCTCCTATAAAGCTCTGCGAGGCCCAGTATTTGCCCCTCTCTCCACCTCCTGATGACCCTTGGTCTAGCTCCCACCAAACCCAAAGTGTGGACCCAATTCTCCTTGTCTGACCACCTGACACTCCAGCCAAACCAGACCCTGCACGCCCTGAGTTTTCCCACAGCCATGTCTTTGCCTCTGCCTGGAATGGCCCCAGCTACCCATCGTCAGGGTCCAGTTCCAGTGCCATGGCCTCCCAGGGGCCTTCCCAGCTGGACTTGTTGAAGGGCACAAGTGGCCTTTCATTCCCCTTGGGCACAGTTCTGTGTGCTTGAAGCTACTTCATCACTGGTGGGGTCAAATGTAGTTCCACAGTAGTTGCTTATAAATATCTGTAGTTGGAAGGAAGAGTATAATCCAATGCTTTCATTTTACAAAGGAGACAGTTGTTTGAAGAAATGGCTTCACCACCTCCACCAAGAGACAGGACTGAGGTCTCCTTCAGGGCTCCTCCCCAAGCTAGGATTTTTCTGCCATATGCTTTGGGGCCAAGTGGGCCATATTTTCCTGGGAAGACAACTCTCTAGGGCGGAGTGGAGGCCTCTAGTCAGCCAGCCCCTAGAATGCTGTCCCAGACTGTGCCATTCATTCTGGAAGTCCCCGGTTCCTACTCTCTTAGAGCCTTCCTACTGGCATTCCACGATCCCTAGCACCACCACCTGGTCACTGTCTGAGGTAGAAGGGGCCTTAGGGATAATCTATACAGGGGGCCCACAAAGACCACTGAAGATCCTTAACCTCCTAAGCTGTGCGCATAACTGTGTGTCTGTAGATCTCTAGAGCATCAGAGACACCACCTGAGTCTCAATGGGGGTCCAAGACCCGAACAAGATACAGAACAATTACCTGTCCAGCCTCTTATTAGAAAGGTGTTAATATATATATCAGGTTCTTATGACTGTGCCTGGCACATTTTAGGCATGGGTTGGCTCACAGCCCAGTTTTATAAATAAAGTTTTAGTGGAACACAGCCATGCTCATGTTTTTGTATTGTTTATGGCTGCTTTCCCACTATAGCTACGAGGACAGAGTAGAATAGTTGCAACACAGATATAACTGTATGGCTCAGAGGGTTGGCTGCCATCATGATTGTACAGATGAACGGTAGGCCCCAAGCCACACAGCTAGTCATCTAGGCTTTGAATCTATATCTCTGTTCAAGGATTCTATAATAAACCTCTTTGCCTCTCTCTTTCACTCACCTTTAACACACAGTGCTCATTCATTCATTCTGGAAGGGTTCGGGGACCCCTGCTGTGTCCTCCAGGCTGAGAGCTATTGGGAACAGAGGAAGGGGTATGGAGTGACTGACCTTATGCCTTTGCAGGATGACTTACTCTGCCTCCAAGGTCCCAAGTGCACATTTGCCATCTCATTTGCTCTAGTCACACTGGCTTTCTTCTCTGTCAAACACAAATTTCTTCCTACATCAGGACCTTTACATATGCTGGTTTAGCTGGCTCTTTCCTGTCATTCAGGTCCCAGCTCAGATAATACCACCCAATTAAGACTTCTGGGGCCAAGTCACTCTTGAGGCTTACATGACACTTGTAAGTGAAATAGTTTGTTTACTTGTTTTTTTGTTGGTCTCCCTGAACACGATATGAGGTTTCTATCTCAATTCACTGCTTGAGCGCAGTGCCTCACAGTGGGCTTTCATGTTGCTCAATAACCGTCTATTAAATAAATGAAATGACTCTTGGACAGAGTGTCAGGTGATGTGGCTTCTCTTCATGGCTCTGTACACCCATTAACTGAGCCATACTTCCTTTCCCTGAGCCTCAGTTGCCTCTTATGTAAGGTGGAATGTGAGGGTTGTCTTTTGTTTTGAACATTCTATGACTTGAAAGCACTGCCGTTAGTAGGTTTGGTGGTAATCGGTTATATTTGACGGTGAGCCTCAGCCTCAACCTGGGCCTTACGGAGATATGGTAAAGTCACTACTGGGGGATGAGGGAAGGAAGAGGGGGGTGGGGTGAATCAAAGGAGGGGAGACCCAGAATCAGGCAGGTAAAGAAGGCTCTGAGAGCTACAGACCCAAGGCCAGGGAGGAAGAGTCCAGAAAAGGGAGGCATGGGGCTGGGGTTGTGGGAAGGGCTTCTTTTACTTTTTAGCCTATGAGCTTCTGAGTTGTTTGAAACCTGTATAACAAAGTATGCATTAGTTTTGCAACTGGAAAAATTAAAATGCCCTTTGAACCAGCAATTCCACTTCTAGGAATTTCCTCACAGATCGAGGCTTCTGTGAAATGACCCATGTCAAGGCTATGCACAGCAGCCTTGTTTGAAATAGCAAAAGACTGAAAACAATCTAAATGTCCATTAGAAAGGACAGGCTAGATAAACCAGGGTGCATCCACAAAATGGAACAGTATAAAGATGTTAAAAAAAACAAACAACACACATAGCCAGTCTGTTGAGTGATGATGTAGAATAATCTCCAAGATCTCTGCCAAGTAACAGAAACAAGGTACAGAACAATGTAGATAGGATGCTATCACTCACATAAAAAATATACACACAAATGTTTATAAATGCTCAGAATGTCTCTGGAACTTGTACTAGTTGCTAGCAGATGGGGTTGGAGGGGAGACTTAATGTTCAATATTTTTATTTTTATAAAATTGAGTAAAAATTCACATAACATAAATCATTTCAACCATTTTAGAGTGTACAATTCAGTACATTCAGTTGTTTAACCATCACCTCAGTGTAGTCTCAACATTTTCATCACACCAAAGAAACAGCCCACACCCATTAGCATTCACCCCCATCTCTCCTCCTCAGCCCCTGGCAGCCACTACGGATTTGCCGATTCTGGATACTTCACACAAATAGAATCATACAATGTGAGCTTCTGTGTCTGGCGTCTTTCACTTAGCATGTTTTTGATTTTCATCTGCGCCTGTCTTTTTCGTGGATTTTATGTTCCACTGTATGGACATACCATCCATTTCATCCATTCATCGACTGATGGACATTTGGGTTGTCTCCTCCCTTTGGCGATTGTGAATAGCACTGCTTTGAGCACTAATGTACAGGTTTTTGTTTAAAATACCTGTTTTCAATTCTTTAGGGTACATATCTAGGAATGGATTATTAGGTCATCTGGTGATTCTATTTTTAACTTTTTAAAGAACTGAACACTGTTTTTAATATTCTTCTGTACTTTGTGAATTTTATACTATGAGCATCATGAGCAAACATTAACTCTTCTAAAAGAAAAACATGAAGGTTTGTACTTCATGAAAAAAATAAAGCATACTGTGTAAATACAAGGGATTATTATTAGATAAGAAATTAGCAAATATTTACCTAGATGATTCCTGGAAGAAAACTGCATTTTGGACTTAGACCTTAATCCAGATTCAATTCCTTTGTTCCATTCTAGTTCCAGCAGTGGGGTATAGGGAGACCTGGATTCCAGTCCCAGTCCTGTTAGTTATAGCTGTGCATCATGGGATAGATTATATAACCTCTTTGCACCTCAAATGTAAAACACAGAAAAATCATCTACCCAGCCAGCTATAAGTTGAATGAGTTCTAGGATGTGTTATGCCTAGCCCTATGCCTGGCACACAGCTGGCAGCCCAGGGTAGCAGCCTTATGTACAGGAGCCTCCCTCTGCTCTCCTGAGGTCATTATACTCTGCATCATGAGTCCCCACATGCCCCATAAGGAGCTCCTAGAGGCTTGGCCCTACTGAGCAGAGTTCCCCTCCTACAATATTTCACTACCCCTAGTACCAAACAGTCCAGAAGAGGAGATAACCAGGGGCTAAGGGGAGAGGATCAGGGTCAGGAGCTAGGAAAGGCCTGGGTCTGCCGTGGATTGCCCTAAGACAGGGAGCATGGGTTTGCTCTACGGAGCTACAGAGCCCAGGGCCATACATATGGAGGAGTTAGGTAAAGGAACAGGAAGACAGATTTGGGTTTAACCAGAGATACAACTTAAATTTTTAATTGATAGGACATAATATCAAGCACTGTGTCAAGCACTGTTGTGTGATTCCATACAAACTGTCCCCATTTCACAGATGAGGAAACAGACTCAGAGTCCTTAGTCACTTTGTACAAAGTCACAAATGTAAAGTATAGCATGATTTCAACCCAGGCCTGTCTCAGTCTAGATCTTGAAAGAGCTGGAGAAAGAGCAGTAGAACGAGCCGTTTGGGGTGGGTGATGTGAGCGGTTTCTCCCCAAGTTCATGCAGAGGCTGGATTAGCTTCTGGTGGAGATTCAAGTGTTTGATGTAGGCAGTTGGATTCAGGTCCTAGGGTTCTAGCTGCTAGGGTACAAAGAGATTCCCAAGGTCTGTCCCCAGAGATGTGGATGTAGTTGTTTCCAGACGGACACCAGGAATCTTTTTCAAAAGGCAGTTCTGGTCTGTAGCCAAATATGAGGTCCAATGGCTTGGATGACCTCTAGCACCCCTCTTAACAGATTCTATGATCTGCAACACCCACCTTGAGGAAGCATTCCTTTGAGTTAGGCATTACCCTCTCCTGCTGCTGTGTCCTTAAACCCATAAGGTTTAAGAGAGAATGAGTGCAGCTGCTCCCTTCTCCTTCTGAACAAGAGGCTTTTATTAAGGCAAAAAAGACTGTAAAGATGGAGGCCACAGGAGCCTCACTGCCACCTTCAGTGGTAAAGGTAGAGCCAGCTCATCTTCTCTCCTTGCCCTACCCCATTCCACTCTATGCAGAACACCAGTCCCTAAAAGACTGTCACCTGCCACACTGGACCCTGGTCAGGTACAACTATTCCTACTTTCAGTCCCTAGGTCTTTCTCAGAAACTCTGCCGAGTCAGGGCCAGCTTCCCTAGGCATGCCAGCCAATTCTGCAGTTTGCCTGGCCTGGGGGGCCCTCTCCCAGGCTGAGAGACCAGCGACTCAGGCAGGGAAGCAGGCCAGAGAGGCATTCTCAGTGACCTTTGGTTCTCTGGGAAGGACTCAAAACCAGTAAAAGTTTAGCAAGTGCCATTTAATTGTTGCCAGATCTCTTTCTCTCTCTCTCCCTTTTTTTTAATATACAGACTTTCCGTGGGATAAAAGATCATTTGAAAGCTCTCTATAAAAAGATCTTTGATTTGTTTTTTTTTTTTAGAAAAATATTTCCAAGCCACCTGCCTTTGAAATTATGAAGTATGAAATGAACTCAGTACCTTGCTCTGTGACCTCAGGTGAGTTGATTTCAGCCACTGAAACTCAGTTTCCCCATCTGCAGAGGCCACTGCCCAGTGGTTAGGTAAGAACTGGTGGCAGGGTAGGGGCTCTGGCTCCTAAGAGGGAGGCGTAAGTTGGGAGCCCAGAGTCCAGGCCAGTGAACTTTGACCTACCCAGATGCCCTTTCTGCTTCCCTTTCAGGTTTCTGGTATCCCACCCTCTCCCACCTTGGGAGAGGGAAAAAAGCAATCACTGACATGTTAGTGTAAAAATACTTCTCTCAGAGAATTTTCCACAGTAACCCAAGCCTTTCATTCATTCGATATTTATTACTGAACCCCAACTACCAGGACCTGGGCTGGCCACTGGGAATTCAAAGATGAAAAAAAGAGACTATCCCTGTCCTTAGAGTCCTCCCCTAATTTTCAGCCATGTGGGAACAGAAGAAATAACACGTTGGGGAAGAGAGGAGACATTGCCTCTTGGGAAGATTGGGTTTGAAGTAAAGTTCTTGGTTCTATTTCTTTGCTGATCTTAAAGTTGCCCCTCCTGTTGCCCTAGAGCTTTGAAGCCTTCCTAGAACTTCCAGAGCCGGGATCTAATTTAACACTCAAGAAAGCCTGGATAACACTCATGAGAGCCTGAAAGGCACCTCTAGTTTTACCACGAGAATACAAAGCGATAGAGAGATTAAACTACTTGCGTCTGATCACTCAGATTGCCATGGTCATCTAAACTCAAACCCAGGTCTTCTGGCAGTTTTTTTTTTTTGAAATACTGTTTGCTTTGGATTTGAACCTGAGTAACTATGTGGCCCAGAGTAAAGAAGGCAAGAGAAGGAGAGAGCTCAGAAACTTTGGGCTGAAATGACCCAGTCTCTGACCCTGACTTGTACCACTCTGACTTTGACCTTCAAATTAGCAGTAGGATCAAGGGCAATAATCACAACCACCAAGAGCTTACCATGAGCTCTTATTTATCTTACATGACACATCCTTGAAGTTGGGCACTAGTATTCCCATTTTACAGATGAACTCATTGACCCTTATTTGGTAGGTCCCCCAAGGTCACAGAATCTGAATCCCATCATAGGGCTACTTCATGCTTTTCCTACCATCCATGCCATCCTCTAGTCCCAAGGCGAGTTCCCCTAATAATTCTGGGCCTCAGTTTTCTAATCTATAACTAGGGATAGCAGGAACAATGGGAGGATTGTGTGAGGCTGCATATTAACTACCTGGGCAGGCAAGCATAGGTTCTTTATAAATACTAGCTAACATCCTGCGCTCTTCTCTTCCTGAGACCTCTTGTATTCAGTGGAGCTTAAATCTACAAGTGCCAAGAAAATATAACTCAGCTACACCCCAGCCTTTGGGTCTCAAGGTCACTTTCTCTATCTGCCTCCTTATTGCACAGGGTTTCCTGATGGTGGAGTAGCTGGGGTTAGAAAGGTAGGCTGCCCTAAAGTAGCCAGGCACACCCTTAGAATGCCAGGTGGATCCCAGGACAGCATTTCTCAGGAGTAAGGCCATTTGACTCTTTTCCCTCCCCTGAGATGAAATACCAAAGGATAATGTATGTACAGTAAATCAAAGAGAAAGAGCCACATGCCCCCAGATAACCTAGAGGCCCCAGGAATGGCTCGGTATCACAGCAAAGGTTTATTGAACACCTACTGCAAATGCCCATTATTCATAAAGCACTCTGCTGGAGGCTATAGAGATTGAGCAGTGAGTCTGTATTCACTTAGCAGGAGTTGTGGATACTTCTCAGAGTCAGAGATTTTCCCATCTGGTAGGTGAGACGGTAAGACAAGGCATTCCCAGACTCAAGAGGACACAGAGAAGGCACTCTGAGAGCATCCGTGGAGGGGAGTAAGGAGTGGGTGTGGGAAGATCAGGACCTGGGGGAAGCGGGGCAGTTCCAGGCAAAGGAAATAGAAATGTGAGAAGCTCAGAGGTGATGGGAAGCACTGGGCGAAGAGGGGACACTGAGAGGTTGCTAGAGGCTGGACTACTAGGTCACAGTTTGGGAAGACCAAATTAAAAGTTCTCACCCTCCAGGCAGCCTGCCAGAGTTGTATACCCTAAACTCCTCTCTCTAGCCCCATTTGCCTCAACCCCCAAGTTGGTGGCATCATTGGGTACTCACGGCCGGCTGGGTGGAAGCTTTCCATTTATATAATCTCCAAATTCCTCTAGAGTCAGAGATTCTTCCATTTCAGGGGTTGTGGAGGATACAAGGAGGAATGACAGTTGCCGCCTCCCAAGTGCCTAAAAGCTGGTCGCACACGTAGGAAGCTTTCTGAGGCACTAAGAATATGTGTATAGGTGTTTCTTATGAAGGCAAAAAAGAATAAAACTGGAAATAATGCAAATGTCTAACAACGAGAGATAAGTTAAATTATGGCGCATCCAGTGGGAGATAAGCAATCATTAAAAAATTATGTTTGGAGAATTTACAAAGAAATGGTCATGATAAATTTAAGAAAAAAGAAGTATCGAGACTGTATGTTCAGCAAAGACTACAATTTTGTTTTTTAAAATATGCACAGACAAAAAGACTAGAAAGAAATATTAATACTCTTACTCCCTATATAGCAGATTGTTTTCTAAACTATTTTATAGCTTACAACTATTCAACTATGTGCATGGATTGCTACTATTATCAGAAAAGTAATAAATGTTAATTAAAGATAATCAGCTTCATGTCATGGAAAAATATAGTGGTGGGGATCAATTGTAGACCTGGTGTCATTCGTCACCTTTTAAGGCCTCAGCTTCCTCCTCTATAAAGTGGAGACCTGAAGGGCAAGATGAGACTCCTTTACTTTTTGAAAAATTCTGACTTCTAGAGGATACTTTAGTTTTTTTTAGGAAACTGACCTGGCTCTTCTTGGAAAAAATTGGACTGAAGCAGGAATTTGAAGGAAGGGAGGAAATGGATTGATAAGTCAGGGAGAAAAGGGCAAGAAAAAAGAGAAGGAAAGAAAGAACAGGAAGAATAGTGCTGGGCCAAAGTTGGTGATATGTCTGGTGGGAAGATCTAGGGAAGGGAGCAGGGGAGATAATGCCAAAAGGAGGCCTGTAAAGAATGGCTGGGATATCTGGAGGTACCAGAGCCTGAAGTACCTAAAAGCTTTGGGTGAAGTGAAGCACCTCTGATGGAATGGCAGTGATTCCTAAAGGAGGCAGTTTCTCTCATACTGAGGCCTGAACCAAGTGCTGGCAATGGAGGTGGTGGGAAACCAGGGTGCTTCTGGCCTTGCCACCAGCACACAGCAGGTACTCAACAGTCATTTGCTGAATGAAAGAATATGTCCTTGGGAAAGACTGCCTCTATCTGGGCCTTAATTTACTCATCTGTGAAATGGCAGGAGAAGGAGGAGATTATAATTTGTTGGGGAGACTAAATCTGGAACGTTGTATACTTCCACACTCGATACTCCTGTATGGTAGTGCTAGCCCTATTTAGCAGGTCGTCACACTGAAGCTCCGAAGAGTCGAATCATTCCTCCTAGGCCTGAGATCCTAACTGGTTTGATTGCAAACCCAACTTCTCCCACTACACTGATGCTGCGCGTGGCTTCCAACTTTTAAATGCAGGTGCGATGACCTGGTTTGGTGGGGAAAGTCAGAACAGAAACTAGGTACGAGGACGCAGATCACATCCGGCGACGCCTGATCCTGGCCAGGGTCCCGCGGGTCTGCCCTAGTCTGGACCGCGCATCTGGCTGGAGGACTGCAGCTCAGGTTCGGAGGCAGGAGCGCAGGGGAGGTGACCCACTTGGGGGCAGCTCTGCCGGACTCGTGGCTGCTGAGCTTCAAGCGCAACCCGAGGCAGGAAAGAGCTTTCAAAAGTCAGAGGGAAACCGACCCGAGGGCCGCGCCCTTGAGACCCTCAGAGGGGAGTCACTACGCCCCTCCCGAGCCTGGAGGCTGGTCTCCCCTCCCTCTGCCTTCGGGCTCTGAATGGGAGAGGAAAAGGTGTGTGTGTTGGGGGGGGGCGGGCATTTAAGCCAAGGGTAGTGAAGAGCCAAAAACTAGTGGGTTGGGAGGGAGGAGGAGAGGGCAAATGAAATCTTCTCGGTCATTCGAGGTACCCTCTCCTAGGGCTATAATAACCATTTGGGTCCCCAAGACTCGTATCGCCGCCCTGAGTCCTATTCAGTGACTGGGAGCGGGAAGGGAGCTTGAGATCTAAGTCCCACCCTCTGGAGCTGGAAGCCTGAGGCCAGAGAGGGGAAGTGATTTCCTCAAGGTCACGCAGCAAAACGGCGCCCAGCCGGGGCCAAAGCCCAGGTGTCCACACCTACCCCCCGCACCCCAACAGCCTCTGCTCAGGGGAGGGAGGAGAGCGCGGACCAGGTCTCGAAGGCTGGAACTGGGCGTGAAATGAGTGCGCGGGATCCTATAACCCCAGATCAGAGTACAAGGGGAGCCTACTTCCCAAAGCCGACGACCCAGGAGCCTCTCGTGTGGGGTCGCCGGGCAGGGATGCCGAGAGACGTGGGGGCGCGGGGTGCCGAGCACCCAGCTCCACTTCCCGCGGGCTGGGACTGCGCGGTGCGCGCGGCCCCTTTAAGAAAGTTCTCTGGGCGAGTTCATCAAAGTTTAAAAACTTGTAGTCGAGAAAGGGAAAGGGGAAAGAGGAGAGAGGGAGAGAGACGAGGGAGAGAAGGGAAAAAGCCCCGCCGGGGGCTGGCGCGCCGCGGCCCGGG
>NW_006442109.1:10546304-10553923 GCF_000325575.1 Pteropus alecto
GCCTGCTGCCCTCTCGGCCCGGCTCGCTGCCCGCTTCCCAGGCGCTCCTCGCGCATGGCCGGGACTCCCGCGTCTGCTGGAAGGAACTGAGCGGGATTAGCACGGCGGGCGGGCGGCACCCTCGGTCTCTTGCCCTTTCCACCCTGACCCCTCCCCGTGACCTTGGAGGCCCAGGCCAGCCTCCCGGCATCCCTGGTTCACTAGAACTGTAGTCATGGTGGGTGGACAGGCTCCCCTCACAGCCCCAGAATCTGGGCTTTGGCAAAGAGGTCAGCGGCAATTAATTAGAGTTAGGAAGGAGATGCCTAAAGACACTTCCCGGTTTTCCTCTCTTCGGTTTTGTCCTGGCGGTCAAGCCAGGACCCCAAAGCTGGCCTAGATGGGATTCTGCAAGGAGAGGCGACATTATCTTGTCCACTGGGCATATGCTTAGAGGTGGGAGTATGAGGCGGCTTCATGAAATCACCAGCAGCTGGGTGGTTAATGGGATGGCGAAGTCGGGGAGTATGTGTGGGGCGAAATGGTGGATATAGCTAGCTATCATTGACTAGAGACCAGGAGCTGGGGTGGCAGAGACGAAAACTGGTATGGAAAGGGGAGAGGATTCAAGGCTCCCTCGAAGGGCCTCTGGCCTCTGCTGTGTCACTCCAGGCCTAAGAGACCCTTCCTGCCGCACCCGAGCATCCTCTTGCCCAGGAAACCAAGTGCTAGTTATCCACCCTGAGCTCCCTTCCCCTTGGTCTGGGGGAGAAACCGCAGAGCCCCTGGTGAGGACTGGTGTTGCTACCTCCCTCCATTCCAGTGGAGTGCCTCTGGCAGGCCGTGCTCTAGGTTTGGTGCAGAATGGCGGCAAAGGCCCACTGCTGGGCTGGGCTCTCACTGTGGGAGGGATGGTGGGAGGGTCACACTGCCAGCTCCCACTCTTAGCAATTCAGAGGCCTGCTGCCAGCCCCAGTCCACCAATGGCATGACATCTTGAGAATCTAGGTCTAGATCTCACTGTTGTCTGGGGGAGGAAGGGAGGAATATACAACTCTTCACCCAAGGGTTACAAGGAGGGCCTGACATCTGTCCACTAGTGTGGTACAGGCTCTAGTGTGGTGGGGTTGCTTTGGCTCCTGAAGGTCTTGTCCTCCTTGAACCTTGATGCCTATGGGTCCTTGGCTTTGGGGACCTTAACCCAATCCTGACTCTACTTGGTTGTTCAGAATCTCCCCCTGAGAGTTAGGGGAGGGTGACAGGGCTGCTGGTGTGTGTGGAGTCTCTGCTTGGCCTTCTGTGCCTGAAATTGGGGGAGGGAAGCTATCACCTATAAAGCTGGGCAAGGACCCAGAAAGCCACTTCTGCTAGAGGGTTGATTCAAGCAGGGACCTCACACCACCCAAGAGGCTGGGCTAACCCTCAGACTCACTACTTTGAAGTGGGAAGAGTGAACCATGTGGCCTGGCTAAAAAGTCTTGGAGAAGACATTTCGGGTATTGGGCACTTTTGTCGAAGTGCCTTTTCTGAAAGAAAGGGCAGAATCCTCAAGAAGTGGGATCCCTGATACTCCTTGGAGATGGAGGTGGCCACAGCACTATAGCGATTCAGAGGGTCAGTGCAACTAGTGCTGGTGAAGAGACCTGGGTTCATGTTTACGGGTCTAAAACTGAGGGCTCTGGGGATCTCCTGAAGCCCAGTGCCTGGTCCGGTCAGGTAAATGCAAAGATTGTCCCCCCGCCACTACCCTTCTGGACAGTGGGACAAGAGCTCTCTTGCCGGGGTTCCATCTTGGATTGGTGGTTTGAGCTGGAATGGGACTTCTTCTCTTTAGCTTAAATGCCCCCTAGGCGGTCTGCAACCCCTAGGAGTCACCACCCTTGGGGAAATCTGCATTAGCAGGGGTAGTTTATTCACATGGCTGACCTAGGCTGGCTCTTCCCAGTTGACTACTAGAGATTAACTAAAGCTACTCTAGAAAACCAAGGAATCCTACTTGTCTATCATAGACCTCACTTCCTAAAGGTGTTAGGTCACTGGAGAAAGGTGTATTTTCAAGGTTCCAGGAGGGGTTTCAGTGAGGCTATGCCTCCTTGTATAGCCTTGACTCTTGACAACTGCTCTATATAGCCTTGACTCCTGCTTGCCCACCCTACCACTGGGCTTCATCCATATCATAGGCATTAGGTTCCTTTTCTGGACTAGGGTCATAGATACAGGTGAAAGATCACAAGACTGGGAGGTGAGAAGGACTTGCCAGAAAGTGATGGTATGTCAAAAGCAATAGCAGATAAAATAAGGGGATATCAGCAAGTGATAACAGTGGTGCCACTGAGAAGTTAGAGGTCAGCCCTGCCTTAGATGTGGCTGAGTAGAAAGTTGTTAGACCTGGGGGAGTTTGGGAAAGGTATTCCAAGAAGAAGGAATAGCGTATTTAAAAGTGGGAGTCGATAGTGGAACCACATGGCTTATTTGGCTGACTGCCAGGAGTTTGCTATGTTGCAGCATTATTGGGGGGCACATTATGAAGAGCCTGAGATCATGCAGGCTGGGGGGGAAATTGGCATTTTTTTGCCACTTGAGAAAGAGATGCATTAGAAGCTTTGATACCTTTGAAAACTAAGGAGGGCGATGAGGAGTTAAGGGGAGGGTCTACAGGAAAAGAAGTAAGTGTCCGTTTCAGTCTAGAGGATATACTCTACCCCAGGTGGGTCATGGCTGGTGGCCAAGCTCCAGAAGGTGAAGTAATACATACAGCACATGAACCTTGCTCAGGGCAGGCTTACCTCCCATGCTGCTCAACACCAGACACAAGCATGTCCTGTCTTAGCGATTCTTGAGAGAAGGCTAGATAGTTATAGTGTTTCGGGGGGTTGGGGGGGTACGTGTGGTTTGAAAAATTCTATTTTGAAAATGGAGACTTTACTTTTATAATACAAGGTAATACTAAGTTACAGTAATTATTCATTTGAGGTCCCCTGAAGGGAGGGTGGTATTTGGAATCTTGGGGTCCGGGTGTTTGATTTTCTAAGACTTAAATAAGTTTTTATGTCACCTTAATGGTAAACTATAGAAAGGCAGGGATTAATGGCACTAAGGCGGTGACAGCTTGAACTGAGGATCTTAGTCCCATGCTGCCTTCCCACCTCCATCTTTGCTTGTCCATTGCATTCACTGTAACTGAGCCAGGGTGACTCCTTGCAGGTCTGGAACCCCCGGGTCCATCATGTGTCCTCTAGGGGTCTCTGAGGAATCAGCCAGGTCCTTGGACCCTGGCAGGACGGGCTAGGATTAGCACTCTAGATGAGTGTGAAGGAATTCTGGGGTCCAGCATGCAACTTAAGCATCTCCCCTTTTCTTTTCTCTGCCTTTCAAAGCGTTTGACAGAATCTAGGACTTGTTGGTGCTCTGTCTGCAGGCGAGTGTGTGCGTGCGTGTGTGTGTGTGCGTGTGTGTGTGTGTGTGTGTGTGTAGGGAGGCATCTATGTTTCTGGGCTTTTACCTGGAAACAGGGCCCAAGCAGGTGGATCCAGGCAGATTCTGGTAGGTCAGGCTCCTCTTCTTCCTGAATGTTGTTGTGGAGGTGTTCCCACTGCTCAAATAACCTATGGGAGAGGCTGTCCTAATAATAGTAAATCCATATATAGTAGTTATAACAGGCATTGTTCTAAGCACTTTATCGTTTGAACCCCTTTAACTCTCACAGCAGCACTATGAAGTACTTAACATCATCATCACCATTTCATAAATGAGGAACAGACACAGGTTAGATAACTTTCATGCAGCTAATGAGTGGGTAAATTGGGATTTGAACCCAGAGTTTGCTCTTTACCACACTATACCTGCTATTCTGTTTTAGATTAGAGTGTTCGGTGAGACTTAGGGGCAGGGAGAGAAAAAGGTCCTGCAACTAAAGTTTTTGAGGCCTGAGGTTTGGGTGATCCCAGGGTCCCAATAGAGGCCCAGAGACTGGCCTCAGGCTAGTTCTCTTTGGGTTGGTAGCATCCTAGGACTAGGTGAAAGGAGCTGTCAGCCTCTACACGAGGAGCATTTTATCACAGACATTGTTTAGAATTGTCATCTTGTGATAATAAAAACCAGACCAAATCAGTTTTTATTATTTTTCAGTTCCCTACAGACAATATGCCCCCTTGTTGCCTGTGTCAGGGCTGACTGACTGCCTTCACACACCCATTGGTATGCTGCTGTTTTGGGCATCTTAACTAAAGAAATTAACGCTTACTCTAAAATGACTCTGTCATTTTGGGGGACCATTCTCTTGAGTCTCCTTATCTCTTCCTTCCTTGTACATGGACAGCCTGAGTAGTTTGCCCCAGTTAAGAACCATTTTCTAAATCTCATTCAAGTCTACGGCCATGCTACCCTGAACAAGCCCAATCCCGTCTGATCTCAGAAGCTAAGCAGCGTCAGGCCTGGTTAGTACTTGGATGGGAGACCCCCTAGGAAGACCAGGTGCTGTAAGGCATAAAAAATAAAAAAAAATAAGGGATTGTAAGCTGACAAGGTCCTTGCAATCTGTGAGGTCAACCAAGGGATGCCTCGCCTAAATCAGTCAATCAATCAGTCAATCAATCTCATTCATCATTTGGACATTCTTCTCATCCCCATTTCCAGCAGGGGGCCAGTGACTTCTGCTAGTAAAGAAAGGCAAGACTTAAACTTGCAGAATATTGAGGCTTTGCTCTCATGCTTTCCACCCATTTATCCTCCTGGGCCTCCAGATAATCCTGAGAGGTGAAGGAGAGGAGTCTGTCCCACCTGCCCTGAAGGCTGAGCGCTTGGTCCAAGGCCAGCCGCCTCTGGTTATCCAGAGCTGAATGAGAGTGCTAGAATTCCTCTGCCATCCCCTGACTGTGGCTGCCTCAGAAGGGTGCTCACGCCCCGGCAGTGCTGTGAGATGGTAGGGCAGAGCCCATCACTGTACTTCAGAAAACATGCTGCTGTGAGGCGGGAACTGCAGGCAACCCACGAAGCTTCATATGCCAGAACTCTGTCTACTGCCTGCCCAGGGGCCAGCACAGCCTCCTTGCTTTCTGCTGCTTCCTCCTCCATCCTTAGATAGGAAGAATACGGTTGCCTCTGAGATGTGCAAGGCTAGACAGGTGGCAGTATCATTGGGGCCTACTTTCCTAAAGGGTCCACTGGTGGCTCCATCTGTGCTGGGGGCCTCTGGAGTATAGCAGGGGATGGGTGTAGTGGGAGGGTCTGCCTAGACTCATCTGCCATAGCCTATAGTCATTTATGGATGACTGAGCAGAAGCTCTTGGCTGTCACAAGTCATCAAGGCTGTATAGTTCTGAGCAAGACTTGGACTCTCAGGGAGAAAGGGCAGGGCCTGACCTAGACCAGGCATAGGATAAATGTCTGCAGTACCTAGCTCCTTGGGAAGGGCCAACCTCTCCTTCACCAAATGGGTCTTGAGCTTTCACTCAGGGGAAGGGGGGGAGCGATGCAAGAGAGGTTACTGGAATAGGACATGAGACCATTTTTGAAAGCCTTTGTCACTGTGAGGACTGTGAAGAACTTCTGCCCAGACTGGTCCTTGTTCTTGGTGTATAGTTGTAGCCATACCCAAGCACAGCTTGTGATGGAGGGATCCTAATGTATTTGTGACAAGGAAGTTCCAGACCAGAATGCAGTGTCCTGGAAACAGCTTCCTTCTCTGAACAGAAATCCTCTCCCAACAGGAGTGTTACGTGCAGAAATATCTCTTGTCAGGCATCATCTGCCTTAGTCAGGTGGCGGGCAGGAGTGTTGGGCTCAGTGCTGTGTGTTCCCAGTGCGGTCTGTTCACACTGGAATAATATCACGTGGTTTAAGGATTGGAGGCATTGATTTTGGAGCTGGAGGAGGGACGTAAGCATTACCCTAGGGCAACGCTTTGAATCTTTGGGGTGGTATGTGGCAGTGGTGACAACTGCAACCCTTGCTAGGAACAGGGAGAGGCAATAGATCTTCATTGGCTGACCACACAGCACCAGGAAGGATTGAAGGTGGGCGGCACAAAAGGGAAGGGAAGCTCACCTGGGAGGCCTCCATGCTGTGGGCCCTGTGAGCCTGCCATTCTGATTTGCCTCTGAAAGCCTTGGTCCCTGGCTCTGTCTGGACTCAAATGGAAAGCAGGTGCCTGGCCACAATACCAAGTCTGCATAGCACAGTTCATGCTATTTGGTTTGGTCCCCTAAATGAGGTATAGGCCCATGTGCACAGCAGGCCAGGTGTGTTCCCAAGGTGGTAAGTCTGAACCTGAGCTAGAAGTAACTTGGATTGTGGAGTCCGAAGCCCTCTTATTTGAGCACTTTATACCTGCCATTCCTGTCCCTTCCTTTAGAGAACTTTTTATCACCCCAGCCTGGTTCCCCACCCCCTACACATACACACACACACACAGTCAAAACTCTTGAACACGTTACAGGCCAAAGGAGAAGAGCCCCAACTTCCCAGGCAACTTGAACTTGACCCACAGTTCTGCCATTGGCTAGCCAGGCACCTAATCCCTGAGCTAGTTTTCTCATCTGTAAAATGGGCTAGTACTGCTCTGCCTGTCACATCAAAGGACTTCCAGGTTCACTTGCCAATGGTTACTGTGAAAGAACTGGAGACCACAAAATGCTGCCCACATGGGGCCTGAGAGCCAAGCCTGATAATATGTGATTTGAGGCTGGAATTACCAGGGGCAGACAAAACGCTGGAACGGACCCTAAGCCTGAGACTTCACACTGGGTCAGACTGTGATGTCCTTGTTGGTGTCGTAGGTGGGGGCTTCCTGAAGGGAAGCTGGGTGGAGTCCTGGCCTGGGGGCTGAGTAGCCCTGAGCTCCTTGGAGGAAGCCAGGGAAGCCCGGGGTTCTGGGAGCCTGCGCAGCTAGGTTTGCATCCACTGTCTGGCTGTATCCGCTTGCTCGTTTTCCCTGTGCCCTTGTTCAGCCCTTATAAGTCCGGCGTCTGTGGGCCATGTCGCCGCATTCCATCCACCTCTCGTCAAGTGACCTCACTCAGAGGGACTTTTTCCCCCTGGGAAGGGTCAGAGTGACCTGCTAGTGCTACGCCTAAGACTTAGGCAGAACCCAGCACCCACCTCACCCCCTGCCTATGTACACAAAAGGGAAAACCCTGGCCTCTGAGGTCCCTGCACAGGAGGAGAGAGGGTGAGACTGCTCTGAGCTTTTTGTTTGGCAAACCCAGTATTGTCCCAGCAGAGACCCTCCTCACACCCTCAGGCCCAGCTTGGCTCAGGGCCTGGCTTCTGACTTCTGCTGTCGCACCCTCTCATTCTCTGTCCTCCTCTTCACCCCTTTGTCTTCTCGTGGGCAGAGGGAAAGTGTTTAAACTCTGAGCAGATGGAGGGTCTTCTCCTCCATCTTCTCCTGTTTCCCTGGTATCTTAGAAGGTGGAGTGTGAAGGACCCTAAGTCCACCCCTCCTTTATTGCTGAGGCAGCGAAGGAAGGCCATGAAGCTACCTGCCTGGCTGGTGGCAGGGCTGGGACTTCAAGCTAAGCTCCCTTACAATTGGTTTGAGGCTCTTTTTCATTTGTGTCCATTTCTGAGCAGCAGGTGTTGGCTGAACAGGAAGCTGTGCCTGAGTCCCCTGTCTTGGTTCTTAATGGGGTCTCTTTCCC
>NW_006442109.1:10553937-10556325 GCF_000325575.1 Pteropus alecto
AGAGCGGTATGATGATGGCTGCTGGTACAAGTTCAAAAAGGATCTTCAGTATCTTTTCATCAGGAAAGGCATAAGCTGTATATAATGCAGGCTGCATCTCATAAACCCCCATGGTCTGGCTGGTGGGGGGTGGGGCCTGGGCTCAGGCTTCCTGGGGCTACATGTGCCCAGCTTGCCTGTCCAAGGTGTGTGAGGGGCCATGCTCTAGGCTGTGCTCCCCCCACCCCTCAGTCAGTGGGGCACGAGGCTACACTCAGTTGCTGGGAGTTGGCAGTCTGTCAGTCTGTCAATCTTCCCTTTGACCTCTCTATAACTAACTCTGTTTCGGACTAACCATGGGATCTACTCTCTTAGCTCAGAAGCTGAAGTCCACCTCCTCGTTCCTCACTGTCTATAAGGCTGACCTCACTGGGGTCTGAGTAGGTTAGTGGTGTGAAATCGTGGTCTGCAAAAGACCTTTGACTCTTGAGCACCTGGGGACACTGGGGCTTTTTCTGACATGCTCAGTGACCACGAGCAACTCCCTGGAACCTGGGGCCTTGGTTTCCTCATCTAAAAATAAGATTTCTTCCAGCTCAAATATTCTGCATTTTGATTGCTGCTGAGGGCTGGGAGCTGGGGAAGGATGTGGGAGGGGCTTATGAGAGGCTTGTTTTTCCCTTTTTGGAACCCCCCCACCCCCACCCCTTCTCCAAGTGGTGTTTTCCATCCAGATGACACCAGGAGAGCTCACGCTAAGCAGCCACTAGGCGGGGATTTGAAGCAAGCTCATTGCTTGAACATTTTGATGGAGTGGAAAGTTGAAACGGTTTTTTCCTTTCCAAACTGAATTCTAACTTTCAGAGAGGCCGAGGGATTGCTGCAAAGAATCAATTTTCAAATATCGTCTGTATCTCTTTGGTAGGATGTTTCTCTTGCCTGGAGTCAAGTTTCTGCAGGGTATCTTCCCCTGGGTCCCAGCCCTGTGAGGCAGGGATTTGCCTAGAGGGCAGGAGTCTGTTTCCTAGGGGCAAGGATTTATATGGGAGTGGGTGGGGGGAATGGTGGGGAGTGGCCTTAATGTTTTTTCTGCCTTAGCATCCTTTGTGGAGAACAGTCCATCCTCCAATCAGGGGAACCTTGAATTCAGGCTGCTCTCATAGACATTACCAGGCTGGGGGGCTGAAAAAGGCTGTAGTTGTCCTTCAGAGTTAAGGGATACGAGAGTTTTGTAGCCACGGACATACCACTGTGTTTGAAAGCAGTGTTTACCCTTTCCATTTCTGATAAGAGCTGGTACTTATGGATCCTGCCGTCCTCAGCCTTAATACTCTGCTGCTGCCCATAACTCAGAAGCTGAGTGTTTAATGCCCTGTGCAAAAAAGGTCTTTTGCATCAAAAGATTGGGACGAATTGGAGCTGCAGAGCCCTCAGCATCAGGCCTGTCCCTCCGCTTGCAGAGGAAGACACACACCTGATGAGGGCAGAGTGGCCAGATCCCAGCCTGGCCTCCAGCTGAGTGTGGGGTCCTCCTTACTGGAGGGGAAGGCCTTGTAGCCCCCACTGACCCTGCGCCCCAGTCCTGTTCTACACAGAGGCTTTGCTAGGCTGTTTTCCTCTGTGTAGAAAACCCACCCCTCTTGCTTCTCTGCCGGTCTCCTTCCCTTAATTACTACAGGGCCCTCTTGAGCTGGGCCCTGTGTGTGCCCTGGGGAGGAAGGAGACCTCTGAGCACCTACTGTTGAGGGAGCTGGCCTGGCTTGGGGGCAGGTCTACTCTGAGAGTGCCCAGAACCAAGAGAGGTATCCCCTTGGGCTGATAGAAAAGGTTGATCAGTATCCTGCTTGGAATCCTTTTCCACAGAAGAGTGAATTTATGCTATGAGGCTGATGCCTTAGGTGTCACTGTCACCTTGCTCCTGAAGGCTTTTGTTTGATTTCATTTTTTTCTGAAGATCTTTAAACAGATTTCAGTTTATCTGATGGAAGAACATCACTGACACCGATATGAATTAGTTTGTCAGAGCCCCTTCTTCCTACTTCTCTTTTCTTTATAAAAAGTGAATTCTTACCTCTGGGCTGGGGAGGACTGCAGGGTGGGGAGAAAAACCTGGATGATGGCCTGCAGTTTTCCCCTTCCTATCCTGAAGGAAAGGGCTGGGCAGTCCCAAGAGCCTGGGTCCTCAGTCATGCTGGGATTAGAAAGTGTGGTTGAGAGGCTCCTTCTCCAGGGACCTCAAGAATAAGGCTGAGGGTGGGGAACCACCTCTTCTTGTGCCTCTCAGGTGCTGCCCTTCTCTGTGCCTCCCCTAGAGCACTGTGGGTGAGATTCAGAGACCTCCTTGGTAGCAGAGGTGTGGAGCAGTCAGAGGTGGTTGGGAACCCTCAGGCATTCTAGGTCTACTACCAG
>NW_006442109.1:10556347-10566347 GCF_000325575.1 Pteropus alecto
CACACAGCAAACTTAGACAACTTCAGGAAGTCTGCTGACCAGTGATAGCCTGTGGACTTAGCAGAAGGAGCTGGACCTCCCCCAATCCCCTCTCTCCCAGCAACTTCAGAGGAGAGATGGGCAGCAGGACTTGTGTAAGGGAAAAGATGCCTCAGGAGCCCCCAAAGCCTTCTTGGACAGGGGACCCAGCTGGCCAAAAGGCCTCTTGGTTCTCCTAGGTAGGCCTGGTTCTGGCTAAGACGTCCAGCAAGGCTGAGTCTGCTCCTGACTGCCATGAAGGCCACACAGCCATGTCTGCGATGTCTTGTATGGGGACACCTCTCTGGCCAAGTTCCTTTCCGTGTTGAATTTGGTGCTTCCAGTGTGTTCCATCTGAAGAGCTGTTCCTCGACATGTTTCTTCTTTCATTGGTTCCTATGGATTCCCCATCCATTCCTCATTTCTCCCCCAGTACTCACTCTACCCCTTTCCAAACGTGTCTTTCAACTGTCTAGCACCGTCTGCTCATACTTGCCCTGAAGATAAGCGTTTGAAAAGGATTGTGGTCTACGGTCCTGCTTCCCTGAACAAGCCCGATCCCATCTGATCTTGGAAGCTAAGAAGGGTCGGGCCTGGTTAGTACATGAATGGGAGACCACCTAGGAAAACCAAGTGCTATAGGCATAAAAAAATAGAAAAATAAGGGATTGTAAGCTGACAAGGTCTTTGCAATCTGTGAGGTCAACCAAGGGTTGCCTTGCCTAAAAAATTAAAAAATAGTAAAATAAAAAGGATTGTCATTGCTTTCCATGTTTCAGGACAGGAAGGAGATAATCACTTGGGTTGTCTGGATACTTCTGGGAAAAGGGTGAGTGAATGGAAGGAGAAGGGCCAGGTAAACAAGTTTAGTGACTTCCAGCAGCCTAGGATTATGGGAACCACCCCTTATGTCCTCTTTAAATACCGAAAACATTTTTGTGTTGAATTCTTATAATAAATTTGTGGAATAGGCAGGACATGGGTTCTTTGGTTGATCTTTCCATCTTGGCATCAACCAGCTGTTGGTGTCTGAATCCGTGTCTGAATCCTTGTCTGAATTCATCTCTTTAATAAATACTGAGCCCTATTGCTAGAAGGTGGCACCAGTAAGTGGCATGGGAAGAGTTGTCTCTAATGCCGGCCTGCGACACAGGACTAGTTGGCCAGGCTTTGGCGCGGTAACTGTCCCTGCCATCCCAAAGGATCCTGACTGTGCCATCAGCTTGCTTTGTCATCTTCTTATTCCGAGCCTAGCTTTCTCATCTATAAAATGATGATGTTAAACTAGCCGATCTCCATGGTGCCTTCCACTTTGGACATTATTCCCCGGGAAAAAGGAAAACTAAAGAATCCAGTGACCGCCTGAGGTCACCTCACCCACGTTGCCAGTTTTAGACTGACCTGGACCAGACCACGCCTCATTGGGCATTTATAAATAAATGGCTCATAAGACCTGATAGGTGAGGTTTTCGTGCAGGTAAAACACTGATTACAGGAGCCTTCAGTGAACATGTACTTTGTTGAGCCTCCTATGTGCTGGACAGAGAGTAAGGTGAACTCTTCATCCTGGAGGTAGATGGTATCCATGTTTTACAGATAAAGAAAGTGAGATTTGGAGAGAGGAAGCATCTTCCCCAAGCCAAGCTTAAAGCTAGAGTGCAAACTGCAGCCTAACTAAAGCCCATCGTCTTTCCCATTTATGGCATCACTGCTGCACTGGGCCACATCTGTCTCTGATGGGAGTTTCTCTGGAGGGACCGAGGTGTGTCGAGATGGTAGAGATCCAAGTGTTGAGGCATCTTGGAGGGTAGGAAAGTTTTGAGACTTGGCTCCCATCTCTGGGGTTTTTTAAGAGTTCAGGTGAGGGGTAAGCTTAGGAAGGTGGAAACTATAGAAGGCAGGGAGTCCCAAGGGCTCCTCTAGGACTTTAGAGGAAGGAAAGGGGAGTGAGGTAATAGAGGCCCTGAAGGATGGGTCTCCTTCAGTTAAAGAACGAGAAAGGGGCGGGCTGAGGGGCAGCGTGGGCAGCTGTCTCGAGAGAATATTTAGGCCTCTTAAAGTGTAACTGACCAGCCTGTTAAGCTCATGCTTCCCTCCACCCTGGTTTGCCAGTTTCTTCTTGTTCAGTCCCCATCACTCCAGCTTTGCTGTCATCCTAAACAAGTACCTAGGAAAGAGACTGGCTACTGAATGGATATATGGCAACACTTTAACCACCCATGAGGCTAACAAAGCCACCCAAGTGCCACTCCCTCTGTCCTGACAGCCAGATGAATTGCTGGTAGAACAGATAGCGGAGTCAGGGTACCTAGGTCTTAGCCTAAGCTGAGGCCTCAGGTTCCCTTTCTGCACAAGGGGATATGCAGGATGCCCGTTATCTGCCATGATCAAGTAAAACCCAGGAGGAGTAGTGATGGTCAGGCTTCCTGTGACTTAAACCTCCCAAACTTTGCTTTCAATAAAGGGTCTATGACTTGGCAGACAGAGACCTACCACCTAATCCGTAACTGCCTTGGCCTCAACTTATTTCCTGAGAAGTGGCCAGGGACAGGATGGCCTTTTGAACACTTTAAAACCTAAAAGATGGAAACCAGAGGAAAAGGCTGGAAACAAGGAACTGAGCTGGGAATGAGGGAAAGATCCCCAATACTCCCCTCCCCAACCCAAGCAGGAAGCTTCGTGCTGAGAACTTGCCATTTAAGGGGGCCTCTGGGGAGATCTGGCCAGAAAGGAGCCATTTGAGGAAGGGTTTAAAATTAGCACGGGTAAAATGGGTGGTCCCTGGGGAGAACTGAGGCAGAGCTTTCTGTGGGGCAGCTCGGGCTCTGCGTCTTTGACCCCAGACCACGTCCCGTCATCCCAGGGAAGAAGGAGAAGTAGTGATCCAGGTCTACCCAGCAGGGAACTGGCTGGCTTGCACTCTTTCAGCCCATTCTCTGGGAGTGGGCTGGGTGCCCAAGTCCTGGCACCCAGAAGCAAGTATTGTTTCTACCAGACCAGATGACTAGTCAGAAAACATGGGCTTTGAGTCTCAGATCTGCTGCCTTTAAAGAAAAGCTGTGTGACCTGAGTGAGTCACTTCCATTGGGAGTTTACATGGAAATTAGAGGCCTTTCCATCGAAGGGCAGAGGTTGTAGAGGTTGATGGCCTTTTGGCATCCAGAAGCTCAGTTAAGCCTGCCCTGGAGCCTCACTGTCCAATTTGTACCAGGCTGGGAGCAGAGCTGCCAGGGGCTGTGACGTGTACAGAACCTTCACCCTAGGCCTGGGAGCAGAGGCGTGTCTGGTTAGGGAAGACATGGCTAAAGTGGGAAGATGCGTCCTAAATGGCAAGGGTATCCTTCTTGATAAAAACTCACGTGAGAGAAGAAGCTTGTCCTTACCCATTTTTTATCAGCTATGGGCTGGGAATTATTCTTATGGGACGGGGGGTGGGAACACAGTTACCAGCAGCTATCAATGCTGGTTTCCTTTGTCATTGCTGGTTCTGTTGTTAGGGAGGGGTGTGTGTGTGTGTGTGTGTGTGTGTGTGTATGTGTGTGTATGTGTGTGAACGTGCATGCATGCCTTGCTCCCACACCTGTGAACTTATACTATTTTTGTCTTTTTCTTAGGAGGTTTCCTAACCTCTTCTTGACCAATGAACTTGATCTGAATAAGTTCTACTGATATAAACCAACTTTTTTAAAGAAAAATATAGTGCAACAATTTAAATCGTATTCTCTCTGTGTGTTGGGTGTAACTTTGCTTGGCTGCTCCAGGTTCCTCATTCAAGCCAGTGTCTCTAAAAAAGCTGTTGCTTAGATTCAACAGGCCATCACTAGAGCACAAAGAGAGTTCTTGTGCCCTTGGAGAAGGGGTTGTAGCCAACTCTAGGGTATCTAAATGCTTTCAAGAATGGCCACATGGTGGGGTAGATGGAGGCATGAGAACTTTTTCTTAAACTGGCAGTGATGGATTGAGAAGACCTCTGCTTAGCATCATGGTATGAGATGCAGCTCAGAGGAGGAGGCAACTGTGGTGGGAATCTCCACTCATTTGGATTTTTTCACTATCAGGAAGCCACAGTTTCAAAATGGATTTTTAATGAATCTAAACTATGGAAAGTCTTCCCTCCCTCAATATGAATATTGGCTGATCTGGGCTTGCTAGTTTAGCGTTGGATGCCAGCAGCATTTAATTAGTGGTAGTGAATTAGGAAGTGTATCTGCCACCCCTCTTGTGGACCTCACATGCAGTTCAGGTGATCGGGTTTAGCTAGAGTCACAAGATGGACATCTGGCGTTTAGACCTGGCTTTCCTACCAACTTGTAACCATGTTGAGGGCATGGCTCGTAACTTATAGCATCATCTACCTCACTTGAAGCTAGCAAGATCCTACTCATTCTTCAAATCCTAGCATAATTGTTCCATCTCTGATTTCTTACCCAGGTCCCTTATTCAGTAAACATTTCATACCTGCACCACACTAGGAGCTAGGCATAGAGGCAAGAATACAACACATTCCCTGCTATTGAAGCGCCTACATATAATATCAGAAGCAATAGGAGATGGATGAGAAAGTGGTCAGCCCTCTGTTGAAATTTCTCCATGGTGTGGCCTAGGACTTATGTTCTATTTACCTCTTTGCCTCTCCCCTAGACCAGACAGAGCCTCTCAATCTGGGGTACATGGTAGCTGCTGAAAAGTATTATCATTTTAACTTGTGCATTATGAACTTGGTGGGTAAGACTGCATAGCTTGCCTCATATCAGAGGGATCCTTGATCTGAAAAGGGGGCCTTGATCTGTGCACTTATTAAACAGGGCTCGCTCTCCTTGAAGCTATTCAAGAGTTGACAGTCTTGCACAGAGCTGCTCAGCATGTGCTTGTCGAGTGACACCTGCAGGATGAACCTAGAGAAAGGAAAGTGTGCAGAAACGGCTTTGAAAAATTAAATGGTAGGAAACTGAGTGTTCATTTGCTTCAGCCTCTAAAGGAGGCCCAGGAAATACTGAATTCCTCCCTCAACTCTGGAAAGATTCCAGTTCCTTCCTGAATTCAGGAAGGGCCATCATCCCTGTCCTCTGTCAGCCTGCCTCTGACCACTGTGGTCTCTGTCGCCAGGTCCGGACACTGTTTGTCAGTGGCCTCCCTGTGGACATTAAACCCAGAGAACTCTACCTGCTCTTCAGGCCATTCAAGGTGAGTCTGGGCCCAGCCACCCACAGGTGGAGCCTAGGACAGAGGAGAAGCATCATGAATGAATCTCTGATCTGGATTGGGCAGCAGGAGGACGTAGGGCAGTGTATCCAAAACTGTGATTGCAGACCTGGCTCTCTGTCCTAGTTCTGCTAATTCACACTTTGCTTCCTGTCTGTTGATTGCTTAGCCTGTCCGAGCCTCTTGTTTCCTCATCTGTAAAGAGAAGGCATAGAGGATCTCAGTAGATTTTGCCATATAAGTAATCTTTGAGATTCAGTGTAGCCTTTTCTTTTTGCAGATGAGAAAACTTAAAAAGGTAAGGTCTCTGCATCTGGATTATAAGCTATCAGAGCAAATGAGAGTTTATGCATGAATGATGACTGCTACCGCGTGATGCCCACTCGTGTGTTAGAGCATGTGATAGAGAACACAGGGTGGAGAGCGCCCAGCAGTGGTGGAGGTCATAGTGGGTCGACTATGGGGGGAGGAGGGGCGAAAAGTACGAGAATGACACAGGCAAGCACTGGGGAAAGGTGGGGTGATGTGGGGGGTGGCTGGGATAGCACAGCAAAGGCTCTAATCTTCCCCTTTAATGAGCACCTCTCTTTGCAGGGGTATGAAGGGTCCCTGATCAAGCTCACGTCGAGACAGGTAATTTCTCTCCAAGGTTTTTCTTCTAGCCCAGACCAACTGCTGAGCTTGGAACTAAGCCTGTTGCCTTTTCCTCACTCTTGAGGCATTTGGCAGCTGAGACCTGTTCCCTGTCATCCTGTTTCTGTCCTGGGCTGACAAAACAGCTGCTGTCACAGGTCCCCTCTTACCAGTCAGCTCCTAGTCCTCCCTCTTTGGTTCTTGAGAAGCCACAGCCTGGTCCAAAGCTGAGGAGCATAGTAGTGGTGGCTGGGCTCTGGCTCCCGATGCCAGAAACCATTTAGGGTCTGGACTGAACTTTGGCAAAATGAAGTTAGAGAAGTTTCAGCCTGTTGCCTCTTATACTTGATATATTGGAGTCCCCTTTTTTCCTGGAGAAAACACTGGAACTTACTTTTAATTACCTTCATGCATTCAAAAAAAGGAAAAGGCTACTGAACAGGTGATGCTTATTGCAGTAGGATAAAGCTCTATTGGCATCATTTCCTGCAATGTGGTACCTGGGTGGGAGACTTTTGGTGTACAAGAATCTTCTGTTCCAGCTGAACATAAGGAAGAAAGGCAAGAGCTGCCTTTTTTTTCTTGGACGGGGAGATAGAATGTTGGTAGAGATGCAAGGGTGTTCTCTCTTTTTCCTACTAGCCTGTTGGTTTTGTGATCTTTGACAGCCGGGCAGGAGCAGAAGCCGCCAAGAATGCATTGAATGTGAGTAGATGAAGGACATGTCTTTCTCTGGCCCACAGACCTCCAGTGTCACTGTTCTGTCTTATGCTAACCTTTCCCCACTTCACACCCAAGGAAAAGGGCCCACAGACATACCTTATTTCCCAGCCGCCCTGAAGAAGAGTCTTTGCCTGTGCTGTCTTGGCCCGTGTGGGTGAGAGTCAGGCAGGTCATTCTGGGGGCCCTTCTGTACCCACCGTAGTAGACAGTCTGGGTCCTACAGAGTAAAGTCTTTCCCTTCCCTTCCTTTCCTTCCGGTGTAGGGTATTCGCTTTGATCCCGAGAACCCACAGACCCTGAGGCTAGAGTTTGCCAAAGCCAACACCAAGATGGCCAAGAACAAGCTAATGGCTACACCAAATCCCGCCAGCGCTCACCCCGCCCTAGGAGCACACTTCATCGCACGGGACCCCTGTGAGTGGCACTCAGAGCTGTCGATGCTGCCCTTGTACTTGTCCTGAGCTGGAGGCCCCCAGTGGGGTTGCATACCGAGAGCAGACGCTGAAGTTCTCATTGAGGGAATCAGTCTTGCCTGCCTGCCCCGTTTTCCAGGAGGCTTCTTGCACTCACAGCCACCTATCTCCGCAGGCTCCACACTTCCTTCCTCCCCTGCAGCCTTTGATGGAACTTAGAAAGACTGAGCTCCTGTGCTGTCAGCTTTGCCCAGCTTCCCTGAAGCCTCCTCTGATTTTTCTTGGTTGAGATGAGTGGAGGCCCATCTGAGAGTTTCTCAAAGCAAACAAGATGCTCATGTGCCAGGCCAAGTTAACATGGCTTCTTTCCGTGGGCTTGTGGTTTTTGAGGGGAGTCTGGCCTGAATGGGGAGCTTATGCTTCAACCATAGTGCTGGGTTCCCTTTTCTGTTTGGAATGGGGCGGCAGAAGGGGAGACCAGTGTTCTGACAATGGGGGCTGTTGTCTCCCTTTGTAGATGACCTGATGGGGGCTGCTCTGATCCCCACATCCCCAGAGGCCTGGGCTCCCTACCCCTTGTACACCACAGAGCTGACCCCAGCCATCTCACATGCTGCATTCACCTACCCAGCTGCCACAGCTGCTGCTGCCGCTGCCCTACATGCTCAGGTAAGCTCTCTGTCTGGGAGAGAAGCAGGAAGGGGAAGAATGAAAGCTCTAAGTTGGTCAGACTTTATACCTACCGGGCCTCCAGGCCACTCATGTCTCCAGAGCTATGGGAGAACTGTTCTTTTCACTGATAGAACCCTTAGAGTTTGGGCTCTGGCAGAGGGGATGGAGAGCACACGCTCTGAGGCCATGTCCAGGACACAGGGCAGAGTCCTGAGAGAGACCCAGCCGTGGTTCCACCGCCCCCTGAACACCGCTGCACTGCACTACATTCTGCCTGTGACCACAAAACCACAATGCGGATCCCCACCTGAGTGGCCTCCGGAGCCAGGCCACCTGCCCCTGCCTCCTCCTGTCTATGAACCTAAGAAAGCTCTTAAAGATTTCTTGCCTTGATTTTTTTGCTCATCAGGAAAAGGAGACAATATCTGCCTTCGGGTTGCTGTGAGAGTTAAATGTCGGTACGTGAGAGGTGCTAGAACTGTACTTGGAACAAACATCCTGCGTGTTCCTGTTTTCATGAAGCCCGGCTGCTCTGCCTTGTGAACCTGTGCTGGGGTGGGAAAGAGGGAGTGAGCCCTTCCAGGAGAGAGTCAGGGAGGGTAGAGCTGGGCCAGGAGGGCTCTGTGCTCACTGAGTGCCATGCCGGGTGCTTGAGGGACAGATGAGTAGGTGGTCAGATACCAGCCCATTCCTATGAGGCAATGACAGGACGCTGCCAGCTGTATGGACAGGATGGTGCCAGCTCTATGGACAGAGCACTGCCAGGTAGCACAGGAGGGCTGAGGAACAGTGGTCAGCTCACCATGGCCTCTGATCAGTGGAGAAGAGCACCCTGGCCAGGGTGTGCTGTGCTGTTGAGAGGGAGAGAACAGAGGCTTGCCAGACTTGGCCAGGGCAGTGGAAGGGCATGAGGAGGAAAAGGAAATGAGAAGCCAGGAAGGGAGAGTTCACAGGAACTAGAAGCTGAGGTGGGAGGAGTCGGGTGCTCTGGCCGAGGACTAAGTTCTTGTCCATCCCAGGTCTTCTGAAAGCCTTAGTGACATCTTGGTTGCCCAGTTCCAAGGTGGAAGTTTCAGATTATGGGGCTACTACCGTAGCAGACCATTTCCCCCTGTCAGGGGCATTCTCCCTGGCGATGACAGCCTTAGAGTGCACTGAGGGCAGAAGTGTAGTTGAACTTGGTGCTGTCCCGCAGCTGCATGCCACAGACAGCTGGAAAACTGCTAGGGGTAGGAAGGTGGTAAAGATCTTCCCCTGGAGGGAAATGTTTGAGTATTTACCACAAGCCAGGGTCAGTGGTGGGCATAGAGCATGAGGAGAGGAGACTGTCCCCATTATCTCTGCCCTGGCGCAGTGTGGAAGGCAGGCAGGTACATGGTGCTCTCGGCCAATCAGGAAGTTTAACTGCAGAGCCTGCAAAGCCTTGCTGGCCTCCTCGCCTCTGATCCCAGCTTTGCCATCAGCTAGCTACCTGATCTTTGGCAAGTGGCTTTACCTCTAGACTTCCATGTCCTCATCTGTAAAATGAGAGGGTTAGAGCAGATCAGGTGAGAGATTCTGTCATATCTGCTCTAAGATGCTAGGCCATGACAGTGACAAGACAGAAGTTGAGAGCCAGGGACAGTTGGCCAATTCATAAGGAAAGGTGCCTCTGCCCTTCTTGGGGGGGCCCCCAGCTGGCTGGGAATGTGTGCTGCTACCTGCCCCTGAGGGCTGCATGCCCTCCTATTCTCTTCCTTTTGCAGCTTCCTCCCACCCTCCCCACACCCTGTCCAGCTGCCTTGGTCCAAATCCCAGCTCTCTCTTTTAACACCTGTTTGACCTTGGTCAAGTTACTTAACCTCTCTGTGTCTCATTTTCTTTGTGGAATGGTAATAATCATACCTACTTTAGGGTTGCACAGAGGGAGGGCTATAGAAGTGCCAGTTATCATGGCTATTATTTAATATCCCTGTTGTCTAGTTTTCCTAACCGGGTCCTCTCTGTTAATGAGGCTGGAGGCCTCATTGTGCCTGAGTTCCTGTCTTCTGGCTTCCCAGGGAAGAGGATGAAAAATAGTGGTGTTTTAGGAGAGGCAAGAGATTGGACTACATAGTAACTAATTCTGTCTCTGCTTCTCAAGCTCTTTGGAAAGCCATGTCCTCAACAGTAAAACATACTGTTAGGTTCAAATGCAGTCAATAGACACACAAGCATTTTTCAGGTAGTAGCATTTTCTCTTTTCCTTCCAAGAGCCACCATCCTGCCACCCTGACAACGCTGCCCCAGAAGCAGAGGCTGAAAATGCCTAAATAAAATGGACAGTGTCACTCCTAAGGGGATTCTTCTCAACCCAGAGG
>NW_006442109.1:10567378-10572201 GCF_000325575.1 Pteropus alecto
TTTTTTTTTTGCTACAGATAGGCTGTGCAGCAACAGACGCCCTTGTTCACACCTCTCTGGACACCTGTCCTACTTGTTTTCCTTATCACAAATTCCTAAAACTGTTACAAGGTCAAAGTGTAGACTTGCCAATCTGGGATAAGTAAGACTGGGTATTGTTTTAATTGACCTTCTGGTGAGCAAGACTCCCATATTTATTGGCTATTCATATTTCTTCTTGAATGAGTTCATTCCTTTGCCCACTTCTTGGTGTATTTTCTCAGTCCCAAGAAGTGAGAAAGGACTAAGTTCATGCCCCCTCTGTTTTGATGCCGGTCCTCTCGGAACCTAATTCATTCTAGATGCCCATGGGCTTGTCCCTGTGGGGTGGCCTCTCAGGACCTCACATCTCCTGTGAACAACTAGAGACCCTGAGACGGGACCGGCTGCTTACTCCCTGATGTGCTTGAACTGACCCCTGGGCCTGGGGGTCTCTTGTTCTGAGCTGGGACAGGAATGGACTGTGCTTCTTTAGAGCAATGGTCCCTAACCTTTTTGGCACCAGGGACCAGTGCTCCTATGAGAATCTAATGCCTGATGACCTGAGGTGGAGCTGAGGCGGTGATGCTAGCGCTGGGGAGCGGCTGCAAATACAGATGAAGCTTCGGTCGTTCACCTCCTGCTGTGCCTACAGGCCTAACAGGCCTCAGACCATACTGGTTCATGGCCCAGGGGTAGGGGACCCCTGCTTTAGAGGACCTGGATCACTGGCCTGTACCAGATGTCTGAGGGAAGCGGTAATGCAGCCCCTAGAGTAATTCTATTAACTTCAGGGAAATGCCATCTCCAACTCAGAAATGGGGTCTTTCCTGTACCTCCTCCCTGAAGAGGGGGCCTGCTCATCTCGGGCTAGGAGCAAAGCTGCTGCTTTGGAGGCAGGCGCGCCAGCACTGTGGAGAGAGTGGGGCTGGATGAGGCAGGCTCTCTGAAGGAGCCCTTAAGCAGCTGCAGGAGGCCTCCGGAGTCCCTCCCACTCTCATCCGATGTTCTCCCCTCCTCCAGGCGCACAGGGCACCCAGCTTATCAGGCACTTCCTTGCTGGGGGTGGGGGTGAGGGCGGGGACTGCTCCAGCTGGAGACTGGGTGAAGGGTGGTAGTCAGGGCCCACTAGGGGATTCCCTGAGCTGGGCCACAGGCTTATCTGGTAACAGCACTTATCTGGTAGCAGCTGGTTTCCTCGTTGTCCTTCTTGTTGAATGAGCTCTAGTGTCCAGCCAGGCTTCCAGCTGAGAGGGCATCCATGGCTCAGCAAAGTGGGGGAAGGGCTTCCTCCCACTCAGCTGTCAGCTAGGAAGGAAGGGAACAGCTTCCAGATGTTTAGAAGGCAGGAGAGAAGATCTGGCAGCCCCTGGGCTGGACAGCTCGAAGGCAAGATGCTCTTGACCCTTTCTGTGTGGCTTGGGCTTAATTAAGGTAGTTCTAGCTGTTTGGAATCAACTGTGTCCTGGTGACAGCAGCGCCATATCCTTGGAGCCTAGGGAAGATCTTGGTGTTGGTCAGGTGACCTAAGACTTGGCCCTGCTATATGTTAGTTGCCAAGCATCTTGGCATCTTAGATGACCAGCCCCTGACTTCTTTCTGAGCATGTGGTGGTCAGAGCTCTGTGCTGTGTGAAACAGCACCTAGTATTTGGAGTAGGGGCACAGGAGTGAGTTCTCAGGAGCTTCTATCAGTCCCAGATGGCCTGGCATTGCTTGAGATCTTCTCTGCTTCCCCGGGAGGCGGGGATTCCAGGCAGCCAAGTGGGTAATGGGGTCCGACGGCTGCCGCTCCAAGAAACTTGTCTGCCGCTACTCATTCTACACCTCTCGTGTGCCAGCCCTTCCTTTCCTAAGGGGACCCTGCGCTCCCCTCTCTGGGTAATCCCCCACCCATCACCCAGGGTCCTGTGATGCCCTGCCGCCACCCTCACGCGGGCAGTCATGGGTCAGGCTAGGGCAGATGTGCTGTCTGTGACTGGGGCAGGTGGCCTATTCTGCAGTCTTGGCTTGGCACCCAGCATAGCTTACCGTCAGACGACTGGCCCATGGGGAAGGGGGTGCAAGACACTCCCTGACCAGTCTCTGGGAATCCTGCTTTGGGGCTACTGTTCTGTGGGGCCTCCTGGCAAGTACGGGGGTTTGGCACGTGCTGGGGTTTCAGTAGCTGCCAGGCCCCCATTCGAGGACTCGGCTCATAGGTTACAAATTTCTAGACGTAGGAGGCTTGTAATGAAGGGAACAAGAGGGATGGAGAAGTAGAAACGGCGAAGATGCAGCCGTTGGGTCTCGTAATGGCTTAGAGAATCATCCAAGGACAGGACCACTGTCTGGCATCCTTCCCCTTGGAGGCCACACCGACTTTACTCTCTAATGTTTTTACATTTTGTCTTATCTGATCATAACTGTTCATGACTTAATCATCTCTAGCCTATAGCTGGATGAGGACACTGAGACTCAAAGAATTGGAACAAAAATGTATTGGGTTCATTCTCCTGATGTTAGGAATTCCATGGTCTCCCAGTAAAGTGGGGAGGGCAGGGCAGGTCGTTGACACAAATGCCCCCGAATGCCAAGATTCCACCTGTTGCAATTGTGTAAGGACAAGCTGGCACATTCCAGTTGCCCTTAGTGGAGTATAAAACACCTTTGTAACCATTTTCTCCTTTGAACCTTCACCCTGTGGAGGAGGCAGGTCAGGTGGGACTCTCCTGTTTTCAGGATGAAGAAACTGATGCCTAGAGGTGAGTAACTGGCCCAGTATCCACCAGTCAGTGACAGAACCAGGACTCCAACAGGGACACCGAAAGCCATGTTTACAGGGCTCCGCGGTCAAGGGAAGGGACTGCACAGCTAGCTCCTGACACCGGCTTCTCTTGCAGGTGCGCTGGTACCCTTCCTCTGATACCACCCAGCAAGGATGGAAATATCGTCAGCTCTGTTAGTTCTTCAGTAAGTGTTGGCTCAGAGGTCCAAGGCGAATGTCCTAGACCTGGGCTTCCTGCAGGGCCGCTATTCCCCCCTCTGCCTGAGTCCCAGAGCCCGCAGATGCTGAGTCTCCACTTGAGCTTGTGCACTGGGCACTCTGGCTGGGTTTTTCCTCTTCTCCCACCCCTCTCAACCTGTTTTGCAGCCCCCTCACGACGGGAAGGCCTGGGTTCAGCCCTAGTCCTATGCCTCTGCTCACGGCCACCTCTCTCCCCTCCCTCCAGGTCTTGTTACTGCAGCTTGAAGCCCCTGCCCCGCTGGGGAGGAAGCTGCCCTGAGCTTCCACTGTCCCCAGGCGGCCTGTGGAGAGCTGATGCTTCCCTCCAAAGACTGTGAATTTTAAGCCTAACTCAGTGGACTGTTTCCTGTTTCCTTTCTGTCCTCTTCCTCAGCCCCGTCCTGCCCCAGAGCCCTTCTCCAAGGCCTCACGGGAGGATTCAGGGGCTTTTTCACTGGGACGCCCAGACCCAGCTCAGAGGCCTCACTGGGACCTAGCAAGGCTTGACCTCTGGTCCAAACTTGCTTCTGTAGCTGCACCTCAGAGAAACGAGGCATTTGATTTTGCATGTTTTCTGGCATGAATTAAGACACTTAAACTTGTGTATATGTGAGTGTACAGTTTGTTCTCACATTGTGTCACCATAGCAACAGGTCCTGGCCACTAATGGTTCATCATTCCCGGTCCCTCTCTTCACACCCCTCCCCTACACCCACCTTGCTTCAGTGAGGCCCGAGCCCTGTAGCCACTTCCACTACGTGCACCCCCCTCCCCACTACACCCCACACTTACAGGCTAAACAGCAACGACCACCCAACAAAGATAGTATTTTCTTTTTCATTTCAAATCAGGGTCTTCTACTTCCTCCTCCTCAGATGGGCCAACAACTGTTAAGAACACCCTTTCTCTGCCCTTTTTGCTTTTACCTCTCCACAGCTACCCCACCCCTGCCATTGCTCCTCATTCTTTCCAAACTTCGAAACCAACCAAAAAAGTGAAAGTATTTTTGTACCCTGTGTAACAAAATATTTATGCATCATAAAGGATTTTTTTGTGTGTGTGCAATTAATTATTAAAGAGACCTTGTTCGCTCTGTCAGATAAGTTTAATGTTTAGTTTGAGGCATGAAGAAGAAAAGGGTTTCCATTCTCCAGCCATGAGCCTTTGTGTCAGGCGTGAGTTGAAGAAAAATGAAGGAAAAATTGTGCAATTTTTTTGTTTCATGAACACATCAGTGCTTTGCCTTTGGCCACAGCTGTGGCTGTCTTGCCATTTTCAGACTTGGGAGACGAGGTGGCTGTTGTAATTGCTGATCCTGTAAGAATGTGAAACTGGATAATATATGAAATGCAAAATAAAAAATCATCCAAAGGAACTGCTCTCTGCCCTTTGCTTCCATGGGATGTAGACCGCTGTTGGGAGGGCATAACTAGAAGACAGATGTTGAGAGTTCAGGGGGCAAGAAGGTGAAGTGGGCCCCGGCTTGAGCACTCTGTAGCCTCTTCCTTCTTCCCAGTTTTTTGTTACTGAAGTCTGAAGGAGAAGTGACTTGCCAAGGGCCATGCAGTGGGGGGTCATACCTGTCAGCCCTCCCTGTGTTGAATTCGTTCACTTTATCTTTCTGAATTGAGGCTAGGACCAGAGATTCTGTGCATGCATCCAGAATAAGCACACAAAAGGGACCTTAATTTTCTTGGCGCTATATTTAGTTGACTTAACCCTTCATGGCCTGTGCTATTTCAGGCCCATTAGTAGAGAAGGACTGTGGTTTGGGAGGTTGGGCTCCTTGCAGCGTCCTTGGTGCATGTCTTGGGAGGCCG
>NW_006442109.1:10572212-10573939 GCF_000325575.1 Pteropus alecto
GGACCCAGGCCTGGCCCAGCAAGGGTTAAGTCCACCTTTCCTGTTGGGCTCCCGACTTCAGCTCTCATTCCTGAGAGAAGGTGTTTTTGCCGGGAGCCAGAGCAAATGAGTACGAAGGTCAGGGAAGTGGTGTGGTGCCGAGACCCTGAGCTGCGCTGGACGCCTGCAGCTGGCCTTGATTCTCCCTTTTTGTGACTTGGGGCCTCAATTTCCTCCTCTCTCCTTTGTGATGTGGTTTGAAATCTTTCCAGCTCCTTCTGGAGGGTTAGAACACTAACCTGATGGCTTTGCTGTTTGTCTTTTCTATATTCTCACCCCACATCCTTCACTGCTTGTCTCAGAAGCCATGCCTACAAAGGCAGGGCAGAAGACACCCCAGAGCCTCCCTGCCACTGGGGCTGATCCTGGTCACTTCCTCACCTGTACTTCAGGGGATCTTGGTGTCCCTCTGCACTCCCTACCTCACCCCTTCTCCTGTACTGTACTGGCTGACTTGGGTCTACAGTATTCTGTTGATGACTATGTCAGCTGTTAAAGGCTCAAGAGGTGACATTTGCAGCTCCGACTGGTACCTGCCTGTGAAGAGAGGACATAGCACCCCCAGGTACTGTGAGGGAGGAAGAGCCTGGCCAGGCACAGGCCATGTAGCTAACCCTGGGTGTCAAGAGGTGGGTTATCTGGATCCCAGAGGGAGGCTCTAAGGGGAGAAGCGTTGGTGGTTGTGTTCATGCCAGCAAGAGGATGGGTGCTGATGAGTTCCTGTGTTGCATCCCTCACTGTAATGCTGTATTTGGACCAGCTGGGCGCTTGCCAAACAAGCAAGGCCTGCAGCCCCTCCTAGTGCTGGTGGGGAAGCGGCTCCGAGCCCCACCACCCCCACCAGGGCCAGGCCAATGCCTGACCTACTTTAGCTGTGTCAGGAACCACTGGGTCTTCCTGAGGTGGTGAATTATTTAGCTGGGGTGCCTGGGCCTTTCTGAGAGGGGCTAAGAAAGCTGCTCCATAATTTAAAGGCCCCTGCTCTTCTGGCTTCCCCGGGGGAGCTCCTTCACGCTTTACGGAGCTGGGCGTGCAGGCCCGGGTCTGAGCGGAGGAGCTGCGAAGAGGGGAGGGAAGCCCTGAAGCCATCCTGGAAGGGGCTCTGCAAAAGGGCCTTAGTGGACAGTCACGTTTGGACTGAACTGTGTAGTTGATGAGCCTCAAGTAGTCAAAGGGGTTTTTCACCAGGACACGGGAAGGCCGGGGTCAGAAGCAGCCAGGTCCCGACTCCCCATTCCATGCTCTTTCCAGAGAGCACCTTATTTCCAAAGGTATTTAATCTTGATCTGATTACAGATAGAAGGCTTCTTTCCTTTCTGAAAGGATTTTAGACATCTGGGGAGACCCAGGGCTCTTTTGCTCAGGGGTCTCTTCCCAGCAGCGCCGAATTCTCCCCCCATGGCAGAGGAAGCAATCTTCACAAGTTCATGTGCCTCCCACCCCCCTTCTCTCTCTCTCTCTCTCTCTCTCTTTTCTTTCCTCTGAAAGGATTTTAGACATCTGGGGAGACCCAGGGCTCTTTTGCTCAGGGGTCTCTTCCCAGCAGCGCCGAATTCTCCCCCCATGGCAGAGGAAGCAATCTTCACAAGTTCATGTGCCTCCCACCCCCCTCTTCTCTCTCTCTCTCTCTCTCTCTCTCTCTCTCTCTCTCTCTCACACACACACACACACACACACACACACACACA
>NW_006442109.1:10575439-10608410 GCF_000325575.1 Pteropus alecto
CCCTCTCTCTCTCTCTCTCTCTCTCTCTCTCTCTCTCTCTCACACACACACACACACACACACACACACACACACACACAAGCTGGTGCTAAGTGGATGCTCATTGAGGCACTGGGAGCCCAGGCTGCTCCTGAGCCCTGACCTGAAGTCTGCTCTGTGCCTCCTGGGACAGAGATAGTGCTCAGCACCCTGACTGGGCCATTCTTGGGCACTGCTGCCTGACCAGCATTTTTAGGGATGTGACTTTTACCTTGGAGCTTTCATAGGTGAGCAGGTCTCCAGGCCCACCTTTGGAACTTCCAGGCTGTGTGTCCTGACATTGAGCTTTCCTGCAAATCAGCGCAGGGTAAAGGCTCAGAGTCCATGGGATCCCAGAGGTCTCAGGAGACTTGTCCATCGTCCCTCGCCCTTTCCACCCTGCCCTGCCTACCATGCATGGGCCCCACTGAGTTCCATTTTCTGAGGTCTTAAGCCTTTTTGATCTCCATGAGCCCTCTGTCAGAATGGAAGTATCCCTGAGAAACAGGGCCAGGCTCCTCAGAGTAACATTAGGGAAAGTGTCAGAAGGGGATCCCGAAAGGGAAAGGCAAAAATGGGGGAAGAAAGGCTTTCCTGCGAAGTATCAGGTGGCGGGAGCCACTCAGCTGCAGCCCACACTGCTCTGTCCATCCATGCAAGGCCTCCACCCAGGCGGGCCACCTCCAGGAGAGGAGGCGCTGCTCCCCGACATGTCCCTTCAGGAACAGAGAGCCTACAGTGACTGAGTGCCCAGCCTCAGGAGGGGAGGGAGGCTGGGCAGATCACTGCCCTGGCAGTTTTCCAGGGCTGACGGGAAAGGGGTATGACCTCCCGAGGCACTTCCCCTGGGTCCCTTTGACCATCCACAGGCTCCTTCACCCTCTGGCTTTTGTTTGGTTTGAGTGAGTGGGAGCCCCTGTAGGAGTTCGCAGGGAGGCCAGGTGCCCCTCAGCCATTCTCTTCATGACCTCAAAGCAGACCACTTCACCTGGTTTTCTGCAGGGCCCTTGACCATCAGAATGTCAGCATGGAGCGCTTTTAGTCCCGTCCCCTCTTCCGTCTTACAGAAGAAGAAGTGTAAGCACAGTGAGGGGAAGTGGTTTGCTGTAAGTCATAAAGACAATGGCCAAGGTGTACTCCACTCTCCTGACTCCCAGTCTAGCTCCTTCTACCTCCCTACCTGGCCACTTCAGAACCACACACACACACACATCCTTTAGCACATGGGCAGAGAAGCAGCAGACACAGGATGGCCGCAGGCTTAGAAGCCTTCCCCTGCAGTTCCAGAAGCCAGGACCACAGCTCAGGTTTCCTAACAGGCCACACTCTGGCCTGATATCTTCCTGAGCTCCTGGGTGCTGCTCCCTGATTAAAGGACAAAGCGAAGGCCCTCACTGACATCTAGCTTCAGCCCAGCCCTGTGCGGTCTCTCTGGCCTTTTAACCTCAGAGGGGTCACTGGGCCTGCAGGACCCATGGAGTCCTCAGTTTATGCAAGAACCAAAGCAGTGTATCTTTATTTCTGCCTGTGGTAGGGAAAATGTAACACAATTTAGTAGGAGGTATCTTAGAGGTAAGTAATGGTTATATCATTTTATGAAAGCCCATCTTTTCTAAGTGTGTATACATTTTTTTGTGAATCTGTACCCTTTTCTCACAGGGTTATTGTGAAAGTTAACAATAATACAGGAATGTGCCTAATACGTAGATGGTGTGCAACAAATGTTTGCAATAGTGTTCTTTAGAAGAACACATTTTTATATTTCATCCTTAAATGAAATTGAGTTGATTCTAGTTTATATACTCCTTGGTTATTTTTCCAATGAATTGATAGTCCTCAAAAGGTTTTAAACTCCTCATTCTACCTAGAGGGGAGGTGGAGGAGTGAGAGGGCAGGGGCCCAGGAATCGTTGGGAGCATGTGCGAGCCCCCAGAGCTGGCTTTTGGCACTTTGGGGCCTTTAGATCTAACTCTAGCCTTTTGATCAAATCATTTAGGATTTCAGAGTTCTGGCAATAGTAGTAGTGATATATTCATATACTGCTTTACAGTTATCTCTGGTGATCCTCATAAAAGCTCTATCTATGAGATAGCAAGAAAGGTATTATCTACTTTTTATAACTATGAAAACCAGAGTTTAAAAGATGCCACAGAAAGAAGCAGGCTCAAGACCCAGGTTTTCTGGTGTCCTATCCAGAGTGAAATGAGTCTCTGGAACTCTGGGTCACAGGGTCCCACAAAGGGCTCCTGGGAGACTAGGAGAGTCAGTGGTTACCCAAACTTCTCTAGTAACCTGGTTACAAAAAGGCTACAGTGTTGGAATCTGTGGGAGGGAAAAAACCTGAACAAGGGTCATCAGAGCTCAGAAATCCCTTAAGTAGACTTGTTTCCTAATTTGGCCAGAGCAGGATTATACAAGAACCAATATCAACTGCCTTTATCTAAGTTAGAGTATCTCCTCAGAGTTTTCGAGTAACTGCACCTTCACAATGCTACCTGAATGAGTAATTTTTACTCGAGATGAACTATTTGAGTTTGTTTTCAATAACTTAACATCAGCAGGAGAGAAGGAGGGAGCTGAGTCCACGGGCGTAGCCATGAAGCTCTCCTGTCTCTGATTTCACTGTTGCCCAGGGACGTGGTCCGGGGAACGGCCATTTCCAGGACAAGAAATTCAAGTTTGGAGAGGGGCCAAAGTCATGTTTGGCCTTGAGGAGCCAAGCCAAGGCCCTGAGTCACCCCAGGGGAAGGACCACACCCGCTTACCCATTCATTCTTGCTTTTCAGTCATTTCTTCCTTTCAGCAAACATTTGTTGAGTATCTGCTCTCTCCTGGAGCTGGCGTTTGGTGCAGAGGTGGAGAGTAAGGCTTAGCTGCTATTCTCAGGGCACAGCCTCGGGTCTGGAGGTCTGAGCTTTGGAGCTACTTAAGTGGGAAGCAACTGGAAAGGGGAAGATTTAGGCGTTAGTGGTTCCAAATGGCTCAGTGTCCCCTTGGGCCCACGTTATTGCGGTTCTATGGCTTCTCAGAACAGCTACCTAAGTGGGTGACTTAGGAGGTAGGCACAGCGGGAGGTGGGCCATTTCCAATCCCAAGGCCATTCCTCAGCTTTCAGAGCAGGACACTCGGAGTTCGACCCCTGGTGAAGGCAGTCTCACAGGAGAGGCTTCTCTGCTGTGCCTATTTCTCTTTTCAGGCCCAGGTTCATATTTCCGGAACCAACGGAGTATGTCTCTTGGAAACCAGCTTGGTTCTCAGGGCAGAAATGGAGAGAGAAGCACCATAAAAGGAAACAAGGAGGGAGCAACCGCCCCCAGAGCATTGATCTCCACTAGGATTTTCCCCAAAGACCATACTCCCAAGTATTTCTTTGCATATGCTTTCCACAGATGTATATGTTTAAATCTCTCGTCTACATCTGCCAGATGAATTGTGCCAAAATACCATTTCACAGTTTTGAAGAACTTTCATGGTTCTGTAGAGCCTATAGGCCAGTTTCAGACATTCAGGACCCAGCCCAATCTAGCTTCTAACCCCTTCTTCCCTGTGCATTCAAGTCAAGACGTTTGTTGACTACTGTGCAGGCTCTGAGATACTCACAGGGAGAGATTTTTCCCTATGAAATTGAGCATTGCATTTATCCTCAAGGTAACAGGGGGACCTCTGTGTGACCTTACACTGGGTTTCATTTCCTGATGGCTCTCTAGGCATGCTCTGTGACCCCAGCAAGTCTCTTTCTCTTTTTCTCTCCTTTCCTGTCCTGTCTCCCCACATCCTCCATTCTTCCCTTGCCGTATATTCATCTGTGTTTACATCTCAGGTGTCTTGACCCAGTGGTGCACCCCATGAAATTTCTGCTCACCTAAGACGGCACTACACAGGTGGCCTCTGAGGGGCCTCCCTCCTCCCTGGGACCTGGTGGGCCACATGAGACTGGGGTGCCCTCTTGTGGTAAAAAATACTCACCAGTCTCCCACAGATATTTTTCCCTTTTGATCTTCCAGGAGGAACTCCAGGGTCCATTTGTTCTGGATTGTCTAGATGCCTTTGTTCTGGCTAGTGCTCTCAGAGGCAGGGTTGGCAGTCAATCTCAAACATTTATGGAACACCTACTGGAATTGTATATAGTCTATATTCTAGATAGCCAGTCCCTGCCTTGGCACTGGGGATACAAAAGTGAATATGAGGCCTCAAGAAATTTGATTCAATCCCGAGTTCACAGATGAAGAAGCCTTAAGCCTTGGCCCTAAGAGACAAAGAGATGTACCCAAGGTCATTTGGTTATGCAGAATTGACATAAAACTCAGGAGTCCTGACTCACTGTTTCTTAGAAGATCAAGTCAGTTACCTGTATGCCCTTCTGTCTCACAAATTAAACTCCCAGACTTAAGAGTTTAAGAATCAACTTACTAAAAATAAGTTGATATTTTCAGAGCTTACATGTCTAATTTTTCACATCTGGGAGACTTTACCCACTGGAATGGCAGAGATAGAGCTCCCTGGGAGCCCAGATTTGGACTGTTCCTTTTTAGTGCACTGTTCCCAGGTATCACACTGTCAGTTAGCACTACCGGGCATTGATCTCATCTGTGTAAGCCTTGCTGGTCCCTGCCAGACTAGAATTTCCTTTAGGGCATAGGTCCTGCCATCATATACTTACCATCATGTCTAGGGCACCTGGTGGAACCTAACACATGCCTGCTAACTGGTTACTTCATTTTTGAAATACATTGCAGGCAAATCTCTTCTCTAGACATGTGTCTTCATGGGAATGCAACCTCGATGGAGGGTCCCACCCTGTGAAAGAACTATCCGAAGGTGCAATAGCTTTTACAGGCAATGACTTTCTTGCCCGCCAAAGTCAAGTATACGCTGGACAATGCTTAGTGAGGATGTTCTAGAGGCAAGTCAGACATGGCTGACTGGTTGGCCTCTTTTTGACCTCGCTCTCTGTCATGAAATACTGGCCTTCATGTGGAGGCAGGGGTGATGGGACTGAGGGAGGCAGCCTGGGTTACTGGGTGGCAGACCTCATGCCCCACTGAAAGGAGCAATGGCTTCTCAGCCCTGTTGAGCTGCTTCTCAGCAGGATAGGGGCCCTATGTGGCTTGATATTTTTACTTTTCAAGAGAAACTGGACATTCAGATTTTAATGTGAAAGTTCCTGATTTTGCATGTTGACAACTAACCAAAAAATTTAAGGACCATTGCATGGGCTAAAGCATGCCCGTGTGCTGTTAGTTTGCAACTCAAAGATTCCTTCTAATTTTCTCTCTGTACAGTGAGTCTGGAGACAGAGACTGCCACAAGTGCTCGATTACCCCCAACCCATGTGTATGGCTCCCTCCTCTCTCTCCTTTGTTCCGTTTCTTTTTCTGCAGAAGCAGATTTGGCCATCTTCCCCTCACCTGCATCAATCCCAATTTCCCCATGAAGAAACCAGAATGTATCGGCAATGCATCCAGAAGCCACCAGGGGGCAGGGTTGGGTGCCAAAACAATTAGTTTGGGCTGGCAGAGGAGTGAGAATTATCACCCTCTGCCAAGTTTGAATCCAGATTTGGGAGTTCAGGAAGGCACCTGGTGTCTCTGGTGGTGCAGTGTGGCTCACCATTCCCTGCCTCACCTTCCAGTGGGTGCCATCGCCTCACCTCTGGATGAGAGGAGCAATGTTTTCTACCTGGACTTCCTGCCCTAAACTCCTCCACATCCCATCACACACACACACCTCTCTCATGTCCCCCAACCACCCAGCTATCACTGATGATCTGCCTAAACTCACTTTCCACAGACCTTTCAAGAGCCTTCAATGGCTCATTCATCACATACAGCTTTTCAGAAGTCCAGTGTAAAGACGCTGATCCCTGGCAGGCAAAGGAGAATGGGATGGGAGAAACTTTTCTGTCATCTCATTTGTAATCATAAGGCCAAGCCTTGTTATTCCAACTTCATAGATGAAGAGATTGAAGCACACAGAGAAAAGTGACCAGCCATAAAGCAGAACTCATATATTTTCTGTCCTTGCTAGATAGTGTGAGGGGTATAAAAACTTGATAATATGGTCCCCATCTTCAAAGAGACTACATCTCATTAGGAAAACATTAGACGTATGTAAAAAGGTAACTAACCCCCAGTAGCTTCCAAATGGATAGTACAGGCAATAATAACATCAGGAACCCAGAGACATCCCTGGATCTACAGGGTCGGGAAAGTCTTTGCAAAGGCAGTAGTGGTCTTTGCACTTGGGCATGGGTAACCCTGGAGATACGAAAAGGCTTTTCTGAAGGTAGGTGGCAAAGTTATGTTGAAGGGAGTCAATTTCCAGAACACATCTTCAGCAGGTACTATTCTATGCGTGAAAATGCCTCTCCTCCCTTCATTTTCACAATTTCTCGTCTCTACTTTACAAAAGAAAGATGTGGTATTCATGGGTGCTGCTCACCCATTTTCCCTGTTCTCTTCCTTCCAGGTACTTTCCCACCTTTTAGAAGTTAGGTGTGAGCATATGACTTCCTCTAGCTAATGAAGTATGAGCAAAAATGTGTCTTTTCCAGGTAGAAGCATTTAAGGACCAGTGTATGATTCTCCTTCTTCTCTCTGCTATGGTGACTGATGACATTTCAGATGGTGGAGACTGGATTCCTGGGTGATGATGGCATGGATCAGAACCTCCAACTGTATATGTTGATTATACCTCAATTAAAAAAAAATAAGAAAAGAAAAACCTCCAACTGATCTGCAATGGACATGAATCTTGAGTTGGGGCTAAGATTTTGAGTTTGCTTGTTAGTATAGCATAACTTAGTTTAGACTACACATAGACTTACTTCTCACCCATCCTAAATCTGACTTTGCTATGTCACCTTGGTGTGTAAAAATCTCTGGGTCCCCAAACAAACACTTTTAAATAGTGACTTCAATATGGAGAAAGTGAATGACTCTAAAGGACAGGGTAATATATCCATTTGAAAATCAAAGATTTCCCAATATTTTGCTTTCAACGATTTAAGGAGGTAAAACAAATTCATTTGTCACCCGCTGGATGATTAGGTGGTACGAGTGACTGCCAGAACTTCTTCCATTCCTGTGTACTTATTTATGTGAGCAAGATTTCGCAGGATTACCATCTATAAAAATGAAATGTGGAAATAAAATTAATGCTGATCACTGTCTCATTCCAGCAAGTACACATCTATCTCAACGAGTTGTATTTCCTATAAAAATTTACTTCTAGTGTTTAATAATTCTCTATCAACATTTGCAAAATGTTTATGTTGTTTTGACAAACAGTGAACTAATAATTATTGTAACGATAGGTCAATCCAGAAGAAAGTTTTAAACTCCAGAACCTATGGACACAAAAAATTTTTAAAAATACAATTTTAATTTATATATATTTTTATGGCAAGTATGGTTTGATGATAAATAAAATATTTCCAAGCATAATTTTATATTACACTAGGATAGCATTATGTGAGGGAAGTGGAAAGAAAATATGAATTCAACAAGAAAACGCAATGGTGTAAATTTTTCTCTGTTGAAGAAGAGCTTGCTTATGTATTTTGCAAATGGTGGTGAATGAAGGGTATCAAATTTCTGTGATTCCACCTGATACATTTAATTAAGTTATATTTTAAAATGTTAATATTTTTGATACACCAGAAATCATATCCTCTGCAACTCTTTGAACCTGGTTAGAATTTTTTTTTTTAATTTAAAAATTTTGGTCTATGGCCATGCTACCCTGAACGAGCCCAATCCCATCTGATCTCGGAAGCTAAGCAGGGTTGGGCCTGGTTAGTACTTAGATGGGAGATCGCCTAGGAAGACCAGGTACTGTAGGCATAAAAAATAAAAAATAAATAAAATTAAATCTGGGTTCTCACTGCCCACTTAGGTAGACTGGTAGAGAGCTGTCACAAAAGGAGTTTCAAGAGAATGTGGTTTTTAAAAGACAGCTTTATTGAGGGTCACATCATTTAAAATTTTGTTTAGCGTGTGCCTGAGCTAAATTATTGAAAGACTACTGCCTTGGATGGGCTAGATTTGGTTTGGTAGAGGAAGAGAAGAAAGGCATTCTGGGTAGGAAGAAGAGGAGAGAGAAAAGATATGGAAGTGGAAATAGGGAATGTTTAGGGAACTGAAGGTAGACCAGTTCAAGGTGGGCAGGTAAATAAGGGTGAGTAAGAATTACTAGGCTAAGGCATTTCTGCTTTGTATTAGTTTTAACTATGTAAGTTATGTATGATTACAATCTCCTTGTAAAAATGTAAAACTTTATGGATAGGCTTGGGACCATGACCTCCATTTTTGGTCTCCTCCCCATCTTCCCAGAGGTGACCTTGATTTCAGTGCTAGCTCCTTCATATATGTCCGTATGTATTCACATGCATACGTTGCAGGTCTCTACATGAGAAGACACCTAGGCTAAGGAGTTTCAGCTTTATCACAGGGTCATTAGCAACCCCAGGCTGGGGGTGAGCTGGGGATCCCTCCAAGACAGTTCTCCTTTATCTTTCGTACCTGGGATTTGCTGAGAAAATGAAAGTTGTGATTTGGGGGTGAGGAAAGGAGTGGAGTGCAATATTGGTACAAAGCCTGTGACATGGTATTGTCAGAATGTGGCATTAAGCACCATGCCACTGGAAGGTGGCAAGGATGGTGCAGAAAAGATGATGGGAGGACACTCAATCTCATCTTTATTGCTGAGTATACCTGCTTGAATAGAAATATTCTCTTTAGACAGGTGGCCCTCCTGGTTTCTTTGATGTCATCACTTTGATAGAAACAAGGGCACAGAAAGACATGTAATAATCACGTAAATCTGATGAGCAACAGTAGCTGATGCTTAGACTCAGTGTCGACAAGGGAGAGTGGTGGAGACTGTGGCAAGATGGACGACCCAAGCTCTTTTTTTTTAATTTTTTTTTTTTTTTTTTAACTTCCTCCTCCTCTTGGTCACTCACTCCTCACTTCCCCCAGCTCTTTCTAAAGGGAGCAATCTTATTCAGCCTAATCAACTGCTGTCTTGGCAGGGGTGATAGTATCAATGTTAGCCATATCTTCTGATTTTTCAAGAAACTACAGGAATTGGGATTTTTGTGTGAAATCTCTCAATATTGGCTCAAAATTTTCTTAAGTACTGTGCTGACCAAGTGAGGCATGTGTCTGCAGGATGCATGTGGCTGCTAGTTTGTGATCTCCACTTTAAGGCTTCTTGCCTGAAGGCAGAACACTGTACCATAGCTTTCTGTGCCCTTGTTTCTACCATGCTGTTTGGCTCTCAGGTCTATGTGGTTATGAAGGATTCTGGGTTTCTTAGAGAGATGCTATGGGAATAGTTGACTTCCCTTCTCATGTCCGGTTCCCACCCGCTTTCCAACATCTAGCTGGTAATAGAGCTGTGCCAGAAAGCTGGGAGTTTTGCAGAAGGCTCCAGAAGCATCCTTGTAAATCCAGGAAGTCAGCCAATCTAGATTCGCTAGAAGCCAAGACTCCTCCAGGGAGTCTTGGCCCCCAGTGTCCTTCTCTCAGGCGTTGGGGCGGGTTCATATGCCTCTCCCAAGGCGGAACCCAGTGGGAACATAGACTGGTGACTGTTTCTCAAAGGGCTTTGTCCTGTGACTACAGCCAAGCAAGGCAGTCAGACACAAATGAAAACACACATACACACACTGTCCCCAGCAACTCCAAGACCTTTTCCCACACAGTCCCAGGATGGCCGGAAGGGCAGCTGGTCATGGGAACGGACCTGAGGCCCCCTCCCCCGTGGAAGCTCCACCCTGCTCCATTTACTCCTGGCCTCGCAACCCGGCCGCCTCTACCCGCCTCCACCTTCCAAGGGAAGGAAATAGCTGAACAATGCGGCAGATCAGAGGACGGGCAGCGAGCCCAGGGCCCAGTCCTTGGCAGGCTGTGGGCCCTGACCCTAGTCCCACAGCACCCATCCCTCTCAGTTGGCTTCTCTGAAGGCTGGCCTTCCTCGGACCTTTCTCCCTACCTTCTTGCCATCCCTACGGAACTTAAGATGGCGGACAACTTTCCCCATTTCCTAGGTTTGTCCCTTCCCCCTGTGTAGCAGCCAGAGGAGAGTCCACTCCCACCTGGGTGTAATTCCTAGAACGAGGGGCTGAAACCAGGCTTTCATGGTTGGAGGTTTTGGCCACTGGGAGTGGGTGGGAAGAAAGAGTCATTTTTTTCTCTATAGTTTTTCTCCAGAGGGGAAAGCAAGTCCTAAAAATGTGGACAATGCTGGAACAGAGCACTTCAGCCCTGAGGTCTCGTTCTGTCTTCTGGAAAGAGCCATTTTGGCCTGGGCAGGTGGGGATGGAAGTGCTCACAGGCCTGTGGGCCGTGGTCAGAGGAACAGAAAGGAATCGCTAGCCATTTCCAGTTTCTTGGGGCTGGGAAGTTGGTGGGAACCACCACTTTTGTTTTTCCTGTTTGTCTAAATTAATGTTGTGCCCAGGCCCGGAACCCCACACCCCGGGCAGTCCTGCCCTTTGCTCGCTCTCCTTTCCAGTGCTTTCAACTGCCTCGCCTTCCGCCAGGCATTTCCTGTCTGGGGAGCCCAGGGGCAGGGCTCCTCACAAATCTGCCACCTCTAAAAGCCAGTCTCCCCTTTTCTCCCTGGATCCTGACTCAGGGAGCGGGTAATGGGATGGAAACTAGAGGGAGCTCACTGGATAGGTGACAACAGGCCGAGTCTTATACCCTTCTCCTTGCCTCGCCCACTGCGGTTCCAGCACATGGGTGAGATGGGTCCTGAAAACCAGCGGTCCCCAACCTTCTTGGCACCAGTGACCAGTGCTCCTATGAGAATCTACTGCCGGATGATCTGAGGTGGAGCTGAGGTGGTGATGCTAGTGCTGGGGAGCGGCTGCAAATACAGATGAAGCTTCGCTTGCTCCTTGGCCACTCTCACCTCCTGCTGTGCAGCCTGGTTCCCAACAGGCCACTGACCAGTACCAGTCCACACCCAGGGGTTGGGGACCCCTGCTGAAAACCAATATTCCCTTAATGTTTGGTTTCACCCCTTAAGTGATTTCTGCCGCTGGGTAGCTTGACCATATACAAGTGGCCACTTGGAATCCTAAAAAGTTTTGAGAGCAAGATAGAGCCCTCCAGAGCCTGCTCCCAACCTCAAAATTTAGGTGCAAAATTGGGCACGAAGAGCACATGTGCTTTGCCCAAGATCAACAACCAGTAAAAGGGAGAGAATTGGGACTTTCAGGTTTTCTGACTCTTAGGTCATGCCCTTCTGTAACCTTCTACAATCTCCAAAGGCAGCTTTAGCATAACCCTGGGAGGGAACAGAAGAAAACAACGCCTGTCTCTCGGTGTCCTGATCTTGCTTGGGCCTTTTAAAACCTTTGTTTTTATCTCTCTTTTTTTCCTTTTTTTTTTTTTCAGTGCCTCAGGCTCCATTTAAACCTTGAAAAGGTGGTACTTGAATTGTCTTTGTTCTTATAAAGAAACTGATGTGAATTCTTCTATACTCCTACACTCACGGTCTGAGTAACCCACTTCTGCACTAATTTCCGTCTGCATTTGTTTCATACATGTAAGTCATGTCTCTCCAACTCTACTTTAAGCTTTCTCACTTCAGAAAATATTCATTGAATTTTACTACAGTAAAAATACCCATTGAGAGTCTACTATGGCCAAGGCCCTTTGCTTCTCACCCTCATGAAACTTTTAGTCTAAGGGGGGAAAGACACTATGAACCAAGAAACAACCGACTGATTACAGATGGGACAGTTGCTGTGAAGGACATGCTCAGGGTATAGCAATGCCCCCAGGGGCTCTCCGAGGAGGTGGCTTTTAGGTGAGATCTCAAGGATGGTGAGCCAGCCTCATAAAAATCTGGAAGGAGCATGGTCCAGACCAAGAGAATAGTAGGAATAAATGCCTTGAGGCAAAAAGCAGCTTGTCATGTTCGAGACCCTGAAAAGGAGGCAGAGTCGCTCCCGGAAAGAGAGGGAAACAGGATGCAGTGGGAGGGCTTGGATCCTGCAGGGTCACGTGTGCAGGAGAGGTGAGGAGTTTGGATTTTATTACAAGTGAGGTAGGGAGCCATTGGAAGATTCAAAGTACAATAGTAATATAATCAATATTTTTAAAATACTTAAAATATTAATTACCCTGGCAGTTTTGAGAGGAATGGATTGGAAGAGGGCAAAAAAGGAGACAAGGAGACCATTAGGAGGCTACAGTAATCTGAGCAAAAGATGGCGGTGGATTGGTTCAGGATGGAATAGATACAGAATAAATATATCGATTTTGGAGACAGAAATGAAAGGACTTGTTATGATAGGTTGGATTAGAAGGGAGGAGGGGTGAGGGGAAAAGAAGGATTCTAACACCACCTAGGTACCTGCCTGAGCAGCAGATGGTGGTTGGGCTATTTATGGAGTTAGGAAAGATAGAGAAGCCTAAGGAAGGTTAGAGGGAGCAGGTGGATCAAGGGTTTGGGCACGTGAGGTTAGAGCCATTTAACAGAGATGCCAGGCCGGCTTTGTCGTATGTCATGTCACATGGCATGTATGTCTATAGCTGAAAGGAAGATTCTAGACTAGAGATATGGATTTGGGAACCATCAGACCGTGGATGGTATTTGAATTCATAGGAATGAATGAGCTCATCTTGGGATATAGAGAAGAGGCTCCAGGACTGGAGCCTGGAGAAATCCAACACTTAGAGGGCAGGTAGAGTTGGTGAAACTGGAAAAAGACATTGAGAAGAAGCAGCCAGAGGGCGCTCAGGAGAGGACAGTGTCATTGAAGAGAAGAGAGGAGAGTGTCCCAAGAGGAAAGGGGTGGTCAACTCTGTTAAACATTCCCAAAGCCAAGTGGTAGGACAGAAAGCTGACTCTGGACCAGCGGTAACCTAGACATGGGCAGCCTGTGTGGGGTGGTGGGGTGGATGTTAGATTAATGTGGTTTAAGATTTGGTGGTGGTGTTGCTATTGTTGTTTTGTTTTTTAAATTTTAGTATGGAAAATGCCAAACATACATTAAAGTTAAAAGCATGATTCAACAATCATCAACTCATAGCTACTGGTTTCATCCATACCCTCTCCCAGTTGGTTTTTTTGGAGCTAATCTCAGGCATATCATTTCATTCATAAATATTTCAGTGTATCACTAAAAGATAAGGATTCTTTTTTAAACAATCAGGCCTAAAAAAACCTAATAATTATTTCTCTTTTAAAAATTGAGGCATAATTGACATATAACATTGTATTAGTTTTAGTTATACAACATAATGCTTCAATATATGTATATATTGTGAAATATTTACCAGAATAAGTTCAGTTAACATCCATCAATGCATAGTTACAATTTTTTTCTTGTAATAAGAACTTTTAAGATCTATTCTTAAGAATTTCAAATATACAATACCATATCGTTAACTATAGTCACCATGCTATATGTTACGTCTCAAAAAGACTTGTTTATCTTATAACTGGACGTCTGTACCTTTCGACTACCTCACTCATTTTTCCCATCCTCCATAATAATTATTTCTCCATATCATTAAATCAGTGTTCAAATTTCCCTAATATATATATTTACAGTTTGTTTCTTTGAATCACCATCCAAAAAGTACCACTAGTTATATTTGGTGGATAAGTCTCTTAAATCTGTTTGAATCTACAGATTCCCACCCCACACCCTTTTTGGTGAAGAGAAATTTTTGTTGTTTAGAAATTTCCTATCCTATTATATTCCTGTGGTGCCATTTAACAAATTGTTTTGTTTTCTTTTATTTTCTGTAAACTGTATTTCAGTATAAAGGATTGCTCTGGTTCAAGTTATCTTTTTTTTTTTTGTCTAGAATGGTGATGTATCCTTTCATCAGGAAGCCAGAACCTTCACCAGTCTCTCTCCTTTGTAACATTAACAGCTATTGGTGATCATGATCTCATTAAAGATTTGCAAAATAGTGATGTTCTGTTACTCCTTCTTCATTTATTACCTAATTGGTTACCTTGAGGCATATTTGTAAGAAAATCAGGTTGAATGCTTATTACTCTGACCAGTTTTCAGAACAATTATCTCACATCAACAACTGTATTAACCTGAAGTACAGTTCACATAAGAAAGGCAAGTTAAATGCTTGACTTGATTCTCTCCCTTCATTTACCAGTTTTCAGAAAAATGAGGTGGTTCCCTCGAATTCTCTAAAGGTGATCAGTAATGTTTCTGCTGTTCTTTTATTTCTCCCCACCCCCTCTCTCTGAGCATCAGTACGCACTCATGAATATTATCGTAATAAATTAGCTTTTATCAGATCTTTTCTAGAGAGATTTTTATACAGAGAGAAGTGGGACTGGATTTACATTTATGGAACATATTCTAGAAACTCAGCTAGGTGCTTTCATATACACTATTTTATTTAATGTCCATGGCAGTCTTGGAGGGCGAGTGTCATGGCCCCTGTTTTTCACTGAAGAGGAAACAGGACCTCAGTAGCCTTGTAACTAGTCCAAAGTTATATAGTCAGCTAGTGGCCAAGCTCAGATTTGTCTGAACCACATGGCACCATATAGCTTCTTTGGATGAGATCCTACAGACATTGAGTCCCTAAATAGGGTCCACTGATCGCCCCTCCAGCATTCATCTTATCTCTTGTCATAGTCTCCTCATAGTTACCTGTTTTTGTTCCCTTGAGTTTGTCACTCTCATACTTACTTGCAAGAGCAGTTCCTTGGGATTTAGAATACTCTTCTGCCCTAACTCATAGCTCCTTTTTGTTGTTGCTAAGTACCTTTTTATTATATTTATATATGTGATTTTTACCTAAGTGCAAAATTGCCACTATATATATTATTTTTTTTATTAAAAATTAAATTGAAAAATGCTAAGTTGTATCCCATGATATGGATACAAACACAGTTTGTTTAACCATTTACCTGGTGAAGGACATCTGGGCTGATTCCAATTTTTGGCTATTATGAATAAAGCTGCTATGAACACATGTGTACAAGTTTTTATGTGAACATAAGTTTTAATTTCTCTGGGATGAATGCCAAGGAGTGCAATTCCTGGGTCATCTGGTAATTGCATGGTTAGTTTTTAAGAAACTGCCAAACTTTTTCAGAATTGCTGTGTTATTATTTTTTAAGGATTGGAGAACACATTTGTATGAAGGGAAAGATTAGACTATAGGAGCCAGGTTCTGGAAAAATCTAGAGGGAATGGGCTCTAGTACATGCCTGGAGCACATAGCTCCTGTGGAGGGATTAGCTGGTCTTTGTCAGGGAGGGAGGAACTTCTCAGAGTACTAGGAAGGGAGAGATACAGGTGGGTGGAGAGGCAGATAGGTTTGCAAGTTGTGTTAGGGATGAGAGAAAGCTTCTCTTTGCTTCTATTTCTTCAGTAACATAATAGGCTAGAGTAATATTTATTTATCCAATCATCATGTTGTACACCTAAAACTAATATGATGTTGTATGTCAATTATGTCTCAATAAAACTGGGAAAAAAAACATAAGAGGCTAGGTCATCAGCTAAGATGAGGGGTAGAGGTTGTGCAGAGAGAGAATAGGTATATAAATCATCTTAGAGAGTGGAAAAACAAACTTATTAGAGAAATGCAGTGGGAATTCGCAGGCAGTGCTGAGAGCCCATTCGAGGATCATGAACACGAAGGGAAGATAATCTGCCTGGCAGTGTGATTTTGCTCTAGCAAAAGCACTGAGAAGGCAGATGGTAGATTTATCCAGAGTAGAAGTTTTGCCAGACAAGCATCAAGGGAGGAGATGGGGCAAGAGAGTGGTTATAGTGATGGCTGATGGAAATGAAGCTAAAAGGAAGGACCATGAAAACTGGGGCCAATGAATGGTAAGAAATTAGTGAGCTCGAAGGATCAGAGCTCATGAGAAAGGTCAAAGAATGACTGAGGGAGGCTAAATTAAGGAAGACGTTGTGGTCAGAGAGTCTACATTGGAAGTGGTATGTTTTTGGTGAAAACAAAATTGAGGGTGTGACTACTGGAGTGGGCAGCTGCTGTGGACTGTGGAAAATATCACTGGAGATGAGGAGGTCAAGAAAGTGAGAGGAGAGGAGGTTTGGGGAGCTGGGAGTAAGGGGTGAAGGGTTAAAGAAGTACAAATTAGTAGTTGATAGAAGGTCATGGGGATGGGGAGCATGGCATAGGGAATGCAGTCGGCATTTATGAAATGGCTAGGCGGAGAGCCAGAGGAGAGAAAGCAATCAGGGGGATCGCTTCATAAACTATATAAATGTCTAACCAATGTACTGTGTACTTGAAACTAATAATAAAATAAATTCTTTTTAAAAAAAGCGAGAGGATGATGTTGGAGAGGGCATCACATGGATGCTAAGCTCACCAAATAAAACAAAATTTAGGATGGAAAGAGAGGCAGTGAGCCAAGAGCCCAAACTGGGATTTTGTAGGAAGGAGGGGAAGCACTGTAGGATGGAAGGGTTTAGAAATGGGATTGGGGTTTGGAGAGAAATAGACGGATCCACTTCCTGACCTTGAGGTATCTGAGAATGAGAGGAAAATGGCATTCACCTAAGAGGGCTGCTAAAGAAGCAGTGTCTGTAGGGGATAGCCAGGTTAGAGGTCGGGCAGCTCGTTGAGAAAAAGCAGAGATGAAGGCAGCACGTTGAGAAAAAGCTGAGGCTATGGAAGGGTCTGCTCATCACAGGTCGCAGAGGGCACAAGGAAGGATGTGGCTGGGGCAGGGAGCTGGGAGCAAGGCACACATGTTACCAGTGAGAGGACAAAAATGGAGGTGATAATGGATAAATCAGAGCTTGAACCTGTGGTGATGACTAAATAGGGATAGAGGAATGATGTGATATAGCGCTGTCCAGAACTTTCTGTGTTGGTAGAAAATCTATACTGTGCAATACTGTAACCACTAGCCACACATAGCTAGTAAGCACATGAAGTATGGCTAATGAGACTGAGGAACTGAATTTTTAACTTTATTTCATTTTAATTAATTTACATTTATATAGCCAAATATGGCTAGTGGCTATCATATTGGACAGCACAGGTTAGATGAAGGTGGGCTCCTCATTTTTGTGAACTTTTCATTTGCTTGTAGGGTGACCATCAGGGTGGTCACTCCTTCAAACAGCAAGAGACCTTCTCACTCCTCTACCATGTGAGTCTAGACAAAGCACAGGATCAGGTAACTCTGGGTTCCAATTCTAACTCTACTACTTACTAGCTTTGAATTAGAGCAAATTAATTAATTTACCTGGTACATACATATAGGCCCTTAATAAATACTAGTTGGCAAAATCTCCCTGAAATTTCATTCTTTTCATTTGTAAAATGGAAGTGAAATTTCATTCTTTTCATTTGTAAAATCTCCCTGAAATTTCATTCTTTTCATTTGTAAAAATTAGTGCTTTAGCATGATGCTCAGTAAGTGGTCACTAATACTCATACTTCGTTCTCAGTATTTGCTGATTGATTGGCCAAAAACTGTCCTTCAGGCCAAAAGATTACTAGTCCAGGGATGGGATGGCATAAATGAGTCATCACAGCTGCCTTCGAGGGCCAAGAAAATTACCCAAGTCTTTGAAACTATGAGATGGTGTGCAACAGTGCTGGGTTTAATTGTTCCATTCTGCTATGTACTAATTTAAGAACATATCTATCTTGAACTTAGAAGAGCAGGTAGGGATAGCCCAAGGGACAAGGTGGAAGATCTAAAGTGAGCCAGAGCATGGGACTGGCCTTGCTTAAATATCTAGTAATAATCTGGGCTGCTCCGGTATCATTTACTACTTCCATTTTTGCTGAAAAAGCCTTAGTTTGGCAACTCCAAATTTTCTTCCATTCCTTCGTCCCCATCATCTAAAAACCAAAAGCATGTTGTTTGTCAAGTAGAGTAATGGTGTCCTGAGATGGTTCTAATGTGGGACATTTGTGATTTGGGGCTATTATGAACTGGGGGTTATAGTGACCTCTGATTTGGAGTGATTATGATCACCCTTTCAGTGAAGATGTTCCTAATTCCCTAGTTACGTGCTCTGTGGTCTCCCTCAGATTGAGCATTTACCTCATGTTGTGATGGCCTCTCTGTGTCTCCCCCTGACTAGATTGTGACATCTGACATACAGGGACTTTTCTTAGTTGATCATTGAGTATTCCTGGACTCATGCCTGGAGCACATAGTAAGTAGCTGCTCAATAATTATTTGTTGAATAAATGAATGAGATTTGAGGTGACAGTGCTCCATTGTGATCTAAGATAATGTGAACTTTCTTGTTTGCAATCTGGATTGGCTATGAATAGCGTCGGGAGCTTTGATGATTTTGTTGAAGCACTTCTGATTGTGGCCAGTAGTGATTGTTATCCGAGAGGTCCCTGCATTGGTGATTGTCACTGATCTGTGGTAAGGACCAGCTCGAGAATGGAGGTGACTATGAACTCTGAATAGAGGTGACTGTGAACTTGGAAGAGTGAATGGCGGTGACTGTGAACTCCTAACCTTGCGTGATTGTGATCTAAAGTGACTGTGAACGAATTAGTGATGGTGGCTTCCACCACTGCTGTCAGGTGATTGTGATCCTGACCTACAGAGATTTGGCTTCAGATAACCACCAGCCAGTGTCAAGCCTTGACCATTGACTTGAGATATGGCTTCAGGGTGCAGAGACCGTTATTCTCAGCTAACACTTGAGGTTATTGATCTGCATTATAAGCTGTGGTAAACGAGATCTGTGGGCCTGGACTCAGTCTACGAATGGCACTATGTGTCTAGGACTCTTAGAATTCAGATTTTGTTTTAATAAAATATCTTCCCAGGCCTTACAAATGACACAGCCGTGCGTGGCCCCATGCAAACAAGGAGTAGGGAAGGAGTCTAGGTTGAGTCAAAGCTCAGAAAACTCTAAATACAACGCACTTTTCCGGCAGCGTTGACACGGGGATGGCCACAACCTACCCACTAAACCGCTCCTCACCCCGACCCCCGCCCCACTCTCCGCTACCGGCCCTTGGTGCGCCTGCGCGGAGGCGGGGCGGTGTTTTGCCCTTTGTTGTGGGCCCCAGTTTCCCAGGACACCGCGCGGCTCTGGGGTGGGGCTATGCAGATAAGGCACTCGGGGGCGGGGCGGTTGCGGCGGCGTCGGCGGCGGCCGGGGAGGGTCAGTTGGAGGCAGGCGCTCGCTGAGGCAGGAGGAGGGCTCTGGGCTCGCGGCCTGACAGGGACTTAGCCCGCAGAGATCGGCCCCGCGCGCGCGCGACCCCACACCCACCCACTCATCCACCTACCCACTCCCTGCGCCGCCTCCTCCCACCCTGAGCAGAGCCGCCGAGGATGATAAACACCCAGGACAGGTAACGGCCCGGCCCAAGCTCCCCGCCCCCATCCTCCCCTCATCTGCTCCAGAGGGCTTCCTCCTCCACCAACCAGCCGGTCCCCGTCCCCCCAACGGGGCCCCATCCGCCCCGCACCGGCCCCCTTCCCCACTTCAGCCACCCCAGTCCGAGCCCCAGCCCCGCAACGGGGCCTCCTTCCGTCCTTTAGCCCCCTCCCGCCAGTCTGGCCCATCCCCCTCATCCGGGCCTCCTCCTCCTTTAAAGCCCCCACAAACCCGGACCCAATCTTCCAATCAAATCCCCATTTCCCTTCAGCTCTGCCGAACGGTGCCCATTCCCAAAGTGGGCTTTCTCCCTCATCCAGATTCTCCAAATTGTTTCCCATCTTGCCCAAATTTTTCTTTCCCTTTAATTCACTGAATCCTACCTTTTGCATCCCTTTTCTATTTCAAACTGCACCCTTCTACCAGACCCGTCTCTTATCACTGTCGCCCCCTCTATCCCAAGTCAGGCTCCATCCTTCAGTTCTCAGCTGGACCCATTACCCCTACTCGTCACCCTCCCCCACTCTCCTGAGGCCTAATAGTTTTTACAGTGATGACCAGCTCTCTTGGCCCCTCACTCCAGCTTCATCTTTTCCCTCCCTTCTTTCCTCGACATCCCTTAGGCCCCATTTTCCCTGTCTTCCAACCTCATTCCTTTTATTTCTCAAACCCTTTGGACTTGAATCCTATTTTTCATCCTATTCTCCTAATGGGGTTCCCTCCAACACTCTTGCCTGTTTAAACACACTCTCTCAACTGGAACTCATCTTTACTCTTACTCCTCCCATCTTAACTGAACCCGGCTCTTAGATCAGATCATTACATCACAGAGCTCAGCCCACCCTGGCTTCTGTTGAAGGCTTACCCTTTTCCCCTACCTCCATACAGTGATTCCATACTCTGGACATTGGGTCTTTGCAAGTTTCCTCCCTCAAAACCTGACCCTTGCCTTCCCCCATTAATTGGAGAGAAAGGCTGCATATCTTTCTAAAACAGCACCAGTGATTTTCTAAACTTATATCATATATACCTACCCCTGCCAAAACCAGGTAGAATTCATCATTCAGTTTTCCTTTCTGTCTCTCTTCTTTTTCTCCAAGGCAGCCCTTGTCCTCCATCTCTCCCTCAAATATACTCCATGTTTCTGCCCCAAACTCTTCTTTGAAACTGTTCCATAATTTCCTGATTTCCCACAAGTTTTAACTTCAGTTGCTTCTCATACATCAGAATGGCTTCCGTTTACAGGTTGAGTCTAATCATCTTCCTCTTTTTTTCCCTAGACTTGTTGCTGCCCCCTCCAAAATGACTCTGAAGCTCATTAGTTCCCCACACCAGACCCTTTGTCCCCAAGATTTGGCCTTATGGCCTCTTCCCCTCACTTGGGCCTCATTGTTTTGCAAGCAGATCCATTCCCTGCAAATCCTCCTTAAATTGTGCCTTTAATTGTCCAAAACTAGACTTTAGTTCCTCTTACAGACATTGCCTGCCTTATTGCTTTTCTTCACATAGGGCTCTACCACTCAAGGTTCCTCTCAAACTTAGGCTCCCTTTTTCTTACTAAAGTGATCTCTAATTTGCTATTTCTTACTCCTTTAGCAGCATCATTCTTAAGTAGTCCAGCTGGGTTTTCACCTTTTCTTGTATTTTAATGTTTCTCAACCCTAGCTGCACATTTGAAAAATCAATCATCTGGGCCTCACCTTCAAAGATCAGGTGTAACTGGCCTAGGTTGGGGCCTGGTTAATATTATAAATTTTTAAAGCTCCCCGGGTGATTCTTTCTGATGTGCAACCAGGGTTGAGAAACTGCTTCCCACCCCTATTCCCCGGAAGACCCTTTCCATCATATTCCTTTTCTCTACTGAAAAGGGCCTTGTCTTCAGGTACTGTTATCCCAGGTATTATCTAGAAATACCCAAGATACTTGCAACAGCCTTTTAAATTCTCCTTCCTTGAGTTACTCAGTTCTCAGCCATTAGCTGTTTTCATTCTCAGACTCTTATCTAGTCACTACCCTCTATTTCTTCCCTACATACAGAAAGAAAATTTACTCCTCATTTCTTGGTTATGGTCCTATTTGACTCATCACCCCACCTCCCAAACCTTCTTTACCTACAGTCCCATTCTGCTCCTGCATTTTCCTTTTCTGAGACTCTCCATGTCCATCCCCTTTTGCAGTCCCCTCTTTTATTCCATCTCCCCTAACCCAGCCCTTCTGGAGCTGAGGAGGTGGAGGTGGATATATACTTGGATGTTGCTGGATGCAAAATGTGTTACTTGCGGTAGAGAGAAGGCTGTGTGTGTTCCGAGGATAGACAGCAGGTAGGAGAGGGCAGGATGAAGTGTAGGGGTGGAGGAAAGCAGAGGAACCTACAGGAAAATCCATGAAAGGGATATGTGAGCTGGATTTTCTTTTCTATTTTTATGTTTTTGTCTTGGCAGTGAGGTTTGGAAGGTGATGTCGTCTCAGCAGGCATTCTCTGGAGTCCTAGAGACTGAGCAGGGCTAGGTGCCAAGTCCTTTGCAGGCTGAGCCTTGAGAGATGAGCACTTGAGACCAGCACATAAGGGTTTTCACTGACCGTGAGATTGAGACACCTGAGTTCTAGTTCTGGCTTAGCCAATGTGCTTACACGTAAAAAGAGGGGGTTGGGTTCGCTTAACTTGAAGATTTCTTCCAGCTTCCTAAGTGGCAAAACAGGCTTCTTGTCTCCAGGGCCCTTGCTTAGCCTGTTGGTAATTTGAGGGGCTTGGCTGTATGACAGGCAGGTGGAGGGAGGAGCCAGCTGGCCTGCCAGGGCCTGGGCGGGAGCAAGGCCTTGGATCTGGCTCTTCCACTTTGGCCTGGGGGTGGGGTGGTGTGTGCAGGGTGTCTAGTTTCTTTGAGTTATGGGGCAATCCTGTTTCCATAGCATGTTTCCCAGCCTTCTCTGGCCTGCCCCTAACTTTCTTAAAGGAATTCTGGAAGAGCCCTAACCAGGGATTCTGATAAGAGCCGGATGTTCTTCCCCCTCAGCGATCTTGGTGTTTTATATCCGCAGAGAGGGGAGCTGGCTGGGAGTTTAGCTCCCATTGGGTGGGGGATGGGCTTTCCAGCTTCCCTGGCTCCAGTGAAATACTCAAGAGGTGGAGGCTTGGTTTCCTGGAAGAAATAGTTGCAGAGGAGCCTGCAGTATGTTTTGAAAACAAGGCTCTTCCTTTCTAGTTTTGTTTCGATTGGTACCTGCAAAATGTCATAATTCCTGATGCTGGGGGAAAGAAGACACTAGTACAAGCATTTTTATTATAGTTTTTGAACATGAGGTTTAAATCCAAGGAAATCAAGCTTCATGGACTTTCTCTTCCTGGATTTGCGGGGACAGGAAGACAGTCTCTCTCTAGGTCTTGCTTAGTACCTGTGATAGTACAGTATGTGGAGAAGAGCTTGTCCCGGTTTGATATACATATTATAATCAGTCTTTGTCTGATGGGCTTTGAGGAGAAGCATTTGGTTCTATGGGGGCGTTTTCTAGGGGTGGGCAGGGCACAAGAGCACATCAGAGCTACCTTGAGCATCTTCACTGAATGGTTCTCTGGGTAATGGAATTTGTTTCTCCTCCAAAGAATTTGGTTTTGGTTATTCCTTATTTATTGACACTTGGCTCATTGGGTGTGAGGTGGTAGGGAGAGCAAGTTTTCCTATGATGTGCCTTCAAGGTCATCCCCTAGAGACTCCTAGTATTGTCAGGAATCCCCCCAAACTAGAGGTATGCTTCAGAAAGCAGTGTGAACTAATAATAGTTATTCCTCACTCTGCCAAGAAATCCAAATTTAGCCTCAGAACTGCTCAGAAATATAAAAAAGAGGACTGAGGAGTGGAATAGAGGGATGTTACATATGTGTGTTTCTAGAAAAAAAAAAGTGAGTAACTCATCTCCTTTTGAAACTATGTAGTGTTGATTCAAGTTGGTGCCATGATTCAGAAGGCTGTGAAGCCTAATTGAAAGCTATAGACCAGAAATGGCCAAGTAGGTGAGCAAGAATTTTGTTACTAGAAGTAAACAAAACAGGTAGTTTCCTGTTAGCAGCAGGAAATATATATGCTTTATATAAATAATACATATAAATGACTATATTTTTATATAGTTATAAAATCCCTTGTATAAAATAAGTCCTAAGAAAATATCCTAGGCCTTTGATACTATATAAACAGTGAAGTGATTCTATCCTGGGAAGAGAGGCTGGAACTGGGTGATGACTTTACAAACTAGACTGAGGTACTTAAAATGTAAACTTAAGGTCTTATTTTAAAGCATAGTTGCCTAGCTATCCACCAGCCTCTGATAGCATATGTAGTTGCGCCTATCTTTGGCAGAAGATGTACCAGTATCAGCAGTGTAATAATAGAAGTAAACCTCAAGAGCACAGATATTGTAGCTGCCAACCATCAGTGTGTTTCTTGTGGAGAATCAACCAAAACCCAGTTTTGCTTTCGGTCTGTGATTCAGGGTGGTGATGTCATTTTCTTTATAACTGTGTTTATTAGCAAGTAAACTCCCTTTGGCACACAGAACAACCCTAGTGAAATGACTTATGCCTGGCATATGACCAGGGCCCCTTTCTCATAAGGAAAGAGTTGCAGCTGGAAATCAGTCTCTGCACTCATACTAGAATGGAGGTGGCCATCACTTCTCACCTTTCTTCCTATTTCTTTTTAGCGAACTGTGACAGCAGTTCTGGATTGGTCCCTCTTTGTGTAGGGGCTAGTCATCAGAGACCTGCCCAGTCTCAGAGTCAGAGCTACTTGTGTGAGGGATGTCAGGGCACCCTAGAGTGTATTCTGTGAGGCAGGGCCAGAGACAGGAGTGGGTCAGAAGAGGGTGAAAGAGGGGAGTGAATGTAGAATGCTTCAGAATGTGGTTTTTATGACTTCTACTTGATCCACAAGGTAGATAATACCAAGGCCATCTGACCCTCCTCTGACATGTAATGGAAACCAGAGAAAGGGTACAGACTTAACAAACTCAGGCCACTGATTCAAGTGGAACATGATCAAAAGTATATGAAGGAGAATATGAATTCAAGTATTTGTTAGATGGCTGAATGGAACTTAGTCACAGAATTTTATATTAAATGTGTACTCTATGTAGCAGGCCGTGTTTTGAGCAAAGTAAATATAACAATTAAAACTGACCAAGTCAACTGAAAGTGATTTTTAACAGGAGATTCAAGAGATTTAAGGCTACTTCCTTTAAATAGTAAGCACCCTAGAGATTTAAAAACAGGATCTGAATGCTCAAAATTTGATTTACCAGCAACATTCCCCAGGAATACATTTGCTCCATACACTGCCTTACTGTAGCCAGTGTATGAAATTATAACCTGCTAGGGACATTTTAGACAACAGTCACAGAACGCTTTAAATTAGAGGCAGCAGGATGTGATATGTCAGTATCACTCATATGTGTCCTGAGGAGTGTTTCCAAGGGCATGTCTGATAACAGCTGAAAAAAGGCACTAACAGATCCACTCTAATCTCCCATCTCTCTTCTGAATTGACTTGGATACCTGACACCCTCATTTTGCAGCATGGTATATTTTATTCGCCAAAAGCAGGACCAGCTCACCTGGATGTTTGGGTTCAGTCTGATACATTTGATGCTCCATGATCAGCCAAGATCTTTTCAGCCTCTAGACAGCTTCTTAAATCATTCTTTTGGTGGGAGAGATTAAACCAGTCCTGCCCCTGCTCAGTGAGTGAGCAGGAAGTGAGGAAGGAGTGGAAAAAGCTGGGCATTGGAGCCAATAGAAACAAAACTGAACTGAATATGAAACTTAACCTGGTTTGGATACTGTGACAGGAAGACTTGTGTTTAGAAGCCACTTTTCTTGTGCTTAAGTTCTTCCAGGATTCGCTTTTCCTAGAGGTTGGTGGCATACTTTGCCACAATACAATTTGAACACAAGTCAATACAAGGAGAGAAGGCCATTGCTGGACAATTTTATGCCACTTAATTTCTTTAGCCACACTTGTGCCCATCTCCCTTTCCTTCTCACTTCAGAAATGACAGGTTTTCTTGAGAGAAGCAATATGCCATTAACAGCAAGAAACTACATCGGATCCATTATGGTGGACAATGAAGACAGTTATTGTGATCTACTGTCTACTAAGCTTATTCCCAATTCCAGCTGTTTCTCTTGGGGAACTGGAACTAGATACTAGGGTTGGGGCCTGTAATACCCTTCTACCCCGACTCACATACACAATTGCTTTCTCTGCAGACTTTGCTGGGGAGGAGGAAAGCGTTTCCAGGATCCTTGTATGTGAGTGGGGAAGTAAAGGATTTGTTACCATGGAATAGAGTTTTTGCATTTATTTGAGAAGTAAGATCAGGACACCAGATCTATCATGAGCTCATAGATTAGTGCTGGACACAGGGCAGGCCCTAGGGATTCTTTCTAGGAAGACAAAGGGGATTCTGGGTCTATGAAAAAGAAAACCCACCTAATTCTGATTTGGCAGTGGGTTCGTCCCATTGCTTCTACCATTTGCAAGTAAAAATTAGCTCAGAATCAAGGTGGTGGTTGGAATGCAGGGCAGGAGTTGAATGTAGCCCTCTTATCTAAGGACCGTTGAATAATTTCTCTGGAAGTTATGAGTCTGAAGTGAGTTAGCATCAGAGTTTTAGAACTGCAAAGGCCTTCATGATGGTTTTGTGAACACACGCAGTTCTGGTATATGAGGCTACATCTCATCTGTCTACCCACAGGTTTGCTCAGTTCTTGATAGCTCCACTGACCAATACAAGCAAGCCAGCTTTCTCCAGAGGCCCTAAGTGGTCACTAGGGAATGGGAAGGGAACCATATCATGTGGGACGTGTGTGTGTGCCTTTGCTTGGGGAAACTCTTGTCATACTTTTTCCAGCCTGGACATTCTATTATTCTATCCCTTAACACACTAGAAGAGGGGACTATAACAACTTACTATTCCTAGTACAAAATAAGTGCTGTCCTTGAAAACAGTAGTATAGTCCTTGGTTCTCCCCCTTCTTGTATTATCTTTTGGTGAGGCCAGGAATGGGAGAGATGAGGATGCCCTGAGACTTTGCAGAAGAGGCAGGAGGTGGTGCATGTGGTTACCACCCTCAGGTGTTGCTGCTGCTGTAGGCCCACTGGCACTGACTTGGGAATGCCATCTCCCAGTGAAATTTCCAAGTGTGATTTCAGGCCCCTGGTTGAAATCCAGAGAACAGAGGAGCCGAGCTAGAGCAGTGATATGTTTGGACTTCCTGTCACAGCTGGAATACTTATTCAGGTCTCTTAGTACTGAAGGTCTCAGTGAGCTGCCCCTTTGGCTATTGTACCACTGTTACATTAGTTGTGAGTTCAGTTCTGTTGCTCTAAGTGAAAAACCCAAATCTGGCATGCCATGCCATGCTGTATAAGGCAAAGGACAGTGAAAAGAATGGTGCCTCACATTATTTTCCCTGTTTTTCAGGGGGGAAAAAAAGCCTTGATTTATAGCATTTGCTAATTTCTGTGGTGTAAATACTATCCCCTATGGCTGATTCATGCTACCACCATAAGATGCCTAGTTGGGAAGAGATGTGCACAGTCGTGTCAAATGGCTGAGTCATGGCGTACATGTACAGTTTACCTCTTTCCTTGCTTCACTTGCCCTTGGCTTATGTAGTGAGCTACATCTCAGCCTACGGAGCCACTAAATTGGACTCAGAGAAGGCAATGGAGTAGATTTGGAGCCCTTTTGGGTCCACCTGAAAAATCATGGTGGTCAGTGGGCGGACATACTTGGAGGTGATTCTTGGCTTCCTTACTTAGGTCACAACATGTATACCTCCTCCCAGCAAGCTCCCCCACCCCCAATATTATACGCACCCAAGTGTCCATTCTGACCATGTCAAACATTACCGAAACTCCAATGCCCAGGTCAGATTCTAGCAAAGGGCAAGGGAGCCCAGCGTTTGGTGGCACACCAGGGACAAACTCAAGATACCGTAATACACTGTATTATAGTGTACTTCCTCTCTGGGAGCCAAATCCCTGGATTTAATTCAGTTCTTGACCCTAGACGGACTTGGGTAAGTGATTTCTGTCCGGTTCTTCTGTTTAGATCGGGGAGGCATCATTGGAAAAGTGACCTTGGGAGTTCCTCAGGGACATGGTACCCAGCCCAGTGACTTCCTAAGGCCCGTAGGCCTCTCCAGCCTGAAGTGATTGTGTAGGCTTTTGCCACATAGGTCATTGAGACATGGTTGGGGTAAGGAAAGGGGCTACTGGAGGGCACAGGGATGTAGGCCTAGCAGGCAAGGCAGGATCTGGTTCCTCCCAAGGTCTGCCAGCACCACAGAGATATGTATGGTGTTTGACAGGTGCTCTCCTGGTCACATATCCAGCTAGACTCCCTTAGCCCTTCCGGGACTCTTTATGCCTCTGCAGGATGGTGGGTTCTTGCCTTTTAAGAGAGCAGTAGTAGTTCTGAAAGCTGAAGCCAAAAAATGGGGCCAGTGGTATAGCCTTGCAGCATTTGTTTAGGGAGAGCCGGGCTTGCCGTGGGATGAGTTAAATCTTTAAGTCTTGGTGTTTACTCTCACCTTCTCTATCTCTTGCAGTAGTATTTTGCCTTTGAGTAACTGTCCCCAGCTCCAGTGCTGCAGGCACATTGTTCCGGGGCCTCTGTGGTGCTCCTGATGCCCCTCACCCACTGTCGAAGATCCCCGGTGGGCGAGGGGGCGGCAGGGATCCTTCTCTCTCAGCTCTAATATATAAGGTAAGGAGGACTCTGGGGCAGAAGTTTTGGAGCAGAGCTTTCTCAGAGTCTACTGCGCTGCTGCTTAAGGGCAATCATCACTTTCCCTAGTCTTCTGACTCTGGCCCAGCCAGTAGGGGAATTGGGAAGGACACTTTCAAGCGAGGCTGCTCTGTGGCTTTGCGGGAATACTAGAAGGATACCAGCACCAAGCAAACATCCTGCCATCTTCTCAGATTGGTGATCTGCATTTAAGTGCTAGTTCAGGATCGAGAATGGGAGGGAGAATGGGAGGGAGAATGGGGAGTATCTGCACTGGGAGGGCTCTTTCTGGGACTACTCTTTCCTTAGTTTCTCTTGAGAAATACCACAGGCCAGGAGGAGCAGTTTCCTCATTGTCCTTGCCTCTTGACATCCTGAATTTGGTCTCTCATCAGTTTGGGGAGTGGGGGAAGGTCGTGTGCAAGTGAGCGATAGGGAGAAGGGGCCTTGCATCTCAGTCACCTGTGACCCTGGCAGCACAGGGGCCAGCCCAGAGGCTTTAGAGAACCTTGAGAATCTGCCCCGGGAGTGAGCTGGGCTGCAGCAGCCAGCCCTCTGCTGGCTTTTAATCTCCTCTGATTGAGGCCTAGAGATTGGTTTAGCATCTTCCTAAGACTAGCATTGAAGGGTAGCAGGGTGGCCGAGTTCTGGTCTCTTGAGATTGTGGCCAAGGTCACAATGTGGACCCTACTGTCCACCTGGAAGCAGGCTTTGGGTGATCTGGGCCCCAGACAAGCCCTCACACACATTCTCATTTGTTTCTAATGTTTTTCTTTCGGAGAGGGATGGGAAAAGAGCACGGTGTTTGGGGGAGGGGGGACAAGCATGGGCTTTGAGTCGGGGAGACCTGGTCTGAATCTCAACTCTGCCATTTACTAGCTGTGGAGCCTTGGGTCAGTTGCCCAATTGTTCCGGACCCCTAATATCTCAGATTTAAAATGTGGGTATTCACACCTACCTCAGATGCTTATTGTGGTGACTGAAAAATGGGAAGCACCTTGTGCAGTACTTGGCATCTGGTGGACACTTGGCAAATATTTCCTTTCTCATCACACTGGTTTTTTAAGCCAGCATCAGCTGGTCTTAGTGCTCGATGAATGATGGCTCCTTGTAGCCAGCATGCAGCTCTGCATTTTCAGCGTGCCCCCTGTCCCATGCCACCCTGAGACTGGCACAAGGGGACTGACTCCCAGCACCACTTAGGGAGCTTTTGATGTGACTAGAAGCAGTAGTGACATGGTCCCCTGACCTGATCTCCTCCCAGGACGAGAAGCTCACTGTGACCCAGGACCTCCCTGTGAACGATGGAAAACCTCACATCGTCCACTTCCAGTATGAGGTCACCGAGGTGAAGGTCTCTTCCTGGGATGCAGTCCTGTCCAGCCAGAGCCTGTTTGTAGAAATCCCAGATGGATTATTAGCTGATGGGAGCAAAGAAGGGTAAGGAGCAAGGACTGGGGAACAGGAAGGAACAAATGGGGAGGCAGGTCCCATTCCAGAGGACGGCATATGCTTATTGGGGAGAAGCAGAGAGTTTGCCTTCACCCCTAGCTCTAGGCCTCTCAAGCGGATACCATTTTGTAACAGGTTATTTTTAGCCAGTTCAACAGGCCTGCTCTGGGTTATAATTAAATCAGATCATTATCACATTAACCAAATCCCTGTCATTAATCGCTCCATAGTTCGTTCACTTTTCCCAACAGACATCAAATCCTCCCTGAGCCACCATAGAATGATGCATTTCGAAAGGCCAGGGAGCTCAGATTCAGTGGGATTTCATTGGATTGGGCAAAACCCTCCAAGCAGCCAGGTGTGTGAGAAACGTTCCTGAGGATGAAGTTCTCTTGAGTGACTCCAAACTCTTGAGGAAATCCTTTTCGGCAGTTAGGGCCCAGAGTCGTCCTCAGTGGCAGGTGGCCATTATCAAACTTGGCACCTTTGGAAGGCCCCTGAAAAACTGAGTTCTCTCCCTAGGCCCTATACTATCTTGTGAACTGCATTAGTTAAGTTGATCAATTTCAGAGGAAGAACCCCTATTTCAGGATGAGATAATTCAATAATATTTTTAAAGAGATTGTGGCTTGTCTTTTCTGAACTTGGGGCTCCTAGGGTCTTGAAATGGGAACCTCCTCCCTGAGGTTTCTGTTTAATAATGTAGCCGTAAGCTTCAGAAAAGCCTTTTTTGGGGGTAGGTAGGTGGGAAGTCTAGAGAGGTGGTAGTGGGCCTGAGTTTTCTTTGCTTCTTGCAGATTGTTAGCACTGCTAGAGTTTGCCGAAGAGAAGATGAAAGTGAACTACGTCTTCATCTGCTTCAGGAAGGGCCGGGAAGACAGAGGTGAGAAGTTAAAGCAGCCTGAGACCTGCTTCCCAGTAAATGGGGGACTGGGGAGGGGAAAGTGAGGCTCCTATTCAGTGAGGTGGGGTCCTTGAGTCTGTTGTATGAACCTGGGCAGTCATATGACGGAGGGTAGTGCCTGAAGGGTCTCTAGTGAAGGCTTAGGGGTTATTTATTCCATTTTTGTTGTGGGTTTTTCCTTGATTTGAGCCTGCCCTTATATTTACCAGATTCCTTTTTACACTGTTCTCTTCTGCAGCTCCACTCCTGAAGACCTTCAGCTTCTTGGGCTTTGAGATTGTGCGTCCAGGCCATCCCTGTGTCCCCTCTCGGCCAGATGTGATGTTCATGGTTTACCCCCTGGACCAGAACTTGTCCGATGAGGACTAATGGTCATAAAGGATGCTTTGTCCAAGAGCCACAGTGGGGAAAGAGGGGAAGTTAGGCAGCCCTGGGACAGAGGAGGGGGCTCCTTGCTGTCTAGGGAAGGACGCTGAGGGGCTCGGGGTAAGGGTTACCTATTGTGTTCTTGGAGTTGACTCGTTGAAATTGTTTTCCATAAAGAACAGTATAAACATATTATTCACATGTAATCACCAATAGTAAATGAAGATGTTTATGAACTGGCATTAGAAGCTTTTTAAACTGCGCTGTGTGATGTGCTCTATCTAGCCTAGGGGAGGACATTGCCTGGAGGGGGAGGGACTGTCTGGGTCCTGGGCAAGGCCTGGGGGGCTGGTGGGCAGCACTGTCAGGCTCAGGTTCCCTAGCTGTTGGGCTTTCTTTCTTGGTTTTTAAGACTAGTGTATTTTCTTTCCTTGCTTCCTGTCATCCCAGGGGCTCTTGAGTATAGGCTTTTTAGCCCTTGGGCAGTGTCCTTAAGTTTTCTTTTTTGACACTCCACCTAGGCTTCTCTGTGTGCATTTGTGTCTGGCCTGGAGAAAGGTCTGACCCCTCCTTTACAGCTTAGTGTTATTCTGGCATTTGGTTAAGCTGGCTTAATCTGTTTAATGTTAAGTGCTTTTTAAATAGGGGCATTGAAGTTCACTCCCACCACCAGGGCTTTTTTTGGGGGGTGCCTGGGCCTTAAAAAACACTAGCCAAGCTCCAATTCTCAAATCGCGGCCAGGAGCTTTTGCTTCTGGCTGCAGGCCCAGGCCCCAGCTTGTCTCCTTCTTAGGGTCACAACGAGCAGAGAGGAAGAGGAATAGCAACTCAGGGCCTGGGGGCTGTGGGGAAACCTGTTCTTTAGGACTGGATGCCTCTGCCTGGCTGAGTATAGTGCTAACTGCACCCTCCCCCCAGCAGGTTCTGAGTAGTGCCTGAGACCCTGGCTCCATGGGGTGGCACTGGGGCTGAAGTGGCCTGCCCTTTTTTGTTTTCAAGGAACAGCTTGTTCCAAGGAGTAGGAAGGGGGAAAGATCTAGATTGGGTGAGGGGGGCTTGGGGGTGTCAGGGAGGCAAGTGTGTTGTGTTACTGTGTCAATAAACTGATTTAAAGTTAAGGTTGGCCTGTTTTTTATTCCTGTATCTTGACCAGCTTCCTACCACTGACTTTTGAGTCTAGAGCCTAACCTTGTAGGGGTGTGATACATGCTTCTTAGGGAAAAAGCTGTAGTGCAACAGGACAGATAAACTGGCCAAGGTCTCTGGGGCCACATTACACTGCAAAATGTGGGGTTGCTAGGAGTCTGGGAAACACTCCCAGAGCCCTCTAGAGACACAAGTGTGTGCACAGCAGCCTCATCCAGAATAGAGACTATACCGAGGAGTCAAGCTGTTCTTAGTTCGTCCTTTTGCATAGAAGCCTGGGTCCTGAAGCCAGGTGTTGGCTTTTGCATGGAGCTGACATTCTCATTCCTGGAGGTGTCTGAAGCAGGCAGAAAATACCTTCCTTAGAGAAACAGAGTATTCTCCTTTTGGAGTCCAGTGCCCTGAGGCATGGCTGCCATTCTCCCTGTACCACCAGCCTGATAGATGAGCTCTCAGTGGCACTGGGGGCTAGAATCCTCTTCACCTATGTTCTCTTTTAATTTCCCAAGGGATTCCTAGCATTTCTTTCCTTTCCCTTTTGTTTTCCCAAGTGAAGTGCTGGTGCCTGTTCTACTTCTTACAGCTTTGGAACTATCTGCTGGAACTATCTGTGGCTGTCTTTACTTTCTCTGAGCCTTTAGCCCATTTTCACATTGTTCTGTGTGAAGCTTGCTTGTGTTTTCACACTGGGCCGAGTCACTGACCTTGGACCCCACCTGGTATTCATTAAAAGAAGTGAGCTCAGCACTGTCACTCCCTCCCCCCCCCACCCCCCAATATTGTAGAAGGTCTGGGCCTAGAGACATTCAACTAAATCAACTGCAAGGCTTGAAGATGTTCTCCATTGAGCAGATGACCCCTAGAGGCAGTGTAATGGCAGTGATTGAAAAATGGTCACTACACTGAGGTTTAGAGCAGATCCATGACAATGGCCAAGT
>NW_006442109.1:10608443-10612373 GCF_000325575.1 Pteropus alecto
GGGGTGGGCGGGTGTTAAAGAACCAAGACAAAACTATGGCCTTTGTTGTCCCCAAAGCTGCTAGCACAGTGGACGGGAAATAGGTCTGAGTTTCTGCTGCCATCTGCTGGTAGATCCTTTTTAATACAGCCAGAGTCAGAAGGGTTGAATTGGAAACCGAGGCACTCAGTTCTAAGATTTCCCTTTAAAAAGAAAAACATTTGCTAGATAATACCACTGACAGGAAAGAAATATGGTATCCAAAAATCTGCACTCCAATTAAAAAAGCGACCTAGAAGGGATATTTTGGGGGGATGATGGAGTGGGAGGAGAGAGATGTGAAAGGCAAACTAAGTCTAAATTTAAGAACAGGGACATTAAAAACTTTATTCAATAAATACAACAAATAATTTAAAAATATACTTCAATTCCAAAGCCAATTAAGAAAAGGAAGTAGAGAGGGAAAAAAAAGTATGGGAGGAGGAAATCAGAAAGGAGAAAGTTCACGAGATGGAATGATAATTTGGTTGGGCTATTTCAAAATGTAACTCTTTGAAATTCTGATCAAATGCTCTTGACCCATAAACCCTTAGCACTTGTTCTGATGGGGTAGCCATAGGAGTCCACCAGCCGGGAATGATTCTGGATCAGAGCACTCTGGAGGCTGGAATCTGGGGTGTTAGTGGGGAGTTTCCCACTTGTTCCTAAAAAACCATTTGTTCTAACTCCCAGGCAGGTTGAAGTAGTGCAAACTCTTAGCTCCCAGCTGCATAGTTTCACAGGTGAGTGTCCAAAGCCAGGGTCTCTGGGAGGTCCCAGGGTAGGTACCCAGGGGTCCAAAGCCACTTCGGTGAATGGGATCTAAGGGGGAAGACAGGAGAGGCCAGGACAGGGTAAAGTTCCTGGGTAAGCCAGTGGCCGAGCCAGAAACACTGCTGGGCAGGAAAGGGCTGCAGGGTAGGTATTCCGGACACTGGATTCAACAGCTTGCCATCAGCCAGGGAAGGTGGAGCTGAGGATGCATAAGGAGCAGGACCAGGAAGATCAGGAAAGCTGAGGGAGAACGGAAAGGTGGGGAGGAAGGAGGAGGCAGCTCAGCAGCAAACTCCAGGAGAAATAACCAGCAGCCCTCACAGATTTGTGATTGTCTCTTAAAAAGATTTATTTTCTCTTCTTGCCTGAATGTACAAAGGCAAAAAGAGTACAGTTCGTATATATATATATATTTATATATATATATATAAAAAAACAAGGAACTTGGTAATGTACACTTTACAGAAGGGAAGAATCAGGAAGACTGAAATTAAATTCAACAGAGCAACGCCAATGGAACAAAAGCTATGAACAGCAACACTGCCCCTCCAGCCCGGGCCTCCAGCTCGCCCCAACCTGCTCCCAATGAGGGGCTGAGCACCAAGGCAAGCGGGTGGGCTGGGGCAGGAGGGGCTGGGGATGGGGCTTGGGAGGGGCTTGACCCAGGAGGGGCCCGTAGGAGAGGATCATCAGAAAGCTTCCTGGGATGCCCTAGTAATAAAACAAGTAACAAAGGCCCAGAATTATGGGGCCAACTAGCTGCCCAGTTGAATCTTAGGGGCATCAGAGTAGACACTGGGATGGTGATGGGGTATATGGGATACCTAGTGACGTGGGTGACCTTAAAGCCCATACACAACTCTTAGCCCTTCTGCAGTCTTTCCCTCCCATGCCTGAAGCCGAGTCCTCCCACCCCTACCTTGGAGCCTGGAGAGAAGAGATTCAAGAATTATCATTTCGTTTAATGGGGTGTCCTTTTAACCCTTTAGCATGTGGTCCTTTGACCTTGAGATGTGTGCAGAGAGTGAGGTAAGAGAAGGAAATTTCACACATGTACATACACATGAATAGGCAGGGAAAGGGGATGAAGGGAACTGACACACCTTAAGTGAGTAAGAAGCAGATGTGAATCCTGGAGAGTGGCTCTCCAAGCCTTGACTGTCCTACCTGGGGAACGAGGCTCTCTCCCTCTAGCTTCTCTGTGGGGAGCCCGATGAGCGATGTCTAGCATGAAGCCTAGGCAAGGGTGGCTCAGAGAGAGGCTTGGTCTGGTGGTCTGGTCTGGGCCCTGAGCAGCAAACTTTCCCAGCCTTTGCTGGTGGGGTGGGATGGGAATCCTTGCTGCGTGTCTCAACCCTCTGACCAGGTCATGGGTGCCACAAGTACATCCCCGCGTGTATTCCTCCTCCCAATGTAGAGAGGCTTGAGGTGGACAGCAAATCCATTACTGCAGCACTCATCAAAGATGTTTCTTCCACTGCTGCTGCTGCTGCTTTGTGCTATTTCAGGGAGGGAAGATTGGACCTGGCAAGCATCGGGGACCAGGAGGATCAAGGATCAGGAAAAGGCAGCGCCATTTTGCCATTATCACTTTCACCTGCTCTCTGGGCAGCTCGGCTCCTACTCTTCAAAGGGAGACTTGAATAGAAGGGTCCAAAGGCCAAATGTTTTTTTAAGGAAAAAAGAAAAGAAAAAGCTGTTCCCTTCTGCAGAACTCAAGGCTGCCCCATTAATACGGAAGTTCTTCTCTGCGTTATAGAACAAAGTGGAAAGGGCAGAAATGCAGAGCCATGCCTGCCCAATGGGAAAAAATTACTCCAAACAGTTTCTTTACAATATGTACAGAGCACGCTGTAAGCCAGCGCTACAGATACAAAACAACGATATTTAAAAACAAACAGGAACAGAGATGGGCCCTTGGCTCTATCCCTACAGGACTCTGGGAGAGCATACTCACACTGAAATTCAGTCATCCTCTTGGTGGGGGTGACTCAGGTTAGATGGGGTGAAGGCGTCCATACCAACCACTTCCATAGATGAAAGGGACGTCACTGCTTAAAGCAGTGCCCGTTGGGGTACCAGGAGGCAAAGGGAATGATGGGGGAGAGGGAGGCTTCTTGAGGGCCTGCTAAGAGATCTAAAACTGAGTGTTTTGGACGGGCTTAGAACCCAACTTGAACGAAAACAAGAACATGAAACCTAAGGGAAAGGTCTATAGTCAGAGAGGTTCCTCTTGGGCAAATGACCCTAAGCCTCTCTAGAGCGGGGCTCCGGGGATCCTGGAAAGCAGCTTCTGCTGGACATTGCGCTTCCTGCCCTCCACCTCTGTGCCCTGCACCATCAGAGCCAAGTCCTTGGTCTTGATGGTCACTTTTGGCACTCTGGTCACAAATACTCCTCTTTAGCCTAAGCTGGTGTCTGTTAGTCTTTCTCTCTCTCTCATTCTAGAGGTCAAGGAAAGATAGGAGTGGAGAACAGAGAGAACAAAAGGGATGATACCTCAAAAGCAAAGTAAGAGTTAAAGCTCCCCACACCGTGGGGAAGAAGTGACTCCAATAAAGCTACCAACCCACTGTCCCTTTCCCAGTAGGGAGCATAGCGCCTGGACTGGGAGACTGCATTTCTAAGGAGAACAGAGAAACGTCTGCTGCCTCAAAGCAGAGCTCTACTGAGTACACTCTGTGGCTCTGAGGAGTAATGGCTTGGATGTGTCATCCCAGGGCCTAAGGAACATGTAACTTCCCATGGTCAGTGGCCCCTAGAACAAAAAATGTGTTACAAAGAAACACGGCTTGTATTGGCACACACGGGGTTATAGACTGAGATATATAAAATCATGTACTTGTATACAGAGGAATTGGGCTGTATATATTTGTGGCCCTAGATGAGGAGGACACTTAGATGGCTGAATGGACAGGACATCTCTAAGAACTGCTGGGTGCTCCAAGGGCCTGCCTCCTGGGCTTCACCCTCAGGTGACCTGACAGGCTCTGAATTCCCGATGCTGGGGAATACTATTTTACCTGCCCGAGTCTTAAGAGCCAAGCAGTGGAAAAGAAGAGGAGAGATCAGCATGGGGATGCCCCTGGGAAAGGCACCAAGGGGTCAGGAGGGAAGAGAGAAAAGGGCAAGGGGCTG
>NW_006442109.1:10612425-10640564 GCF_000325575.1 Pteropus alecto
GGCGCGGGGGGCGGGGGAATGCAGGTTCTATTTCACAGACTCCATTCATGCTCCAGCTCCAGCCTACTCCCAGTCTTCCTGGGGAGCCCTGTGCTGGTGTGGGGACCCCTGGCCCTCTGCCTGACAGGTAGCCCAAGGCCATGGTAGGGCAAACACCTCGGTCTTCCTTTCCAGGTTGGGCTCTGAGCATTTGTATGTGCTCATGTGAGAGGGGAGAAGTCTTCACGTTTGAAGACCTTGTTTTCACAATTACAGAGAAAACAGCCCCCAATATCTTTCCTGAGATTCTAATTCCTCCACGTGCTGCCGGTTCCCAGGGCCCAAACCACTGGGGAGATGCAGGATCTGGTGATGGTGGTAATGACGATGAGAGGGGTATGGCTGCTGTGCTGTCTTCAGACCTTACCCAGTGTTTGGGGGTCCCTCCCTGGGGGGTACTCCTCTGGCAGCTGGCCAGGGGTTTGGGGAACAGAGCAGTGACTTCTCTGGGCCGAGGCCACGTTCCCCGGGCTGCTCCCTGTGCCTTCATCTCCACAGAGGCCACAACAGTCACAATTGTGGCCGAGAGAATAAATATTTTTGCTAAGTACCAGCTCTCCAGCTCCTGAGGAAGAGGGAGGGTCAGGGAGTCCAGGGGTCTGGTGGAGGCGAGATAGCCAAGGGTCTGCCTTCGGTCATGTTGGGAACACGGCAAACAAGATGATCAACACCATTTAACTGATGTCTAAATGGCACCTCCAGCACCTCCTTGGGTGAGCCAGTCCGGGCCCGTGAGGCTGACTTTATCCGGGCACTTGGTGTTCTGTAAGGGAAACATTGACAGATAACCTCAGCCTGCCCGCATGACAACCACAAGGTGGTGCTCCAACAAAATGAATGGCAGGGGAGGCTGGTCCTGGTCTCCATAGGAGACATATCTGAACTCCTCTCAGATGCAACGGCTTCATGAAAGGCTTGCACAGAGGCTTGGTCAGGGTTCCACCATTTCCAGACCGCTGACCCCACACAGCTATCCCTCATCTAAGCTCCACAGGGACTCTGTGATCCAGGTACCAACTATCCCTGCTCTACGTGCTGCCCCAAACTGAAAAGTTACTCACCATTCTCACCTCCGGGGGGGTGGGTAGAGTGAGGGAGTTGAGCCTTGCTGGCTGGCAACAATGGCGGTAGAAGAAAGCCCTGAGTGAGTAGAAGGGCGTGTTAGGGCAACGTTCCTAGACCCCTCCGATGTAAGCACTTTCTTTTTACCAGCAGGGTGGGGATTGGGAGGAATTCCTCCTTAAATGCTCAGCTCCACCGAGTTTTGGGGTGCTGACAAAAAATGCTGATACTTGGCCAGATATAGTTGCTGGGGATAAACAGTTAAGGCTCCATTTTTTTTCCAGTTGCCTGCTTCTCTTTGGCTGTGGGAACACCTGTCTACTTGGCCAGATATAGTCGCTGGGGATAAACAGTTAAGGCTCCATTTTTTTTCAGTTGCCTGCTTCTCTTTGGCTGTGGGAACACCTGCTCCTTTGATATTCTTCTGAATATCAAAGCCAATTTTCTAGAGGAGTTTGAGAGTCCCCAAGCTCCAAGGGAGGAAATAAATGTCATATGCTTTAATGATGGTCTGCAGGAGGTTAGGATTCTGACAGATTTGAAGCTCAAAAGAAAAAAAAAAATTCTTGCCGTGGTGGGGTTGGGGGCCCTTGCTGTGGGCAACGCTACTAGGATGGAGTTAAAAAGATTGGCAGTGGGGAAATGAGGCTTACCTGCTGCATAGGGTAAGTTGTACTGTGCTGGGAGCAATGAGTACCCCAAGTGGTGGTGGTGGTGGTGTGTGGACATCAGGCGCTGGGAAGGGGAGGTGCGGGGCCGGTCGACACTCCTTTCACCGCTGCCTGCTCCCCCAACGCTGCTGCAGCTGCCACCACCCCCGACCACCCCACAGCCTCCCCGATCTCTCTCCTGAGAAGCTTTATCACTTATCTGGAAGGGAAAGCAGAGACAAAAGCACTATTGTGAGACACACACACGACAGCAAGATGCCCAGAGTCCACATCGGGACTCCTTAAACAGGCAGGACACCTAAGAATCAAGGAGGGCTTGGAGAAGCCAAGTCAAGTCGGACAGACCACACTGTGGTTAGGACCTGAACTTGCTCGCCTTCTCTCAGACGCTGATTCTGGCCCTCTTGGTTTTTGGTAACATCCAGTGTCACTGAACTTCCCTTACCGTGGGAGATTTGCTCTTGTAGTGACTGGCATGCTGCTGCAAGATGTCCAGGGCTTTGGACTCTGAGCTGGACTTACAACCGACACTGGGGCTGGCTCGTGCCTTGTCGGCATCTTCACCCCCTGAGACCTTGCTGCCATATGGGGAGAAAGAGTAGCTGGAAGGTAGGTAGGAACCTGGGGAGAAATATAACAGTTAAAGAGATGGGAAAGGTAGAAGTAATTCTGCTCTAGTGAGCCTGGCTAAGCAGGCATCAGATTCCCTAGGCACAGGCTGAGATATTTTCTACCACTGTCTTCAGGCTGAGACTCTTAGTTTGTCCTTTCTTTACTGAGCTCTAGAGGCAAAGCTAGCTCAGGGATATTGGGAGCATGGCCCCCAGTTTCTGGGGGATCAACTTCCCTAGAGCCCTAGTCTCAGAGATTTATCTTAGGGTGATGATATAATAAAGTGGAGACATCATAGGATTTTGAGGCTGATGGCCTTGGGCTCAAATCCTACTTCTGAGACTTAGCAGCTGGGTAACCTTGAACAAATTAACCACCTTTTTGAGCTTCAGTTTCTTCACCATCAAAAGAAAATACCAGTACTTATTTCATAAGGTGGTGGGAGGATTAGATAAGATAATGTACACAAATCACTTAGTATAGTGCTTAACCCTGAGCAGGCACTCATCAAATGGAACTGATTTTTATATAGATGAATAGGGGTAGAAAGGAATACCACAGGGCAAGACAATTTCCTATCCGTCTGAAAAGCTTACTTGTCCTATTTAGAGTTTGCCTTAGAATGATCCTCCAAAATCTAACAACTATTTAGGTTGTTCTCCTGTTGGGTGGTAGGAGGTTTAAGGAGTGAAAGAAGTTCTCTTCTACCCCAGAAGCACCCCACATGGCTCTTCAGGCAACAGAAATCAGTGAGTAGAGTTGAATAAGAGCATTTTCTTCTAATGAGTTAAAAAAACACAAAGTCCTACTTTGTGCCCCCCTCCACAAGAACTCATGAATGGTAGTGTAAAGCAGGGGTCCCCAACCTCTGAGCCGTGGACTGGTACCAGTCCGTGGCCTGTCAGGAACTGGGCCGCACAGTAGGAAGTGAGTGAGTGAAGCTTCATCTGTATTTGCAGCCGCTCCCCAGCGCTACCATCACTGCCTCAGCTCCACCTCAGATCATCAGCCATTAGATTCTCATAGGAGCACCAGTCCCTGGTGCCAAAATGGTTGGGGATCGCTGGTAAAGAGCTTATCTTTCCCAAGCCGAACATTTATTTTCTAATTAGATTTCCCCCGGTCTGACTTCAACCGGCCTTCTAACCATATAGCTGAACATGATCTTGCAAATGAACACATGCATTGTCCTGGTTGGACTGTTATTTGTTCCACGTGTCTCTCCCACTATAATTAAGTGGCAAGCTCCTTGAGGGGAGGGAACCAGTCTTCTTCATTTTTTTTGGTATTCTGCACAGTGCCTAGCACCTTGCAACATGCAGAATCTGTGTTTTAAAAATCCCGGCTGAGGGAAGACGGCCGCGGTGGGGAGGGGGCTTTACCTTTAGTTATTCATGAAAAGTGACTGAGAGGCAACCCTCCAGCTGGGGCAAGGGAGACAGGTGGTCCCACAGACTGTAATGAGGGGTCATTCAAGAAGCTTGAGTGGCCACTTCACAGAATGTCACATTCAAAGAAGAGCTGCCAACTACCTGAGCCTGAGTAAGCCTTAGGGCTGAGCAAGAAAGCTGTGCTTTTGCAATCTCTGCTTCATTTCCCTTCCTGGTTAATGGAACACCGGCTGGAAGGAGGGTGCTGTACCTGGGTAGTTCTGCATCATCACAGCAGGCATGCCCCGGTAGCTGGGGTGGTTGGGGTCATAGGATTGGCTGTAGGAGTAGCCGTGCATGTAGGGGATATAGGACTGGTGCTGAGTGAGTGGGGAGGACACAGGCACATGGACACTTGGTCGGGGCTCCTTGCTCCCAAGGCGGGATTCCTCAGATGTGGGCAGCTTGCAGTCACTTGTGCTTTCCTTCCCATCCTCCTTGGGGACAGAGTCCTTACTCCGACTCCTTTCCTCCTTCAATTTGCGGTCTCGCTCCTCTTTCCACCGCTCATCCTCTGACTTGATGTCTGAGTACTTGGCAGGATAAACATATGTCCACATCCGGGGCTCTGCTTCCTGCAACGATCACAGAATGAGCACCGAGTGCTGTACAGATGACAGAAATAGAAAATGCGAGCCCAAGGTCCCAGCAGAAACACCAGAGCAGATAATACCAGACACTTGGGGCAGAGTGTGATCAGTGGCCTCTACTGATCTTCGTTCAGAATGAACTGTGGTCCCTCCTGCTTAAAAAGCCCGTCCCCTCCCTGCACAAAAAGAAACAAGATGTGGGGAAAGAAAGGGAAAACCCATCAGTGGGTCTTCTCTAGGAGAGAATAAGCATTCTGGTGAAATGACTCCTTGAATAGAAGAAGCGGCTCCCTTTCCAGAGATATCTAGGTTGTTTCAATTCTTTAGAGCAAGCTCAGGAGTAGAAGGTCTAACTGTGGCACCAAGAAGAAAGAGAAGATTTTCTAAGGCTCTTGAGCAGAGCAAGATGTGAGACCAAGTTCTTAGTTCTAACTCTACCTATAAAATCTTCTTGGCCTACTCTGAAAAATGGAGAGATCCCATTAAGTCATTCCATAGGAGCCGAACAGTGGAAGAAACACTGGACTGGGAGGAATCGAGATACCTGGGCTCCAGTTCTGGCTCTGCTAGCCAAGTCTCAACCCTAGACGAATCAAGCTAACTCACCCGGGCCTCTCTTGTCAAATGAGAAAAACACCTTTCACTGATGTAAAAGTGCTTTTTAAAAAACATGAAAATGATTTACAAAAATAAAGAATCCCTAAAATTATAGATTGCTCCTGTATCCTATATTCTGAATACAGATTACTCTGTATTCTGTTGACTCTTTACATCAGGTCAACCCTGATTTGTAAGGAAGAGAGAAGACTATCAAACAGTACTTCTATTTCCTCCCAGAACACTTACCTGTCGGTACCAGAGTATTGGATCCACCTCTGCCTGTCGGCCACACTCAGCACCTGACTTAGCTTCAGAAGCCTCCTTGCCTAGGTGGCTGGCCTCACTCAGCTTCACTTTAAGTGCTTCTGGGCCCTGGCTGGGGAGTTTGGAAGAGTCATCTAACTTGGGAATAATGACTGATTTGGCAGGGTCGGCTCCTGGCTCCTTAGCCTTGCCGGGTCCTGACTTCACCAGATCTGTTAGGCTGGGGGCCTTGGTGAGAGTCGGTGGAATCGACGGCTTTTGCTTCCATTCTTCCTTGAGTGCTGCCTCCCGTTCCTTCAGGCTCAACTCTTTCTTGTCCAGTCCCCGCTGCTGCTGCTCCAAGCTCTGCCGTTTCTGCTGCTCCTCATACTGCTGCCGATAAGCCGTGTTAGTGCTCAGGAGGTGGGTGTGGTAGCTCTGGTCACTGTAGCCATAGGGGGGTACGTAGGCATACTGGTTGTAGTACAGGGACTGCATGTACATGTTGGGACGCTGCTGGATGACGGAGGGCTGCTGACTGGAACTGCTCAGCTCCGGCTTCTTTTCCTCACAGACATCGTTCTTCACTTTCCCCTCTATGCTCTCAGGCTCCTCATCCTTTTTCGTCTTCAGGGCCTGGCTTTCCACTCCTGCCTGGCTGCTGGGATTCAGAGCCCCTGGGCTGGACTGTGCGTAACTTGGAGAGTAGTAACTCTCGAAGCCTTGGTAATATGGTGAATCTTTGCTCTGTGGCTGAGGGGGGAAAAGAGTTTTCTTAGCCCCTTCCTTAACCAGCTGTTCGGGGTCTTTCGATTTGACACTGTCCACTTTGCCCTCCCCGTCCTCCCCAGCATCAGAGATGTCAGAGTAGGCAGGGCTGTTGGTTTTGACTGAGCTGGCTTCAGCTCCATTCTGGGTCACTACATGTAAGGGAGTCATGGGCTGGGTAGGGGTAGTGCTATCTAGGCGGCTACTGCCTCCGATGGAAGGGCTGGGGGCATTGTCCGTGAAGCTGTAGATCTTGTCAGCTTCAGCCTTTATGCTAGCCAATCGGCTTTGGTGGGGGTCTGATGAGCCATTTAGGAGCCCCTCCATTTTCATCCCATCTCCTGATGATTCCCTGAATGGACTTTTGCCTTCTTCTGCTCGACACACCTTACCAGGGGTCAGAGGACTTTCGAGTTCCTTTGAAGACTCCTTCTTTTTTTTGTCTTTCTTTTTCTTGTCCTTGGCTGGAGTCAAGGCAGGGTTGACTGTGAAAGGTTCACCCATCACAGTGGGCTTGGGCTGAATGGGCTTCAGTTGGGGGCTGTTGGGCATGGCTTGGACCACTGTGGTGGTCAGGCCTGAGGAGGAGCCTGGGCTGGCTGCTGTGAAGGTGGCTGTCTGGAAGGTGTAGATCTGCTGTGGGGGGATGGCAGGGGCAATGGGCCTGGCTGACTTTAAACTCTTGGAAGGAATCTTTTCAGGTTTCAAATTAGAGGGTTTCTTACATTTTTCTTTTTCCATACACTTCCTTTCCAAAGAATCAAAGGCATCATTGCTTGTTTCATCCATTACTGAGGGTCCATCATCAGAGCCATCGTTGGATAAGGCTCCGAGGTCTGTGTCCCCTTCCCCACTCAACTTCTTCTTACAGAGGCCTTTTGTGCTGAATTTGCTTGAAGGAGAAGGGCTATGGGGCTCTACGAGCCGAACTTTGGGGGTAGCTGAGCGGGCAGGGGACAAGGGACCTTTTTGTGAGACAGGTGCACCATTGCAGCTCCCAAGGTCTGCATGGAGGGTGGGCTCCTCTCCATACTCACTGTCTCCATCTGCTTCTGGCTTGCTGTCATCATCTGTGTGGGCATGAGCTTGGTGGTACTTAAGTCCATTTATGTGCTTGTACTTTTTGTTGCAGTTTGGGTGGGGACAGTCAATCAAGACTGGGGAGGGACAATTTCTGTCTAGAACAGTGGGTTCCACCTTGGTCCCAGGGAGGGGGCCAGTGGCTGAGCCCATGGAATTCGTACGAACACGTTTGCTCCCTTTGGAGTCCTCTGAGCTAGAATTCAGTTCCATGTCTGAAAGGGGTTTGTTTTTCCGCTTATTTGCTGAGGAAGGGCTGGCCTTGACGTCCTCAGAGGTGCTACTGGCAGGTGGGCGATGCTCTGAAGAATTTTGGCTGCCCCGACGGCCTTTGCTATTGGCTCCTGCTCGGGTTTTGCTGCTGCTGCTGGTCCCTTTGCTGTCAGAGGCTGTGGCTGTCTCATTGACAGGTGTGTTACTGTTGGGACGCATGCGTTTGCCTCTGCCCCGACCGTTTCGCATTTCCAAGTCACTGGTTGGGGAGTCACAGAACCTTGGCAAAGGACAAACACAACAGGATATTATTTTTTTTAAAAAATCTGCAAACCAGTTTAGCTGCAGTCTCCAGAAGAACTGTCCAGATGGTAACTGTTATTTTCGATGAATATAATTTGTTAAAAGAACTTCTGAAAGTGTGGGAACTGCATTAAGTGGTGAGCTCCTAGGATGTTCACTGCACACTAGCTGTAAATTATTCCCCAATTTTTGGGTTCCCCAAATCCTGGCTAATTGGAACCTAAGATTAGGAATAAGCTGTAAGGTACCATTCACTGAAATATCCATCTTAAGATCAAACTGCAATTTGAAAATACCCTTGTGAAATCCACATTGTCTAGTGGAGTTTATAAAACTGAAATGTTCTTGAGTTTAAAATTCTGAGAGATAACTATCATCGAAAAATATCATCAATGAATGTTTGTTCACCCATAAGCAGATGCTATGGCCTTGGTCTCAAGGTGACTACAGCTAGCAATCAGAATTCAATAATTCCAAAGGCTTAATAGGATCTTCTCTCCATTTCTACCTAACCTATCAATGCCTAATTCGTTTATTCTCCTTGAAAACTAGATGAATATAGTATCTTCCCTTGTCTCTATATTATTATGTCCTTTAAAAGTTGGGTGTCTTTTAAAAGCTATCCAGCTTTAGGAGGATAAAGGTATAAGGGATCACTAATTAGGGTGGTTCAGACTAACACAAACTAAAAAGCTGTAGAGTGCTTACCTGGGTGGTGCCCAATCATGCCGTGTGCAGTCAAGAAGTGTACCTACGTATGTCTTGTTCCTCCATGTTACATTCACTACCAACATCCCTGGAAGATAAGAAGACTCAGATATAAACAAGAGAAATACTTTTGGCCACTAAGAAATTTACTTTCCATTTGAGTAGCATTTTGGCTCCTGTAGGAGGGTTTAGGGGATGTTTTGGGTCCCGATGGGATAAACAGGATTGGGCGAATAGTTCTATGGGAACTGCCTAGGACACTACTAGGGCCCCTTAGAATGGGCAATAGTTAAAAAGATTTCATGGTCTAATTAAGGCACATTTTCATAACTTAAACGTTATGCAGTATTTCAAACATACTAAAAAAAATACAAATAACCTAACAAAACTCAGGTACCCACCACCAAGCTCAATGATGTATAAGATTTTGTGCCATTTTTTGGTGTAAAGTGTAAGAACTCTTTGCCCACTGAAGATTTTCTTCTAGGTTTTTTTCCTAAAAGTTACATTACAGTTTTCTGTTTAAGTCCTTGATCCATTTGGAGTCGATTTTTATATGAGATTTTTTTTTTTTAAACTATGATGCCCATTTGTTCCAATACTACTTGTTGAAAATGCTATCTTTCATCCCAAGAATCGCTTCTGCACCTCTGTCAAAATCAGTTGCGTGTATTTGTGTGTCTACTTCTGAGTTCTCGGTTCTGTTCCATTGGTCTGGGTGTTTATCTCTCTGCTAATATCACAGTCTCATTGATTAATGTGGCTATATAATAATAAGTCTTGAAATCAGGTAGTCTGATTCCTTCCATTTTATTCTTCTTTTCAAAACTGTTTTAGTTATTTTAGTTCCTTTGGCCTCTCTGTATAAATTTTATAATATTATCTATATCTACAAAATATCTTCCTGGAATTTTGGAAAAATGGACAACTTTACTATATGTTCCCCATTTATTTAGATCTTTGATTTCTTTTATCTGCATTGTGTAGTTCCAGTATACAAATCTTATTGATGTTTTGCTAAATATATACCCAAGTATTTCATTCTTTTGAGCTATTGTAAATTATATTTTTAATTTCAGTGCCTATGTGTTCATTGCTAGCATATAGTAGATATTCAATTGATTTTTGTATGCTTATCTTGTATTCTACGACCTAGCTAACACACTTATTAGTTCTAGGAGTTTTTTGCATATTTCCTGAGATTTTCTGTGTAGACAATCATGTAATGTGCAAATAAGTATAGTTGTATTTCTTCCTTTCTGATCTGTATGCCTTTTATTTCCTTTTCTTGCTTTATTGCGCTAGCTAGAACTTCTAGCACTATGCTGAATAAGAGTAGCAACAGCAGACATCCTTGCTTTGTTCCTGCTCTTAGTGGGGGAACAGTCAGTCTTTCATCATTAAGTATAACATTCAGCTCCAAGTCTGGGATATATGAAGCAAACTCAAGGAACTCACTTCCATATCATTCCTTAGGTCTTGAGGTGCCTAGCTGGTCTGTCTTTTTTTTTTTTTTTTTTGGTCTGCTTTCTCTTCTTTGCCTTTTGAGCTATTGACAATGTTTTTAGTTGTATTTAGTGTGAGAAATAGGGAAAAGTATGCCTACTTCATCTTCCCCAAAGTGGAAGTCATGGTTAATTTTATTGGTTATCTTTCTTAGCCTTAGATTTCTATTAGATAAAATTTTGGTTTGCAGGCTCTTTTTGAGTAGGATGTTGTTGTTACTAATTTCTCCCCTTCTCTGTTTTATAGTTTGTAATTTCTTCTATCTAGTCCCCTAAGGACCTAGTCTGAACAGGTCTTCTAATAGCCTGTGCCATTAGAAGAAATTTAGGGTATCATAGTTCTAATCTTTAAGAAGTATGTCAAGCTGCCAGCAGGCAGCTTGACATACTTCTTCACAACTCCTTAGGTTTCCCTCCTCCCAGCTCAATTAAGTTTTTAAAACCTCTTTTCATGAGGCTGGTTGGAGGTTGGCATCTCACTCCCCTGGCCTCAAATTCTTCTTCTTTAGGGGGTATTTTCAGTACCTAATTACTGCTTAGGAACTCATTTCTCAGGGACCATTCTCTGTTCCAGAATCTGGAGACCAAGAGGCCCACAGCTTCAGTCTTAGTGATTTGTATGTCTTCTATATTTGGTCCATGGAGATGGTTATTTTGTTTTTGAGCCCAAATATGTTCTTTGATTTTCACTTTATATATTTTACTTCTTACTATGTGTTTGGAACAGAAGGGATGTGTCAAAAGTTTGAATAGAGTAAGTCATTTTGACTGGAGGTCCCAAGGCACATTTTCTATGTAATGTATCTAGAGAATAAGTCTGAGGACTCTAGAATTAGCCTTTTGTTTGTCTTGGCCACATACAAATCAGCACTCTAGGCTCACGGCCTACCTGTAGTAACTCACCTATATTCATTTTCTTCTTTGATGTAGAATGCTTTCTAAAGATCACTGGACTTGGAGTTAGAAAACCTTAGTCCAAATTCTCACTCTGTTACAGTGTCACTTTGGACAGGTCATTTAACTTCTATGAATCTCAGATTTGTAATTAATACCATAGGATTAAGAGAGAAACAAATTTTAAGATTATTAGATAATTAACACATAGTACCCATAGTAGGCTTTCAATATGACAATACAAAGAGAGTGCTTAGACAGAACCATGGAGTATCAGGACTTGAGCCCTGAACTCTTGGGCATGCCTTTAAATAAGATCTTATTTAGCCTCTGCTCTCTTTGGAGTCAGATTTTAGGATGCTTTATCATAAAACCAGATAAGACAAGGGAGCTGCTGGGAAAATAAAAAAGGATGATCCTACCAGGAAGTCTCAATTTAATGAAATTAGGGCAGGAAAGAACTTTGGTTTAGTCAGTTGGATTCTAATTCAAACATTTATTGAACACTTATTAAGTGCCAGGTATTTTCATACTCATTATCTTATTGAATATTCACAGCCTTAAATCACTTTTTGAACAAAGCAGGCCATAAAGAGAAAGCACAGTCATCCTAACAATCTTCATATATAGGGATTGTTAAAGCTATTTTGCAAATAAGGAAATGAAAGCCCACAAAGGTTAAGTACTTTACAAAAGGTCTCATTATTTATTAGTCGTCAGATCTTTAAGGAATTACACAGCTATCTCTAGTGGATTGATTCTTTTTACACAATTTCCTTAAAATGTCCCTTTATCTTCATCTTAGAAAAAAAAAATAATACAGACTTGCGGCAGGAAGAGGTGGCACAGTGAACAGAGTTCCAGAGGGGAAAAGAACAGGATTCCTATCCCTTTCTAGGGCTCTGGCATCTTAAGGGAAATGGTAAACCTAAGAAAGCAATTAGGCTAAATTTTCTGTGGCTATTAGCGAAGTGAATTCAAATGGATGTCTCCTACCAGTGATGGCCCGTTCTGATTACTGCATAACCAATTTGAACAGGAACAGAGTCCATTTACTTCTAGACAAGTTAAGACATAGAGATAGGCACCTCATTAATAAGAGCAGATGAGCAGAGCTGTATATAGAGAGCAGGCATATAATTAGAAGACAAATGTTAGTCCTACTCTTGAAACAGCTGGGCAGGAACACATTTATAAATCTGTCTTCTTCCTCTGGTATAATCTGCAGACCTTAGCAATAACGAATGAGCTCAAAAGAAGACAGGTCAGACAGAGTGCTGGAAATGGGAGAGGGGAAGAGAAAAAATTTTATATGGAAAAACAAAATGGAGGCTTGTTTAAATGTCAAAGCAAACACATTTTTCTTAAGTGTAACTCTTCTTCCTACAAGGTTCCCAGTTCAGATGGCTGGGAGAATAAGAGGAAAGGAAGGAAAAAGCAGAAAATAACACTTAACAGATCTAGTTTCTCTATTAGGGGTTAGCTTTAGGGCAGAAAGTAGGTTGAAGAGAAAGAGAAAAATTGGTTTTCATTTTAGAAAGCTAAAAGACAAGCCTTTCCATATTATGTGAACACTTTTTCCTATTTTGAAAAAGTGTTCACATAATATGGAAAGGCTTGTCTTGTTTGAAGACAATAATAATAATGCTAAAAATAGTAGTAATAAAAGTGCCTTGTGTTTCTCCAGGTGGTTAGCTTCATATTTACCAAGAGTCTTACAGACATAATCTCATTAAACATTAAGTTTTAGAATACTGGGTACACCCTCCCTCCTTAAAAGTAATGAACACTGGAGCAAAGTAAAGGAGAAATGACTTAGGTATAAAGCAGCAGTCAAGTTCCCCCAGGTCTCAGGAAAGTACAAGGTTGAGACAAAACCTAATCTCAAAACAGCACTGCTTTGCTTCAGTGGACAATTCGAAACCTCAAAACAGTTGTATATTCAAGACTGATCCAAGCAAGACAGTGGAAAGAGTAAATTTTATACCCAGGCCCTCATTTTTACCATTTCTGTTAGTACATACTTTCTCTCAGGGATTTGGTACCCTCATGCTCCTTGAAACACTTCTTTCTCTTGGCCTCCAGGACAAGAACACCATGCTCTCCTGGATTTCCTCTTATCTTTCTGGTCACTCCTCAGTCTTTTGCTTCTTCATGTCTAAGTGATGACTCTTGAACTTGTATCTTCAGCCCCAACCTTTCCTTTGAACTTCAGATTCATATATCTAATTTCAAATTTGACATTTCTATCTGATGTCCAAATAGAGATCTCAAACTTAACATAACCCAAACTGAGCTCTCCCCTTGAGCTTCCCCTGACTTTCCAACCCCTACAACAACTGGCTCTGAGTTTTCCTTATGTCAGGTAATGGCATCTCCATCCTTTCAGGTGCTCGGGTCAAAAACGAGAGTTTTACTTGACTTCTCTTACTCTCAAGCCGCACATCTGACAGTTAGAAAATCTTGTTGGCGCAATCTTCAAAATACATCCAGATTTTTACCATGTCTCACTACTTCCACTTCTCCAGCCCCAAGAATTCCTTAAATTATTGCAACAGCATCCTAACTTACTTCCACACTTATCCCTCTCTGACCTATTCTCAACACAGGAGGAAGAGAGTTTCTGTTAAAACCTAAATCATATCCTATGATTTCTCTGCTCAAACCTTCCAAAGCCTTCTTTCCATTTCACCCAGATTAAACGTCTAAATTCTTATTGTGACCCGAAAAGACTCCCATGAGCAATGTCATCTTCTACTACTCTGCTCCTTATTCTGTTCTAGCACAGTGACTTACTTGTTCTTTGAACATGACAGGCATGCTCCCATCTCAGGGCCTTTGAATTTGCCATTCCATCTACCTGCAACATCCCCGCTACGTCCCCAATATTCTCAAAGCTTACTCTCCCTTCACTTCTTTCACATCTTTTCTCAAAGGTCATCTCAGTGAAGCTATCCCTAATTCCCACCCCCTTACTCATATACTCCCTAGCTCCCTTTCCTATCTCCCCGCTACCCTCGACATAGTATTTATCAGTATGTAACAGAAAGGAACCTTTATTTATTTACCTTGTTTATTGTCTACTCAGTCCTATTAGAATGTAAGCTCTATGAAAGCAAGTATGTTTATCAGTTTTTTTTTCACTACTGTGTCTATAACTAGTTTGGCATATAGTAGGTGCTCGACAAACATCACACATGTTGAATGAACAAGTGTTCTTCATTTCTCTCCAGAAACTCTCTGTTCAAGGAAATAAAACTTTACAAATAGTTCCATTCTTACATATAACCAGTCTAAGGAGTTTTACTAGTGTTTGAAATGAATAATGGTTTATTTTGTGGGCTGAGTAAGCATCTCCTTCACCCAAATGAGTCAGTAATTAGCTGTATAACTCTGGGCAAGCTACTTTATCCTCCTGGGTTTAAATTTCCTCATTTGTAAAAGGAGAGGGTTAGAATAGATGACCTTCAAGCCTCCTACCAATTCTAAAATTCTGTGAAAAGGATTCTATGAAAGGCCTAAGCACTTAAAAGTATAAATGACTGATAAAATGCCATTTCTCATGGGGTTTTAACAGTGATCAAGACTTAAGCTAAAGAAAATATAAGGCATGAAGTATAAGCATGTCATTTGACATTTACATGCTAGAAAAAAAATTTACCTGAGTGAGAATATAAATTGGTAAGGCACTCTGGAAAACTATTTTAGTTCTTCCAAAGCTCATGCATTTCTAAGCAGATCTTCTAACACTAAACATATACTTACCCTGTGACCCAATAATTGTTAGAAATAAGAGTTCATATTCAACAAGAGACATGTAAAAGAATGTATACAGCAGCTCCATTTGTAACAGTACCAAACTAGAAACAACTCAAGTGTCCATAAAAAGTAGAATGGATAAATTGTGGTACATTCACAATGTAATACTACACAGCATTGAAGAATGAACTGTTACCTACTAAAGCATGGATGGATCTCATAAACATAATGTTAAGTGAAAGAAGCTGGACAAAAGAGTACATACCATGTGTGATCACATTTCAAGATGGGAAAACTCATCTATGATAATAAAAATCAGAATGGTGGTTACCTTTTAGGGTGGTATTAACTAAAGAGAGCATAAGAGAAACTTCTAGGGGTACTGGTCACACAGCTACATACATATGTAAAAATTCATCAAACCATGTACTTAATACTTGTGCATTTTATTTATGTTATACTTCAACAAAATATTAAAGTGATCTACAGCAGGCAATAGGTTATCTCTCAGTAGCATCCTACTCTATCCAAGAGTTAAAAGCTCTCTGGAATATAGTGACCAACTCAATTAGTTCACTTCCACAAAGAAAGTCCACCTTTCCTGAGATTGATCAACAAAGAATTATTGGGCAACACTTATTGGCAACACTGCTCCACATAGTTTTTCCAGCTAGTTTTAATAAATAAGCTTGAGGTATTTAAATTATGAAATCTCTAAAATTTCTACTGTTACTATGCCTAGAGAGGGAAACTGTGACATTCATATATTGCTGGTGGGTGTATGAAACTGGTTCAACCTCTGAAGGGAATTTTGCATTATCTCTCAAAAAGCACGTATTCTTTGATCCAAAAAATATGCTGAAAGGCATATTTACCCAGAAATATTCTCATTGTAAAAAAACAAGGTATTTGCTACAACTATGTTTAATAACAAAAGATGGGAAACAAACTAAATGTCCTTCAATGAGAGACTCATTAAAAACATTTTTGTACATCACAATGGAATACTATGCAGCTGTGAAAAAGAATAAAGTAACTATAAACAAACTGATATGGAGCAAATACTTAGATATACAGGTGAGTGACAAAAAAGCAAGGTACACAATAGTAACTATAGCATGCTACTATCTGTGTAAAAAATAAGTATAAATATGTATGTATTTATAAGTATATAGAAGGACGCTGGAAGGATAAATAAACTAGTAATAGTGGTCTCCAGGGAGACAAACTGAGTGGCTGGGGTTCAGGTGAGGAAAACTTGTTTTTCATTTAATACTCATTTTATCTTTGAATTTTGCACCATATGCATCTGTTTCCTATTCCAAAAATAAAGATTAAAAAATTATTTGGGTAGGAATATTTTTAAAACGTTATTTTTTTTTTCCTTTTACAAAAGAGTGCCAGCAATATTGAACTTGAAAAGGTCATTTAAATGGCAGAATAGATACATACTATCTCTGAAACCCTTTCTTACTTCCTTAAAATGGGCAACTTCTATTTATTCTAGAGTATCAGTGTGATTGTGGCATATGTCCACAAATTCTTTGATATTCTTCCTTTCAAAAAGTTAAGGTCTAATTCCCCTCACCTTGAGTGAGGGTTGCACTTAGCAACTTGTTTCTAAAAAACTGAATGTGGTGGAAATGATGTGCATGACTTCTCAGGCTAAGTGATAAAAGGCACTGTGAGTTCCTCCTTGCTTTTGCTCTTGGATTACTTCTCTTGGATGAAGCCAGCTGTGGTGTGAGGACACTCAGGCAGTGCATCCTATGGAGAAGTCCATGAGGCCAGAAAGTGAATCCTCCTGCTAACTGCCATGTGAGTGGGCTAACTTGGAAGTGGATCCTCTAGCCTCAAATAAGCTTTCAGATGATGGCGGTTCCAGCTGACATCTTGACTGTAATGTCATGAGAAGCCTCGAGACAGAACTGGCCACTGCTGGATTTCTGACCCATAGAAACTATGTGGAATAATACATAATTTTAGAATGTTATGTTTTGGGGGTGTTCTGTTACATAACAATAGGTAACCTGGAGCAGTGTCTTATCCTGAGTAGATAAAGCATTAATTTAACTTATTTATTCCTTCTTGGAGCAAATATGTACTGAGTTTCTATTATTTGGCAGACATTGTGCTAAGTATTGAAGTTACAAAAAAACAGCTAAGAAGACATAAAGGTCCGACCATTCCTGGGCTAGGAGCAAATATTTATTAAGAGCCTACTTTGTGGAATTCACCGGACCTAGGTACTGGAGAACAAAGATAAATAAAGCCAGTTGCCTGCTCTCAAGAGAGGGACTGGAAAAGAGAAAGGGTAGGGGGAAGAGGGCTGTGCAACTAAATACTCCAGAAACTTTTGAGTTCTCAAATGGAAACATCAGCATTTGCTTATATGTTGTTTTGAAACTTGTTTCACGCCCAATTTTCAATCCTGGCTGATGCTGACAACCACTCCCTGGATAAAGAGCAGGTCAGCATGCATGTATGCTTGCTTGCTGGCTTGCATGCATGCATGCATTCATTTATTCATTCAACAAATGAACACCTACTCTGGGCCAGATACTGTTCTCAAGTGATGGGATATAGCAATGCACAAAACTGACAATTCTTGTTCTTATGCTATTTATATTTCAGTGATAGGAGACAGACAATAAATAAGTGAACAAGTAAATATATTGTAGATAACAGTAAGCCCTATGAAAAAAACAAAGCAAGAGCAGAGGAATAGAAGATGTGAGGGATGGGGATCTAGCTATTTTGTAAAAGGCAGTCAAGAAAAGCCTTACGAGAAGGTGACATTCAAGACGGAGGAAAAAGCAGGTACAAAGGTCACGTAGTGGGAATGTGCATGGCATGTTCTGAGGAACAGCAAAGCAGAGAGCGAGGCTCCAGTGGAGTAAGTGAGGGGAAGAGATGAGGTCAGAGAGATGAGGTCATGTCAGAATATGTAGACCGGGGGTTGACAGACTTTTTATATAATAGATATGTAGTAAATATTTTAGGCTTTGCAGGCCATACAGTCTCTGTGGTAACTTTTCAACTCTTGTAGCATAAGAAGAGTCACAGACAACATGTAAACGAATGGGCATAGCTGTGTTCCAATAAAATTACAAAATCAGGCAGCAAACTGGATTTGTCCCCTGAACTGTAGTTTGCCAACCCTCAACAGAGACCACTGAACCCTTGCAGGGCAAATGATGGAGGATAGACGGGAACGGTTTACATGCCCAGGCTTTGGCCTCAGAAAGCATTCTCATTAAAACAAAGCTATATGTGAGAGTTAACTGAAATACTTCTATTAATATTAGGCACTCAAAAGTTGTTTGTTGAACAGATAAAATGCAAAAAGCAGCTTGTCTGGGACCCAAAATAACAGTTATTTAACTGTTTCTATGGGAAAATGTTTGGAGTTCCAAAAATATTTTGAAAATTAAATTAACTTTGAAACACAAGCCATCCATAAGTTGAAGACTCTTTCTTCATATAGAGGATATTTAAATCTTTTCCTTGATAACTCAGATATTATTCAAGACATGATTATCCTATGGCATGGTAAGAGATGTCCCTTTAAAGTTTACTGAGGTGTTATGGGTTAATGGCCCTCTATTAATTGACCAAATTGATCTGTTGAATTTCTGTGTTTTGCTTTTCAGTCTCCTCTCTGGTTGCTAGCAGTCACTTTCTTGTCATTAATATGTCTAGTAGTCTTTTCCTGTCACCAGCCTCTGTATAAATCCAGCTTCCTTCTCGTAGTCTACTCTAGATGAGGAAATCAGGGAGTCAATACCAATGTAGCTCTATCCTTAGGCCTGTAGGTCCTCTTATTTGACTTCATGGCCATATACATTCCACATCCATTAATTCCATAATTATCTTAAGAGTCTGTTATGTCTGAAACTCAAAGTCCATTGGGAAAAATTCTAGAGCTAGTAGCTAAAGGAATCAGTTAGTCAGACAAAACCATTTCTGATAACTCCCTACAACTACTTTGTCAGTGAGCTTCTGAATACAGTGTATGGGGGTGTGTGGTCAATATCCAAAAAAACCAAATATTTTTCAATTGAAGACTTGTTTCGATTCCTCTTTCAAGTATGTTATCGGTCTCAGTACAGGTGCTAAGAATACCTAGACATGGCTACAAAATGAAACATACATCTTCAAGGCTCTCCTCGACAGAAAAAAACTAAAAAGAATTGCTTAAGGCGGTGGTTCTCAGTGTGTGGTTCAGGGACCCCTGGAAGTCCCAAAGATAGTTTCAAGGGGTGTACAAAGTCAAAACTACTTTTGTAATATAACTAAGACAAACTTGTCTTTTTATTTTCATTTTCGCACGAGTGTACATAAGTTTTCCAGAGCTCATGAAGTGATACTTCAACAAACTGAATATAGAAATATATATGAGAATTTAGCTTGTCTTCTATTAAGCCAGGCATCAAAAAGATTTATAGAAATATAAAACAGTGCTATACTTTTCACCAATTTTTAAAAAAACTATAGTTATTTTACATAAACATGTTATGTTAACATGTAATAGGTTTATTAGTTATTTTTAAATGAATTAATAAATACACATTTTTAAGTTTATTTTAATTCCTATTATGGTAAATATAATAGATACCAAATCAACAGATATAAAAAGCTCTTAGAGGTCATTAATAATTTTTAAGTGTGGAAAGGAGTCCTGAGTCCAAAAAGTTTTAGAATGCTCACTTAAGGCATAAAACCCAAGAAATGTTTGACTTTTGCCTTTTTATGGAGATGCTAACTAAGCTGCTGCTATCTTCATGCTAGAGGACAGAAAGTTGGGGGCCACCCCGTTTTACCACTGCTGTCAGGTTTGCCTTCTGGGGAGCCACTTCCCCAGCTGGAACTCTCCTAAGTTATGAGAATTCTGGACCCTGAAGAGTAGAACTCATGATCCGTAAAGGGAACTTTGGGCATAACGAGGAGGGATCATGGGCTGAAGAAGGAGGAAGCAGTGCTGGCATTTGGATAGAGCCAGCCACTGAGGACTGTCCATTCTGCCTTTGAATTCTCCCTGAATAATATCTTCCACTCCATCCCCACCGCAACCACCAGAGTCTAAGTCCTCATTAACGCTCCTCTAGACTATTCCAACAGGCTTTGAATTGTGTTCCCTAACTCTAGTCTTTAATTCTTTCTGTCAATCCAGCCAGTAAAACACTATCAGATTGATGTACCTCAAATATTGCTTTCATGCGATCAGCCAGCAAGTATATATTACTTTTTATACCCCATTATTGTGCCAAGTGCTATTGGAGATTCAAAACTTAATTCTGGGGAGAGGGAAATGAATATACATAAAATCATTAGTAAAAAAAATACATATGCTATATACTGTAGTATAACTATGAGATAGATCAGAGAAGGAAGAATAGGTAGAATTTTGTAAATCTTAAGGGGACCGGGGATAAGCATGGCACACATAAGACTGAAGCCATGTGATGATGAGCTGAAGCTGTGTGTTAGCAGGAAGAAGACCCAGAAGAAGTTAGTCTAATGCTTGGTGCTAAATGAATACTTGTTAACTGTTACTGATTGGTGCCTGAACGTATTAAAATAAGTTATAGACAGAAAATAAGAACTTTTGATTGATGTGCTATGTCGCTTAATTCACCCATCCCCAACAGCTATTGCTCATCCACTGTCTTCTAAATATGGTAAGAATGAAAGCATAGTTTTCAGCTTCTTTTTGTTATTTAATGGTTTCATTTTAGACAATTCCCATGCCCCATAGCCATTCTTTGTTTAATATACACATTTTTGTTTGTATATATTCATATAAAATATACATTGCTTTGATTTCATGCATTTTAATTTATATATGTATATATATAGTATTATGTTATAGATCTCATTTTTTTTTCCAACTTGGCACTATGTTGTTAAGAACCATTCATATTGCTGTACTATATCAAACTCGTAAGGTTATTTCTAATGTCTGTTTCTGTCACTCAGTAATCAATATTTAATGAGTTCCTATCAGTAGTTAGGGGCCATGGAGAAGCCCTGGTCCCTATCCTATCCTCAGGTATCTTATAATCCAGCTGGAACAGATAAAGACACAAAAAGATAATATGTTATCAGGCAGCAGGTAATAAAGACAAAGTAAAGTTTGGCTGAATGGCCCAGTAAACTGCACCTTACCATATCATGAGGTAAAGAGATAGGAAGGATTGTGGTGTCTAGATTTAAATGAACTGATATGGTGAAATTGTAAAATAACATTTTAAACATTTCTAGATTTTCCTCTAGATGGTGCTAGAGCAACCATATTGTCTTTTATAACTCCAGTTTCCTTCCAACATTATAGAGTAAGAGGTAATTTATGACTCATTAGCAACTTGATGGCTCCTCTACCATTTATTGCCCTTTGGCTCAAAGTCTTTGACAGTGGGAAATCCTGGACATTGCTAAGAAATTAAAATCAAAGACAACTCAAATACCAATGTTTTCTCATCCAATCTACAAAAAGCTATTAATTCAAAGCAATGTGTTATGTGTGTGTGGGTGGAGAAGTGGGGTTGAATAATTTTCAGTCTCTGCTTCCAAGAAAACTTATAATCAATAATGAGGTAGAGTGGACAAGAACTGTTAATATAAAGTGGAAGATATTATCACCAGCAATTCTTACCACTACTAATTAAAAAGATCACAGGGATGCATAAGGTAGGTGATAAATATTCTAACATGCCTAAGGAAATAAGGAGTTATTTAGACTCAAAGTAAGTTTTTAAAGATGGCCTTAAAATAAAATTATTGTTGGTCATACATAGAGTAGCTCCCCAAGAGTCTGTTTTATCAGGCATCTGGACCAGATGGAAGCCCTGTCTAGGCACAGCCATAAGTGTGCGTTCTATAGACTTTCAGTATCTTAGGCAATATGGTATACCAAAGATGTGAACTGAACTCTAAGATTTCATGTTATGAGGTTATTTATTTATTTTTATTATTTTTTTTAAATTCTGAATAACGGAACTTCTGGTACACAAACAGCTGAGGATGGTGGTGATAGCAGTGGTTAATGAGAGAGTAGGTGAGAGAGCTAACACATAACATGTGAATGGAAACAAACCAGCTTCTACTTCCTCCTGAAGAGCGAAGCATCTGTAGAAAACTACGATGTTGGTGTCTGGAGAACACCTGTGAGGAACTTCTAACCAGGACTTCTCTACCAGCTATCATTGCTAGAGCAGCTTATAAATTTTCAGGTCATTTTATGTCCTTGCTGTGTCAAGGATGCTTTCTTCTCGTATAGTCCTCTTGACAGCTCCTGCCACAATCTTTCTCCTCCAAATGCTAATGATGAACTGGCTGGGGAACCCCCACACTGAATGGAAACTGAACTATTGCTCACTGCTCCTACCTAACTACTCATTATAGCAGGCACCTATTGCAGTTACCTGGTCTCCTAGTTAAAAATAGGCTGATGAAGAGCTATTGTGGTCTGCTCAGCTGCCTTACCCAGAGTCACCCTTCAGGAAGAGCTGAAAACGGACTGAATTCTATAATTTAGCTCAACGTGATCTCTTCAGTTCTCAATTATATGGCATCTGCTGATTTTATCATCAATAAGGCTCTTAATACACAGTATTTGGTAGTATAGTTACACGTATATGAAGATACTTCACTTATAAGATTTCCTGAAAGAGCTCCCATATACAAAGCAAACATGAAAAAACGCCAGAAATCTTAGGAAACAAAGCTGCCTATTTGGCATTACATGGCAAAAATGTGATAAGGCATGACTTTCTTTTCATTTCAGCCCATTGGAAAGTAAATAGGACTAGCTTTAGACAAAGTTGTTTCAGATGTTCTCTGAATTAGTAACGGTTTACATTTCTAAAGTAACCAAATCCATCAGTCTTTTTCTTTGTGATTTCTTCCATTTCTTTTATGCTTAGCCTTTTAAGCTAGAAATTTGGATATTTACTTATGTATCATTTTAATCAAGTGGCTTTACAAAAATCAAACAAGTACGTACCACTTTAATAAATCTTGAATTTATATCCATGTACAAAATAAACTTTTTTTTCTAGTTTGGATTTTTATTATTTTTAAAATTTCTTATTAAGCTATAATTGACAAAATTATAATATTCTCAACCCAGTGTGGTTCACCAAATTTCTAGTAGCATGCGTACATGCATGTGTGCGTGTGTATGTGCGTGCTGGGTTTCAGGGAAGGAGTGTTAGTAAGCCTAAGTGACAACATCCTACACATAAGTTTACGGTATTAAAATGCATTGTAAAGATTTAGAATTTTTTTAAACCACAAATACAACGAACTGAGTCCTATATTTTTATGCTTCATTTAAAGTTACAACGATCCCACTTTTTCAAAATTCATCACAGGGTTAACATCGACTGTAAAAACGATATCCACCATACATATTTTATTTCACTGGGCTCACATTTAAAAGCCAATTTCTGAATTTTTTCAACCAAAGCTGAAATCAGTTCAAATTTTTACCTTTTATTTATGTCTTGCTGCCAGACAAAATTTGCTGTAGATTTTGCAATAAGCATCTATCTTCCTTTTCTACCTATGAGATGAACCATCAGTAGCATCCTAGACCTTAACTGTTATCATACACTGAATCTGCCCACTGAATTAAGATTTAGACTCCAGTATAATCCCACTAAAGTTGTGGAAGAGGTTTCCCAGATCCTAATGATACAAAAAGTAAAGATGCTTAGTCTCGGACACAATGGATTAAATCCTTCGTTGCTTTCTCTGATTTGGGGGTGGGTGGTGGTGTGGGAGTGAGGGTATGTACATTATTTCTGTGAAGCCTTGATGGCTTTCAAGATAATAGTTACCATTTATTGTGTTTAAGAATCTTCCATATGTTATCTGATATTCAATCCTCTCAACAACCCCCAAAGTATCATCATTCCCATTTTACAGATGAAAAAATGAAAGCTTAGAGCAATGTGTTCCAATGTTTACATAGCTAAATAAGATGCAAAGCTAGGACCTGAATCCAAATCAGTCTGACTCTAAACTAAAGCCTGTATTTTTAACTATGCTGTCTTTCAAGATGAGGATACACTTTATTGGTTCTCAGCAGCTCACATTTCCAGGTGTGAAACACTAAATGGTTCATGTACTGTACTTGAGAATACAATTGTGGACTAGTGTGAAAGACATCAACATTTGTAGGCTTATTTTTGGCTCAGTTGCAGGTTATTGATTTTGTGTTTGACCTCCCTCTACCAGAAAAGAAATAGAAGCAGCAATAAAGCTGCATACTGGTGGCAAAGGGAAAGAAACATAGAGCAGAAGAGGCAAGAAGGAAAAAGAAAATGTCAAAGAAAGCAAAAGGCAGCAAGGGGACAGACAGAAACTCAAAAGTCCAAAGCTGTAAGGTTATTATGAAACACATAACGTGTTTCTTTGTCTGTATTTTATTGATGATATGAGAAACAAAGCTCAGTTCTTCAAGAACTGGAAAATTTCATAAGTATATATTTTTAAGCCATTTTTAAAAAGGATGTAACTAAATCATGATACATCTTTAACACTGAATAATATGTGGTTACTTAAAATGTTATAGAAGTCCATTTAATGTTATAAGAGAATGTTCATGATATATTTCTCTATAAACAAAGATTACAAATATACAGAAAAGGGTCCCAATTTGTTAAAAATAAAACAAAAATGTTATGTATAATATGACAAAATCATAACACTGTTTTTTTCCAGGTGATTTATGATTTTCTTCTTTGTGATTTATGATTTCTCCTTTTTCTTTGTTTCCCAAATTTTCAACAATAAAAAGTCACTACTTTTTTCTGAACCATCATTACTATCTAGTTCTAAAACTTTTTCATCATCTGAAACAGAAATTCTGTAACCATTAAGCAATAACTCCCTATTCCCTCAGTCCCCTAGCTCCCAGTAACTCTATTCTTTCTGTCTTTATACATTTGCCTATTCTAGATACCTCATATGAGTGGAATCATACAATACTTATTCTATTGTGTCTGGTTTATTTCACTTAGCATATTTTTTTCAAGGTTTATCCACATTGTAGCATGTATCAGAATTTCATTCTTTTTACTGCTGAGTAATATTCCATTGTAAGTATATACCACAATTTGTTTATTCATTCATTTGTTGATGGGCACTGGGTTGTTTCCATCTTTTGGCTATTGTGAATAACGTTGCTATGAATACTCATGTACAAGTTTTGTGTGAACATCTGTTTTTAATTCTTTAGGACAGCGGTCCCCAACCTTTTTGGTACTAGGGACCAGTGCTCCTATGAGAATCTAATGCCTGATGATCTGAGGTGGAGCTGAGGTGGTGATGCTAGCACTGGGGAGCGGCTGCAAATACAGATGAAGCTTCGCTCACTGGCCACCGCTCACCTCCTGCTGTGTGGCCCGGTTCCTAACTGGCTACGGCCTATGTTTAACTTTTTGAGGAACCACCAAACTGTTTTCTGCAATGGCTGCAACATTTTCCATTCCCACCTGCAATCCACAATGGCTCCAATTTTTCTATATCCTCTTCAACAGCTGTAACCTTCCATTTTTTTTTGATAATAGCCATCCTAGTATGTGTGCAGTGGTATCTCATCTCAGTTTTGATTTGCATTTCCCTTATGATTAATGATGCTGAGCATTTTTTCATGTGCTTATTGGCTGTATATCTTCTTTAACAAAATGTCTATGCAAGTCCTTTGCTCTGTTTTCATTAAGGTTATTTGGTTTTTTACTGAGTTGTACAAGTTCTTTATATATTCTAGATATTAACTCCTTATCAGATATATGATTTGTAAATATTTTCTCCCATTTTGTGAGTTGTCTTATTCTCTTGATAGAGTCTTTTGATGAACAAAGGTTTTAAATATTAATGAAATCTAATTTATCTATTTTTTTCTTTTGTTGCCTGAGCTTTTGGTGTCATATCCAAAAAACCAGGCATTATTCTTTAAATAGGTTTAAATAATGTACTTTTTAAAAAATATCAAAAGAAAAAATAGTGGCTAGTGGTGGAACAGAAAATGTAGGCGATATAGTTTATCGCCTCTCATTTTTAATTCAAAGTGCAGTTAAGCATAGCTTAAAACAAAGATTTTTAAGCCATACCCATTCCTCCTACTACAAAATGACCTAGTAGGGGATCTCTTGGTCCAAAGATAAGTATAAAAATCTTTCTACTTCAAAATTTCAACTTACCGAGTTTTATTAAAAAAAACAAAGCTACCAACTAGATCAAGAGCTCATCAATTTTGCCCACCATCTACAGATGGCATGTCAGATCATTTGCACAGTGTCTACTCTGGAATTAAAAACTAGCAGACTTAGCAACAACCCTGCCTGTGGTACCAAATCATTTTATATATTTCATGTAATTTACAACTGACTCCTAAGACTCAAATCTCAAGGCAGAAAGGATATATTCCTGGGTGTGTAAACACCAGTTCTATCATCTGTTATTTTCTAAAGACCCCTGTTTCTTTTTCTTTGTTCTTTCCTTTTTTAAAAAGCTGTCACCTAAAAAAAATGATTCCCTTGGAAGCTGTATTTCCTTAGCTTGAGGAGAGAAATAAAAAGTGCTAATAAGCCTAATGTCCAGGGCTAATGAGAATAGTTAACAATATACAAGCTAATGGTTGTTGCTTACACTGTTTACACTGGTGCCAAACTGTTGTTCAATTAGTCCTGTCCTCTAGAAGTTGAATATGCCTTTAGCTGTGTTCTCTGCTTTCCTGGTAAAGTCCTCTTTACTCTTCCCAATCCTCTTATATGGACCAAAGATCCTTTTAGCTACTACTTAAATGATCAAGAGCCTGTTAATGGGCTCTGCCTGGTTCCAATTTCTTTTTGAAGGAGAATGACATACATGTTTGTCTATTGATCTTAGGAGTGGGGGTGCAAAAAGGAGGATGCATTCGTAATAAATATCTCAACTCCCAGTCAATAGTAGTATCACGTTTTCTAGTTCTCTTTAGAAGATGGGGTGGAGGAAAAGACCATATTAAAGTAAATAAGCCATAGTTTCTGGAAACCTACAAGCATAGCTGCATCTTGGCCTGGAGCAGAAACCTGCAGGAAACTGGCTAGAACTGAGAGAGAAGAGAGCGTGCCAAGAGGATGCCTGTGAGGAAGGCTCATTTAGAACTCTGAGTACGACTACCTCTGTGGAAGCCCCAACTGGGGGAATGTAGTAATTGTTTACTTTCCACAGCTGAGCTCTGGCATATTATTATCTAATATTCAATCTTGCCATGTGATTAGAGATTATGCAAATTTCTGAGCACTGTTTCTTCTAGGACAAAAGTTCAAACCAAAGATGTAGGTAAAGAGTTAACATAATCAGGAGTTCACAAGCATGAGTAGCCTCCAGAAATGAAAAGACTAGTGGGAATTAGGACCATCTGTGGTTCATCTACTAGTTAAGATTTTCCCAGCAAACTGGTTGTTCATCTGAAAGCCACCCTCTCCCCCTCTCTCCCCCGCTTCCATGGGTTTGCCATGTAAGTAATGTCAGGATCTTTGGTAGAGTGCCATATTTCAGGGAAAACCCTAGCCCCAAATTTGTCTATTGCAGTGAAAATTACTAGAAAGAATGCTTTGCTATGCTCTAAATTCTTACATCCGAGCAAACCTCATGCAGGCAGAACCCCAAATAGCTAACATCTCTAGGTTTTTGTCTCACTTATCCTGGCAATCCATTCATTTACAAGTCATGGATTTGACTGCAGGGAAGGATCAAATCATGTATGGGTCTTCCAAAACCAGAAATCCAAAGGTAGAAATGTAGTTATTATTCCCTTCGAGAGGATACTTCCAAAGAGAATCTGTATTTCCCAGGAGCCCTTTATTAACATTCTAAGTATAAATCTCTGAAGTTGCCCAAGAGAGCAATTCAGGATAAGGTCTTCTGCAGAAATGTTTGGAGCCTATGGAGCTATGGAGCATGGCCAGTGGTTCCCAAACTTTGCTGCACACGGAATGCACCTGGAGGTCTTTAACCACTACTGACATCTGGCTCCCACCTACAGACATTCTGATTTAATTTAATTGGGTGAGACCTGGTCTCAGGATTTTTTAAATTCCTACCCCCACATTCTAATGTGCATCAAATCTGAGAACCACTGCTATGGAAAATGGTGCCTTCAAATTTTTCTGCCTTCAGTTCTGAGATTGACAGGAAACAAAAATCCTGAGCTCTTATTTCTGGGATCTTTTGGGGCTAAATGACCCAAAGAATGCACAAAGGTAATAACGCCCCTCATCCTGGAACCATTTCCCCATGATCATGGTATTTTCTCTCCACAGAATCAGTATAATAGTGAGCTGAAAACATTATCAAGCAAGTATCAATTTGGGGAGTGGTTAGGTAGATCTGTTACTGCTATAACTATAAGCAGGAAAAAAAAAAAAAAAACTGGTATAGGGTAGAGACAGATATAAGGCCAAAGTGGAACATTCGCCAATGTAAACCACTCCACCCCTAGGCTGTGGGGAGGCTGAGGAGAAACACTAAAGATCTGATACAGTCTCTCCTCCCATCTACAAGTTCCCACACCATGGAAACTCTGCATAAGCGCAACAAAGGCGGGTTCACCACACCCTTAAATCACACATCCTCCCTTTCCTCTTGCTGAAGTAACCACACACTGTA
>NW_006442109.1:10640625-10696190 GCF_000325575.1 Pteropus alecto
ATCACTGGCAATAAGAAGGATGGTATCATCTCAGTGGGACAGCTTTGAGGAAATACTTGCCTGGGGTTGAGATGGAATCGCACTTGTCCACAGTTTTACTGCTTTATGACCTAGCAGGAAGAAGCGGGATAAGAACATGGCCAGGGGCTGGATTACATGAGGCACTTTTCCTTTCAGCCTTCTTTAGCAAGAGGCTGACAGATGCAGCTAACTGCTGAAACCTTTTTCTTTCTGTTAACCTCCACTTGACATTTTCAGGATTTGTTAACAGAGCAGAACTGAACACATTGTGGCTCGCGGTGCCAGGGAGAGGGGAAACGGTAATGTAAGGAGAGAAACAGTTGGGATCAGAGGGTGGATGCTCTTCTCTGCCCAGACTGGCTTTAGGAAGCAATGCCTCTCATTATTATATATAGTTCTACATTTCCTTCCTCTCTTTAACTTGTGACAATAATTATTCTGAAATGTTTGATGGTCTCTGATATGGGTTGAAGTGTGTCCCCCAAAAAGATATATCAAAGTCCTAACCCCAGAACCTCAGAATATGACCTTATTTGGAAACAGGGTCTTTACAGAGGCAATCAAGTTAAAAAGAGGTCAATTAAGTGAGCTCTAATCCAATATGACTGGTGTCCTAATAAAAAGGGGAAAACTGGACACAGTGGCAGACACACACAGAGAGAAGAAGATGTGAAGGCACACAGCGAGAACACAGCCATGTGACTGCAGTGATGCTATCTACAAGCCAAGAGAAACCAGGACTGCTGGCAAACACCTGAAGCTCGAAGAGGCAAGGAAAGATTCTCCCCTCTAACCATCAGAGAGAGCACAGCTCTGCCAACACCTTGATTTCTTACTTCTAGCCTCCAAAACTGTGAGACAATAAATTTGTTGTTTTAAGCCACCCAGTGTTTGTTACTTTGTTATAACAGCCTTAGGAAACTTATGCAGCCCCCAAAGCAGACCTGGTGTTGACTAAATCAGTCAGATTTTACCTTAACTAGCCTCAGTGAATTACTGCTGCTAGCCAAGGAGAATGTAGTCTATGGCAGTGGTTCTCAAACAGCGTAGTGGAGAACAGTGGTGATGACAGCAAAACATAATTTCTAGGGGAGCTGTTTCACAATAAACATGCCCAAGCTCCATCCTGTACCTGATAATTCAGAATATGAGGAGTGGGGGATAGCTAACATATATTTTAAACAAGTTCCCCAAAGGATATCACAGACTTGCTCTCATCTTCCCTCCTTTCCCCAAACTGAGTAACACTAGCTTAAATAAAAAAGAATAAAACTTTGGGTCTTCTCCAAATTGATCTGTAGCTTTGATGTAATCTCAATCAAAATCTCAGACTTTTTTTTAATAAAAATTCACAAACCGATGCTAAAATTTATATGCAAAAGGCCAAGAATATCTAAGGCAATCTTGAAATACAAGCTAGAGGACTTACACTACTAGATACTAAGACTTATAAAGCTATAGTTATTATAACAGTGTAGTACTGACACAAGAGTAGACAAATGGATGCATGGAATAAAAGAGAGAGCCCTGAAATAAACCCACACACAAGTCACTTGATTTATGACAAATGTGACACTGCAGTGCAGGGGGAGAAAGCGTGATCTTTTCAATAAGGTGCTGGGTCAATAAGGTATCCATATGAAAAAAATAGAATCTTGACTCCCAATTCATACTTTAAAAAAAAAAAATCAATTTCAGCTAGATAGTAGATCTAAATAAGAAGAGCAATAAAGTTCTCAGAATAAAATATAGGAAAATATCTTTTTTATCTTGGGAAAGGCAAAATTTCCTTAAATAGGACATTAACTAAAAGAAAAAAAAAGATGAACTAGACCTTATAAAAATGATGACCATCCACTCATAAAATGGTATTATTTTTATTTAATTATTTTAAAATTTATAGGGTGACATTGGTTAAAAAATTATATAGGTTTCAAGAAAAGGTACTAAAGAGAAAACACAAGATATGGAATAGAAGATATATACAGTACATATATCTGATAAAGTCCTCATAACCAGAACATACAAAGAACTCCTATATATCATTAAGAAAAAAAACATACAATACAATCCAAAAAATGGGTAAATGCACTTCATAAAAAAGATTTCCAGATGGCCAACGAGCAAAGGAAAAGATGCTCAATTTCATGGCTCATCATGGAAATGGAAATTAATAACACAATGAGATACCAGCACACACTAAACAGAATGACAAAAATGAAAAAGACAAATAAGGTCAAGTGTTGGCAAGGGGGGCAGAGCGACCAGGAGTCTAACTGAAAATAGGAGTATAAATTGGTCCAGACACTTTAGCAAACTGTCAATAGCAATTAAAGCTGATCATATGCATACCTTATGACCCAGGAATTCCATTCCTAAGTATATATAGAATAGGAATGTATACATATATTCCCCAAAAAGACATGTATAAGAATTTTCACAGCAGCATTTTTCACAACAGCCCCCAACTCAACACAACCCAAATGCCCATCAACAGCTTAATAAATAAGTACTATTACATAGCAGTTCCCCCTTACCCATCACGGCTCCCAGTGGATGCCTGAAACCACGAATAGTACCAAACTCTCTCTATATATATATACTATGTTTTTTTCCTATACATACATACCTATGATGCTACTCAATTTGTAAATTAGGTATAGTAAGAGATTAATAACAAGAACAAATAATAAAATAGAACAATTAAATGTATACTGAAATAAAAGTTATGTGAATGTATGAGCTCTCTTTCTCTCTCTCAAAATATCTTATTTCACAGATAGAAGATTCTTACCATAGATCTCAGCAACTTTTATTACGTCAAGAACTTATACCCTTTCATTTAAAGGAAGCACTTTACAGCTTGCTTCTCTTTGGCATATCTGAATTGCCAGCATCACTACTCTTGCAATTTGTAGCCATTATTAAGTAAAGAAAGGGTAACCTGAACACAAGCACTGCAGATCTGATAATTGAGATAGCTACTAAGTGACTAATGGATGGGTAGTGTATGCAGTGTGGATATGCTGGAAAAAGGGATGATTCATGTCCTGAGGAAGATGGAGCTGGACGACAGGAGATTTCATCACGCTACTCAGAATGGCGTGCAATTTAAAACTCATGAATTGTTTATTTATGGAATTTTCCACTTAATATTTTTGTACGAAAGTTAATTACAGGTAACTAAGGTGTGGAAACTGAAACTGTAGATGGAGGAGGGGGGAGGTTAAATTGTATTTACATAATGGAAAACTATAAAATAACAAGAATAAACAAAATACAACTACATGCAATAATATGGACGAATTTCACTGGCATATGTTGAGCAGCTAGACATAAAAAAGTACATACTGTAATAGTTCTATTATATATAATGTTCAAAATAGTTAACGCTAATCTATGTTAGCAGTCGGAATTTATTTTCTTGGATGGGGGTTAGCTATTGGAGGGAGGTATGAAGGGGCTTCTGGGGTTCTGATAATATTGCAGAACCCCAACGTTTACAGTATTTCTTCATCTAGGCGTTAGTATACAAAGTGTGTTCGCTTTGAAAATTCAATGATCTGCATGCTCATGATTTGTGTGCATGCTTATGATTTGCATACATATTTATATTTATATTATTGTTCAGTCAGGCCTATTAACATAAAAACAAAACAAAACCTTGGGGTCTGTGACTCTTGTAGATCAGTGCCAGGATCTGCTGAGCACAGGGTACTTCTATACTTCAGGCACTCTGCCCAGTCTCCAGGGTGGCAGACCAGTCTAATATCTAATGCAACAGCACATGGGGGCTGGGGTGGGGGTTATTTCCCACTTTCTATATCCGTTCATTCTCCAGATTCCTGATTCTAGGAGATTTTTTTATATAATAATTCTAAGTAGTAGGCTAAAAGCCGAAAAGCAGAGAGGAGCTTGGTAAATGGGAAGATGCACAGTATTTCAAGTGTATGGAATAATATGGGAAATTTTTCAAAAGATGAGGATAATCAGAGTTAAATAAGGAGAAGGCAGGTTGTTCACTGAATTAGTTCAGGGTTAAAAGTTTCATTTTATTATGAGTTCAATGGGGGTAGAAATTATTTGATAGCAGTCTTTTAAGCTTTTTAAAGATATCCTAAAGAGAAAATAGAGTACAACTTGTGGGAGGGGAGACTACTCAATTTCTCACCACAGCCTTTTTGTCATAGAGCTTGTTGCTATGGAGAAGGCCATGAAGGCAGCAACTAAGGGAAATAAAGGATCTGGCAGAAGTAAGTACAGGGACAGTAGATTAAACAAAAATTTCTTGAGCAATTAGCAAGTAGCAGGGCCTATAAATGACACACTTTCCAGTTTTTACTAACTCCTACCCCTCTCAAAGTACATGGGCCTGGTTTGCCACTATAATTTAACTCAAATAGAGAAGCCTGAATGGGCCTAACAAAGCCTAAGCCTGGCAGACAAAACACAGGCCATTTAGCAATGCTGCCTCATGCCAGGGGAAATCAGCTACCTACCCACCCTATCCTGGGGAAATTATCTCCAGCTGCCTAAATTATAAAGTTGATGCCCTATGATTTCTTTGTTCTGTAAAGCCTGAGGGAGATGGGATAATGAAGTATCAGAAGAGGTGGAGAACAGAGTAGTCAGAGACAGAGAAAGAGAAAAAAAGAGACAGACTGCACGCATGCGTGCGTGTTAGTTCTCACTGGTGTGTGTGTGTGTGTGTGTGTGTGTGTGTGTGTGTGTGTGTGTGTGTGTGTGTGGAGAGAGAGAGAGACACAGAGAAAGAGAGAGAGAGAGAGAGAGAGAGAGAGAGAGAGAGAGAGAGAGAGAGAGAGAGTGTGTGTGTGTGTGAGAGAGAGTGTGTGTGAGAGAGTGTGTGTGAGAGAGTGAGTGAGTTAGTTCTCACTGGTATCATTAAGAGGCAGCAGCAGTGACCTGGGAGCAAAGCTCTGCCTGAGCTAGTCTGAAACTACTGCTGTGGGAGAAAAGGCTAGTTGCCAAGTTTGTTAATAGCTTCTGCTCATCATGGTTACAGCAGCTTTATCAGCCAGGGCAGGGCCAGGACCTGTTTTAGCAGTGTAAGCACCGAGATGGAGGGTTCAACGACACCTTCCAGCAGACCTTGCCACAACCGAGGATTAAAAAAGACAGTTCCCTCTTCTGTTCCACACAGATGATCACAGAATTGTCAATATGAGAGCTGAAAGGACCACAGAGATAGGTAATCCAACCTCCTCGTTTTACGAATGAGGAAACTAAGGCCCAGATCAGTTAAATGACATTATCAACAGGGTAAGAAAACATCAAGGGTCTCAAATAGGGCCTTTTTCTCTTGGAATCACATGTCGAATTAGCTAAATTAGCTGGGGCTAGTGATTAGCCCCTGTTTATGCCAGAACTATATTTATTGCCTAGGTATCATCAACCTGGGTACGTACATAAGTATCAAGAACGAACTTATTTGTTAAAGGAGAGCATTAGTAACAAATCAGGTCTGCTCTGAGCCCATCTTAGAGGGTTTTGTTACTGAAATATCAAAAGAATCTCATTTGAAACAACCATACCTATCTTGCAAGCCTGCAGCCTAGCCAACTGTACTACCTGACTGCTTTGCTGGGAGGCAGGAAGGAGGTAGGCGAGAGTGCACAAAAGGACATCTCTCTCCCTTGGAGATTAGTTTATTTTGCAATTTGTAAAATGGAACTCAAAAAAGCCTGTAGCTGAAATTTCTCCTTAGGGCTTTACGATTTAAATATATGACAGTGGACAGATAACACAATCCACAAGGGTATATAAACACGTAACTGCCCTAAAGCATCCCCTAGGAGAAAGGTGCTAGGTGGAAAGAATGTGTTGGCTGTTGTTTGGTGTGGGGGAAGGGTGGGAGAAAGTAAGTATTGATTTCCCTAGTGTTTTCTTTGTGTGGCTGCTGTTGCCATGTGGTGGTCTGTTGCTATGAAGATTTGTGGTGCCAGACAATGGCTGCTAGGCTCTTTATGACTGTGCTATTGGTAGAACAGTTTCTGTGGGAGCCAGGCTAGTATGCAAATGGCTAAGCAGTGGAGAAAGCTTGGTCACTGAGAAACATCTCTCTCCAGGTAAGCAAAGCGCTGCCTAAGGCAAGACTGAAGGTGAAACAGTGTTAATTATATACAGCCAAGGAAAAAGAAAAACCAGTACCTGGGTACCATCTTACCTTTCCAATATAAACATCCCAAATTAGATATGTCACAGTTCACGCACATACTTTCTCACGTCAGAATCACACAGAATAACCAAGGTTATAACTCCCAAGGTTACTATTTCCATGAAGAAGATTAATGGACAGCCCCTTCCTTTTAGTGAGAAAGATAAAGACCCACAGCCGGGATCTGCAATCAGACGAGGATGCAGAACAGCTGAGGCAGGTTTCTCAGCGGAGCTACTACAGGCAAACTAACTTCCTGCTAAGCAAAACCACTGCCTATTACTCTGATAATGAGTAAACTGCTACCCACAGACGAAAGCACGGGGCTCAACCACAGAGTTTGAAGCAGGGCCAAATGCTGTCCCAGGTAACAAGAGCCAGAGTACACAGAAATCACCCTGTAGATGACAGCTATTTACCCACCCTCTTCCTTCTCCCACACAATTGCTCTTCTCTCCATCTCAGAGTACACATACACTTTTAAATTATACATAATTTAAAGATCATCTAGCTCGTATGCTGCCCCAAACAGTAAACCATTGGCTTACATGTGACTATTTAAATAAATTTTAAAATTCAATTCCTTTGTTCCACATGCCACATTTTAGGTGCTCAATATCACATGTGACTAGACTAACATTTTGGACAGCCTATTTCTAACACAAAAAGTTCTACTAGACAGTGAGATCTAGCCCAAGCACCCCGCCCCAATTAGAAATCTAAGGCAAGAGAAGTTAAGAGACTTACCTAAGATCATGTAGCTAGCTAAAGGTACAATATGTTCTTGAAAATAACTTTCCTGACTCTAGTTCAAAGACAGTTGTTTTGTACGACTGTAACTTTAAGGCACTATTATTCTCTGAAACGGTTCTCAGATAGTTCCAGACACTTCCACTAGTCGTTGGAACAAAAATGATGTGGAGATGGGGATGTAAACCTTTTTATGTTTGTTTGTACATGTATATGATAAAATCTTTACCAAGTGCAAAAAAATGGAAAACACCCTCCTTTCCCCCAAATCACTAAGCTAGAATTAAGCTTTAGAAGATAGGCCAAGCACATCATACCCTCTGGCATACAAGGGAGCTGCACTCACTTCAGCTTCAAAAACATGGTCTTATAGCATTATGACTTTCTGATATTCTGGAAAAAGAAGACCAGAATAATTTCAGAGATGTTATGAGAAATTTCTAGGTGGAGTGGGAAGGTAAACCTAGATAAATGATTATCAAACTTTTTTTTGGGGGGGGGGGCGGTAGCATCCTATTCAAATATAGTTTTACGAAGGAGCCTAACATATAAATCACCCAAAGGTAGAAAGAACTGCTCTGAGTTGCATCTGCTGGGGTAGCAGATGTGGAGGCTGGGACCTAGCCACTCGGCACCCCTCACTCTTTATGACCGTTTCTGAGGTTCCTCCATGCTCAAGTTCCTCAGAGTGTAACTTCAAACCATTTCCTCTGAAAAGATCTGAAGGTTCTATCTCTGACTTATCATTTCAAAAGACTGGTGGTGAAAGCCACTGTTTAAAAAAAAGGAAAAGAAAAGCAAGTACTTTACAAAATCCCTCATTATTTTTAGTCAATACATAGCAAATGATTCCAAGAGAGGTTACCAAAAAATTACCATTTTCACCTACATGCTTGAAACACATGGGTACAAGGCATGGTCAATATTATTAATAAAATATTTACTAATTATTTTACTTTCTGTGTAAAGACTGAACTAGTCCTTGGGGAAATAAAATGATATATAAAATGCAATTCTCTGCCTCAGTCATCTTATAGTCTAATAAAGGAGAAAAGACACACAGGAAGCCTGGGTGGAAACAAATAGGGACTACGTTTTATTTATGTCACTGTAATCCTAGACGGAGAGAGAAAGAGGGAGGTACAGAAAAAAAATTGAACTAATAATGGTCGAAGACTCCCAAAATTTAGAAAAGACATATGTACAGATTCAAGAAGCTAAATGAACCCCAAAATAGGAATAAATCCCCCCAAAATCCACATTGGACACATCACACATCACAATCGAAATGCTGAACATGATGGAAAAACTTTGAAAGCAACCAGGGGAAAATGACATATTACTTATAGCAGGACAATCATTTAAGTGATGGTATATTTCTCAGAAAGCATGGAAGGCTAAAAGGAAATGGATATTTTTAAAGTGCTGAAAAAAAGAGAAAGAAATGTAAACCTAGATGTCCGTATTCAGAAAAAAAATCTTTTAGGAATAAGGGTGAAATAAAGACATTCTCAAAGAATTATTAGCCAAGGAACATGCTTTAAAAGAATCACTAAAAAAGTCTCCTCAGGAAGAAGGGAAACAATGGACTCAGGAGAAAAGGAATGAAGGAAGGGCAACAGAAGTGTTATGTATATGTGTAACTATAATAAACTATTCTCTTGAGTTCTTCAAAGTATATATGATGATTGAAAGGGAAAACTTTTTTTTTAAGTTGTCTGATGGGGTTTTTTCAATGTATTAAATGTAATACACAAGACCAGGTGTTGCTAAACTTTTCCAGTAAAATACCAGATACTAAATATTTTTGGCTTTGCAAGTCATATGGTCTCTGTTGTAATACTCTGCCACTTTAGTGCAAAAGTGGCTAAAAATACGTGAAATGAGTGTGACTGCATTCCAGTAAAACTTTACATAGGGACATGGAAATTTGGATTCACTAATTTTCACATCACACAATATTCTTGTTCTGAATTTTTTTCCCAACCACTTTCAACCATTAAAAAAACACTGCCTGTTTTTGTACGGCCTATAGGCCGTATAAAAACACACGATGGGCATGCCAAGACAATTAAAACATAAAGAAGGGAAGGGAAGGTCAAGGGGTTGACACGGTGGTAAGATTTCTACATTCCACTTGAGGTGGTAAAAAATACTAATTTTAAGTAGATTGTGAAAAGTTAAATATATATTGCATTCCCTAGAGTAATGACTTAAAAAGCATATCAAGAGATGACGAATGAAGAGTCAGATAATTAGGGAGGTTTGAGCCTAGAAAATTGGTAGAATGGAAATGTAGGTGACGACGGTAGGTGTAATGAAGAAAAACAGAGAAGGAAAAAGAACCAAAATATTAGGAGAAAGATGATTATTGTTTTTTAAACATTTTAAAAATCAGCTTCTGCTGATGTTCAAATCAGCAGGATGAAATGGGATTAGGCAAAGGGTCAAATCTAGAGATAAAATATAGAAATTGTTTATAAAAGGAAAACAGCTGAAGCCATGAATATATAAGACTACATTTACTAAAAAGAAGGCTGCTGAGGTAACAACTTTTGGGAGTTATAATGTATAAAGGCTATGCAAGGAAGAGAGACAGAGCCTGCTAATTGCTTCCTTTTTTTCCCTTAGTATGAGCCTCTATTTTGTGTGGGGAAGCAGTGTATCCAGCTAAAAAGCTACATTCCTTGCCTTCCTTGCAGAAGGGGTAGCCAATGAGATGTAGTAGGCAGAAGTATTAGGGTGTGGCTTCTGGAAAAGCTTGTCAAAGGGAAATATTTAGGTGGGAGGCAGATTCTGTTTTACTCTTCTCCTATCTATAAAGTAAATGTGATGGCTTGAGCTACATTAGCAATTTTGCAATAAAGAATTAACTTGAAAGACTCCAGAACACCTGATTACATTGTGAAGCCATCATAGCAGCCCTAGACTGCCTATCTTCAGAATTCTCTTACATTAAATCATTATTACTTCATCTTCTGTTCCTAATGGCCCAATCCTATTTTAACTCAATGTTTTTCCTCAACTTTCTCCACTATGGCACAGATAGTAAATGAAAACAATATTGTGGATAAGGCTGCTTGTCTAGGGGGAAAGGGAGAGGGGCCCCAGCTGCAGCAGGCCCCAGCTGGAGGCCAATAGGACAGAAGTGACCATTTTTAAGCATCCTAAAACCCATCTGGAATTTCAAGAGTGAGATTTAAGGAAGTGTCATATGACAAAGGTAAGAGAGGAGAGTTTTAAGAATAAAATAGAGCTTCTAAAAGTTTAGGAAGGACTGAAAGACCTTTGGAAAACAGATGATCATTGGTATGAGAAATGTTTCAAACAGTGACAGAAGAAATCCCATGGCAAGATGTTACATGATATTGGGCAAGTAAAAAGAGACTGGAAACAGCAATAGGAAATAGTTAAAAAAAGAGGAAAGGTCAGTAGTTCAAAGGCGTAGCAAGGATAAGGAAAATATTTTCACCGTAAGGAAGTATTACAGAGGAGGAAGAGTTTAAATGGAAGAGGAAAGAATGAATATGAAGAAAGAATAGATAAAATTCATGGAATAAAGAAAGTCTAAAATAATCTGGAGAATAAGGGAAGAAAAAAATAATGGAATAAGAAAAATAGATTTTAAGAGAGGAGGGAAGCTGGGGGATTTAGGTATGTATCTGTGATCTTATTTTAAAAAGAGCAGGAAAAGAGAACGAATCGGGCTAATGAATCCTTAGAATGAAATAAGTATTGGGGAATGTGAATGTAATAGGGAGATTAAGGAATTGCTAAACTGTATTGCGAGCTCAGCTTATGTCGGCTAATATACACTTGCATCGAAACAGCTGGGTTCTATGAATTCTTCTACTTGTCAGTCTAGGATCAGTTGAGAAATGAGAGAAAGATTTCCTGAGTTGGCAAGGTGGTTTCATTTTTCTGATGAAATGAATCTATATAATGAGTGTATAATGAAATTTCATTATTGGTATTAATATTTTTCAGTTTTCATCCTCATGATTGATATATCAAACTGTTCGTTTTCAAGATGTCATAGTCAACTAGGACTGGATCTGTGCTGATTCCAAGGTTGAAGTCACAGATTCTTATAATTTAAAAGCTGGATAGGTCCTTACTGGTCACTTAGTTCAAGAGATGAAGTAACTAAGTCCCAAAGAAGTTAAGGAACTTGTCCAAGGTCACAATAATAGTGGCAGAGGTACAGAGGTCTCTTGATTTTTGCTTCAGTGCTCTTTCCACTATACCACAAATTCTTCTAGAAGGCACACTGCCAAAGTAAAAGACATCACTAGTGATAGCCTTCCACTTAGTAATGTGGTCTAAAAAGGAGAACCTACAGCACCTCCTGGAATTCTTACCTAAGTTAGCCATGTCTTTCTTTAAAACACCACAGAAGCTAATAAGCAATTTTGCCTCAGCAAAAGAATATGGCCTGCCTTAAGGCCTTTAATACATTGTTTCCAGGACCCTGGGTTAAGGTAAGTCTTGTGAACCAGGAAGGGACTCGGAACTTGTTATGCTGATTTGAAATGAGGTGGGACAAAGTGAAATCAGGTGGAATCAGACCTCTACATACATGCTAAGAATATACCTCAAAAAGCCAAGGAAATCATTCCAGGTTACACTTGGGTGCTAAGGTTGAGCCTAGCCAAGGAGGGTCTTTGCAGTGCTGGCTGAATTGTGAGCAGCCTAAAAAAGATGGGATCTGCAGGAATTTCAAAATGCCTCCAAGGCAAGGTGCACAGTGAGAGGTAGGGAAGAAAGGAGCAACACTGCAGTACAGGTAAGCAAAGAAACCACTAAAAATTGAGGCCATGATCCCTACACCTGTTCTCAGCAAGGTGGCTCAGTTCTATAAGGATCGTGGGGTCCTCTGAGAACAGAGGCCAGGCATTCACAGCTTCTCTGGAAGCTGTAAGGGTTTTTCCATTTGAAGACAGTAGTTTGTTGGGCAAAGAGAAAGACGTAAGTACAAAGTGTCAGGTAGCAAACAAAAAGCCTAGAAAGCTGGAAGAATTTTTTTAAAAAGTATCTGTATATAGTAATTAGTTCTAATTACTAACTTGAGGACTGACTCAGTACCCTAGATCTTATTGATCTACAGAGAATGAGCTTTGCAAGAAATCTGTTACCTGAAGATGATAAGGAATATGAACCAACTCTGATTCCAATTCAGACCTTTGCCAACTGACAGTGCAGGTGAAGGCCCTCTGGGATGGCCAGAAAGAAGAGTATATAATTGCAGAACAGTCCTCTCTCCCTTGGGATGGGGGGAAAGAGGAAGAGGGGAAGGGGGGGAAGTGAGGTGGAGGGAAACTGGGAGGAGGAAGAGGAGGAGGAGGACGACGAAGAAAGAAAAATAGAAAAGAAGAGAGGTACTAAACCCAAAACACAATATGGTAAGTGGGATAAAATATGGTATTAAACATGAGAACTAAAATCTTAGAGATTTAATTAAATAAATGAGAGTGATCTCAAACCTAGTGAAAGTTGTATTTATTCTGAATTTCAGAAAAGGTATAAAATTTTGGAAAGTAGCTGACATGGCTTCTAAGTTCAAACAATATTATAGTACCTATTAGATATATATTAACATAGCTCCAGGAATGACAATGACATAATTGCAAGCATTCATTCATTCAAATAAATATTTTTGAGAGCCTACAACAGGTATCAGGTGTTAAGTGCTAGAGATACAATGGTGAGCAAAACAGAATTCCTGAGCTCATAGAACTTCTAAAACAGTGGAAGAGATACACATTAGTAGAAAATTACAATTACAGATAATCTCTGATTAACGATGGTCTGACTTATGAGTTTTCAACTTTATGACCGTGCAAAAGCCATAAGCGTTCAGTAGAAAAATAGAAACTTTGAATTTTGATCTTTTCCCGAGGTAGTAATACGCTATATGATACTCTCCTGTGACGCTGAGCAGCAGCAGCAGCAGCAGCAGCAGATTTTGCCCAACTCCAGGCTAATGTGTTCTGAGCATGTTTAAGGTAGGCTAGGCTAAGCTATGATGTTCAGTAGGGTAGGTATATTAAATGCATTTTCCATTTTCCATATTTTCAACTTAAAATGGTTTTATCAAAACATAACCCTACTGTAAGTGGAAGAACATCTGTATATGTAAAATTGCAAATTGTAATGAGTGCTGTGAAACAAAGTACAGGCTCCGTTTAAAGTATATAATGAGAACATGGTAATAAGGCTGCCAGTGACAACTAGAGAGCCTTTCAGAGCAAATTTACAAAAAAAAAAAATAAATCTGTGCTAACGTCCACCTGGCAGTAAGGAAGAACTGGGATCCTCAGATAAAAAGGAATCCACTGTTCTCAGGAGAGTAAAAGGTTGGCCTCACTCTCTTGCTAAGTTTTCATCAGGTCACATACACGAAAAGCATCTCGCCCTTGGAGAAAATTCATCAGCATAAAATGTGTAGTATAAATAGGCAGGAAATTGATGTCTTCTATCTTCAATATATTGAGGCAACAGGCCCTGAAGGTTGCTTGGTGGCACAGAGCTGTGGTCTGGATATGTTTGTCATCCCAACAGACACTATGGCTGTTCAGATGTTTGGCCATAGGCAGATGACATTTTAAAAATCAGAGACAGCCACTTGTGATTTCCAGATTGTGTATTTTATACATAGAATCCAGAGTCAACCTCTAGGCTCAAGCCTTCTCTCTACTGTCTCTGCATCAGTTTCTAACACAACAGGATTTTTTGTGTGTGTGCATTATCATCTCAGGCACACAATAAAACCTCATCAGCAATGTTACTCTGAAAGCTGAAGCTTTACAATATATCTAATAACAAGAGAGCCCAAAACACAAAATTCTTAACCCATATGATATCATTTCTGACCACATGGTAGACTTTTAACTAAATACTAAATCACAACAAAATATTCAGAGGAACAGACATTTGTCGGAATGACCAGAATGAAACGCCTGAATTTCCACAGGCAGACTGACAAGATAGCTTATGATAATCAGAGATAATGAGCTGTGCTTCTCTGGGCCTCTAAACTCCTCAGAGTGGCGACACTTTGAAAGTCTGGTTAGTGATGCAGAGACATGATGGGACTCTGAGGCCCAGCCTCTCTAACCACACATACTCTGACAAGGACTTTAATTTTTTATAAAAAGAATTTATTTGCTAAAATCAAATTGCCACAGACGGTACCAAAGGATCTGAAATACCTGGTTAAGTCCCTTTGCACTCTTAGTTTTTCAGGTTTATGAACTTCTAAAATAGAAGAAATTCTGTTCTCAGGGGCAAATGGAACATACAAGAAGTCTGGATGGTAGCCTTGGGCAGCAGCACCCTACAGGGAGCCAACTGCTTAGTGGATGCCTGAAAACAAGACCATGTAAACATTTCCTCGCTGCCTAGGCCTATAAAATCTGTACTAAGTGACAGATGCATGAAGTGGCGTGGGTGGCTGGGCAATGAGGCAACCAGTGAGAAAGAGCTGGCTGCACCTCCAGGTGTTAAAAAAGGCAAGAGCTGCACGTTCAATGAGCCAACACTAAGCCAGCTTAAGAGTGACTGTTTTCCATTTCCTTGACTCGAACAGCTGCCCTTTTATTACTTTTTCTCTTTAAACCCAAAAATTCATTTATATTTGAATTCTCTCAAATAAAAGGATAGAAAAAAGTATGGAGAGTATAGACAGAGTTTGAATTACCTGGCCAACACCTGTCAAATGACTGCTTAAGTACCCAGGCCAACACTGTTGAATAGCTATGAAGGAGAGATAATTAAAACAAACAAACAAAACCAAACAAACAAACAAAAAACTGGCAATCTCTAGAAGCTGGACGATCTTACTAAGTGTGCTGTAATCCTCTGGGTGGGAATCTCCAGCAGACTACGGTCACTTGAGACTCCTAATAAATACTTGGTATTATTTACAACAATAAGCTCCTGCTGATAGAAGCAGATTGAAAAGGATGGCAAAACTACACAACGCACTTACCATCTTCTGTTTCCTGCCACACGATGCCCTCGAGGTTGACGCTCGTCCCAGGTTCACAGGGGCCCAGGCACTCGGGCTCGGTGGCTAAAGCCACATCACATGTGTTGACCCCGACTGATCGGGTACGAACCATGATCTGCTCACAGGGGGATGAGATGTCATTACTGACCACTGGCACCAAAAGGTGCAGCGGTAGCACCGCTGGTGTGGAGACAGGGGACTCCATCTGTGGGGGAAGAGAAAGTAGTAGCTGAGTTACAGGGAGAACATTTAGAGGAAATACTGTCTCTGTATTTAATCTAGTCCTACATCCTTTCCTGCCAGTGTGTGGAAGCCTTTTAATATAAGATTTTGATCCTTTCAAGTTCTAGCTCATGATACAACTACAAATCTAGTGGTTTAGATGAGTGCACCCTGTGCTAGGAGAAGCTTTATTTCTTATTAACAATTTCCACATAAACTGTACTTGGCTAAAAGTATATTAAAAAATCTTGTCTCATTTAAAAGTCTCTAGTGAAAGAGAATCAGGGCCAGGTTTCAACAGTAACAGCACGAAGACTGATGAGAAAGAAAAGGAACAGCTTTTGAGCCATGTTCTACTGATGCCACTACACTTCCCAACAGTCTCTCATTCAACAAATAATACATTAACCAGGTACAAAATCCAAGAATACGCGTGGGGATAAAGAAGGGGAGAAATATCCAGATCCTAGGAATGGTACTTTAAGAAGACTAGAGCTTTAATTCATCTTTTGCTAGAAGGAAATCTACTTAAAAGTGAAATAGGAGAGCTGGGAGCAACCTGATCAGGGTTTCTGTTGTAAGGGCAACTGGTTAATGAGAATGGCATTTTGGAGTGTGACTCTAACGTTAACAGGAGGTGCAGCCCGCAGATAAAGTTGATTTCGCACACACAGAATAGTCAAATACAAGGACCATCAATCTACCTCCAACTCCAGAACCTCTCACAAGAACACAATTACTTAGATTCCAAGAAGAATGCAACACATCTAGAGTTAAAAGTTGTAATAAAGAAGGTAATAATCCTGTAACTCTTTAAATCCTAGCATTTATCAGGTTGACCAAGTACTACCTCTGAGTCTATAGTGCCCAAATCCTAACTGAATATAGTATCTTGCATATGCAAAGGCACTCAATACACACTTACTGATCTTCTCTGAAGATTAAGTAGGATATCAATCAGCAGACCTAGGAAATGAGAGTCAAGGATCGGGACCCTCTTACCCTTGTGAAAGACTCTCTTAGTCCAGGTTGAATATACTCCTTCAACAGACTTATGTTCGGAGAGAGCCTCACGTTGAACCCATAACAAGCTGCTGGACAGCTCTGTAACAGAACTCTGGTTCTGGAGGAGTTTACTGCATGACCACCACTCTACCTAAAATCTACCTACCTCTTTTCAACATATACATGCATACAAACACACACATATCTCCTGGCCTCGAATACTACTCTAGAAGCTGAGGTCTGGGTATTGCATCCCTTCTCTGCAGTTAGCTCTGACATCTCGGATTAGAAGCCGCTGCTATTTGCAGATCATCACCGTCAGAGTCCATAGAATGCTAAAACACTGATTCGGATTAATTCTGGTCCCTGAAAAGCTGCCAAAACATTATCCTTATCTGCTTGTTGTCACACACACACACACACACCCCCTGTACTTCCCTAACTCTGCTTTTTTCATAAAATGAAAGTGGAAGCCTGTATAATGAAGCTTCTGCATGATGATAAATGCCAAAAGGCATTTTTGCTTTATTTTGCACTCTTGAAAATCAGGCATTTATAATTTAATTTGGCAGCCTTCCGGGGATATGGCAGATTCTTGAAAGACCCTTCAACATTTTTACGCACGAACCTTAAGATAGTAACAACACAGAAAAAGTAAACTACTACTCCTCTATAGTGCTGGAATCTGGCTCTAATTATTAAGCCCTTTCAGGAATGCTACAAGAAGGTGGTTCGTAACTCTTTGGAAATAAAGCTTCTTGGAAAGTTTACCCTTGAGAGTTACTAGAAAGGGGAAATTAGAGACAGTATACAGATCATCTTCACTCTTGGCATTACCTCTGTTTCTCTGTTCTTTCTCTTGGGAAAGAACTGAGACAGAAGCAATTTCGCAGCCAGGATGTCCATTTCCTTTGCTTAGAGTTTGTTTACTTTTCTCTACCTTTCTTCTACTAGCAAGACAAATTCCTGCAAGGTCTTTTTTTCTGGGACACAGAGATTGGCCTAAACCTTCTAGGTCACTTGCTGTTGCTTGAGCATGTTCTGTTGCAAATCTGTTCCACCGCTGAGGCAGCGATCCCAAACACGGAAGCGGGTAAGTCCCTAGGGAGTCACCTACACCCTCTCAGCCATCAAGGACAGCTCTTTTCTGGAAGTAGTTTCATTTCTCACTAGGTTATTCACTGCTGCTGGAGTCCAGGGAGGAGGTAAGCTACTAACATCCTAGATAAAGCCAAGCCCCCATTTCTGTACTGACAGATCCAGGAAATACCTAAGATATAAGCAAGAAACACCACTGTTGCATTCAAGCACTCTGCCTAATTAAACCCTGCTACAGAATATCTGGAAGAGAAACTTAGCTGAGCTGAATACTAAGGATAACAGAACTAATACATGAGGAGCTGATTAACACGTACATGCATCAAACTACCTTGCTGAATAGAGTTGCTAAGTAGAGTTCAGGATCTCTGTGTGAGGATGACTTTATTTAATTATTCAGTTAATTAAAAGAGATTTTGGGGGGTGGGGAGAAATGAAGAAACCCACTTATGGGTTTGGAACTATTCAGTTTCCTTCTACTTTGCAACAGAAATCTAAGGAGAAATCACAGAGCAGCACAATAATGTTTAATTACAGCTCCAGCTCTGCTAATTACCATTTGGTCACATCTATAATCTACATTAGGCCATAGTGCATAATAAGCAGCTCTGTGATATTCATCTAATAATCTAGGTGGCTTTATGGGATTTTATATTCTACTATTCATGGGAACCAACATAGTTTCATTTATTACTCTCTAGGAGAGACTAAAAATCAGGAAAGGGCTCATTTTGCCATCTTTCCCATATATCTAGGATATGAGAGCAAGAATTGTCAGGAGACTGGGGCCTGCAGGAAAAATAAGGAACAGGAATATAAAAAGTTAAGGTAATTAAATACCTTAACAACTAAGACAACAATAAACCTGGGCCAATTCTCACTCTCTAAAGTGCTAAAGAAGTGCCACCAACGCTCCTGGGGCTCACTGAATGGAGAGGTAAACAATAAACCAAAACAAAATCCTAAAAAGAGACAGATAATTTAAAGATGAATGTCTGAAGTTTCCCAACAATTCATGTTCTTTATCTTTTAAAGATACTTCTTTTCAAGTCACCTTTAGATATTAGTCTTAATAGCACTTATTAGAGATCTGAGTGCTGATAGGCAGGTGACACAGAAATGAGGACTGGAGAGAATAAAGAAAGGCCAGAGCCATTAATCTCCCTACAAGAAGTAATTATACACTGACTTGGCTGCCTCCCACATGAGAGGCACTGAAGGAGGAAAAATTTCAAAGCTGCAACAGAATTTTGGAGGTAGGAAATACAGTGAAGAAATATTTGATTTATACCCTTCCCTCTACCCTTTGCAAATGAGTCTGATATCTTCACCTTCACAGTCAAAAGGTGGAAAAGAAACTGGTTCTACTGGTAATTGCGGTAGCTCTGAGAAATGCCCTTTTATCCAAGAATGAAAGATAACTGGGGATAACAGGTGAATGTTTAGATTTATTGGATAAGATTACATAGAAAGTAAAATGTCATCAAATATATTAAGTACTATAAGTTTTCTTTCTTCAATAATTGCAAAGGTCCTTCAAGATTTTACAGTAACTCAGCAATGGCAAAACTAACAGTAATACAGGTTCCTGATTCATGGACAAATATAAGTACTCCCCCTGCCGACATATTCTATAAAATTTGATTTGTTCACTAAGTTTTTATTGTGGGTTATTAAAAAGAGCAGGTGTTTTTCTTAAAAATCACATTTACTAATTTCTGTTGTCTCTTTAAATACAAAGGAAAATATCCTTAGTTATTCGAACTGCTTCCTGTTGACTGGATTTTGAGACAAAATATGTTCACAGTATTTTTTAAAAAAACAATTAGGGAATATTTTTGCTTATTCTGAACCAGTGATTCCTTGTTATGAGAAACTGGTAGGTAGAAATCATGGAATAACTGAGGATGGAGGGAGAAATCTGAGTTCCTCCTTTCCACAAAGCTCTTCTCAGAATGTAACAGAATATTCCAGAGTAAATTCTAAAACAATACAAGTAATTACTAGTGAAAGAGGAAATCAGCCCCTTTCAAACACTAAGTACTCTTTGACTCTGCCTCTCCTTTAGAAAGAAGGAAGGGAAGGCAGGAGAGGAGGAGGAAAGGAGGGAGAGAAGAAGAGAGGAAAGGAAGGAAAGAAAGGCTGCTGGTCTTCTAGGCTTCCATATTTCTTAGGCTGCTTAGAAAAAGAATTTGATTGTAACTCTGGTTAATTTCCAAGACATCTTGTAGCAGAAGGCAAGCGGGGAAAAGAAGAAAAAGAAAGACACAGTAGCTGGCACCATAACCAGACATCAAACAGTTCTTAGAAGCTACATATTCCATTATTCACAGAAGACTTACTTTAGCTCTCAATTTTAACTATTCTGCACCTGGTCACGGTCAGCAGTGAAGGCTGTTCCAGTGTGTACTGGAAAATATAAGTGCAGTGAACATATAATTTGAAGACTACAGACTAACCACAGGGCGTTCTCCTGCAATGGTCTCTATACAGTCTCAGGCTCAGACCCTAAAGTCCTCTTCTGGTAACCAGGAGATAGTGGATCGAATGATCCTAATATTCAAACCCATTTAAATTCCTAGTGTGTGGGAATGGATTAATTATGCTGGAAATTTAACAAATGGAAAAAAAACTCATAAACAAAGTCAATGCACAACACAAATCACATGGCAGCATCCATAACTATGGCAAAGGCTTTGCTAAACGAAGCATCTATTCTCTTCCAAAGTCTTCTCACTCTACAGTCTCCTGCCTGCTTGAATTCACCACATTTTCCTTCAAAAAAGCTATTAACTTTGCAGCTGATGAGTGATGATAGGGACCTTAGTACTACCTCTAAAACTTTTTTGCCCTCACAGAAGGTTAATAATCCCTCCTATTCCTGTATTGTTCCAAGGAAAGCACTGGAATTAGCTTCTCAAGAATAAAGAATTTGAGAAAAGCTCATTCTTTGGTTACAACTAATTCTTCTCCTGAACATACTTCTTTCCTCCTTTCACATATTCATTTCCTAAAATGTCATGGCTGGAGCTTGTCATTTCTACTCAATTCTCTTACCCCTTAGAATACAAAAACAAACAAACAAAAATAATCCACAAGCCAAATAAGATGAACACAACAGAAAGTTAAAAACCTTTTTCTGAATCTTTCAGAATCACAAATGTTAGAAAAATATCTCAATTGACCTGTAACACTATGGACCAAACTGTACTAAAGAATCTAATTGTCGTTCATATTGACAGCCCCATGACAAAGCATAAGAATTCTAAACTGAGACATCACAAGCCACATCTTGCTCTCCAGTAGCTTGGGAAGGAGAAATGGGAATAACACTCTCTGTTTTAACCAGTTCTTCAACTTTTGGTCTTGGGAAACCTTTACAATCTTAAAAATTGAGAACCCTACAGAGCTCTTATTTATGTAGGCTATGTCTATTGATTTTTACCATATTAGAAATTAAAACAAAGGTTTTAATACATACTAATTAACTTATTTCAAACAATTCTGAAGTGACAGCATTAGAGACAGACAATAGATTAGTAGTGGCGAGGGGTAAGGTGCACACGCGTGCACACGCATGCACACGTGTGCACACACACACATACACAAATGAGTACAAAGTGGAGGAAACCTGAACAAGACAGGTGGATTACATCAATGTCAATATCCTTGTTGTGATATTGTACTATAGCTTTGCAAAGTGTTACCATTGGGGGAAACTTGGTAAAGGGTACATGAGATTGCTCTGAATTATTACAACTACAATTATCTCAAAATAAAAAGATTAATAAAAAATTGAGAACCCCAAAGAGCTTTTATTTATGTGGAATATATCTTTGATATTCACCATATTAGAATTTAAATATTTTAATATGCAATAACTTGTTTAGATAATTTAAAAACCTATCATGTATTAATACATATAACATTTTATATAAAAATAGCTACAATTTTTCAAATGAAAGAAAAAAAAGAGAAGAGAGGCACTGACTTATATTTTGCAAATCTCTTCAATGTCGGATTTTACAGAAGACAGATTCTCATGTCTGCTTCTCCAATCTGCTAAATGTTTTGCTTGAAGTATATTAAAAAAACTAGCCTCACACAGATTATATATATAGCCTTTTCAGAAAACTGTAGATATTTTTCTTTGATATGACACCAAAACTCAACAAGTGATAGTTCTTAAAGATAGTGGCAATGTGGAATCTGAAACTATTATCAATGAACTTTTTGTACTCTGTTACATTATAATCTGCTGGCCTATCTTGCACTTTGAATGTTTCTTTTACTCATGTATGATTTTTTTAACATCATGCATTAGTCATTTGGAAAATATTAATTTCACTGAGTTATACAGTTCTTTCAAATACTGACACATTTTAGTGATATCAAAACGTCGTATTCATTAATATTGTCTCTGGGCTCATAGGAAAAGTCTTCTAAATATTAGTAAGCTGTAAAACTCATAGAGGGGCAGAAACAAATTTTCCAAAATTGTAATAGTTGCTTGAAAGCTCAAATTTTATAACAACAAATATTGTCAGTTGTTTTCCTTGGAATAACAGGCTCATTTCATTCACTTTCAAGCAAATGTCTGCCAAAAACCCAAGTATGAATAACTAATTTGTCAGTAGTTCTTTCAAGTAAAAAAATGGCATTCCAAGAAAAAACTGGCTAGTTCAGCTCATAACTCAACTGCACAAGTGTTTTACATGTACTCCCCATTCTGTCGCATAGAATATAAAATGACATGTACTCGAAGGTTGAGATTTAATAAATTGATAATTGTTACTGCTTTATTAAAGACATTTTAAAAAAGTGAAACTGACTTTATAAAAAATTTTATACTTTAAGGGCATAGCAATGAAGAATGTGATGGCTACTAGTATAATTTGGTGCCACTGATTTGATTTGTGCCAGGATGCAAGCCATTTTACCCACCATCAGTGCAAAGTCAAAAGAGTGGAAGGGCAAATGAAGTCTTAGTATTATGAAAAGTTTTGATTTAGCAGAACCTCTGAAAAGGTCTCAGAGATACCTAAGGGGTTTAAGGGTTATTATTTTGAGAACTATGGAAGTTTCGTGTTCTGGGACTGGGAAAGTGATAGGCTTCTTCAGAAACATATGCCCATCCAATTCCTAAACAAAACTGGGATTCTGGTAGCGAGGAGTTGAGGGAGATTGTCTGTTCATTAGGCAAACAAGAATGTCTTATTTGGGTGAAGGAAACAGAGACACAAAGGCATGGGAAATTATGGGAAATTATTAGCAAGGAGGACATAGGAAAGAACACTCCTAAAATCAACATACTAAGGATCTTATAAGTAAGAGATGTTTACGAGTTAGGGATTAATAAATTTTGGCAACTGAGTAATAAGTATTTTAAAAATTGGGGAGAAGGGCTCAGTTAATTGTTGAGAAAATGGACAAATGAATGACGGTCATTACTGACAAAATGACCCTTACCCTTGTGGGGGAAGGGGGAAATAGTCTCTCTAGTGCCTCTGTTTTCAAATTGCCAAAGATAAGACTTCTCTGAAATTATAGTTCATAAATTAAACATGCCATTATCTAAAAGAAATTTAAAAAAATGGGTCTTTAATTAGCCAGGAGCCATCATTTCCTACAGATGTCTTCCTTGTCTTTGCTATGTAAGCTAGTTATAGAGATAAAATTTTAAAGTGGTATGAAGGGTGTTATAAAGTATGGATTAACTCCTAATTATGGATACCCTAGCACTGTGAAACCAAAAGGGAAATGGCAATCTGTTTAGATAGGCTTCATTGCCCCAGCGTCTCCTAGGTGATTTTGTGTTCTAGGTCACAAAATATCCACTGATTTTATTTAACTTCCACATAAGGCTCATGGATTTGACAGGAAACAATGGGTTAAGTCTGTTGAGAGGTCATTTTATTTTAAAAAAAAAAAAAAAGAAAGAAAGAAAAGAAAAGAAAGGAAGAAAGAAAAAAAGAGAAGAAAAGAAAAGCACCTTAACCAGCAAAGCTGATTGGGGTTCCTAGAGAACATATTTATACTATAGCATCTCATTTTACATCATATATATGTTCCTAAAAGAATATCTAACTAAACACTCAAGGGTGAAATCTTTTCTATAATAAGTATTCATAAAACCCGCATTTGAACTCTATCCACACCCACCTATGAGGGTAGAGAAAATAACCCTTACTTTATTGGGATGGTTTAAAAGATTAATTTTCTTAACATACATCAAGTGCCTAGCAGTGTGCCTACAGTATTTTGGCAATCTCAAATTACTGTTAGCTATTCTAAGAGTCAAGTCACTCTTGAAAGATCATATTGAATTTCATATCCATTAAGACTCCCTAGAACTCTTCTAATCAAACTTTGAAAAGACTGTCTTCAATCCCTGACCCTCAGTTTTCTTTCCTATAAGTAACCAATGTAATGTGTATATATTTGCTTTTTTATATGTACCTTCCCTTTATTCTTTTTACACAAATGACAGTGCACCATATACAGTGTTCTGTACCTTACTTATTCGTGTAACATAGATGTAGGTAACTGTTTTAAACTTTGTGCTCATTTCAACCAGAGAGACTGATTAAAATCTCAACTCTATTACTCAATAGGTGGGTGACCGCAGACACATTATGCAATCTTTCTGAGCCTCAGTTTCCTCTTCTGTAAAATAAAAACATTGAGGGTATCTATATTTCATACGGTCATTGTATAGCAATTAACTGCATGTAAAGTGCTAGTGTACAGTGTGAAGACACAGTATAAGTTCAATAAATATTAGTTAAAAATGATGAGTAATAATAATATCTTGTTAATTTTATTCCATCATTCGGTCTCTTATGACATTGCCAATCTCCATTCAGACATTCAGTGCTTCAGCTACCTATCTGCAGTGCTTCATAATAGTTAGTTTTGACTTTTCATCATGCTTTCCCTTCCTTCTTCTTCTGATAGAGGAATTTTTCTTTCCTGTGGGAAATCCATTTCCCCAACCTCATTCTCCTACAGGAGTGGCCTGATGCTACCTAAACTATATGGAATCAATTCTCCACAGGCTATGGAGATTCTTTCTTCCTCTGGTCCCTTAGGTTGGAAGGACTAATTACATTTGGAGCTGCCAGTGGTTATTTCTTCTAACACACAAAGAAGACTTGTCTAAAAATAAAGCCAATTCAGGGGAAAGTAGAAAAGGGAGATGAGTAACGACAGAATCCCGATGACATTATTTGAGCCCCTGCCTGAAACCAATAAACTTCATTTGTGGGACCTACAAATTCCCTGTTTGCTTAAACTAGCTTGAGCCAGGTTTCCATTACAACTGAATAAGTCCTGACCACTATATATCACACACAAATTTATATGCATACTTTCTATTTAGTCACAGAAGTTATAATAAAAATGTCGAACTGGACTGAAGGCTGGACTGAAGGCAGAATCTTGTGGTACACCACCTCCATCTTAGCTGACAAACATCTAGTGATCAATACCTTTTAAATATAGCTCTTCAGCCAGCTATAAAGTCACCCAAGTGTATCACCATCCAGTCCACATTTCATCAACATGTCATCAGGAATATCGTAAAAGGCTTTTTCAAATACCTTGAAGAAATCACGACATTCCAATCTATCCACTCAACAACTCTATTGGAAAAAGAGAAAGTTTAGAGTGTCTTAATTTGGTTTCTAATAAGCATTCTTTTTCTGCAACCTTTCTTCACTCAGAAACATTTAATATTTACTATGGTCTAAGCACTATACTATGGCAAGTGATGAATCTTAATACGAAAATAAACGCAGGGTAAACAGCTATGTACATTAAATCCAATTATCTCTTTCTGCTGTATATCTCCAGAAACCTAAAGATATCAGTTGAAAAGTGATATTTTGTATAAAGCTAGTATTTATTAAATGGCCTGCTCCTAGGTCTGGTGGAGCAAACAAACGTGAACAAGCAATTAAAGCAATGTCATAAAGGATGCAAAAGAGGTAAGTATGAAGGGGGCAAAATAACTGTGTCCACCTGGGAGAGAGGCAGGTAACACTTTTACAGAGTCTTGAGGAATAAGTTCAACAGAAAGATAAGAAAAATTAGGTTATTTTCATCAGATGCAATTCCAAATACACAGCCTGAGAGGACACCACACAGTTTGGCATGGAGAGGGTAGAGGGAGTGGTGTACATGTCATGGTAAAGAGAGTCCCTGTGGAGTTTTAAGTGGGAAAGTGATATGGTCCAATCAACTTTAACAATTTTTTACTTTGGCTCTGAGGGAGATTAATCAGAAGGCAAGGGCACCAGTTAGAAGCCCTCTATAACAGTCCAACTGATGTATGATGATGGCTTGAACCAAGGCAGTGGTAGTTGTAATGGAAAGAAAGGAATGGGTTAGAGGTAGAATCAATAGGACTTGGTAGTTGACACAATATCAAAGAGATAAGAAAAATCTGGGCTGAAGTCAAGGTTTCTGGTGCTATTATCTCAGACAGGAGATATAAGAAAACAATAGCAACAATAACAAGTTGTTGATAGAATCAGCAAATTAAACTTTGGATACAAGTCTTAAGTAGGTGTCTGGAGATACAGGACTGGAACTCAGTAGAATGGTCAGGGCATGGTAGGTAATGGTAGGTAACAGAAGCCATGAAATTGCTTCATCTAATTGTGAGTAAGAATCATTATATTCCAGATCAGGGGTCTCCAACTCCCAGCCACTCGGACCAGTACCTGTCTGTGGCCTGTTAGGAACCAGGCTGCATAGCAGGAGGTGAAAGGCAGGCAAGCTAGCAAAGCTTCATCTGTATTTGCAGCCACTCCCCAGTGCTAGCATCACCGCCTCAGCTCCACCTCAGATCATCGGGCATTAGATTCTCATAGAACACTGGTGCCAAAAAGATTGGAGACCGCTGTCTAGCTAACAGATTTTTAATACCTTCATTACTTAAATATGGTCCTTATTCTAATACAAATCCATTCAACAGAGCAATAAAATGTAGAATCACACAACTCTCTAAGGCTCAGCAAAACAGATATCCTGTATTTGCAGAGTCAATACAAAGTTTATACCCTTGCTTGCAAAATTTCAATTGAGATTAGGAGACAAACTGATAAATAATCACAATAGAGATGAACAAAGGACTGCAAGTACCCTATCCAGGGAGTGACCGCAGGAGGGAATAAGGAAGACTTCATACAGGAGTGGATCTAACTAATAGGAATTTCCAAAGAGAAGAAGAAAGAAGGAACAGCCTGTTCAAAATGAACACAATAATATATTCGAAGGACCGCAAGTTGTTTGGTTTGGTTGGAGTAGAGTACAGGGAGAGTAAAATTTGGATTTAACTTTGCAGATATTAAGAAAGTACTGAGGAATTAAAGCAAAGGAGTGATGTTATCGGATTTGCATCTTTAAAGGTAAAATTAATAGGAGGAACAGATTAGACTAAGAGATGCCTGTTGAAATAAACCCAATAAGTCAGAGTTAGGGGGATAACAGGAAGGGCTCAAGAGACAGTCAGGATGTATAAGCAAACTGACTTTATGAGATAGTAGACATGTAGATAATCAGTAAAAGAGTCAGGTATGATTAGAATGTCTGATTTAGATGGTTGGGAGAGGATTTCATTCCACAAATATTTACTGAGCACCTAATATCTGCCAGGCACTATTCTAGGTGCCAAGGGTATGCTATGAACAAAGCAGCCCAAAATCCCAGTCTCTGGAGCTTAAATGTAAGTGGATGGTATTCTATTACTGAAAGAAAAAGAAAAAAGAGGAGGAACAGGTTTTAATTTTAATTTGGAGAATGAGTTGATTAGTTTTTGTTTGTTTTACTTTGCTTAGATGCCAGCCGGCACTCTGGGAAAAGAAAACTAGATGTATATTAGAAGGTAGGTTTTCAGTCCACAATCTGAAGAGGTCATCTGAGTATTTTTAAGGACTTCAGAATAATACATAAACACAAATCAAAACACAATATAATTTTCTACCTATCTGACTGGCAAAGATCAAAGAGTTTAACAATATTCAAGTTGGCAAGAGTATAGAAAAAAAAACAGGCACTCTTATACAGTACTGGTGGGAATTTGAATTGATTGAAACTCTGGAGAGGGCAATTTGGCAATATGTATCAAAATGCAAAATGCACATGCTCTTTTGTCTAAAAATTCCATTTCTGGAATTTATATCAAGAAGATAACAGGATAGGTACACAAAGATGTATGATAGTTTGATTCAGTGCTTTTAATAGCCAAACAAAAGAAACTCAGAAACAATCTAAATGACCATCATAGCCTAGATCTCATCAAGACCATCAAGGAAACACAGATATCCACAGCATATTTTTGAGTGAAGAAAAGGTTACAATACAGCATGTTCAAGATTAGCCCATTAATGTTAAATTGATCTCTATATAAGTATATATGATTCTTAGACAATATATAGATCAGAAGTTAGAAATAGAAGTTGAGATCTGGAAGGATATTCTTGTAGTTACCTTTGGGTAGTGAGAATCTGGATGATTTTTATTTTCTCTTTTATTCTTTTTCAGTATTTGATATTTCATTATATTAAAAATTTATTATTCTAGTTTTTTAAAGAGTTATTTTTATTTGAAAGGAAAGGGAAAGATGGTTACATACGTGATGCTTTAGATTTATTATAAGAAAAGGGACCTAGGTTGATGAGGAAATGACCAGGTAGGTGAAGAGAATAAGAACAGTGGGGCGTATAAGTAGAAGGGGGAGGCAGAAGGGTAAGGATATTAAGCCAGGGCAAAAGGACTGGCCCCAAATAGTTGGGTGGTTCCTAAGAGCTGGGGACAGGGGCAGTACTACATGAGCATTTCTACAGTCTTCGCAAGGCAGATATTCATAACTTAGGGACTGCCTGTATTCATTTGATTCTCATTGTTGAGAACTATGTGGCATCTTCCACGCATGTGCAAATTTGCAACATCTTTGTTGAGAAATAAACAACAATCCCAAACTCCCTGTCTGTGGCAACCAGAATCCTACCTGGAACAGGGCCAGAAAAAGCCATGTCTCCAGCACTTCTGAGAAAACTGCGGCTGCTGCTTATCAAATTAAAATGCAAAGCAGCTCACTCCACTGTCACTGGGAACTGTCAGAAAGGGATTATGGTTCCCACCCCAAGGATGCAGGTCAGCTAAACAATACCCATCTTCTTGTGCTGAGAAGGAGGGAGGAGGAGGAGAAAGATTAGGCCTGTTTCCAAATAGCAGTCCCGCCTGCTTGTTACCGTGGTAACCTCCCTTCCCTGAGCTGCTCTCATTTGTCTCTCTCTGCCTGACCTTCATGTTGCTCTGACAGTAACTGAGGAGGAAAAGGTGCCTGCCTGCCAGCTAAGCACTCAAGTGGCGGGCACTGAGCAAGAAAAAAAGGCACTCAAAGTCCCTCTCATTCTAGACTCTAAACCGTGACCTTAGAGCGATTAGAGTCTTGAAAGAGATTTCTGGTGGCCCTTGTCATTCCATCCTTCCTCCCCTGCTCTCAGGGCCACCTCACTTCTCTGATATACCCTTTTAGTGTGAGGAATCTGAGTCAGAGTCAAGTGGGTAGGTGAGAAGTCACAGAGAAGAGAAAAAATAAGGCATGACAAACTGAAGAACAGAGGTAATAAAATATTAACTCAAAAATGCCTGAGACAATTATCAGTACACTGGTTAAGCACAGCTTTTAGATTCCTCTCTCTTTAGGATTCTTGCCATATGTTCAGTCAGTGGAGGTGTGAGGGTAGTTAAGTTACTTGGGACAGGCTAGAAGAAGGGCCCAGATACTTAGTGCTTTTTACTGTTTTTTTTTTTTCCCCCAAGCCCTGGATATATAAAATTCAATCATTTAACAAATAATTATTGAATACTCCCCCTGTGTAGGTCCTGTGCTAGACACTGGGTCCGGAGTGGTAAATGAAAGAGACTGGCAAATAAATATAAATTAGAAACCGATTAAGGAACAAAGAGGGCAAGTGATAAAGGATTAATGTGAACTACCTAGGGGTAGTCAGGGATAGTATCACTGAAGAGGTTGGATTTCAGCTGAGACCTAAAAGATGAGAAGACATGAAGAATCTAGGGATAAGCAATACAGGCAGAGGGAATAGCATACTCAAACTTCTAAGGCAGGGAAGAACTTGGCATATACTTGAGGTCCATATTTAATTTCATATTACTGGACACATCCATGGAAAAATGTCTGAGTCTGCTGATTTGAGATGCTTAGGAGGCCCAGGGAATGGGCAACATTAGAACAGCTAGCCAAATATTATCTACTAAATTTACAGATGACTGAGTTATTAAGATATCAATTATGAAACGCCATGGACAGAACTCTTATCCAATAGTTTAGAAAAATAAGAGCTACAGTACTGGGATCAATTCTCTGCCAATAGCAGTCACCGTCATTCCAACAGACACGCTGTGTACAGCAAGGCTAATTTCTGTTAATTTATCTTAAATGGCATCCTCAAACCCATCATAGACTTTACCCCAAACCTACTTAAACTGATTTATGTTGGAATAATGAGCTTGTAAGGTAGGTAGGTAGCAGGGCCAGGTTTTAGTCCCAGTTTTCCACCAAACTTCAACCTTATGTTATAAAATGAACCGTCTGGACTTTATGACCTCTAAGGAATTGCATTAGGGTTTTTTCAGTTACAAGTGACAGAAAACTACAGCCAAACTGGCTTAAATAAAAAGGGGATTTAGAGGCTCTCATAGAACAAAATAAATCCAAATCACACATGGCCTGACATAGGGGGGCTCAAACGATGTCACCGAGGCCTAGTTTTTATCCTTCCCCGTTTTCTCTGGTCCAGCTTTATTTTTAGACAGGCTTTCCCCATGGGTGGCAAGGTAGCTATAGCAGTTCAAGCCTTACAAATTTGTAACTCCAAGCCCAGTGCAAAGACGACTTCTTCTCTGATCACTCTAACTCCTGAAATTCATTCTGACCCCACTTCTGGAGTTTAAGAGCTGATGACCCTTAAAATCTTTATAATTTTTATATTTTGTAAATATTTTGAACATATTCCCTCCAAGTCTTTGCCTTTTCAGGTTTTAATTTTTAAAAATGTAGTATACATTAGTTTTTGTCTGCCAAGCATCTCTCTTTCCTATAGGAAAACTGGCCCTCTGCCAGTCCTGTGCTCCTAGTAAGATGGGCATTCATGGTGCCTCTCCTGTCACCTGGCTCTGGAGTAGGTCCAGCATCTATCTATTTATTTATTCTAAAATAAGCTGCTGACGGAATATTAATTTTGTTATTTTAGAATGTGGAGCCATGCTTTATCCTTCACATGCCTGTTCATGACATAAAGCCCTTCGAACGTCTCCTACTCTTAAAAGTATTAAATTTTTGCATCTTCCTTAAACAAAATACTTGAATGATATAGCCAAGGAGTTCCACCACAAACGTATTACTATGGCCAGATGGCAAACACCAATCCTTCTTATCCAATTCAATTCTATTGCAATCGAATCTACAATTCTATTCTTATTCACTCAGTTCTACTACAGGAATGAGTTAATGGCTGGATCATCAGAACATTCTGGATTATTCCCGAATATGGAAACTTTCTAGAACACTAACTGGAATTTTCAGATGTAAAAAGCCAGATTATCAGAATTTTACTGTATCGTGAACATTTTTGTGCCAAATAGCTATTAATTTAAAACATAATTTTAAATGTTTGTATATTATTTTTTTGCACAAATAAGCCATAATTTATTTGACCAATGCCCTATAGGTGGATATTTAGGCTGTCTCAGTTTCACTTGTATAAACAAAACTGAGAGGAATATCTTAATGGCTAAATCTCTCACACTTGTTTAATTATTTTCACAGGCTAACATCCTACATATAATATTAGTGAATAAAAGGGTATGTATATCTTAAGGCTTTTTGATATATGCTACTTTATCAACTTTCAGGCTTTCTGGAGTTAACTCAGATATATATGTATGTGTATGTGTACATGTATATACACACACATATAAAATATTTAACATACAACATAAAATATGCACTATATAGAGTTTCCTTTATCTCATGCCCCATATGTATGACCTTGTATTTATCTACAGATAATGTTCAAATAGTTCAGGCCCAAGAGCTTAGGTACTGAGTAGAGTTTGAGACCTTCTTAAGCCAGGACAATGAAAGGCTAGATTTCTTAAGAGTACAGGTTAGGAGTTGAGATTTCTAATCAGCAAGTAGTTGGCAAACAGGAAAGATTTCAGTTCATAAATTAAATGGGGGCCATGCATAGTATGTGTTTTTTCTTCCTCTCTCCAACTTCTCTTGGCAGCTCTTTGACTTTCTAGTAAACTAGAATGTTTTAGCTTTTACTATAACGAGTATAATCAACCATACCATCTAATTTTTTACCAGGATCTATCAGTCTCAGTTTTCAGTCATTTATCTGTGAATACCATCAAGAGCTTTTCAAAAGGATAGTTTTTTCTGCTAAATTTCTATAATGAACAAACCTTTTAAGTTTCTGGATCTGTTTCCAATATATAAAATTTCTTAACCAGTTTATTTATCATTTTAACCTTGTAGAAAAGAAAATCTCACATAAAAAAAAATCCCTTAAAAATGTCATAGACTATTTTAGGAATTAGTAGAGGAAGGTTTTGGTTTAAGAATGGATGAGATAAGGGAAGAAAGACTTCTTCAAACAGAAGTACAGGGTGAAGATAAGTAGGAGGAGATACTGATTGAGAGAAATGGACATTGAAGACAGCCAGCTTGGGTTCAGAGAAAGCACCACTACTGGCTGGCTGTGCAATTTTTGGCAAGTCATTTAACTTCTTTAAGCCACAGTTATCCAATTAGTAAAATGGAAATTATATTAGTATGTATCTCACAGAACTACTGTGAGAATTAAATGAAATACATAAAAAGCATTTAGCAATTTTGCCTGGCACATACCCTGGTAAATGTTAAATACTGATGCTGCAGTTTCTGTTATTATTCAGTGTGCCCCAGGGGTCCTCCAAAGGGGCTTCGTCTACTGACCTTTACCTACCAAACAAAGATTAGAAGGTTCACAAGCCAGATATCGGCAACTCTTTTCAGGCTAAGAATAGGTCAGGAATTGGCTACTAAGTCATCCATTTAAAATAGCAAATGAGTTTTCCTCCTTTTTAGCTTTTTAAACCCAACCTTATTTCAGGCTGGAATATGAGCACAAAAGGTGAGTGGACCTTCCATAATTCTTGTCCTGCTCTATACTGGGCTCCATCAGAAGAGTTAAAATGGAACTTGCTAGTGCTCATCTGAACAGGCCAGGAAAAAATCCAGGAGAGAAAATCCCAAAATGACGTTATGATGTGCAATGTGTAAAGTTAAACCACTTGCCCTATTTGGGTGGCTGAAACATTGTCCTTGTTGTACTATGCAGACTGAGAAAGAGGTTAACCAGAAACTCCAGCCATCTATACAACCTTCTTCTTCTTGCAGAACAGACTGCATAACCCGCAGTCTCCCCCAGCAGATAAAACTGGTCAGCAGGTGACAAATTGGTAATAATCCTATAATTCTCTAAGGAGTTAGACGGAAAGCACTTAATCTCCACTTCAATGAGGCATTTGGCTAATCACCTGCTTGAGACAAAACCTTTGCAAAAACAAATGGGTGGGACAGCTTCTAATAAGAGGAAAATGCCTACAGCACAAATTCTTCAGCTGTCTTTAAAAAAAGATCAGGAAGGTCTCCTCAATTTCCTCCTCCCTTGCCCTCTATAACAAGCAAACCTTAATTCTGTAAAGGCAGTTTTCCTGGCTCCTATTTATTACTCAGTTTCTAGTACCCTCAAGACATTTCTAGACATTAGCTGCAGTCACTTAGGCTCTCTTGGCTTCACTTTCCTTATGAGATTAATAAAATGCTAGGATTTTAGTCCCTCTTCTAAATTCTATCCAAACTGGTATGACTGTCAGGGGGTAGCTATCCTTAACAGCACTGCTGTTAACTTGGGCTTTATTACAAGAGTATTCACCAAAATGAAAACCTCTACATTCAGGCAGCATTTTCAGTACAAAAAGAAAACACTGTCAACCAGGAACCTCTTCAAAATCATATGAATAAGATGAAGGCAGCACCTAAAGCACAGTGGCTCTGGACTGACATCAGGCTTAGGGTCCAAGTATGACAGGTGTTGCAAGAATCACAATGTCTGAACTCCATAGAGATTGTGTATTTCGAGTATAATACATGGTGAAATAGTTCAGATGCATTTATCCCTCAGGCAAAGAGATATCCTCTTTCAATCTATGAAATATTAAAATGGCCTATTTTGGTATGATTTTCACATCTCCAGTGTTCCAGAGCTTAGTTTTAAAGATATTCTTTTTTTCCTTCATAGGTTTTGCTCAGGTTGCTAGAAGAGATTCTGTGGATTTTTAGCCTCAAAGCTGGACTGATCCGATTGAGTAAAAGATTAGAGTAAGAGCACAGGCACGTACATGCAAGAACTAGCAAGAAACTAAATAAACCAAGTCACAACTGCCTGAAGGAAGAGACAGATACAGAAGAGAAATGTTACTTTTGTATATCTGACAAGTACATGTGGCAGAAATACATGATTTTCAACTTCATTGTTTACCTTATGCCTTCAATCAACATCCAATTATTCCACGAGTCTAAAGAGAAATTCCTAGTAAAATTCCTAGTAAAATTTCTGTGTGAACCATTCTGTGCCATATTATAACATCAACAGCTCTCCCTTAAAACTAAGGTCTTGCCTAATAGTAAATCGAAGAATTTCTTTTCTAATCTGCAGAAAGAAAGAAAAAATGAAGTCACATTCTAAGAATTTATTTCACATACAGTATTTCATGCCATGTGACAAAGTACTAAGCTATTTCATTACCATCCTAATAAGATTAGACATTCCATTCAGAAGGAAAGTCTATATTCGTGTATATTTAGAAGGATGTCTTAGTACATCCCCTTGTTTCACAGTCGTCAGAGGAAGCAAATACTTTGTACCTTATAAACCTTGATGTTAGCCCTGAGAATTTTAAAATTCCCATTCCTCTATTCTTTTTGGGTTTGCTTCTTTTACAGGAGAGAAAGAAAAGACAGGCTTCAGCACACAACATACCGATAGGTGCTAACATTGTCCTTAATCACTTACTGGCCATATCTACTGGCAAAAATTTGAAAGCTGACAATATCAAGTATTGATTAAGCCAAGCTGGTGGAAGCATTAGTGAGTACAACCACTTTCATAAACTGGCCTTATCTAGTAAAGTAGAACATGTGCACATCCTACTACCTAGTAACTTAAACGTCTGTACCCTAGAGAAGCCCTTGTACGTGTGCACTAGGCGACTAACAACGTTTACAGCAGCAATGCTTGCAATAGCAAAAATGCTGAAAAGAATCCAAATGTCCACCAACAGACTGACAATACATATTTTCATATATTCATAGTGGGGAACACTAAAAGCAGTGAAAATACATGCACACTGCACAGATCAACACAGACAAGGAAAAAGCAAGTCAAAAAGGAGAACGAAACTGTGATTCCATTTAAATCAAGAAAAAAATCAGGCAAAACTAAGCAAAACTGCTTAGCAGTACAGACAAATGGAAAACTTGGAAGATATGCAGGCGATTGATTAATATAAAATGCTAGTGGAAAGTAAAGAGGAAGGAGAGGGTACAGTGAGGAAAGAATCGGACAGGAGGTTTTAAACCTAAAATGTTTTTAATGCTTTACTTCTTAAGGTGGGTAACAGTTACAGGTGTTTTTTATTGTTTTTCTTTAAATGGTACTGGACATATTTCACAGTTTAAAACTATGAGAAAGAAACAAATTATACCCAGAGGCAAAACAGTTCTTATTACCTAGTGCCTACACATTGCTGCAATGAGGCAACATTCCAAACTTGCCTGATGACCTCTTTAGATCATAGATTCTACTAACCACATTAAGTTTTCAGAAAAATTAAGCTGTAGACTCTACTTCCGCAGTATTTTAGAGGTATAACTTTCCTTTGTAGCACTTATCTTATGCAAAATGATTATTTTTTGCAATGTCCTCCTCCCATGATAACCCAGAAATTCCATGAAGGAGGGTATTCCCTCCTTCAACACTCTATCCCAGGGTCTAGCACAGTGCCTGATCATGAGAAGTGCTGAATAAATATTTTTTGAATGAATGCATAAATGAATGACTTTGAGAATCTAAGTTGGGATAACTTTTATTAGTTTCTCCACAAATGCGGGAAAATACAACACAACTTTCCCTGAACCACTGTCCCAGAACTTAGTTATTTCAGCACTTACGCAACAGTTTACTAAGGCCCTCTATAAGTAGTCACCGAGCGAGGTGCTGAAAATATGGCACTGACAGGACTGATACAGTCTCATTTATCTATACAATAGCTACTCCATGCATAAAGGATAAGATTTTACCCCTGACCTCTTAGGACACTGCAATGCATACAAAAATAAGGCTGAGATTTCAAAAACTGGTGGGTGGCAAGATCTACTTGGAGAATAATGGGCTGCTATTTCTTCCTTCAGCTGCTCTAAATGATGAACTAATTCCTTTAGTCTTTACCATCCTTGAGTTAAATTATATCATTCTTTGTTCTGCAGAGTAGCCTCTCCTAAAATATTGAATAACCAGCAAAGCACTATTCCTTTGGAATCTCTTCTAGAAAGCCACAGGCAGAGACAATCACTTACAGGAAAAAAAGCTATAAAGAAATGAAATTATTATCTTGAAAACAAACATCTCTATTCTGGAGATAAAAGAGAAGAGCCATAGGTTGCCACATGATAGCTGCCTCTGCCTACATTTTATGGGAAAGGTTAAAATTAGATACAACTAATGAAAAAGCATTAAATGGTGGTTCTAATAAACGAGAACTATTTCATTTCACTAAACTTGAGACTTTGGCTACTTTTCATTCTGTTTCAACATAGTCATCATTCTACCCAGCATTCCTTTAAGGCCACAGTAGAAAATGTTGCTGACACTTATTATCAGCTCAAGTTATTCCTGACTCCCTTGCCCTTCCTCCCTTGCCCTTAAGTCAACCTAAAAGTTAAGAAATCAAAGATGGTGAGAAGTAGTGTAATTAGGTAGGACATGAAAACAAAAAATAGCACCCTTCAAAATAAACTGTTTCTATTGTCTTTTCAGGGAATAAACTTCTCCCTAAAATTTTAACTTGGCCATCAGTAATTTGGCTCCACAAGGTGTATTCTTTTTGAATATTATCTCAATTAAAATATGTATTTCAAAATCTCTTCGATCAAGTCTCCTTGATCTGTTTAGCACTCAGAATGCTGAAATAATTCAGTCATGCTCAAATCTACTGAGTAAAGGGTTGGCACAGGGGTCAATAACGCCGAAGGTAAAAATGAGCATTAACGAAGGATACTGAGCACCCAATTAGGTGCTGGGTAGCTATGCCAGAAACTAGTCAAGAAGATTTAGAAGTAAAACTTATTTATTAGTATATTCAAAGGGAAAAATACTTAGAGATATTCACAAAAAATACATGGCTAACTTAACTCAGTAAAAAGCATTAACAAATTGCTACACAACTGAAAAAATAGAGCAGAACTCTATGTCAGATTCAAGTTATTACTAAAGATCACAGCAATAAATAGACATCCCAGGCTATCACCAGTGTAAGGCCTTTGTGAATTAGAAGAAAGGTGCTTTCCTCTGGGCTAACCAGGTCCAAGGTACTGTGAGCCAAACTCAAGCTGGATTTCAACCCTTCATTAAATCCCCCTTAGGACAGGACTCTTCTGAAGGGCACACCCTGTACAACTGAGGGTGACTGCCCTAAGTATTTCTCTCTTCATTCTTCCAAAACCTCGTTGAAATGAAAACAAGTAAACAAAAAAAGCAGGCATACGTCCTTAAGGACAAAGAAAGCAAGGGAGAAGAGAATAGCAGATATGGTCATTCGTCCCTAGAGTAACGCCTACCAATTGACAAGTCCCGCCAATGAAAACAGTTTAGAAAAAAAGACTATAGTGTCTCACATTTAAATACAAGTGGATAATCAAGAATGACAAGATATTTGATATAAACCTTTGAGTTTAAACTAAACAATGAATGAACTTGCAGCAAGTAGAGACAAGCAGGGAGCAGAAAAAAAAACAAAATAAAAAAAACTATCATGATATTGCATCCATGGAATAAAAACAAGAGATTATGAAAAAGTATTCGGAGTATAAGGAGATTGTAGAAATATATATATATATACATACACACACACACACACGTATGTATACACACACAAACACATGAAAGTTGGAGAAAAGAGTTGAAGAAATCTAAAAAAAAGATGCAAAATGGAGAAAAATAAGAAATGGAGAAAAGCAGTAGAGTAGGGCTGAAATGCAAATAATAGAATTGTAGAAGGAAAAAAATGAAGAAAAAAAAAAGGAAACTTATTTTAAAAAGAGGAAATAAAAAAATGTCCAGTTACGAACTTCTAAATTGAAAGGGCTGTCTAGAACTTAGCTACTACTTGTACAAATGGAAAAAAAAAAACCCAAACCAAGGCACCTAACAATTAAATTTTAGAATAAAAGATAATACAATATTGTCAACATTTTGCGGTAAAATGATCAGGTCAAACATATGAAATTACCTTTTTGTAGGCCAAAAGTTTCTTATAGCTCAACCAAATATTTCCAATCTTGAATTCAATATCTAGACAAACTTTTCAGACTTGTAAAGTCTCGAAAAATACTTCCTGTACTCCCTTTCTCAGAAAGCTACTACTGGAGGATGTGCTCCAGCACTGTAAAGAAATAAACTGAGAAGGAAAAAGATGTGGCATCCAGAAAGGAGAGGATCCAACATAAAAGAAAATTCCAAAAATAAATCCTAGGACAAAAGCTATGTAGCCATCCCAGAAAGCCAATCGTCCATTTAGAGAAAGTGTGCGCAAGGAATAATGTCTCTAAGGCGGGGAAAAAATTCGAATATGTTTGTAACGTATCAAAAAGATTTTCAATTCTTTTGAAGAGTTTGGAGATGGTGTATTAATGGACACATAAAACTCTAAACAAACAAATATCCAAGGAAAACAAAAGGCTATGCAAGAAAGGAAGCAAAAGAGAGGAAGTGTGCATATGACAAGGAGGGGACAGGTAAGGAAACTAAATCTCATTTTTCATCATAGTAAGTTAATAGATAATTTAATAAATTTGAAATACTAAAACAAATAGTAGAATAAGCATGTTATTTGAACTATGGAAGTGAATACCAGAAGTAACAACTAAAAAAGTGAAAGTTGTTTCGGGGGAGCAAGAATCTAGAATATGGAGGGGTAGGGCACAGACTGTTCTAGTATAAGCCAAGTTGTACTTTTAAAACTAGATGTAGACTACTTTAATAAGTAGATAGCTCAAGGCAGCATGCCAAATTAAATATAATCTCATTAAATAACCTGCATGTAAAGCTCTTAGTTAGTCCTTTGGAAAGCCATCTAAATTAATCACTTCAAAATTACACATCAAGAGATCCCATTTAAAACACCAATCAAATTAATTTGAGTGACCTATATAAATACATTTAAGAGTTTGCATGTTTAATACTTGATTGATGGGGGTTTTCCCTTAGATGAATTTGATATGACTGGCTGATGAGTCCATGACAAAATGCATGTGAGCTGATTTCTGGAATGGTGTTATTTTATTCCTACTTCTGTTTTTTGTTGTTGTTGTTGTTGATGGGAGGGCGGGTAACGAAGACAAAAACTAAATACCATCAGAGAATACAAAATATCTTAGTTTCATCTTTTCTTGAGAAATATTTCTACCCAAGAAATATTATAAAGTTGATCACAATTCAAATTAGAATTTTCTATTCTACAAACAAGTCGATGTGTTTATAGGTATCCCAGGTCTTTCTTTGATAAGATAGATACTCTTATTAAAAATCAACCACTATTTCTGGCACAGGGCAGTTTTATGAAGCTGTAGATTTTCTTTCTGTCCAAGAATGAAACATCTCCCTTCCCACAAAACATCTTAAAGGTTCTTCCAAACCATATTAGAATCAATATTTATTTTTAAAATTTTATTTAAGGTTATATCTGCACAACAAAGACTGTTTATGGCAAAAAAATATTTTAAAATACACAAAGGTACAGAGAAAACGAAAAGAACTAATGACCCATTCCCAAAGAAAATCATTGTAAATACTTTTATATTTATCTTTAAAAGAAAAGAAAGCTGGGTGCATGGAGTATACTAATCTTTAACTAGTTTTTTCACTTTCACACAGACACTATTCTCTGCCATTGAGAATATAGTTTTGATAGCTGCATAACAATGTTCCTTAAACAGATATACTGAAATTTACCTAACTTGCTTCCTATAATTAGAATTTGGGGTTGCTTGCATGTTTTAAGCATCCTTATCCATACGTTACTGTAAAATGTTTCTAACTTCCTTTTGCTAAATTCCTACAAGTGGAATTGTAGGGTATAAATGTTTTCAATACATATTCTTAAACTGTCTTCTAGTAAAGTTCTATCAATTAACTTTCCTAGTAATAGGACATAAGATGCTTCAGAGCCTGATTACAATGAGCAGTCTAATTTTTTTTAAACCAATTTGTTGCAGTATAACTGACATATAATAAACCGCACAAATATAAAGTAAACAATCTAATAAGTTCTGACTTACACGATACCGTGATATCATCACCATAAAGAAGAGAGTGAATATATCAATCACACTAAAGTTTCCTCATGCCTCCTGTAACCTTCCTTCCTGGAATTTCAGTCCCTTCCAGATCTTCCCTGGTCTTCCTTTCCTAGCCCATTCCCAGCCAACCACTGATGTTCCTGTCACTATAATTAGTTTCCTAGTTTTCATTTTCTAGAATCTTATATAAATAGAATCATACAGTATATACTCTTTATTTTATATAGTTTCTTCCACCCAGGATTATTATTTTGAGTTATTCATGTTATTTTGTCACTAGATCATTCCTTTTTGTTGATGAGTAATAATTTATTGCACAAGTATACCAAAATTTGCTTACCCATTTACCTGTTAGTGGATATTTGGACTGCCTCAAGTTTTGGACTATTTGGACTATTACGAATAAAGCTTCTATGAATATTCAAGTGTAAGACTTTATGTGAACAAATTAAATAAATAACTTGTAATAAAATGGTTGGGTTATATTACTTAAGTGTTTAATTTCTTTTAAACTTGTGAAACTGTTTTCCAAAGTGGTTCTATCATTTTTGTAAAACAGTTCTAGCTGCTCCACAGAAACTGGGTAGTCAGTCTTTTTAATTGTAGATATTCTAATATAGGCTATTTAGTGGTATCTCATTGCAGGTTTAATTTACATTACTTTATTGGCTAATGATATTGGACATCTTTTTATGCACTTATATTTGGTGACCTATTTGTTCAAATATTTTGCACATTTTTAATTAGGTTATTTTCTTACTATTGAATATTGAGGGCTCTTTATATATTCTGATACAAGTCCTTTATCAGATATGTGATTTGCAAATATTTTCTCCCAAAATCTGTGGCTTGCCTTTTCATTCTCTTAACAGTGACTTTCAAAGATCAAAACTTTCTGACTTTAATGAAGTCCAATTTATCAATTTTTCCTTTTATACATTATACTTTTGAAGTTTTATCTAAGAAATCTTTGCCCAACCTAAGATCATAAAGGTTTTCTCTTACGATTTTCTCTATAAGTTTTATAGTTTGATTTTACATTTATATCTAGATCCATTTTGAATTAAATGTATATGTTGAGGTACAGATAGAACTTTGTGTTTTTGCACATGGATATCTAATAATTCCAGTACCATTTGTTAAAACTATCCTTTCTCTATTGAATTGCCTTTACATCTCTATGGAAAAATCAATTGACTACCTATGTATAGGTCAATTTTTGGACTTTCCTCCAGTGATATATTTGGCTATCTCAATACCCATGCCACACTCTCTTGATCACTGAAGATTTATAAGAATGGAAGTCACAGGTAGTGTAAGTGTATTTTAAAATCTGCTTGTCAATTTCCATTAAAAACCCTGCTCAGAATTAGGAGTCACTGAATCTATCAATCAATTTGAGGAGAACTAACATCATACATAACTCAACACTGTCAAGTCTTTCGATTCATGAACATGGTAAATCTCATCACTTATTTTGCTTTTCTTAAATTTCTTTCAACAATGTTTTGTAGTTTTCAATGTATAGGTCTTACATTTTTTTTGTCAGGGTTATCCCTATTTCATATTTTTAATGCTATCATAAATGGTATTTAAAAATTTTCAATGTGATCGGCAGTATATAGAAATACAATTAATTTTCATACACTGCACTTCTATCCAGCAATATTGCTAAACTCACGTCTTAGTTCTAATACCTTTTTCGTAGCTTCCTTCACATTTTCTACATTGAAGAAAATATCATCTATGAATTAAAAGTTTTATTTCTACCGTTCCAATCCAGATGTCCTTCATTTCTTTTGCTGGCCTTCTAAGACTAGCTAGAACCTCCAATGTAATGGAGATAGAAGTAGTAAGACAGGACATACTTACCTTGGTCTTTATTCAAAGGCAAAAGCATCCAGATTTTCACCATTAGCTACAACATCAGCTGTAGGTTTATGGTAGATACCCTTTATCTGAAAGAGATTCCCTTTTATTCCTAGTTTCCTGAGCAGGGTGAGGCAAATGAGACAAACCAGGAATAGTAAGTACTTTAGGCGCAAAATTTAAGGGGGCAACAAAGAACTTGGAAATCAAGATAAATGATATATTAAGACATTTTTTTAAAAGTCAAAAGTAATAACGCAAAACTCCACAATGAATAAAATATCAAAATTTAAATAAAAATTAGATCTATATTACTGATTTTTCCTTTTGCCTCTTGCTCCAATATGGCTCTGCATGACATATTATTGAGGCCTTGAGGAGGATAACAGAGGGTAGGCATTGCAAACACAAGAACAGCACACACAAAGGCCATAAGGTAGGAAATGTGCTTGGAGTGTTTGAGAAATATTAAGGAAGTTAGTATGATAGGAAAAGAGTGAGAGAGGCAGAGGTCAGAATGAAAATAGAAGTTAGATGATGAATGTGACTATAAGAACTTTGAATTTTCTGGATTAATATGAGGAGCCACTACATCATTTTAAATAGAAGAATGAAATAATCTGACATGCATTAAAAGAATCATTCTGACCGCTACCGCTATGTTGAGAAAAGATTATAGGGCACTAAAGGCAGGAAAACTAGTTAAGAGCTATTACAATAATCCAGAAGAGGTTAAACAGTACTTTGGACCAGCTGGTAACAGTGAAGGTGGTGAGAAGAAGCTGGATTTTAAATATAATAAAAATAAAGCCAGTAGGATCTGTTGGTGAATTGTGTATGGGGACGAAGAGAATGAGGCATCAAGACTCCTTGGCCTAAGCAATTAGAAAAGTGGAATTGCTATTTACTGACATGAGGAAGACTGAGAATCAGGTTCTAGAGGGGAAAAAAATCTGGAGTCTAGTTTTGGACATAGTAACTCTGAAATGCCTAACAGATATCTAAGTCAAAATGCCAAGTAGGCAGATGAATATGAGACTGATAGTAAATTCAAAGTTGTTAGCATATAAATGAGAACACAGGAGATAACAAAGAGACTGGTGTGACAGAATAAGCAGTCTGAGGACTGAGCCCCGGGGCACTTCAATGTTTAGAAGTTGGAGAGATTAAAAATAAGCAGCAAAGGAGAATGAGGTGAAGCATACAATAAAGTGAGAGAAAAATCAGGAGAATGTGGTTTTGGAAATCAAGTGAAGAAAGTATCATTTCAGACAGTTTCAAAATTGCTGAAAGGTTAAGTAAAATAAAGTTTGAGAACTGAGCACTATCCAGAAAGTGAAAAAGCAACACATTAGAAAATGGAACAAAACATTTGCAAATCACATATCTGTTAAGAGGTCCCTAACCTCCTCCCGCTGCCCCTCCCCACTCTCCCCCCAGCCATGGACCAGTACTGGGTCTGTGGCCTGTTAGGAACCTGGCCACACAGCAGGAGGTGAGCGGCAGGTGAGGGAGCAAAGTTTCATCTGTATTTGCAGCAGCTCCCCAGAGCTAGCATCACCGCCTCAGCTCCACCTCAGATAATCAGGCAATAGATTTTCATAGGAGCTCTGGTCCCGGATGCCAAAAAGGTTGGTTTGGGGACCGCTGTTAAGAGACAAAAACTTTTACAACTCAACACTAAAAAGACAACCCAATTAACAAAGAGCAAAGAATCTAAATAGACATTTTTTCCCCCAAAAGAATATAAACAAATGGCCGACATAAGAAAAGATGCTCAGAATCATTAGCCATTAGGGAAATATAAGTTAAAATCACAATGTGATATCACTACACACCCACTAAGATGGCTAAAATTAAAAAAAAAAAGAAGCAATAACAAGTGTGATGAGGATGTGGAGAAGCTGGAAGCTTTTTACATTCTGATGGGGTTATGAATGGGTACAGCTACTTTGGAAGAAAGTCTGACAGTTCCTCAAAATGTTAACCAGAGTTACCAAGTGACTCAGCAATTCCACTCCTAGGCATATACACAAGAGAACAGAATATCTATAATAGAACACCTATGTCCACAGCAAACTTGTATATGAACGTTCATAGCAGCATTATTCATAATAGCCAAAAAGTAGAAAAACCTCAAATGTGTGCATCAACTGATGAATGAGTATATTAAATGTGGTGTGTATAGCCATACAATGGATTATTATTTGGTCATAAAAAGGAACAAAGTACAGATATATACTATAATGTGGATGATTCATAAAAACATTATGCTAAGTGGAAGAAGTCAGGCACAGGCCATATATTGTATGAATCCATTTATAGGAAATGTCTAGAACAGGCAAATTCACAGAATCAGAAAGTAGAGTGATGGTTTCCAAGGCTAAGGGAAAAAAAAAATGCGGAGTGACTACTAATGGGTAAAGGTTTCTTCCTGGGGTGATGACAGTGCTTTAAAATTAGCAGTGATGCACAACACTGGGAATATACTAAAATCTCATGAATTTTATACTTTTGAAGGTGAATTTTATGGTATGTGAGTTATATCTCAAGACAGCTACTTTAAAAAAATTGAGAACTGATCATTGGATTTACCAGTGAAAAGGTCTTGGTGAACTTTGACAAGGGCAGTTTCTGTACAATGGCATAGGGGAAAGTCAGATTAGAGTTGGTTTAAGGAGAAAGGGAGGAGAGGAACGGAGATATTGTGCAGACTATTACTAGGTCTACTTTATAATCGGAGTATAGACTGTTCTTTGAAAAATTCTGCTAAAGAGAACAGAGAAATAGGGCACTTTCTGAATGAGGATGTGTGAGTAAGAGAGGTTATTTTTAAAAGATTAAAGATATTTAGTTTGCTTCTGATGGGAATGATCCTATATATACAGAAAAGGCAAGTAATTCTGCAATAGAGAAAAACGTGAAATGCTAGACTGAAGTCCTTGAGTAGACAAGAGGAAGAGATCTTGTGTATAAGAGATTAGCTCTACATAGGTACACAAGCAGCTCATGGGAAAAAACACAGATGAAATAGGCACATGTGAGTAAAAATAAATGGGAAGATGTGTGTAGAATGGGTGGAAGCTCTTGCTTCTATTTTTTTTCAGTAAAACAGTAGTAAGCGAGGTGAGAGTGAGGATGGGAGAGAGATGCAGGAAGTCTGAGAAGCTAGGAAGGTATGAAAGTGAATAGACAGGGAAATGAGTAGGATTGCAGTGAAGTGTTAAAGGCCCACTTAATGTCTAACAATCATGAACTTACAGTGAGAACAGGTAAAATAATTGTGTGGTTTTCTCTAGTCACATTTAGATGCACAGGTACATGCATGGAATAAGTCAAAAGTTGGATTTGATCATGATTTGGGTTCTGTCAGTGAGAAATTTAGAAATGTATAGAAGAAAGTAATTATAATGTAAGGAGGGAAGGGTAAAGAGGGAAGTAAAGATCTAAAAATAGTGAGATACAAAGTGCAAAAAGGGTGAGGTTAAAGGACTGATGGGAGCTGAGATTCTACAGAAAGAGCACTGCAAGGAAAAAGCAGAAGTGGATGGTGGAGAATAGGATGCTTGAAACTGAGATAAGAGAGATGCAGCTCTAATTAACTAGATCTAGAGCAGGAGTTAGCAAACTTTTTCTGTAAAGGGTCAGATAATACTCTAGGCTCTGAAAGCCAATGGTCTCTGATGCAATACTCAACTCTGTCGTGTAGTATGAAGGAAGCTGTAGACAATAATTAAACTAAGGAGCAAGGCTGTATTTAAATAAACTTTACTTACAAAAGTAGACAGTTTGGCCCGGGGGCACTGATTTAGGATATGACTATCGGAGTAGTAGCTGAGACAGGATTGAAGGACAAAATCGCTAGCAGAAAAATGGTCAAGGAACTAAGAAGCAAAGGTGTTGGAAGATCATTAATACAGATATTGAATTTACCAAGAATTAAGCCAGGAGTAGTGTTGGAGAGTGACTCGGAGCCTGGAACGAAAGCCTTTAAAGAATAAGGAAGGACATCAACAAAAATGGCAGAGATCGCTGAAAAATTTCTCCTCCATGAAAAGCAATAAAACAACTGGCAAAAATTGTCCGAATCGAGTTTTTCAGAATTCTGGAAATTAACCAAAGGCTTGCAGCAATATGGGGAGCATTTATTCAAGAAAAACAGCTGACTCTCAATAAGAACAGCGAGCTTTGTAGCATCTTAACTTGCTCAGTCCCAACCCCTGCTCTGATTATCAACAGCCTACAACTACAGTGAAAAGTAGCAGCCTGACAACCACTACCGGAGGGGGCAGAATATTCCCCCCAAATTGTCATTATCTGACATTTCTGAGGGTTTCCTGGAAGACCCCACTTGCAAGTTTGTCTATCTGACCAGACTTAGAGTTTGCCCAGTGTGAATAGCCTTTTCCCTAGGGGTAGGAACACTGGTTGAAGATACTTATAGGCAAGTGTTTAACTTTGTGGTTGCCTGAGGCAGTGGATAACAAATAACAGACTAATCAAAAAGCTTAAAAAGGAAAGCCAGGGATGTGTTTCTGGGAATCTGGAAGGCCACACACAAACACAGGGCTGTGTGCATGCCCAGGGCTAAGTGCAAGCTCAGGAAAGGCCAGGGAAGGCTCAGCTCTCATTTCTGGTTGACCTCGAGGCTCTGCACAAGCAGAAAGTGAAGGCGAAAACAGAGCTGTCAACTGCTGAGTGTCAATTCTACGAATCTAGCAAAAGTATTCTTTAAAAACCAGGAGAAATTAAGATATTCCCTGATAGAAACAGAGAATTCAATGCTAGTAGACCTGCCCTAAAATATATACTAAAAGAATCGTTCAGGCTGAAATGAAAGGACACTAGGCAGTAACTTGAATCCACAGCAAGAAATAATGAACATTGGTAAAGCTAACTTCATAGTTGAATTCGTTTCCTATTGCTGCTGCAACATATTACCACAAACTTAGAGGCTTAAAACAATACAATTTATTAGTTCTGGAGGTTTGATGTCTGAAATAGTTCTCATTGGACTAAAATCAAGATGTCGGCTGGGCTGCATTGTTTTGTAGAGGCTTTAGGGAAAAATCTGTTTTCTTGCTTTTTCCAGTCTTTAGACGCTACCTGCATTCCTTGGCTCATGGCCACTTTCTCCATCTTCAAAGTCAGCAGTAAAGCATCTTTAAATCTCTGGCACTTTCCTGCCTCTTTTACACAAAGACCTTTGTGATTACATTGGGCAAACCTGGATAATTCAGGCTGACCTCTTCTTCTCAAAATCCTGAACTTAATCACATCTATAAAATCACTTTTGCTCTGTAAAGTAACATACTCACAGGTTTCAGTTATTAAAATGAGGCTTTTCTACGGGATTATTATTCTGCCTACCAGTTAGGTGAATACAAAACATAGTATAAATGTATTTTTTGTTCATAACTTTGTTTCTCTTATCTTTCAAAAGATAACTGCATAAAGCAATGATTATAATCTGTGTTGATGGGTACATAATATTTAAAGATGTCATTTGTATGATAATAGCACAAAGAAGAGAGGAGGGAACAGAGGACAAAGATTTTGCATACTATTGAAATTAAATTGGCATTAATCCACACTAGATTATTATAAGTCAAGATGTTACTTGAAATTCCTGGGACGACCGCTAAGAAAATAACTCAAAATATTATAAGAAACAAAAAGGGAATTAAAGTAGTACAGTAGAACTATTTAACACAAAAGAAGACTGTCATGGAGGTACAGAGGCACGAAAAAGACATAGGAATATAGAAAATAAATAGCAAAATGGCAGACATAAATCTTATCAATAATTACATTAAATGTAAATAAATTAAACATTCCGATTAAAGAAAAAGGGGAAGTAATCCCAGAGTCTATAAAATGACTAAGATAGACAAATGACAAGACTTACAAACCTGGGAGGTTTTAGAGAAAAAGGAGAGACAATGACCTGCAAGTGGCAAGAAAGAAAAAGAATATCAACCCCACTTTTAGGTTCAGTGGTATAAGGAACATGAGAGAAAGGACAGATACTGCTTGAGAGGGCTGCAGTGAAGCAGGATACTTTGAGGATGTTTATGATCTTTTTAGATATAAAAAAAATTTTAATTTTCATTCAGTAAAATTATCACTCTTTTCCTTTGTATTTCTTGCCTTTGTATTCATGCTTAGAAAGTTATTCCTATCTTGAGAACAGATAAAAAATATTCACCCATATTTTCTTTTTTTATATGCAAGATTCTTAAATTAAGGCCTCAGTTCATTTTAACTTTACTGTAGACTGTGCTGTATAAAACTTTTATTTTTCTTTCACAGAATCAAAAGGAAAGGAGAGTAAATGACATAGTGATGTATCCAGAAAGAGTACTAAATTAAAAGGCATTCGACCTACATTTAATCCAAGCTCTACTAAGAAGTCACTGGGTGACAGCTTGATCTCTAATCTGCCTCCCTCCTCTCCCACTCACAATTCAACTATCTCCACATCATCTTTGGTCTATGATTATAGGTTATCGCAATCTCTCTCAAGCGGCCAAGTTGATAACAGTCTCTCCTTTTTCCAATCCATCCACCCAAAGGCTAGAATTCCAGTCCTACAAAACCCTTAAAATGAAGGATTCATATCTATAGTTTATACAAATCATTCCTACAAATCATCAAGAAAAACAATTCAATAGAAAAATGAGTAAAGAATAGGAATGAGTAATCCATAGAAGAAATACAAATGATCAACAGATATATTTTTAAAATAACACTCAACCACACTGTTAGGAAGGCACAAATAAAAATAACAAAGCGTCTCTCCCATCAAATTAGCATAATTATAAAAAATGATAAACACCCAGTTTAGGTGAAGATATGGAGAAAAAGAAATCTGCGTATTAAAATCTTATTTACATTAAGAAGTTTCATATTTTATAATAAGGAAATACAAACACTTAATATAACTTAAGGCCTTTCACAATCTGGCCTTGGCTCATCTTTCCTTTTTCTTCTCTATACCCTACCCACCCTGAGCTCTACCTGCACATCACAAAGAAAAAGCATGGAACATGTCAGATTTTTCATCACCCAGCAATTAGGAACATGCGGCGGTTCCTACTGCCTGAACTAATCTCTTTCCTTCATCTCCTCAATGCAAACATTATTATTTCCTTTCAAAATTTAATTCAAATACCTCAAATTTAGTTGTCCTTTCTTTTGCGTTCTCATGGCACTTTAAAACTCAAGTGCCCTTAACACTCTTCCACTGGAAGTTATCTGTCTTCTTAACAGACTGAAGAGGGAGGTCCTTGAGAGTCTAGTCTTATTTATTTTTGTTTTTATAGCTCTGAACACATAGTTGGTGCTCCATAAAAACGGAATTAGTAACATTTCATCTAGCACCTAAAGCTAATAGCAAGGCTTTCTTTGTTTCTCAAATACTACAAAGACCAGTATTTAATATTACCTTAAAATTATAACTCTCCAACACACCAATGTCCAAAATACCAAAATTACCTTATATTGGTAATCTAAGTTTTATCATTAATCATTTACCAGGCTAAAGAAGCTAAATATTGTTTTTATCAATATGTGGTCTCAGTAGGTTAATTAGAATTTTAAAAATGCTGTTAGAGGCAGTAGTATGGGAGGCAGTTGACTCTATGTTGATAGATTGAAATTGGCCAGGGTAAGATTATTTACACCGTGGAAATTGGTCAGCACTACAAATAAACCCTGTCCCCTCCTCCAAGCTGGTTAAACCTTTACCAGCATTCCAATGGACAAACGTATATTTATTCTAGTAGGACAGCGCTGTGACTAGCTGATGAGTAAATGGCAGTTCAAGTCCTCTTTCCTCAAGAAGCTTCCTGGTCTAGTGTAAACTTCATGTATTTTTCCCTAATTTAGAACTAAAGCACTTATATCTATGTCAAAAAGTTTTACTTACATTCACCTAATACATTCAATAAATATTTACTGAGTACCTGTGGCACTGTCCATATTGATGATCAAGTGTTTTATATATTCATTTTCTTTTCCCCCCTTTAAACATTAAGCTTCTTGAAAGAAGAGTGGGTTCTCAATAAGTACTTATTGGAAATGACTGGGGTAGCAAGCATTGTGGTTGACTCTCAACATCCATTTCATCTAAGACGATCAGTCTAAGACAATCACTGAAATCTCATTCTCCTTGTCAGTGACTGGTTTTAAAAAGGGCTTATGACCTAGTTATGGTCAAACACATGTTAGAATCAAAGTCTGCTGGGAGCTTCTGGGAAAAGTTTCCTTGCTCCTAAGAAAATAGATGCAGATTTCCTGTCTTAATTTCATGTTATGGTGTTTAGATAAAATGCTTACAAAGTTGCAGTCAACTCATTATCGCAAACAAACAAACAACAAAAAAACCCCAAACCTGACCTACCTCTGAAAATGCTGAGTGATAAGTTTCCTCATTAAGCCTTTTAAAAACAGGGTTTCTGTTACTTGCAGCCAAAGTGTATTAACTGATAAATCAGAAATGTGGACAAATATCTATGCATTGAAATAGGATTCTTAACAGTAAAATTTGTTGTTTGGAGAATAATTGTGTTTTAAATTAAGCTTTTTTCTTTGATATTTTCCTCCTAGGCACACAACTATTTTTAAAGATCAAAGTGAAACACGCATGTAGTTTAAAGCGTTAAGAGTTCTACAAAGTTTTTAAAGAAAAAAACAGCAGCCTTTGCCCCTGTTGCTGCCTCACTTCTACTTCCTACAGGCAAATCACTCGCACATCTTTTAAGTTATTGTTTTGGAATTGATCTCCATGTTTCTAAGTAACAAGTTCATGTTGCTATCTCTTGATTTTTCATTTTGGGGAATTATCTATTGATTTCCCACTTTGAAAGATAATGATTTAGATCTCTTTTCTCCTTCAGTACCCATGATATACATATATCCTTTCTATCTCCCCGACTACCCTATACAATGACACTATGATTTTGATTAGTTCAACATTCAGTGTACATTATAATGACTATGTAAGCCTATTCGCACTTGAGTCATACAGTTAACCCTGATTCTTTTACTGCACAACTTTTTGCTTTTCCTGTAAACATTATCTTTATTCATTTGCTTAGATTTCTACGTATTATCAATATTTCACCCTAGAAAAATATTTGTCAATTGTATAAATTTTCTCTCAAGACATTCGGGCCCAACAAATATTCCATTTCATCTATCTAAAGAAGTCTCTTCTAGTGACTTTGGAATCTTCGCCAGAGTGGACTGGCTGCTCTCTCAGTGTTGGTAAACTGTTGTTTATCTGAAATCTCCATACGCTATTCTGAGGAATCCCCTAGCCTTTCTTGTTTATTGGATTTCCTGTTTCCTCTATCACATGTTTACCTCCTTCCTGGTTTATACCCTTATTTTGTGGAGAACATCTTCCAGGAACTTCCTAGAATGGTGTACAGGAAGTATATTTTTTTGAGACACTGCAAGTTTATTCTAGCTTTTCAGACAATATTGATAACTTGGCTGAATAAAAAAATATTCTAGGCCCCATTCTTGAACATAATTCTGACAATGATGACTTTTTTTTTATTTAGGCGAGGCAACCCTTGGTTAATCTCACAGATTGCAAGGAACTTGTCATTGTCAGCTTACAATCCCTTATTTTTATTTTTATTATTTTTTACGTCTACAGCACTTGGTCTTCCTAGGTCGTCTCCCACCAAAGTACTAACCAGGCCTGACTCTGCTTAGCTTCTAAGATCAGACGGGATCGGGCTTGTTCAGGGTGGCATGGCCTTAGACAATGATTATTTTCTTTTTAACTTTTAGAACAAAAATTTGATGATGAATTCTTAAGTGACATAGGAACTGAGAAGCACATGACTACAGAAGTCTGTATAAGAATTTATAACACATTTAAGCTAGCCTAGAGTCAGTGTTACTGTTGAAAAAGCTTCATGAAATTGGCAGCAAGTAGGCACTGAATAAACAGTAGTTATTAATAACAAAAACCATATTTACATCTACAAGTTCTGATACAAATGAAGTTGATAAATTAGACCTAAAAGAGTCTGAACCAGGGGTTTTGGTTTCTCAAGGTCTCGTGATGAGTCTCCAATTTTATTAATTTCTCAAATATATCAAGTAATTCTTTTTATATTTTCTTAGTTGGGTAAAGCCAACTTGCTTGGTTGGAATGTTGATTAAATTCCCAATATTGGTAAAGTGCAAACGGCTATATCATAAAGTTCACCTTGCCAAAATTTCAAAACCCTCTTTTTGTAAGTAGACAGTCCTACACACAACTATACTGCCCAGGATTCCAGTAATTTATATAATTAATAGCACACAAGAACCCTGAATAAGAAAAGGGAATTCAGTATCAAGAGAAAACAAAGACGACAACCTCCCTGGGGAAACAAAAGAACTTCCTCAGTGGTTGCTATTCCCATTCAACCTCTGTAAGATTCCTGTTGCAGAAATTTCATAAGCACAAAATGCTGTAGACTGAGGAGTCAAATCCCCCCTTTGATTTTTAGGCAATTCTGCTTTACTCTCTTCTTTATTCCCCTTCCCACATTCATCCTCTAGGTGTTAATGTTCAAAACATTGGTGTTCAAGGAAATCTCTCCATTTTTCCCTGAATGAAAACTGTGTAAGCAAGGGACATTCTAGTCTTCCCTTGGTTCCCTAATGTCTTGTTGCTCTTCAATGCCTACAATCAATCCAGAATTCTCAAACACAACAGTCAAAGCTCAGTACTAGGACAAACTCTCAAAAGGAGAAATTTGATTTAAACTCCATACAACTACATAAAGGTATCTAAAATATTAATAAGCATTTGGAGGATCAATATAGATTATGTATAATGTGGTCTTAACCTCTGAAAGAACTATATTTAAATTTAACAGCAACAACAAATTTACTAATATAGTTGTCACCCCTTATCTTCAGGGGAAACGTTCCAAGACCCCCGGTGGATGCCTAAAATCCCTCAGTTAGAACCATACCTGATAATACTATGTTCTTTCCTTACATATATATACCTTTTCACGTAAAGGAAGCACTTCACAGCTTATCTTTGGCATATTTGAACTTCCAGCATCACCACTCTTGTGCTTCGGGGCCATATTTAAGTAAAATAAGGGTCACTGGAACATAAGCACTGTGATACAGCCAGCAACAGTCTATCTGATAACTGAGATGGCTAAGTGACTAATGTGGGTAGCATACATGGCTTAGATACACTGGACGGACAAAGGGATGCTTCACGTCCCAGGTGAAATAGAGCGAGATGGCACGAGATTTTATCACACTACTCAGAATAGCACATCATTTAAAGCTTATAAATTGTTAATTTCTGGAATTTTCCATTTAATCTTTTTGGACCGTGGTCGACCACTGGTAACTAAAATTGTGGAAAGTGAAACCACAGATAAGGAGGAACTAACTGTGCTATCAAAAATACAAAATAAAAGGGAATAATGTGTTTATTTAAAAAATAATGGCCCCATTCCAGTATCAAAAAGCATGCCTAGTAGCCAGATCTTATTTTCTAATGCTATCCTCTAATAAAAGGAATCAGGGCTCCTTTGAGAAATGGCTGATTCTAGGACTGGGGCAGGAAATATACAAGGTGATTCTACTGCGTTTTGTAGTGCCAGGAGGCAAAGAAATGCTTAAACAATGACAATGCACACAAGCCTGTATGCATGGGGACTGGGCATGAGGGTGTGAGCTAATGATAGTACTTCAAAGGAATGCGAAAACGGACTGAAAGGGCTCCCTATAACCATAGCTGGAATAATTTGAGCGACAAAATAAAGTAGTATTGGATTATAACCCAAAATATAAAACAAATACCCATGAGTCCATACTGATATAAAAAAATGATTGGATAAATGAGTAAATGGGGGAAAAGAGACAAATCTCCCATGTAGAATCCAAATAATTGATGTAGATACCCTGCCCTCAACAAGGGGTGGCATAACTCCCCACTCCTTAGACCATGAACTGTGCATAGTAACTTACCTTCGGAGAGTACAATATGAAAAGGGGAGACAAAAAGAGTAACTTTACAATGAAGAACCTGACAACCACCACCTCAGCCAGGTGATCAAGGCCAATCAACAGTCATAAATCACACTGACAGTACGTATGCTTGAAATGATGTGATAAAAATGTCACTTTACCTCTGTGGTTATCTTCCCAACAACCCATAATGCCAGTTTTATTATGAGAAAAACATAAGACAAATTCCCAGAGTGGAGCATCCTACAAAATACCTGACCAGTATTCCTCAAAACTGTCAAGGTCATCAAAAACAAGGAAAATCTCAGAAATTGCCACAGATAAGAGGAGTCTAAACAGACATAGCAACTAAATATAATAGGGCTCCAGAACAGAAAAAGGAAAGTAAATTAATCTAAATAAAATATAGACTTTAGTTAATAAGAAGAAACCAATATTGGTTCATTAATTATAACGAATGTATCCTGCTACTAATAAGGCATGGGTGTGGGGTATATGGGAATTTTCTATACTACTTTCTCAACTTCTCTGTAAATTTTAATCTATTCTGGAAAATAAAATCTATTAAAAAAAAAAAGAAACAATAATCATCACTGCTAGGTCAGAAAGTGATCTGACCAAATCAGGGTGCGTGAAGGAATTCAATAAAGCATTCACAAAGAAAGACATTACACACTTCTCCTATACCTTAGGAAAAAATATGGGACCTGTCATCCAGGCACATAGTATCAGATCAGTTGTCTAATCATAAATATAAAATAATTAAGTTTCAACTATATCTTTGCCTACCAGAATCAAGCACCCTAACAAATAAATACACAGCTAGCAACAAACATGGATGATCTGAAAAGAAATCTGTGGGAGACGGTGGCTAAAAGTTAGAAATTCAGTAACAGTTTCAATAGATTAGTTTTGCTTGAAAGTAAAAGCACATGAAAAATTTTGGAATCTATCACATCCTAAGAGAGAACTACTAGAAAAATCAAATCAACAAATATTGAGTCTTAGCTATATATAAGGCATTATCCCAAGTATAGTCTCCAGATTGGGAGCATCAGTACTCCCTGGGGACTTATTTAAAATGCAAATGAACCCTCTCCCCCATTTATTGAATCAGAATCTCTGGGGGTTCAGCCTAGAAATCTGTGTTTTAACATGCTCTCCAGGTGACTCCCATGCATGCTAAAGTTTGAGTACCACTGTGATAGGCAGTGTGATCCCTTTGTGAACACGGCAAATCCATATAGTAGTCTCAGATACAAGTTAGCAGATGGAGAATTCATGTCACACAGCAATCCACCTGCCACATGATTACCAAGTAGCACTGGTAAAGCAAGCAGTCAACCCTCTTGTAACAGAAACTGAGTAGAAAGACTATGGTTAGATGATCTGAGCTTCTCATGGAAATTTCAAAATTAACAAACAAGCAAAAGGGAATATGACAGAGGCAGGCTGAGAATGCCGGCCAGGAGGGAGATACACATAATAGCAGGAGTAGTGTGGATCCTACCCAGTGATCCGAAATAAAGTGTTGCAATCTAGCCCCCTTAATATCTTCCAGTTCGTATTTTCTGTGGAAACATGTGGGATTGGTTTTGAGTCTTCTGCACTTTGAGACTGCTATGTCTGTCTTATTCCCACCTATTTAAAAATGAAAAGCACTTTCTATATCACCAATAAGAACA